>NC_091092.1:1228125-1832187 GCF_032405125.1 Capricornis sumatraensis | reverse complement strand
TATCCTGTATCGAACATAGACTGGCGATTAATTTCTTACCTGATAGTATACATGTTTCAATGCCATTCTCCCAAATTATCCCTCCCTCTCCCTCTCCTACAGAGTCCAAAAGTCCATTCTATACATCTGTGTCTCTTTTGCTATCTTGCATAGAGGGTTATCATTACCATCTTTCTAAATTCCATATATATGTGTTAGTATACTGTATTGGTGTTTTTCTTTCTGGCTTACTTCACTTGTATAATAGGCTCCAGTTTCATCTACCTCATTAGAAGTGATTCAAATGTATTCTTTTTAATGGCCAAGTAATATTCCATTGTGTATATGTACCACAGCTTTCTTATGCATTCATCTGCTGATGGACATCTAGGTTTCTTCCATGTCCTGGCTATTAGAAACAGTGCTGTGATGAACATTGGGGTACACGTGTCTCTTTCAATTCTGGTTTCCTTGGTGTGTATACCCAGCAGTGGGATTGCTGGGTTATAAGGCAGTTCTATTTGCAATTTTTTAAGGAATCTCCACACTGTTCTCCATAGTGGCTGTATTAGTTTGCATTCCCACCAACAGTGTAGGAGGGTTCCCTTTTCTCCACACCTTCTCCAGCATTTATTGCTTGTAGACTTTTGGATCGCAGCCATTCTGACTGGAGTGAAATGGTACCTCATTGTGGTTTTGATTTGCATTTCTCTGATAATGAGTGGTGTTGAGCATCTTTCCATGTGTTTGTTAGCCATCTGTATGTCTTCTTTGGAGAAATGTCTGATTAGTTCTTTGGCCCATTTTTTGATTGGGTCATTTATTTTTCTGGAATTGAGCTGCATGAGTTGCTTGTATATTTTTGAGATTAGTTGTTTGTCAGTTGCCCTAAAGACTCCACCAGAAAATTACTAGAGCTAATCAATGAATATAGTAAAGTTGAAGGATATAAAATCAACACACAGAAATCCCTTGTATTCCTATACACTAATAATAAGAAAGTAGAAAAAGAAATTAAGGAAACAATTCCATTCACCATTGCAATGAAAAGAATAAAATACTTAGGAATATACCTACCTAAAGAAACTAAAGACCTATATATAGAAAATTATAAAACACTGATGAAAGAAATCAAAGAGGACACTAATAAATGGAGAAATATACCATGTTCATGGATTGGAAGAATCAATATAGTGAAAATGAGTATACTACCCAAAGCAATTTACAAATTCAATGCAATCCCTATCAAGCTACCAGCAGTTTTTTTCACTGAGCTAGAACAAATAATTTCACAATTTGTATGGAAATACAGAAACCTCGAATAGCCAAAGCAATTTTGAGAAAGAAGAATGGAACTGGAGGAATCAACCTACCTGACTTCAGGATCTACTACAAAGACACAGTCATCAAAACAGTATGGTACTGGCACAAAGACAGAAATATAGATCAATGGAACAGAATAGGAAGCCCAGAGATAAATCCACACACCTATGGACACCTTATCATCGACAAAGGAGGCAAGAATATAAAATGGATTAAAGATAATCTCTTTAACAAGTGGTGCTGGAAAAACTGCTCCACCACTTGTAAAATAATGAAACTAGATCACTTTCTAACACCATACACAAAAATAAACTCAAAATGGATTAAAAATCTAAACGTAAGACCAGAAACTATAAAACTCCTAGAGGAAAACATAGGCAAAACACTCTCTGACATAAATCACAGCAGGATCCTCTATGATCCACCTCCCAGAATACTGGAAATAAAAGCAAAAATAAACAAATGGGATCTAATTAAAATTAAAAGCTTCTGCACAACAAAGGAAACTCTAAGCAATGTGAAAAGACATTCTTTATTTAAGCATTTGAGACTACTCAAGTTACCAAACGTCCTGCAAATTTAAGGGTACATTATAGAGAACTCTGAGTTACTGTGCAATATTTTTTTCAGGCTGTCATTTGTAATATGCTTTGTGAGAATCCTTGGAATTAATTTTTTCGTTACAAAAGTAAATAAAAATATTTCCTGTTCCCTTTCACAGTGCCAGACATTGTACTTGGCATTGATAATTCAAAGAAGGCAGAGATCTACTCCTTGCCTTAAAGGAGCTTATACTTTAGGAAAATGGGTTGCCGTCTCTTAGCTAGCTTAATACCATGGAATCAGTGAAATTGGCTTTCTTGAAGTCATTTAGAGATAGGGACATCGAGAGGAACACATCATAATGCTTACTTTTAACTCAGGAAATAAACACCAACTCTATCCAATAATATACAATTTTCACAAATTGAATCAGCCTTGTTATAATAAGATAAGCCAGAAACAGCCAAAGTGTTGTTTGTTTGACTAGAATCTCAAACAATTCTTATTCCATGCCAGTAGTGTTTATTTTCATTTATCTCAAATAATAGAGTGAAAGAATGAGATTATAGAACACATTGGGATGTCATTAGAAAATTTTGATCCAACTCAGTGTTTAATTGTTAGGAAACTCATTTTCCAACTGTAATGGGAATGTGTTGCTTTTCATAGGTAGAGCGATAGAGATAGAGATACAGATGTCATAGATGGTTCAGAGTATTTCCATTTGGATGAGTGGGATGGAGGTTGGATAGAGGTACATGGATAATCTACTCATGCCCAATTCCCCCTGTAATCAAAAACAGATATGTTTGCTTAAAGATAGCTTGTTGGTATGGCTATGAATCACAGAAAAGATCACTTGGTCATCAGGAAAATAAATTGAACACCTCTCTAGAACCGGACCTGTATAAAAAAATAAATTATGTGATAGGGAACTTTGATAGAGCCCTTCTTGTGTGTGCTCAGTAGTTTCAGTCATGTCCAACTCTTTGCAACCCTATGGATTGTTTCCCTCCAGGCTCCTCTATCCATGAGATGCTCCAAGCAAGAATACAGGAGTGGGTTGCCATGCCCTCCTCCAGGTGATCTTCCTGATCTAGGGATCGAACCTGCGTCTCCTGTTTACTGTATTACAGGTGGATTCTTTACACACTGAGCCACCTGGGAAGCCCATCGCCCATCTTACCATTTTAAAAATATTTGCCAGACTTTTTATTTGTCTTAGATATCAAGTGCCTTCCTGCTACACTTACTGCCCTTCTAGTCCAGAAAAAGAAAGCATCAAATATACTAATAATTACCAATAATATTCTCTTTATCAAATATTCTTAGTAGTCTCCTCAGAAATAATTGCACTTCAAACGAAGACTTTTGAGGGGGAGTAATGTTTTACCTGATGCCTTTCATGTTACACCATGCAGCTGGTCATACTTCTTTAGGTAAGTCCTTATAAGATCATTAACTCTGAGTTTTGACCAGCAGACATTTAGGAAGTACTGCAAAGTCTGTACTAGTCCTTAGTTATCTAAGCCCAAATACAATACAAATGAGTTCATGGATGTAAATCCTCCTTGCCCCATTAGCGCCTCATAGAAGCACACCATATAGTTTATGGCCATTAAGAATGCAGACCTGGCCATTTCAGAATAATCTGAGACACAGATTCTCTTCCTTTTATTCCATTAGGCTTGTGAGAAGCCATAACACTCAAAAATCTATTGCTATATAAGGCACTGACATTCAAGCTTTTTTAAAATTGAAATCTATTATAAAATATATTTTATGTCTTGAATTATTAAATACACACACATGCATACACATATGTATTCATTACCACTGCATGTAGAATTTAGATAGCATACATACATGGAATATATAAATAATATGAATTTTGGCTTTTTCTTTGGAGGGAATGATGCTGAAGCTGAAACTCCAGTACTTTGGCCACCTCATGAGAAGAGTTGACTCATTGGAAAAGACTCTGATGCTGGGAGGGATTGGGGGCAGGAGGAGAAGGGGATGACTGAGGATGAGATGGCTGGATGGCATCACGGACTCGATGGACTTGAGTCTGAGTGAACTCCGGGAGTTGGTGATGGACAGGGAGGCCTGGCATGCTGCGATTCATGGGGTCGCAAAGAGTAGGACATGACTGAGCAACTGAACTGAACTTAACTGAACTGAACATTGATGCCAGTTTAAATATTGAATACAGACTTTTGGGTGAAGTAGAAAGAAAAAGCTTTATTGCTTAACCAAGCAAACGGAACCACAGCAGACTAATGTCAAGACTGTGTGTCCTGCCATGGAGGGGATAATGAGAAGTCTTATAGTGTTCAAGGATCAGGGTGAGGCCAGCTCATGGACATTCTTCTGATAGGTTGGAGGTGAGGTAATGGGGAATCAGCATCATCAACCTTCTGATTCCAACTGGTCTGGAGTCTACATGCTTGTGATCAGCGTACAGTTACCTTGTTCCACCTGGTAGGGGTTTCAGTTTCAAAGCTGCTCAAAGAACATAGCTCAGAATATTACCTGCAGTCCTTGAGAAGAACTAAAGGTCCTTAACTTTTTAATGGCTAAAGTATTATTATTTTTTCTTACTTAACTGTTTTCCTTTCTTTCTGCATTTTCTCATTTCTCTGATTAAATTTATTCTTTGAAGTTTTTCTACATACAAAAGGCAGGCAGAAGGCATGGATGGGGGTCTATTCTGGGAAGGCCTCATAGGGTCCTGCTTGGTTACATATCATATATATATATATATATATATATATATATATATATATATATATATATATATATATATATATATATATATATGTATGTATGTATGTATGTATAAACACACAAACACATAAGCCAAAAGTTCAGAATAATACTTATTACTTGAGATGTACTGTTACATCTTCAATTCTCCTTTATTCTATTTAAAAATAAAAACAAATTGCCATGATCCACTAAATTAATTAATAAGCAGTTAAACCCATATTTGTTAAAAAAAAAAAAAGCACACACACTATTACTGATATAATGTACTTCCATCTCATACCAATTTCCTTGATCTCTTTCTTAATGGTTCTTTCTTGAAATCTACAACAAAACTACTGCTTACCAAACATCCTAACTGGAAACTGGAAGTGAGTCCTTAACTACTTGACTACCTGACTTATTACTAGGGGATAAGAAGAACAAAAGGCAGAATTGTTTATTATGAGATTAATTGTCACAGTTTTACTTCACCCCGCATTCTATAGCATTATTAGAGACTACAATCTGATTTTTTAATATCTTAGTAAGAAAATGCACAATCCAAAGCTATTGTCTACTTTTTAATCCTTGAGGTATAATTTATTTAAAATCTAATTTGCTCCTTAAAAATGCAGATTTCAATGAGTTTTGACAAATGAATGCAGTCATATAATCAAAATTATAATCAAGCTATAAACTATGTCCATTATCCCAGAAAGTTTCCTTATGCTCCTTTGTAGTAAATTTCCAGGTTCTGAAAGCTACTCATCTATTTTTTTGTTGTTCATTTCTATAATTTTGCTTTTTCTAGAATTTCATATATAGAGTCATACAGTATGCAGTCATTTGTCAAACTTCTGTCATAGCATAATTCTTTTAAGATTCATTAATATCATTGCATGTTATTGCTGACAAGTAGTACATTGTATGTATATAACTCAATTCTTTTAATCCATTATCCATTACCTATTGATGGACAGCTGAGCTGTTTCCAGTTTGTGGCTATTATGAATAATGCCGCTATGAACATTCATATAAGGTCTTGGAATAGACATATGTTTCTTTTTCTCTTGTGTAATTACCTAGGACTGCAATGGCTGGATTGTATGATAGGTGGATGGTTAACAATTTAAGAAACTGCCAAAGTGTTTATCACAGTGAATGTACCATTTTTCATTCCCAGTAGCAGGGAAGAAGGGCTCTAATTGGAAGACATTCCTGCCAAAATTTGTCATTTCCAATCTTTTTAATTTTAGTCATTCTAGTTGTGCATAGTTCTATCTCATTGGAATTTTTGTCTTATTTTCATAGTAGTAGCTGAGAAAGAAAATTAATTAACTATTTATACTACAATTGTCATGTTTAAATTATCAGAAATACTCATTCCAGTTTAAGAGATAGCCAGAAGACAAAACACACTGCTAAAATGTCCTTCCAAATTGCTCTCTCCTTATGATACAAGGTTCTGAAACCCTAAAGATGCAGTGATTTTCAATGCATTTCTTTTTTGAACACTACAATATTATATCTTAAATATTTTGTAGGAGTACAATTAAAGCCTTCAATCTGCTATTTTAGGAGGCTTGTTGTTTCTTTTAATATCTGACGAGTTTAAGCATATGAAGAAGGAATAGATCACAAATTTTAATCTCAAGGAATTAAAACAAAGCTACAATAACAAAACAGAAAAGCAAAATTAGAATCGAATAATTCTGTTTTAAGATGAAAATATTGCCTAAACTGAGAAGGTTTAGGATTGGCAGGATTGTGAAAAATGAGATAGGAAGGGAAGGGAAGGGAAGGGAAGGGTCAAAATGGTGCTTGATCTTAAAGGGCATGCCAAGGAGCCACAGTATTGAATGATTTTGTTTGTCTGCATGTGTGTGTGTATGCATACTACCTCATGTGTTGCTCTCCATATATTTCTCCATTACTTCCTTTACCCATCTAATAGATATTAATTTATTAAAATCTTCTATTGAAAATAAAGATGTGATATATACATATTACAGAATATTACTCAACATAAAAAAGAATGAAATAATACCACTTGCAGTAACATGGAAGGACCCAGAAATTATCATAAGTAAGCCAAACAGAGAAAGGCAAATATCATATGATATCACTTAAATGATAAATAAAAAAAATCATACAAATGAGTTTACTTACAAAACAAAAATAGACCCACAGATATAGTATACAAACTTGTGGTTACCAAAGAGGATAGGTTGGGGAGGAGGGATAAGTTAGGAGATTGGGGCTAACATATATGCACTACTATATATTAAATAAACAACAAGGGTCTAATGTACAGCACAGGGAACTATACTAAATATATTGGAATAACCTATAACAGAAGACAATCTGAAAAGAACATAGGTATATGTGTATATGTATGTATACATATGCATATATACTTTTATCCCTGGTGGCTCAGAGGGTAAAGCGTCTGTCTACAATGCGGGAGACCTAGGTTCGATCCCTGGGTCAGGAAGATCCGCTGGAGAAGGAAATGGCAATCCACTCCAGTACTATTGCCTGGAAAATCCCATGGACAGAGGAGCCTGGTAGGCTACAGTCCATGGGGCTGCAAAGAGTCAGACACGACTGAGCGACGTTCCTTCCTGTATATATAAATATATATGACTGAATCACTTTGCTATACACCTGAAACTAATACAACATTGCAAATCCACTGTACTCCAATTAAAATATTTTAATTAAAAAGAATAGCAGAAAAAGAAGAAAACTCCCCTCTATCTCTAATTTCTTTACGCAGTGACCTCTTATTCAGTATTTCAACCTTATCTGTGCTGTTTGTCTCAGCTAAAGACATTACTTCCTCTCAGAAGCCATTCCTGACCCAACCTCCATTTTGAGTAAGATGGCCGTCCTCTGTGATCTTTCAGCCACCTATACTTAGCCCATCACCCCTACCCACACCGTTCAGCTTGTATTGTAATGGCACATTTACTTGTCTACTTCTCCTATCAGACTAGACATTCCTTGAACTTAGAGACCCAGTTCTATTCACTGTTGCACCAACCACACAAAGCACAACATCTAGTGCATAACGGGCACTCAAGAAGTATTTTGTTAATGAATTAATGATTTCTACTCCTATCTAGCTCAAGCATTTTAACAGAACTCTTCACCATCTTTCAAAGATATGGCTAATACTGAAATTTTGATCAAGTAATGTTTTTAGCATTTTGGGGTAAGATGTCAGCTATCTTCGTATCAAAGAGTGTTTCTGCCTCTATATCCTATCACACTCCCTCTACTATCTGCCACAATGTTTTAAGGATCCATGACATATTTCAGTAATATCTTTAACTCAGTCTCAGAAAAAGAGGAGCTTGATCCAATGATTCTGTAAACCTGGCATCGGTCACCATTAGAGGCTGCAGAATACTTTCCTTAACTAAAGTCTTTCTTTGTTCTGTATTCATGTGTTCCTTAGGTGCTATTTTAAGATGCATCTGCCATCCATTTTCTGTTTCTAAATTGATTTTATCTGTGTGTATGTCTTCCCAACTTAGAGTTAGCAGCTTGACACGAAGAAATTGAAGGAAGCATCAATGCAAATGTGTTTTTCCTCCTCCTATATCTCCTTATGCCTGCATATGTGGCACACACCATACCACTGTCTAATTATGTGAACTCTCCTTGACAACTGCTCCTCTCATTTCATCAGAATCTTCCTGAGTAGTGTCCTCCTTGTCCAAATGATTGTCAAACTGCACAGAAACATGACACTGAATTGAGATAAATGTTCTATTACAAAGGCAAAACAAATAAGACAGGCAAGTAAATAAAACTCTGAAATTCAAGTAATTAAGGAGAAATTTTAGAATATGTTTTCTTTGAAAAATTTTAAATAGTATTGCTTCCATTCTTTCAGAGAACTGATATAATAAATGGCCAGAAAGAAAAATCATGACTGTAAACCTACATCAGTTGCAGGTGGTAATTGATTTTAACAAGTACCTTTCATAACTTGCTGCTCTTAAAGCATATTTTTCTTCATGCTCACATAGCTGCAAAAGGAATAGAATTGATTTCCTCTTTCAAATGATTACAGTTTGAAGTAAGATTTGCTGTTGATGCAGAGGTAAGAAATTCTGCTTGTTATGGGGTCTCAACACTCCAGGTGGTTGCATTCTAATTTATCAATCAGAAAAATATGAAATTAGTTGGTAAGCTAAGCAGAAAACTGATAAATAACTAAAATAGGGAGGTTTGTATTTATATGGCATAGTGAGCAAAATAATTGTCTTAACAACTGGGTATGTAAAACAAATGAAGTAAAAGCTCGAGTCCAGCAGAGCAAAAGGCTTATGGTGTGTATGTGTGTGTGTGTGTGTGTGTGTGTAAACAGTGTCAAAAGCAAGGAAAGAAGAAAAGCTAAAGAAAAAACCTATAGATTGATGCTACGAGGAAATGGTTTGAGGAGAATTATGCCATGAGGGGAGATTCAGGGAGCAGAATTTAGATTGGATAATCCACTAAGTCTCCTATTGTTCATCAAGATGAAAGCAATATTTGAGTAAAGGGATATGGGAGAAAAAAAATCATTCAGAATGTCCCACTTTTACCTTCTCCAGGTGTAGATCTGAGGTATCCCTATATACCAAAGGTTAGACGCAGAAGCCAAGCACAATACAGTAAGAGGATAAGTAAACACATGTAATATCTTACCCAAAAGAAAAGGTATGCTTTTAGAGAATGCCTTTTAGTTCTTCATCCTCATTTCAGAAATCAAGAAATAAGCTTTTAAAAAACTAAAAATAGAGCTACCATATGATCCAGCAATCCTATTCCTGGGCATACAGCCAGAGGGAAATGTAATTCACAAAGGCACTTGGACCCCAAATGTTCACTGGGGAGCTGCTTACAATAGTTAAGTCATGGAAGCAACATAAATATTCACTGATAGATAAATGGATAAAGAAGATGTGGTACATACATAAGCAATGGAATTATAATAGTCAGTCATGAAAAATGAATTAATGCCATTTGCAGCAACTGGATAGACCTGGAGATTATCATACTAAGGGAGTGAAGTCGCTCAGTCATGTCCGACTCTTTGCGACCCCATGGACTGTAGCCTACCAGGCTCCTCTGTCCATGGGATTTTCCAGGCAAGAATACTGGAGTGGATTGCCATTTCCTTCTCCAGGAGATCTTCCCAACCCAGGGATTGAATCCGGGTCTCCCGCATTGTAGACAGACGCTTTACTGTCTGAGCCACCAGGGAAGTAAGTCAGATAAAGAAAGACAATATCATATGATATCATATTTATGACATATAAAAAATGATACAAATGAACTTACAGTAAGTCCCCTACATACAAATGAGTTCCATTCCAAGGACACATTCATAAATCCACTTGTTCATAAGTCCAAGAAAGGGAATCTAGGTACCCAACTAATACAATTGGCTATACTGTATAGTACTGTACTGTAATAGGCTTAAAATACTTTCACACAAATAACACATTAACATGGTAGCAAAAATAAAGTTTGAATCTTACAGTACAGTGCCATGAAAATTATAGTAGTACATTACAACAGCTGGCATACAGGGGCTAGCCTTGATTGAACAGGCTAGAAGAGTTACTGATTGGAGGGGGCAGAGAGGCGGTAGAAGATGATAGAGGTGAAGAGCAATAGGAGACAAATGGCAAGCTGCAATTTCACTCATGCCTGATGTTGATGGAGACTGATGCTGGTGGAACCCATGTTTGCATCTTTGAAAGTCTGCAACTTGAAGGTTTGTAAGTAGGAGACTTACTATATTTACAGAACAGAAATGTACTCACAGACTGTGAAAACAAACATCGTTATCAAAAAGGAAATGTTTGGGGGAGGAATAAATTAGTTTAGGATTAAAGTATGCACACTACTATGTATAAAATAAAGAACAAGGACCTAATGTATAGTACAGGAAACTATATTCAATATCTTGTAATGCCCTAGAACAGGGAGGAATCTGAAAAAGAATATGTACATATATAACTGAATCACTTTGCTGTATATCTGAAACATTGTAAACCAACTATGACCTCTGCCTGTTAAAAAAATGGCTACATATTAGGAAAAGTGAATACATCTATTGGATTGCCCCAAATGTTCATTCAGGCTTTTCCAACATTTTATGGAAAAATACTAACAAACATTTTGACCAACTCAATAGGCTTTTCAATAGCTGGCTTGGGATCCCTAGATGTCTGGTCATGCCTATCTGGAATATCAAATGACAAAAAGCTTTTGAATAAAATAGGAGGTGATATGTTTTATGATGATGGGAGAAATTTAGTAATTATCTTCACTTACATAAGTAAGTTGCCTTTAATGTTTGTTTACCCCAAAGTCATATAGATGATTAACACTAAGTTGGGGGAGGTAGTGAAACAAAAGAAAATCACCACTTTTATAAAGTTCACTTTCTTGTGAACCCTGGTAAAAATGTATGTTTTTCCTTCTTTTTGTCTCCTTCACTATCAGTCAAACTTGAACTAGGACTTGACCTCATAGCTATGGCATTGAAGACACTGTGAATTCAAGAAAATATTTTAATGTTCTGTTTGCCAAATGTCTTTGCCTTTAAGTTACCCGCAAAACTCCAAAAGGTCATGATAGAGGTGGAGGCTATCTCCTGCTAGTTGTACATTGACTCCAAAGTGCCAAATAATATTGTTGCTGACTAGCAACTAGCAAAGTATTTACTTTGTTCCAGATACTAGTCTAAGTTTTTGCATTTAAAAATTCATCTGTGTCTCTTTTATGTGAAACGAATTGCCAGTCCGGGTTTGATGCATGATACAGGATGCTCGGGGCTGGTGCACTGGGATGACCCAGAGGGATGGTATGGGGAGGGAGGTGGAAGGTTCAAGATGGGGAACACTTGTACACCGTTGTGGAAAGCCTCCAATTAAAATAAATTTATATTAAAAAAAAAAAAAAAAACAAACCTCATCTGATCGTCACAAACCTAATGAGCCAGGGGCAATTATTAATGTTCCCATCCTACAAATCGGGATACAGAGGCACTTTGTAACTTTGCCAAAGTATTCACAGACTGCATGGAACCAGGATTCAATTCTAGACCATCTCTCTTAAGAAACTGGGCTCTTAATCAATGCACTGGTGCTACTTTGCTATATCAAGGAGATCATTTCCTAAGAATTTTATACCAGAGAAATCTTCCTGAAGTGTCCGTGACAAACAGTAGAAGTTTCCTCTGATGATGCTGAGAATAGAATGGGTAATTCCTTCTGTGAACTGTCAATCAAGTAACTAACACTGTCTCCTTAACAACACTGATTCTGCGACTAAAGCCATTACCTCAGCCTTGGAAGAATTCCTCACATGTTCACTCAATTTCTCTCTTTTCTTTCCATCTCATAATATATATGTGTAAAATCCCTTTTGTATGTGTACATGTTTCTTTTTTAGCTCTCATTATCTCCCCAAAATTCACCCTCAAACTTACCTAAATAACCTTTTGGAAGTGCTGAAGTAAAGCTGTTTCTATAGCAGCAGCTTTCAAATAGCTGATTTTTTTTTTTTATTTTGCAACTGGTACAGCCTTTTAAGGTCAATCAGAAAATTAAAGCAGCTATTCATGAATATGCTGAGATTTCAAGCCTTGTTCTTTTTCTGATGAAATTCTATTAATGAATTCTAGCTATAGGAAGACAGAGTCAAAATCTTGAAGAAAAACAGCTCTTTTAAGAAGGAATATAGCTTAGACTTCCCCAATATCAGAATTTAATGATATTTTATTCTTCATTACAAAGACTACCAACTTTTTAAGATTAGGAACAATAACTTATCTTTTTTTGTTTTGTCTGGTATCTCACAGTGCTGAGTGCATAGAAGTTACTCAGTAAACACTTGCTTTTTAATTAATTAATTAAAAATCAAAGATTAAGACTTCTGCTGCCAGTCAAGATTCAGTAAGTCAACTATAGTCTCTCTCTTCCACTGATTTCAACTAAGACCTCTGGGAAAACTGTAAAAAGCAACTACCAGAGGTAAATATAAAAGAGTATTTTTCTTCCTATTAATTTACTTAAAAAATAGAAGTAGGTAGAATGGCCACCAAAGATGCCCATGCACTAATGCCTGGAACCTGTAATTTTGGTATGTTACAGGGGAAAAGGCACAGTGCAGATGCAATTAAGGTCATGACTGATGTTGAAATCAGAAGAAAGGGAAGTCAGAGAAATTTAAAGTAAGTGAGGTCTCAATGTGCCACTGCTAGAAGGAGGCACATGGATAGCATGAGAAAGAATGCAAGCAGCTTCTAGAAGAAAAGACCGACCCCAGCTGACAGTCAGCAAGGAAATGGGAGCTTGAGAGGTCCAGATTCAAGGAAATGTACTCGGCCAACATCTGAATTTAAAGCAGATTCTCCCCCGGATTCTTCAGTAAGCAATGCAGCTCTGCTGACACCTTGACTTAGGTTTTGTGAGAACTTGTACAAAGGACCCAGCTGAATGATGTTGTGCCTTTATTTCTAACCTGCAGAACTGTGGAATCATAAATGAGTGCTGTTTTAAGGTTTGTGGTAATTTGTTAAGGCAGCAGTGGGAAAATAATTCATGTCTAGGTATCAGAAGTGAGGTAGTTATACAAAGAAATACAAGAAAAATAGGCAAACAGGTTTGGAATCATTTGAGAGTGGTGGTTTGAAGAATTTTGAAGAATATGATAGGAAAAAAGTCTATCTTGCCCAAACGCCCTGTGAGTAGAAATATGAATGCTGCTTGTAAAGGCTCAGAAGGAAGAGAGGAAATTTCAAAGAAATCCTAAACAATTTAGAGAAAGTCCACATCACCATGAAATCTGGACTTGGAGAATACTACTGGTGAAGGCTCAGAAAAAAAAAAAAAAAAGAAAGAAACATGTTCTTAGAAACTGGAGGACAAGGGACCCATGTCATGCATTGGCTGACAGTTCAGTGGAATTGTCCTTCAGTGATATTGAAAGTAGAATTTGTAAATGAAAGTCTGGACAATTAGATATGATTTTCAAGGAAAGTGTTGAAGATGGTTTTCTCTTGATGTTTATGGTAGAATGCAAGAAAAGAGACAAATCAAAGGAAGTACTGTGAAAGAAAAAGGAATCAAGACTTAATGATTCAGGAAATTCTTAGCATACTCAGATGCCAAAATGTCAAAATATTCAGTCAGACAAAATATTCTTCGAAAAGACTGAGGGCATGATTCAGTTTCCCTGGAAGAAATTAGGGAGCATCTAGGAATTTTAAGAATATTATCTTTTAGACATCTCAGCAGGAGCCAAAAATGGAGAAGGGATATTCTCAGAAAGATGTGTAGGCCTAACTTCTGTTTAATGAGCTGAATTTTTGTGACATCCACAGGAGACCCATAAAGTTCTTAAAATTTTATATCAGCAGAAACACTGCTAACTTAGATTGAAAAGGATCATGAATTCCTTATTGCCAAAACCAGACATAAATTGAAGAAAGTATGGAAAACCACTAGACCATTCAGGTATGACCTAAATCAAATCCCTTATTATTATACAGTGGATGTCAGAGATAGATTTAAGAGACTAGATCTGATAGAGTGCCTGATGAACTATGAACAGATTTGTGACACTGCACAGGAGACAGGGAGCAAGACCACACTCAAGAAAAAGAAATGAAAAAAAAAGCAATATGGGTGTCTGAAGAGGCCTTACAAAGAGCTGTGAAGAGAAGAGAAGTCAAAAGCAAAGGAGAAAAGGAAAGATATACCCATCTGAATGCAGAGTTCCAAAGAATAGCAAGGGGAGATGAGAAAGCCTTCCACAGTGATCAGTGCAAAGAAATAGAGGAAAATAATAGAATGGGAAAGACAGGAGATAGTTTCAAGAAAATTAGAGATACCAAGGGAAAACTTCATGCAAAGATGGGATCAGTAAAGGATATAAATGGTATGGACATAACAGAAGCAGAAGATATTAAGAAGAGGTGGCAAGAATACACAGAAAAACTGTACAAAGAAGATCTTGATGACCCAGATAATCACGATGAGGTGATCAGTCACCTAGAGCCAGACATCCTGGAATGTGAAGTCAAGTGGGCCTTAGAAAGCATCACTATGAACAAAGCTAGTGGAAGTGATGGAATTGCAGTTGAGCTATTTCAAATCCTAAAAGATGATGCTGTGAAATTTCTGCACTCAGTATGCCAGCAAATTTGGAAAACTCAGCAGTGGCCACAGGACTGGAAAAGGTCAGTTTTCATTCCAATCCCAAGGAAAGGCAATGCCAAAGAATGTTCAAACCACTGCACAATTGCACTCATATCACTCACTGTTAAAGTAATGCTCAAAATTCTCCAAACCAGGCTTCAGCAATATGTGAACCATGAACTTCCAGATGTTCAAGCTGCTTTTAGAAAAGGCAGAGGGACCAGAGATGAAATTGCCAACATCCACTGGATCATGGAAAAAGCAAGAGAGTTCCAGAAAAACATTTATTTCTGCTTTATTGACTATGCCAAAGCCTTTGACTGGGTGGAACACAATAAACTGTGGAAAATTCCAAGAGAGGTGGGAATACCAGACCACCTGACCTGCCTCTTGAGAAATCTGTATGCTGGTCCGGAAGCAGCAGTTAGAACTGGACATGGAACAACAGACTGGTTCCAAATAGGGAAAGGAGTGTGTCAAGGCTGTATATTATCACCCTGCTTATTTAACTTATACGCAGAGTATATCATAAGAAATGCTGGGCTGGATGAAGTACCAGCTGGAATCAAGAATGCTGGGAGAAATATAAATAACCTCAGATATGCAGATGACACCACCCTTATGGCAGAAAGTGAAGAGGAACTAAAAAGCCTCTTGATGAAAGTGAAAGAAGAGAGTGAAAAAGTTGGCTTAAGACTCAATATTCAGAAAACGAAATCATCGCATCCAGTCCCATCACTTTATGACAAGTAGATGGGAAAACTGTCAAAACAGTGGCAGACTATTTTCTTGAGCTCCAAAATCACTGCAGATGGTGACTGCAGTCATGAAATTAAAAGGCGCTTACTCCTTTGAAGAAAAATTATGATAAACCTAGAGTCTGAGTGAACTCCAGGAGTTGGTGATGGACAGGGAGGCCTGGCGTGCTGCGATTCATGGGGTCGCAAAGAGTCGGACATGACTGTGTGACTGAACTGAACTGAGACAGCATACTAAAAAGCAGAGGTGTTACTTTGACAACAAAGGTCCATCTAGTTAAGGCTATGGTTTTTCCAGTAGTCATGTATAGATGTGAGAGTTGGACCAGAAACTATGAGCACTGAAGAATTGATGCTTTTGAATTGTGATGTTGGAGGAGACTATTGAGAGTTCCTTGGACTGCAAGGAGATCCAACCAGTCCATCCTAAAGGAAATCAGTCCTGAATGTTCATTGGAAGGACTGATGCTGAAGCTGAAACTCCAGTACTTCGGCCACCTGATGCGAAGAGCTGACTTGTTAGAAAAGGCCTTGAAGCTGGGAAAGATTGCAGGCTGGAGCGAAGGGAATGACAGAGCATGAGATAGTTGGATGGCATCATCGATTTAATGGAGATGAGTTTGAGTAAACTCAGGGCGTTGGTGATGGACAGGGAGGCCTGGCATGCTGCAATCCATGGCGTTGCAAAGAGTCGGACATGACTGAGCAACTGAACTGAACTGATTCTTTACCTTCTACTTGAGAATAACATCTGTTTATGAATATGACAGTCTTTACCCTGAAGGAGCTCAAATTCTTGTTTTAATAGGCATATATGTAAAGTGATTGATTTTACATAGCAAGGTAAATTATTCCAACAGTTAACTAGAGGCTGATGTTCCCTAGCTTTAAAAGTTTAGCCATAATATTTTCTCCTAAGCCTTAAACTATATATCAAAAACTCCGTTGGATAACTTTATTGTCATATTCACAGGCACTTCTAACCTGAGATGCCTCAGGTGAACTTGTTTTATCCCTACACAATTTTTGGAGGTCTCAACCTTATGAGTGTTTCTGAAAAGTCAGTAATTTCCTTTTCCTCACTACAAAAGAAGCCTCTAAAGTTAATTTACTTTTTAATATTTTTGCCAGTATTATTCCCTATAAAGTGAGAATTGTTATAATAGGAATAATTATACACACAAATATCACACAGAGTCGTGGAAAGGTACAAAAAGGTTAACATATTGATAAAGATCTTGAAACAATGTCATATATTGTGAAGGATGTGCTGTGCATATTCTCTCAGTCTTGTCCAACTCTGTAACTCCACGGACTGTAGCCCACAAGGCCCCTCTGTCCATGGGGTTCTCCAGCCAAGAATAATGGAGTGGGTTGTTATGCCCTCCTTCATGTGAATCTTCCCAACCCTGGGATAGAACCCAGGTCTCCCACTTTGCAGGCGGATTGTTTATCGTTTGAGAAGCCCAAGAATGCTGGAGAGGGTAGCCTATCCCTTCTCCAGGGGATCTTCCCAACCTAGGAATTGAACTGGATCTCCTACATTGCAGGCAGATTCTTTACCAATTAAGCTACCAGGGAAGCCCGCTAGTAAGGGATACATACATATTTTCTAAACATTAAGATAATAAGATATATTTAATATATCATGTGACCAACTAATCGTTTAGGAGTACATCATTTTGTTTCTATGCATTTGATCTCTTTTGATATTACTAATTTTAAATTTTGTTTTCAAAAGTTAGCCTGTGTTATTTCTGCACATTTGACTTTATTTACATTTTCTTGGTAACAATATAAATTTTTATGTACAAAGAGAAACATTTTGACAAAAAGGTATAATCTCAGTGGGTTACAGGCTTCAAAGCATGCTTGCTAATTCTCTTATTTATTTGATTTAATTTATTCCATGTTATTTATTTTTTTATTTGTATTATCTGTTGTAGATTGATAAGTTGAACATATCAAAATAGCAAAATGGCTGTCTGGGGAAGCCTTATAAATAGCTGTGAAAAGATGACAGGCGAAAACCAAAGGAGAAAAGGAAAGATATAAGCATCTGAATGCAGAGTTCCAAAGAATAGCAAGAAGAGATAAGAAAGCCTTCTTCAGCAATCAATGCAAAGAAATAGAGGAAAAGAACAGAATGGAAAAGTCTAGAGATCCCTGCAAGAAAATTAGAGATGCCAAGGGAACTTTTCATGCAAAGATGGGCTCGATAAAGGACAGGAATGGTATGGACCTAACAGAAACAGAAGATATTAAAAAGAGTTGGCAAGAATACAGAGAAGAACTGTACAAAAAAGATCTTCACGACCCAGATAAACACAATGGTGTGATCACTCATCTAGAACCAGACATCCTGGAATGTGAAGTCAAGTGGGCCTTAGAAAGCATCACTATGAACAAAGCAAGTGGAGGTGATGGAATTCCAGGTGAGCTATTTCAAATCCTGAAAGATGATGCTGTGAAATTGCTGTAATAAATATGCCAGCAAATTTGGAAAACTCAGCAGTGGCCACAGGACTGGAAAAGGTCAGTTTTCATTCCAATCCCAAGGAAAGGCAGTGCCAAAGAGTGCTCAAACTACCGCACAATTGCACTCATCTCACATGCTAGTAAAGCAATGCTCAAAATTCTCCAAGCCAGGCTTCAGCAATATGTGAACCGTGAACTTCCTCATGTTCAAGCTGGTTTTAGAAAAGGCAGAGGAACCAGAGATCAAATTGCCAACATTCACTGGATCATGGAAAAAGCAAGAGAGTTCCAGAAAAACATCTATTTCTGCTTTATTGACTATGCCAAAGCCTTTGACTGTGTGGATCACAATAAACTGTGGAAAATTCCGAAAGAGATGGGAAGACCAGATAACCTGACCTGCCTCTTGTGAAACCTGTATGCAGGTCAGGAAGCAACAGTTAGAACTGGACATGGAACAACAGGCTGGTTCCAAATAGGAAATGTAGTATGTCAAGGCTGTATATTGTCAGCCTGCTTATTTAACTTATATGCAGAGTACATCCTGCAGTCCATGGGGTCGCTGGGGGTCGGATATGACTTAGCGACTTCACTTTCACTTTTCACTTTCATGCATTGGGGAAGGTAATGGCAACCCACTCCAGTGTTCTTGCCTACAGAGTCCCAGGGATGGGGGAGCCTGGCGGGCTGCTGTCTATGGGGTCACACAGGGTCGGACACGACTGAAGTGACTTAGCAGCAGCAGCAGCAGCAGCAGAGTACATCATGAGAAATGCTGGACTGGAAGAAACACAAGCTGGAATCAAGATTGCTGGGAGAAATTCAATAACCTCAGATATGCAGATGACACCACCCTTATGGCAGAAAATGAAGAGGAACCAAAAATCTTCTTGATGAAAATGAAAGTGGAGAGTGAAAAAGTTGGCTTAAAGCTCAACATTCAGAAAACGAAGATCATGGCATCTGGTCCCATCACTTCATGGGAATTAGTTGGGGAAACAGTGGAAACAGTGTCAGACTTTATTTTCTGGGGTTCCAAAATCACTGCAGATGGTGACTGCAGCCATGAAATTAAAAGACGCTTACTCCTTGGAAGAAAAGTTATGACCAACCTAGATAGCATATTCAAAAGCAGAAACATTACTTTGCCAACTAAGGTCCGTCTTGTCAAGGCTATGGTTTTTCCTTTGGTCATGTATGGATGTGAGAGTTGGACTGTGAAGAAGGCTGGAGGGCCCTAGAATTGATGTTTTTGAACTGTGGTGTTGGATAAGACTCTTGAAAGTCCCTTGGACTGCAAGGAGATCCAACCAGTCCATTGTGAAGGAGATCAGCCCTGGGATTTCTTTGGAAGGAATGATGCTAATCTGAAACTCCAGTACTTTGGCCACCTCATGGGAAGAGTTGACTCATTGGAAAAGACTGTGATGCTGGGAGGGATTGGGGGCAGGAGGAGAAGGGGACGACAGAGGATGAGATGGCTGGATGGCATCACGGACTCGATGGATGTGAGTCTGAGTGAACTCTGGGAGTTGGTGATGGACAGGGAGGCCTGGCGTGCTGCGATTCATGGGATCGCAAAGAGTCGGACACGACTGAGCGACTGAACTGAACTGAACTGAACTGAACTGAGAACACTTTCTAACACCGTACACAAAAATAAACTTAAAATGGATTAAATGGATTAAAGATCTAAATATAAGACCAGAAACTGTAAAACTTCTAGAGAACATAGGCAAAACACTCTCTGACATAAATCACAGCAAGATCCTCTATGATCCACCTCCCACAATACTGGAAATTAAAGCAAAAATAAATACATGGTACCTAATTAAAATTTAAAGCTTCTGCACACCAAAGAAACTCTAAGGAAGATGAAAAGCCAGCCTTCAGATTGGGAGAAAAGAATAGCAAATGAAGCAACTGACAAACAACTAATCTCAAAAATATACAAGCTACTCCTGCAGCTCAATTCCAGAAAAAATGAACATAGCATTTTGAAAAAAAAATATTCCTTGAAAATAAAATGCTTAAGGATAGATTAATGATGTATAAGCAATGACTTGAAATACGTACTTGTTATAACTGTTTTAGCAACTTTCATTTCTGACATAGATTTTGTCACAATGAACCATCATCTAGTCATGTTGAGGTATGATGTAGTGGACCTCTGGGCCAGACACCTGGAATTTGTCAAGTGGAGTATAATTAAAGATTCCTTTTCACTCAGACCCTCCAAGGACAAAGCTAGTGGCAAAAGCTGAGTTCTGCTAAAGCAAATAGATAAGGTGCCCTCTCCTGAGAATAAGGAAGACTTCTCTGTCTGCATATGCACGGGGAAGCTTCTTGAGGGTCGAAAAGGGAGAGTGCCCTGCTCCATAATAAATGAAAACATGCAGCCTTTGGACTCTGCAGTGGGATCCATCATAGAAAAAAGTTGTATATGCATCTTGGGGAGGGTCCATGGACCAGTCAGGTGTGAAGAAAGAAACAATTGGCCAAAGGTAAACAAAGACCTGAGAGAAGGAGATGGCACTCCACTCCAGTACTCTTGCCTGGAAAACCCCATGGACGGAGGAGCCTGGTAGGCTGCAGTCCATGGGGTCTCAAAGAGTCAGACATGGCTGAGTGACTTCACTTTTACTTTTCACCTTCATGTATTGGAGAAGGAAATGGCAACCCACTCCAGTGTTCTTGCCTGGAGAATCCGAGGGACAGGGGAGCCTGGCGGGCTGCCACCTATGGGGTCACACAGAGCCGGACACGACTGAAGTGACTTAGCAGCAGCAGCAAACAAAGACCCAGAAGGACTGTCCTATATAAGTGATTTACATCACCTCTTTACTACTCTCTTACTCATTCAAAATGCCCTCACTCTTCTCGGTGTGTGTCTCTGCCTAGCTTCTGACATACAGCGTTTCTCACTTAGGATGCCTGCACTCCTCGCCTAGTGTGTATCACTGCCTTGCCTCTGACAAATAAATAAACTGTTTTTCTGTGAGCCTCTCATACATTATACTGTGCCTCTAATAGTAAAATTTGTATCTGCTTTACAATTTTTGCCTCTTTGAAACATTCTTGCTTTCAAATGGTGGAAAAAAGCCAGGGCCATTTTGCTTTTAGCCCCTGGTAGTCTAGTGGCTAGGAACTCAGTTTTCATCCAGGTTATCTAAATCCAGTCCTTAGCCAGGGAACTAAGATTTCTCTTCACTGTTCTCCCTCCAAGATCAATGTCAAAGTTAGTTTTAGAAGAATGTTGTAAAAAAAATCTATAACTATGAGTTGAGTGGTTGATAGTACAGTATGTCAGACACAAGATGAAAAGACAGTTGTAGCCATAATTCATAACAAAAGTCCAACATGACTGGATTTTATTATTTTGAGAGATTTACTCAAGTAAATTTTTAAAATTTATTTAAGCAATTTTTAAGAACTTCGTTCAATAAGCTTTATTTACCAAAACAAAACACGCAGTTCTTTATACTACTTCATTGTATGCCTATAATAAAATTTATTTTTTCCTTTTTCCTGTTAATTATTGCAGTTTCTTATTTCAATTTAGACTTTTAAATTCTCCAGTTTCACCCTCCAAGCTCTAACACTTTTTTAATGCTCCTTATTTGTCCAGTTATCTTTTGACAAACTTGAGAGGATCAAAGAATAGCGACTTTATTCAGAAAGCCAGCAAGTGGAGAAGACAGTGGACTTGTGTCCAAAAGAACCATCTTACTCGAGTTAGAATTCAGGCTTCATTTATACTAGAAGGGGAGGGCATGTAGCTGATTGTTGCAAACTTTTTGTTCCCCCTCAGACTCTAGAGGAGATGTGATAAACCTTTATTCTTGCAGCTGCCCACCGTAGGTCTGGTCACCGTGCTCCTGTAAACCTTAAACAAGACGAATGTTATTCTCTGTTCTGCAATTTTTTATCTCTATATGAATGAAACATGTTATAGCTAAAGATCAAGCCCTGGAGGCAGAGCCTTGAGAAAGGGCTATTATGTGCATATCAGGGTATAGGCAACATTGCTTTACAAAGTACAGAGCCAGAAAAACCAGAGGTATAGACAGATAAAGGGATAAATCCAATATGCAGTCAGGACTGTTTTCTGTCACAGCTGAACTCTGTAAGTCAGAGATAACAATAAGGGATATTGTGGTGGATTTGAATTCCCTGATATCATTGGGGACAATGGGATCCTGTTGTGGTAGAGGTTATATATTAGTAGCAATATTTAACTACCAGAGACAAAGTGTGTGCAATTTCTCAATAAACCAAACAATGTAATGATAATCAGAGAGTGTTTTGACCTGAAGCAAACTATGGCAATTATCAATTGACCACAGAGTAAATACAGAAGTAAATATGTTGGAAGCCTACTGAGTTGCTAGTTGATGATAAAAGTATGAAAAATTCCAAATCAAGTTAGAAACCTAGCTTGAGTCACTATCATGGGAATCCATGGCCTCTTCTCCAAATCCTAAAATATAATTGGGTCAAATCCCTTCAACTCAGGGGCAAATTGTGAACCTTCGAGGAGGGACCCTGCAATGTAGCAGTTCATGTTACACCATGAACGTTCCTCAATCCTACTTCAGTTAAGACCTGAATCCAAGTAACTATGCATTGGTGAAAGGATAATACTGTAACCTTCTTGGCATTAATAGCTACTTACCTGGAATTTAGATTAATGACTTCTAGAGACAAAAATGCCACTGTAGTCCACTGGTCAAAGTAGGGACTTAGTGAAATCAGGTGAGAGATGTAATCTTGGCTCACATCCATTCCACAATACATCCATTTGGAATGTAGACCTTTTCTGTTACTTCTCTGGTTGCAGTGTACATAGTGAGAATAGATATATTAAGTATTAATAGCTAGCAGAATTTCATAATATCTCCTTGTCTCAGAGTTAAGTTGAAATACTTCATAGAAATGATCAAGTTGTAAAGTGATGATATGTCAAGCGGGAGGGCTATTATGGTAGACAAAATAGTTTCATGGAGGACTCTTATTGCAGAAAAAGTGAAGTGGGGGCCTCTTCCAAGATCACACACCAAAAGCCCTCAGAGAATTTAAGAGATTAGTGCCACTATCAAATACTTTAGAGATGCAGGGTAAATGATTCCTATAACACTCCCATTTATCACACTTGCTTGGCTGTTGAAAAAGCCAGATGGATCATGGAAAATGACAGTAGATTATTACAAATAATCAGGAAGTGATGTGAATTGCAGCTGTGGTTTTAAATGTAGTATATTTACTGAAGCAAACCAACATAGACTCTGGAATCTAGTATGCAGCTACTGACCTGTAAAATGCTTTATTTTACCTTATAATTAGTATAGAATATCAGGAATAGTTTACATTTGCATGGCATGGACAGTGATATATTCTTTTCTGTATTGCATCAGGGCAAGGAACTCTCCTGTTCTCAATCATAATATAGTCCAGAGGAACTTTGATCATCTTGGCCTATTAGATTGATATTATGTTAACTGGACCTACAGAATAGGAAGTAGCAAGCACCTAGATCAGTTTTTATCAAACTTCATTGGTAAAGGGTATTTTTTTTTTAATTTCCAATTGTAAAAGTTTTATTTTTTTCATTTTACCAAGGACTGATACTTTTGTAAAATATAATAAGCACAATTTATTAGAAATCTGTATGATTAGATGTTGCAAGTATGTCAACTTGCTGTTTAAGTTTTTAGGCATTTCTATCCATTTCTATATTGATCTTGTTGCAGACAAATGACAATGTAGGAACTGACATGAGTCCATGGAGCATATTTTCAGGAGCACTGCTACAGACTTCTTAGTAAGACATATGCATACCAGAGAGTAGGAGATAAACCATGCAAAGTTCTGGTCTTGAGTACACTCAGATATTTCCTTCCATAATAAGAGATAAGTTGTCTCACCTTTTAACACACACACACAAATAGGCATAATGCTTTGTGGTCCTCTTTGGGTTTGGGAGGCAACAGAAAACACATTTGTGCTGCTCTGACAGATTCATTTTACAGCTTATACATCTCATTTTAAGTGGATTCTAGAAAAGAATGGACTCTGCATCAGTTCCAGGCTGTAGGGCAACATGTTTTACTACTAAGGCTTAATGAACCAGAGGTCCCCAAAATACAGGCAGTTTCTGTGGCAGACAGATATGTTATATGGAGTCTCTGGCAAACCCCAATGGGAAGACAATAGCACAGAACAATTTGGTTTAGGAGAAATATCTTACTCTATTTCTATTTCAAAAATATTTGTTTATTTATTTATTTTTGGCTGTCCTGGGTCATCATTGCTGCACAAGAGCTTTCTCTAGTTGTAGCAAGTGGGGACTAGTTTCTAGCTGTGGTGTATGGGCTTCTGATTGCAGTGTCTTCTTTTGTTGCAGAGCATGGGCTCTAGAGTCACAGGCTCAGTGGTTGTGCATGGGCTAAGTTGCCCCATTGAATGTGGGATCTTAGTTCCTGGATCAGAGATTGAATCCATGTCCCCTGAATTGGCAGGCAAATTCTTAACTACTGAACCACCAGGGAAGTCTCCTCTATTTTCCATTTAAAAACAAAACAGTTCCAGACTTAAGAATAAGCCCTAAAAGAGATTATTATTGATTATGAACTGGTGTTGTCTAATTCACACAACATTGAATTTGGATGTGTAGAGCAGCATTTCACTATAAACTGGAAGTAGTATATACTTGGGCTAAACATATCTGGAAGGAAATATAAAGACTATGAGCAGATGATCCAGTAAATGCGCTCTTTAGAATTTACCCAAATGAATGGAAAACCAATATCTACATAAAAACTTACACATGGAGGTTTACGGCAGCTTTAGGATAATTGCCCAAACTTGAAGGCAACCAAGATGTCTGTCAGTAGGTGAAAGAATAAACTGTGGCCTAAACAATGGAATATTATTCAGCATTATAAAGAAAGTCATTTTCTAACCATAAAAAAGGCAAGGAGGAAACTTAAGGTGCATATTACTAGGTGAAAAAAATCAATCTGAAAAGCCTACATATTGTATGAACCCAACAATATGACATTATGGAAAAGGCAAAACTATGGAGACAGTAAGAGATCAGCGGTTGCCGGGGTATGAGAGAAGAAGGAATACATAGGTAGAGCATGGAGGATTTTTAAGGAAGTAAAACTATTCTATATATTGTTGTAATAGTGGATATGTGCTATTATACATTTTTTTCCAAACCCAAAGATTGTACAGCACTAAGAACATACTCTAATGGGCAAACTATGGGTAATAATAATGGATCAATGTAGGTTCATCAGTTGTAACAAGCACATGTTTCTGGTGTTGATTTGATAATGAGGGAAGCTATGTGTTTGTGGAGAAAGGGGATGCATGTGAACTCTTTGTTCTTTCTACTCAATTTTGCTATGAACCTAAAACTGCCCTACAAATAAAGTTTATTAAAATTTATGAGCAGATATCTCAGGTTCTCATGACATCTGGTTATGCTGCTTTATCACCTCTGCCTCAAACACATCTATTACTTTCTGAGGGGCTCCTTATGAGTAGTTAATGAGGAGGAAAAGGCACTGGGCCTGATTTACAGATGGAACTACAAGACACGTCAATACCACCTAGAAGGAATGGCTGTGAAAATCATTCGTGAAGGGAAATCCTTCCAGTAGACAGAATATTCAGAGGTATATATGACTTTGTACATCAGTGGGAGGAGAGACGGCTTGAAGTATGGATCTATATCAATTCATGAGCAAAGACTAACAGGTTGGTTAGGCGTTTACAAATATCAGAATTGGGAAATTAGCAACAAAGAAATTACAGTAGGTAGGGAGTTGTTTGAAAAGACCTCTTCATATGAGCAATGACTGTGTAGATATTTGTAGCCTATGCAAATACTGAGGCTTCCCAGGTGGCACTAGTGGTAAAGAACCTGCCTGTCAACACAGGAGACATAAGAGATGCAGGTTTGATCCCCGGGTGGGGAAGATCCCCTGAAAGAGAGCATGACAACCCACTTCAGTATCTTCCCTGGAGAATCCCCATGGATAGAGGAGCCTGGCAGGCTACAGTCCATGAGATTGCAAAAGAGTCGGACATAACTGAAGCTACTTAGCATGCACACACACATGCAAATACCAACCAAAGGTCATTTATATCAAAAAAGCTCTCAATAATCAAATGGAAAAGATGAATGGCTCTTTTCGTTAGTCAACCTCCTTTCCCAATCACCCTGATACTTATTCAGTAGGTCCGTGGTGGCAGGGATAGAAGCTACACATGGATTCAAAAATATGTTCTTTCCATTGCCAGAGCTGATCACCACTTTTGAGTGACTAACCTGCTCACACCAGAGGTAAACTTTGAGCTCCAAATATGCTATCATTTCCAACGGATCAGCAGGCTCTCTGGTGTCCAACTGATTATAGTAGATAATCTTCTTATGGAGGAGGCAACACTTTGCCCTTCATGAGATAGACACATATTCTAGATATAGATTTCCCTTCTCTGCCTGGAAAGATTGTGCCAGCACCATTATTCATGGACTTACAGAATGTCTGTATCAATTGCCATGGTATCCCACGCAATATTATCTCTAGCTGGGGTATACATTTTAGAGCAATGGGCTCACATAGAGTGAACTGACTGGTTTTATTTTGTGCCTTGGGTTTCCCAGGTGGCTCAGTGGGTAAAGAATCTGCCTGCCAACACAGGAGATGCAGGAGACCAGGGTTCAATCCCCAGGCCAAGAAGATCCCCTGAAGGAGGGCATGGCAACCCAATCCAGTATTCTTGCCTGGAGAATCATATGGACAGAGGAGCCTGGTGGGCTACAGTCTATAGGGTCACAAAGAATTGTGCATGACTGAAGTAACTGAACACACACCTACACACACACACACATTATGTATCTTATGTCATCTGCTGAAGATTCATTTTTTATGATGAATAGAAAGAAAAAAAAAAAGCAGGCAAGTTTAAGATGCTGTCCTAAAGGATGCCAGTGTATGTCTCAAATCAGTGACCAATAAATGGTGAAATTTCTCCCATAACCAGGAACTAAGTAGTGGGTAGGAGTGGCCTTCCTACAACTACAGTTTGTGATATACTTGAAGAATTTTAGCTTCCATTCCCACAATCTTGGGCTTGGTGGGCTTGAAAATCCTAGTGTATAAGTGAATATTTCCACAAGGAAATAAGGTAATGATGGATGGCAAGCTGGAATTACTTTGTAGGCTTTTTTATTCCCCCTTTTTTAGCTCTTTATGCTACTAAAGCAGGGCTTCCCCAGTGGCTCAGTGGTAAAGAATTCGCCTGCAGTGCAGGAGCTTCAGGAGATGAGGGGTTGATCCCTGGGTCAGGAAGATCCCCTGGAAGAGGGCCATGACAACAGACTCCAGTATTCTTGCCTGGAGAATCCCATGGATAGAGAAGACTGGTGGGCTACAGTCCATAGTGTCGCAGAGTCAGACACAACTGAAGTGACTTAGCTTGCACTGTACACAGGCCACTAAAGCAACATGCAAAGAAAGGAGTCACTGTATTGAACTAAGTAATTGATTCTAATTTTAGGAGGAACTTTAGTTGTTGCTATACAATGGGACAAAGAGGATTACGTTCAGAATCCGGGGCCTTGACAACTGGGAAAGGGAGTAACAAGAGGCAACCCCTCTTGTGTCTCTTGTTACTTTGTCACTCAATTGTCCACATCAACTGAAAACTGCAACAACCCAACAAAGTCAGGGCCATAGGATTCAGATCCCTCAGGAATGAAGGTTTGTTACACCCAACTAGGTAAGGAACCTCATCCATTCAGGTGCTGACAGAGGGTAAGGCAACCAGGGAATGGGAGAGGAAAGGCAGCTGTGGTTACCAACTAGGCTTTTTGTTCCTTTTAACTTTTCCCCTACTCTCCATCACTATTTTAATGAACAGTAGTGGCTAATACTTTACAGGCAGTATGATGGAAATGATACCACCTTGCAGTGATATGGTAGCTTCTGTAACTTCATGCAACTCCTTGGGTGGAGACATGAAATTTTTACTCAGATGAAGGACAAGAATGGATGCTGAGGTGTAAAAGAGGTTTATGGTGCTAATTATGGGCCTCCCTCATAGCTCAGTTGGTAAATCATCTGCCTGCAATGCAGGAGACCTGGGTTTAATTCCTGGGTTAGGAAGCTACCCTGCAGAATGAAATGGTAACCCACTCCAGTATTCTTGCCTGGAGAACGCCATGGTCAGAGGAGCCTGGCAGGCTACAGTCCACGGGATCACAAGAGTTGGATACAACTTAGCGACTAAACCACCACCAGTGATGATTAGCTTTCATTTGACCCTCCAGCTCTTCTCTCTACCCTTTTTCAACTGACTTGGTGCCCCAGGAGGCTGACCTATGTTGGACTATATTGACAAGATCCCATGACTTCTGATTTTCAGTCAGGTAGAGCTAGTGGGGAACCAGAACAGGAGATCAGAAAGAAAGACAAAGTGAGATCAGGGAATTTGTTCTCTGAAATGTCAGATCAGGCTGACTGTGACCAGGCTCAATCCAACGTGGTCTTATATACACAACTGTTACCTCTTCAGGTCTAGAAGTTGTAATAACCCATTATGACTATCCCTAGGTTACCACACTATCTCATAAGGTTCTCCTACATTCTGCCAACACTTTTGTAAATAATTCTTCTATAAATAAACCCTTCTATTAAAAAGTTTTTTTAAAAAAATTTGAGTATAGTTGCTTTACTATGTTGTGTTAGTTTCTACTGTGCAGCAAAGTGAAATGGCTAACATATACAAATACCCTCTTTAAAAAAAAAAAAAATCCTTCCCATTCAGGTCAACACAGAACGTTGAGTAGAGTTACCTGTGCAGTACTGTACGTTATCATTAGTTATATATTTTATTCATACTATCAATAGTTAATTCTAATGTCCCAATCCATTGCATTCCCCTCTTTCCACTTGGTATCCATATATTTGTTCTCTACATCTGTCTCTATTCCTGCTTTGTAATTTTACAATATTTTTCTCTTTCTGACTTGCTTCACTCTATAAGACAATCCATTCACATCACTGCAAATGACCCAATTTTGTTCCTTTTCATGGCCAAGTAATATTCCATTGTATATGTATATCACATCTTCTTTATCCATTTCTCTGTTGATGGACATTTAGGCTGTTTCCATGCCCTGGCTATTGTAAATTGTGCTGCAATGAACATTGGGGTGCATGTGTGTCTTTTTCAGTTATGTTTTTTTTTTCCTTGGTGTATGCCCAGTAGTGGAATTGGTGGGTCACATAGTAGTTTTATTTTTATTTTTTTAAGGAATCTCCATACTATTCTCCATAGTGGCTGTATGAACTTACATTCCAACCAGCAGTGCAAGAAGGTTTCCTTTTCTCCACAGCCTCTCCACGTTTTATTGTTTGTAGATTTTTTGATAATGACCATTCTGACAGGTGTGAGGTGATATCTCATTGTAGTTTTGAGTTGCATTCCTCTAATAATCAGTGATTTTGAGCATGTGACTCTTGGCTATGTATATGTCTTCTTTGGAGAAATGTCTATGTAGGTTTTGCACCAATTTTTGATTGGATCATCTATTGTTTTGATATTGAGTTGCATGAGCTGTTCGCATATTATAGAGATTGATCCTTTTTGCTTCTTTCCAAACATTTTCTCCAATTGTGAGGATTGTCTTTTTGTTGTTTATGGTTTTCTTTGCTATGCAAAAGCTCTGAAGTCTAATTCAGTTCCATTTGTCTATTTTTGTTTTTATTCTCATTACTCTAGGAGGTGAGTCAGAAAAGATCTTGCTGTGATTTATGTCAAAGAGTGTTCTGCATGTTTTCCTCTAAGAGTTTTATAGTGTCTGGACTTAAATTTAGGTTTTTAATTCATTTTGAGTTTATTTTTGTCTGTGGTATTAGGGAGAGTTCTAATTTCACTCTTTTACATGTAGCTGTCCAGTTTTCCCAGTACCACTTATTGAGGAGGCTGTCTTTTCTCCATTGTATATCCTTGCCTCCTTTGTCATAGATTAGGTAATTATAGGTGCATGGGTTTATCTCTGGGCTTTCTATTCTGTTCCATTGAACTGTATTTTTGTTTTTGTGCCAATATCATACTGTCTTGAGTACTGTAGCCCTGTAGTATAGTCTGAAGTCAGGGAGCCTGATTCTTCCAGATCTGTTATTTTTCTTTTTTTCCTCAAGATTGCTGTGTCTATTCAGGATTTTTTGTGTTTCCATATGAATTGTGAATTTTTTTGTTCTCGTTCTCTGAAAAATACCATTGGTGGTTTTATAGGGATTGCATTGAATATGTGGACTGCCTTAGATAGTACAGTCATTTTCACAATATTGATTCTTTCAATCCAAGAACATGGCATATTTCTCCATCTGTATGTGTCATCTTTGATTTCTTTCATCAGTGTCTTATAGTTTTCTGTATATAGGCTTTTTGTCTCCTTAGGTAAGTTTATTCCTAGGTATTCTATTCTTTTTGTTGCAATGGTGAATGGAATTGTTTCTTTAATTTCTCTTTATGATTTTCATTGTTAGTATCTAGGAATGCAAGGTATTTCTGTGCATTAATTTTATATCTTGTGACCTTACTATATTCATTGATTAGCTCTAGTAATTTTCTGGTGGCCTCTTTATGGTTTTCTAGGTAAAGCATCATGTCATCTGCAAACAATGAGTTTTAGTTTTACTTTTTCTTTTCTAATCTGAATTGCTTTTACTTCTTTTTCTTCTTTGATTGACATATCTGGAACCTCCAAAACTAAAATAATAATAATAAAATAAACCCTTTTAAATTATTCTAAATTGTGTGTGCATTCTGTTAAATGACTAGATCTGTGATTGATACAATCCCCTAGGCAGTGCTCTTGGTAGAGTCTACTATCTATGGTTGGGTGAGTACAAGCCAGATATCTATGTGAAGTGAAAGCCGCTCAGTCGTGTCTGACTTTTTGCGACCCCATGGACTGTACAATCCATGGAATTCTCCAGGTCAGAATACTGGAGTGGGTAATTGTTCCCTTCTCCAGGGGATCTTCCCAACCCTAGGATTGAACCCAGGTCTCCTGCGTTGCAGGCAAATTCTTTACCAGCTGAGTCACAAGGGAAGCCCATGAATACTGAAGTGGGTAGCCTATCCCTTCTCCAGCGGATTTTCTCTACCCAGGAATCAAACCGGGGTCTCCTACTTTGGAGGTGGATTCTTTACCAACTGAGCTATCAGGCTATCAGATATGTAGAGTCAGTTTATAAAATTTTTATGCACATATATGGAAATATATATATATATAATATATATATATATATATAGCAATTGATTTTTGTCTCGTTACTTAATTGCAATTATCTTTTAGAATTTGATTGTTAAATATTTATTCAATATTACATAGGACTATTGGGCCTATGGAAATCATTCATATGGGATTCTTGGTTAGGTCTAAAAATACACAGCCATCATGGTTCAGCAGACATTAAATGACATTAAATGACTGCTTAATGACATATATATATATACATATATATGTATATATATATATATATATACATACATACATATAGCTTCACACCTGATGGGTTGATATTCATATTTCTATCTTGTTTTATGCACTGACATATTATTGAGATTGATTTGCATTACACTACATCGTGTATTTTATTCATTGCTTTCCATCCTGTTCATTTGTGATAGGTGTAAGGGGTTATAATATGGTTCTTCACTTTCTATTAAGTTTTCTGTACTTACAAATCTTTACCTGAGTAAAGAGGCTATAATAAAGGGAAACATATTTCTCTGGATTATATCTGAAGAAGATTGATCTATAAAATTAATACTCTGAATGTTGGGATAAGGACCGAATAATGTACATTTTAAAAAATAGGTAAACAAATAGAATAAAGATTACATTTTTGGGTGGATGGGTTGAAACTGAGATATACTGATAACAAAATAATTAAGTTGCTCTGGGCCACTGAAGACAGAAAGAGGATTATAATTATCTCTGTGAAAGAAGAAAATCTGTTTCATGAAGAGAAGACAGGAGAAAATGAGATCTTAAAAATGCAGGGAATTTATTTTACTATTTGCACTTTGGTGATGTATTGATGTAGATACATACATACATATATAAAGGAAGGGAGTGTTAAGAATATAAGAATTGGGAGGCAGTAAGGTGCTATACTGGGATGCAAATGGTATCTGTTACTTTTGAAATGGAAAAGATAGTAGTGGTTGAAAAGCTGGAGAGTCTTAAAGCCTAAATATTTTCCATGGATTAACTCATTTAACTGTAGGGCTGCTGTGAGGCAGGCGGTCTTCAAGGCCTGCATTTCTACACTGTACTGTCTCCAAATTTGGCATTAAGTTTTTGCACTTAAGTTGGCAAATAAAGTTTATGGTAAAAACTGCAACATATTAATCAAAACTAATAAGTTTTACCAAGCTCCTGTTTCATAGCATTTAATGTCAATTATATAATAACTATGCCTAGGCGAAATGATTGGCAGTAAAATCATTGGCTTAGGTTCTGAATTGGGATGAGAAGAAGGTAGTCTCATGGCTACAACAGACAGCTGTAACTGTGAATAGAAAAGATTTAGAAATACTCATATGAAAAGGGATTTTCAAGTCTGGAAACAACGAAAGACATAAGTAATTATTTTAAATATATACAAAAATAATACTGCCATGAAGTTGGGGAGGAGAAAATACAAAGTTCCTTCGGTGGAAGACTTAATTGATACAGTAGCCCTTCGGAGAATGTGTGGTGGGGGGTCCTTTCGACAGACTACTTATTTTAATTCTGTAAAAGGTTGATACAATGCTGTCAAAGGAAATGAGAAAGGGAACAGGGTTCATAACCTTTATTTTTTCAAAACCTTTAATTTTTAGTATCAACTAAATTTTTTGAAGATATCCTTTAAAATTATTCCCATGAAACAGGCTTTTCCTGAAAGTACTACATATAATCAGACTCCATAAGTAAAGTAGTAAATGAAAGAATACTTTCCTGAGTTGTCAGCATTCTTATCTAAAACTCTTTGATGCAATTCCACAGAACCTAAAAATATCGGAATAATCTGAATGGTGGGAATACTAACCTCATAGTCTGCAGGCCTGTCACAGAGTAGGATGTACAAACCAAATGCAGAGACTCTCAATCCACCCAGGTTTTTCTCCACATGCAGAGAATAACCTGGATTTTACAAGATGATATTTTAACCAGTTATTCTTAGATAGTACTATAGCTAAAAACATTTGATCAATATTTTTTTAAAAATCAAGTTCATATAAATATTTGATGACTTAATATGACTATTTTAATTGATACAAATGGTTATTTTAATGATGAGTAATTTCATTTCTAATCTATTTATATTTCATAAGTTTCCAAGAGCTATAGAATTTTGAATTCTCAGTAAGATACCAAAATGGGTGATGAATTTTTCAGTATACAAAGTAATTCTATAAATTTATGTTAGTTTACATTCAAGGAAAAATACAATTTTTATTTTCTCAAAAAGGGAAATAAGATACTAAAAATAACTAGCAATAAAATGATTTATCATAGAAATATTCTTAATTTTTATAAACAACTTCTGAGAAAACATATCTAAAAACATCATTTATAAGAGTTCTTGATTATACCATTCATAGTCGTTTATTGGAAGAAATATTAGCATATTCAAGATGTCCTAAAACAGTTCTGCTCTTAGCAAGTTTCTGAGCACAAAATCATACTCACGGTGTGTTAATATTATCAGCCTCCATCATAAAAATTGATCCAATTTATTATGAATACCTATTTGAGCATTTCTACATCCAGAAAATATAATTCGGCAAATAGCTTGCTGTATAATCAGGATTTCAAAGAAGTGCAAGTTACAACAAAGGAAACTATAAGCAAGGTGAAAAGACAGCCTTCAGAATGGGAGAAAATAATAGCAAATGAAGCAACTGACAAATAATTAATCTCAAAAATATACAAGCAACTCCTGCAGCTCAATTCCAGAAAAGTAAATGACCCAATCAAAAAATGGGCCAAAGAACTAAACAGACATTTCTCCAAAGAAGACATACAGATGGCTAACAAACACATGAAAAGATGCTCAACATCACTCATTATCAGAGAAATGCAAATCAAAACCACAATGAGGTGCCATTTCACACCAGTCAGAATGGCTGCTATCCAAAAGTCTATAAGCAATAAATGCTTGAGAGGGTGTGGAGAAAAGGGAACCGTCTTACACTGTTGATGGGAATGCAAACGAGTACAGCCACTATGGAGAACAGTGTGGAGATTCCTTAAAAAACTGGAAATAGAACTGCCTTATGACCCAGCAATCCCACTGCTGGGCATACACACCAAAGAATCCAGAACTGAAAGAGACACGTGTACCCCAATGTTCATCACAGCACTGTTTATAATAGCCAGGACATGGAAGCAACCTAGAGACGTCCATCAGCAGACGATTGGATAAGAAAGCTGTGGTACATATACATAATGGAATATTACTTGGCCATTAAAAATAATACATTTGAATCAGTTCTAATGAGGTGGATGAAACTGGAGCCTATTATACAGAGTGAAGCAAGCCAGAAAGAAAAACACCAATACAGTATACTAACACATATATATGGAATTTAGAAAGATGGTAATGATAACCTTGTATGCGAGACAGCAAAAGAGACACAGATGTATAGAACAGTCTTTTGGACTCTGTGAGAAAGGGCGAGGATAGGATGATTTGGGAGAATGGCATTGAAACATGGATATTATCATATGTGAAATGAATCACCAGTCCAAGTTTGATGCATGATACAGGATGCTTGGGGCTGGTGCACTGGGATGACCCATTGGGATGGGATGGGGAGGGAAGTGGGAGGGGGGTTCAGGATGGGGAACACATGTACATCCATGGTGGATTCATGTCAATGTATCACAAAACAAATACAATATTGTAAAGTAATTAGCCTCCAATTAAAATAAATAAATTTATATATAAAAGAAAAGAAGTACAAGTTAGCACTATTCACAATAGTCAATACATGAAAACAATCTAAATGTCCATCAATAGATGAATGGATAAAGATATAGTACAAATACACAAAGGAATATTATTCAGCCATTAATAAAATATTGCCATTTGCAGCAACATGGATGGACCTAGAGATTCTCATACTAAGTAAAGTAAGTTTAAAGAGAAAGGCACATATCATATGGTATTATTTACATGTACAATCTAAAATATGACACAAATGAACCCATCTCTGAAACAGAAACAGAATCATGGACATAGAGAACAGACTGGTGGTTGTCAAGGAATAGAGGGTTGGGGGATGGATGGAGTGGGAGGTTGGGATTAGCAGATGCAAACTTTTATGTAAAGAATGGATAAATAACAAGGTGCTACTGTATAGGACAGAGAACTATATTCAATATCTTATAATAAACCATAATGGAAAATAATTAAAAAATAAAGAAAAATAAAGATGTGCAAGTCAGATTAATTATGCCCAGTATATCTATGTATGGAAAGTGGTGTTTCCCTTTGTTCTAGTAGAAATTTGGTAAGATGCACTAGATTTTCTTTCATTTTATGAACCTTGAAACTATTATGCTAAGTGAAAAAAGCCACCCACCAAAGACCACATATTGTATAATTTCATTTAAATGACATCTATAGAAACAGAAAGTATGTGGAGGCTCGAGGGTAATGAGGAGGTAGGATTTCTTTTTTGAAGTGATTAAAACGTCCTAATGGATTGTGGTTATCTTTGTATATATCTGTGAGTATACTAAACACAACACTGAATTACATATTTTTAAATATGGATTTTATGACACATAAATTATCTCAATAAGCCATTTACAAACTGAGTCAGGGAGCAGATAAGTAGCAATGGTACACTGGATTTATTCAGACTCTCATTTGTCCAAGGGCTTTACCAGCTAATTCAATTTAATGAAAGTTATGAGGCACCTATCATATGCAAAATACTGTGCACCATCATTGCAAGAGATAAAAGATGAAACAGCCTCTACTTTTCAGGAGACTACAATGAAGAAATGAAATGATGATATAATAATAAAATAATGGTAATGATGATGTTAGGAAGAGAAGGAAAGAAGTAGCATTCATTGAGTATTTGCTATGTCCCAAAAACTGTATTAAATGCTTTAAATGTTATTTTATCTAATTCTCATAGCAGTCACAGAGACAGATATTGTTGTTTTTCTGATTTTGTATCTGAAGAAACACACATAATAGGTGAACTAACTTACTTAGGGTCACATATCAAGAAATGGCAGGGTGAGAATTTTAAACTAGTACTTATCCAAGAGCCAACGCTCTTAACAACCTGAGCCTGCATATGCAAAATACATAATACAACATTTTATAGAACTAACACCAAAAAAATATTTCCCTTTTATCACAGAGGATTGGAATGCAAAAGTAAGAAGTCGAGAGATATCTGGAAAACAGGCAAGTTTGGCCTTGGAGTACAAAATGAAGCAGAGCAAAGGCTAAGAGGGTTTTGTCAAGAGAACACACTGGTCATAGCAAGCACCTGCTTACAACACAGGAGATGACTCTACACATGGACATCACTCAATATCAAAATCAGATTGATTATGCTCTTTGTAGTCAAAGATGAAGAAACTAAAAAAAACAAGACCAGGAGCTGATTGTGGCTCAGATCATGAGTTCCTTATTGCAAAATTCAGGCTTAAATTGAAGAACATAGAGAAAACTATGAGGTCATTCAGGTATGAGTTAAATAAAATCCTGTATGATTATAGAGTGGAGATGATGACTAGATTCAAGGAATCAGATCTCGTAGACAGAGTGCCTAAAGAACTATGGATAGAGGTTCATAACATTGTACAGGAGGCAGTGAACAACAACAACAAATCCCAAAGAAAAACAAATGCAAGAAGGCAAAGTGGTTGTCTGAGGAGGCTCTACAACTAGCGAAAGAAAGAAGAAAAGCAAAAGGCAAGGGAGACAGGGAAAGATATACCCAATTGAATCCAGAGTTCCAGAGAATAGCAAGGAGAGACAAGAAGGCCAACTTAAATGAACAATGCAAAGAAATAGAGGAAAACAGAAGATATGGGACAGACTAGGGATTTCTTCAAGAAAATTGAAGATATCAAGAACATTTCATGAAAGAAGAACAAGAGATTAAGAGTTGGCAAGCATACACAGAAGTACTATACACAAAAGGTCTTAATGACCCGGATAACCACAATGGTATGATCACTCACCTAGAGCCAGAGATTTGGAGTGTGAAGTCAAGTGGGCCTTAGGAAGCATTACTACAAACAAAGCTAGTGGAGGTGATGGAATTCCAACTGATCTATTTCAAATCATAAAAGATGATGTTAAACTGCTGTACTCTATATGTCTGCAAATTTGGAAAACTCAGCAGGGGTCATAGGACTGGAAAAGATCAGTTTTCATTCCAATCCCAAAGAAGGGTAGTGCCAAAAAATGTTCCAACTACCATACAATTGCACTGATTTAACATTCTAGTAAGGTTATGCTCAAAATCCTTCTACCTAGGCTTCAGCAGTATGTGAAGCCAGAAATTCCAGATGTATAAGCTGGGTTTAAAAGAGACAGAGGAACCAGACATTAAATTACCAACATTTGTTGCATAATGAAGAAATCAAGGGAATTCCAGAAAAATACTTCCCTCTTCTTCATTGACTATACTAAACCTTTGACTGTGTGGATCACAACAAGCTAGAAAATTCTTAAAGAGAGGAGAATACCAGACCACCTTACCTGTCTCCTGAGAAACCTGTATGCAGGTAAAGAAGCAAGTTAGAACCAGACATGGAACAACTGACTGGTTCAAAATTGGGAAGGGGGTAAGACAAGGCTGTATATTGTCACCCTGCTTATTTAATTTATTTGCAGAGTACATCATGTGAAATGCTGGGCTGGATGAAGCACAAGCTGGAATCAAGACTGCCAGGAGAAATATCAATAACTTCAGATATGCAGAGGATACCACCCTTATGGCAGAAAGCAAGGAGGAAGTGAAGAGACTCTTGATGAGAGTGAAATAGGAGAGTGAAAAAGCTGGCTGGAAACCAACATTCAAAAGACTAAGATCATGATATCTGGTCCCATCACTTCACAGCAAATAGAAGGGGAAAAATTGGAAGGAATGACAGATTTTATTTTCTTGGGCTCCAAAATCACTGCAGACAGTGACTGCAACCATGAAATTTAAAGACTTGCTGTTGGGAAGGAAAGCTATGACAAACCTAGATAGTATATTTAAAAGCAGAGACATCACTTCGGTGAGAAAGGTCTGTATAATCAAAGTGAAAGTGAAAGTCACTTAGTCGTGTCTGACTCTTTGTGACCCCATAGACTATACAGTCCATGGAATTCTCCATGCTAGAATATTGGAGTGGGTAGCTTTTCTCTTCTCCAGAGGATCTTGCCAACCTATGGATCAGACCCAGGTCTCCAACATTGCAGGTGGATTCTTTACCAGCTGAGCCACAGGGAAGCCCAAGAATATAGGACTGGGTAGCCTATCTATTCTCCAGTGGATCTTCCCAACCCAGGAATCGAACCAGGGTCTCCTGCATTTCAGGTGAATTTTTTGCCAACTAAGTTATCAGGAAAGATTATATATAATCAAAGGTATGGTTTTTCCAGTAGTCATATACAGATGTGAGAGTTGGACCATAAGGAAGGCTGAGTGCTGAAGAATTGATATTTTTGAATTGTGATGCTGGAGAAAATTCTTGAGAGTCCCGTGGACTGCAAGGAGATCAAACCAACCAACTCTAAAGGAAATCAACCCTGAATATTTACTGGAAGGACTGAGGCTGAAGCTGAAGCTCCAGTACTCTGGCCATGTCATGCAAAAAGTTGACTCATTGGAAAAGGCTCCGATATTGGGAATGATTGAAGGTAAAAGGAGAAGGGGGCAGCAGAGGATGAGATGGCTAGATAGCATCATTGACACAATGTACATACATTTTAACCAATTCCAGGAGATCGTGGAGGACAGAGGAGCCTGGCATGCTGTAGTCCATGAACTTGCAAAAAATCAGTCACGACTTAGTAACTGAACAACAACAAGAAAAAGGTAGATTGATGTATGTGTCATGAGAATCAAAAGTGATAGTCATTTGAATAAAGAACACATCTTATTTGCAGCTCAAGTAGGACTAAGAAAACTAGTTCAGCTCTGAAGTACACAGGTATGCTTGAATGTTTGACTACAATTTTCATGAGTCATGAAGTAGCTTCAAACCTACATCACAAATTAAATACTTCTTTTTTCGGTAAAATAAATATGGTCAAACAGAAAATGATCACAGAACTACAATGTCAAAGGTGAAACTTTCTCAAAACAAATTTGTAATAGCCAAAGAAAGTATCACAAGATACAAAACCAGAACCACCAATTCTATTCATTCTCCTTATCGCCAATATAATCTTTATCTTCAGTCTGAGATCTTTTATTTTTTTCTTTTTCTGCTTGCAATTACATTCTTAATCTAGATAGTATTGATTTCTCCCCATCTCTTGTCTACTTTCTTATTGACTTTCCCACTGCTTCTCATCCCACAAATTTACTTAAGTATTTTGTCTAAAGCTATTCTTACGAATCACATAGCGCACAATCCTAGTAACAGTTGTAGTGCTTTTCACATAAGGGATAACTTATTTAGCTCTTAGTCTGCAGGCAACATACTAAATGTTCACCTAAATCTACTTAGTCTATTGTCTTCTATATATTTCCTTATCACTTTTTTTAAACCATCATCTATACTTATATGTAAAAAATAGCATCCCTATTCTTCATTGATTTCTATGAGTGCTTTAAAACTGCCTTCCAAAAACCTTTACTAGAAGATTGTTTTGGCCATAATCAGAGGAATAATGAAGTAGTTTTACTTCCTAGACAGTTATCATTGCTTATAAGTGTGAAATATCCTAGGCCACCCTCTTCTTCAATCATTACATAAAAACCAATGCAAATAAAATAACATTTCCTTCTGTTATGGCATAAATGATTACTTTTTAATCATTCTGCTGACTACATGAAGATGTGATAGAAATAAGTGAGGTATTTTATGTAAATAATGAAACAGACATTCTAGAGTTGTATGTTACTATTCAGAATACAATAGTTGATTGCTGCAGTAATGAAAAGGAAGACCCAAAAATCTCAGTGGCTTAACACATAACAGTTTATTTCTCACACTCAAAACATTCACACCAAGTCCATCTGCTCTTCAGGGCAGGTCCCTTACAGAGACTTAGAGATACAGGTTGCATCCATCTTGTAGGTACACTATTTGGAGCACACTGCTTTCAGGTCCACATGACAGGTAAAGAGAGCTGGAGGGTCACACAAGACTTTTTACTGTACTGGTACTGAAACGAAACATCACTTTTGTTAACAATCTCTCTGTAATCCCTCTGCTAGAAGTAATAAATGACATTGCCTAACTACAAGGGGCTGGGAAGTGAATGCGAGCCCATAGATATTTGATAGTTGTTAATGTCTTTGCCACATTCTACAAATAATACATGCTTTTTAATATTTCAATAAAAAATAATTTTTTGAAAACTCTATATGGATAAAAATATCCCTTAAATATAATAGCTTTTATTGGCATATAGATATAGCTATGTTTTAGGAAACAGCTACAGTTATGAAGCTTCAGTGTGACCTAACAAGGCATTATAAGGTTCCAATTATGTTACTGAGAGATTCTGATGTATATACTGCAAAAATTTGGGGAGTCAATATGATATTTATCTACCAGATGTTTTCTATCTTTATAATAATTTTACTTGTGATACAAGGGAGCTGACATAAAATCACCTACTTAAAAAAATAGCTATCTATTCTCTCCTCATGCCAAAATACTTTGTACATATGACATTACAATTAGCACATCCTCTGTAATGGGTGTTTTTAGGCATCAATTTATAATTCATATTGCTCTTATATAAAATATGTAAAGCAAAAATAAATTTCAACTTATTTCAGCTTAGTGGTAAACATGAATTGGCAACAAACTCCAAATCTTAGTAAAATATGAAACAAACTATAATTTCCTAATTTAACTCCTATTTTAATTCAAATTAATGCTTAAGACAGCAAATGTTTAAACAGCATACTAAGATTTTGGCAGTAGTTTTATATAACAAGACATATAGCGTACTAGAGGTCTGGCACTCAACTTGCTTACAGTAAACCATCTTCAATATGAAGGCATTAAATATTTTTTATAACCTTCTTTTTACATGCTAAATATTTTGGAAAGTATGCAATCAAACACAGTAATAAAATTAATATAGTAAAATTAGTAAATTAAAAACTTGAAACTTGTACCGTAGGCATAAATCATATTAAAAAAAGGATTACTGATTATATAGAACGTCCCTGGATAATCAAAACTTAATAGCATAAAACATGCAGAACATTTCAGGATAAAGATTTATTAATAAAAAAAAAATACCAGGTCTAGTTAAAATGATTCTCCTCCAAAGGGTATCAAAGTTAATTCAAATCATGTAACACTCTAACACTAAATATTATTCAGTACTGTTGAAGTGGAGGTAAGTTTTATAAAACTGGGGTTTTACATATACGGTAAGTTGCTGTCTTTCTTGTTCATGTGAAGCAGCATACATTACTAAGTAAGAAGAGAATGGCTGCTGCACTAGCAAAAATAGGATGTATAAGTATCAAAGGCACACTATTCAGCTCACCAAAGTGATAGCAAACTATTTTCTCCTCACAAGCCCTTTCCCCATGTAAACAAAAGTTTATTATGGAAAAAAGAAAAATAAACTAAATTTTACTCTTCAAATATAAATATTTTGAGACATTAATGTTAAGTCTATGCTTCAAAAATGTATTGTTGCCTGGATATTTCTGAATACATTTTAAAGATGTATCCAAATTAGATACTTTTGACATTAGATATATTGTTTGGTCAGAATTATTTATCATCTAAAACATTTAATTTAATTCTAAACATTTTAACCACTAGTATGACAACACGATTTTAGCTCTCAGAGAAATTAGCCAGTGTAGGGAAAAACACGTAAACAAAACAAAACCCTACATTTAAGCTGCAGGCAACAATTAAGGCCCTTTCTGGCACAGTGGCATTTGACTGGCAACAAAGTCCAGGAATAATTTTACTAACACAGGAGAACTCATGCATTTTGGTAAATATGCTCTAACACTCACAGTTGAATTTTCCTATAGACCTTCCTTGCTTTTTTCAACAGGTAAATCTTCCTTTTTTTTTTTTTTCTTCATACTATCCTGATTTGTGACTTGAACCTGATTTCTTTTTCTTCTTCTTACTATGTTTTTTGTGCTGTTTCTTCTTCTTCTTCTTCTTTGCTTTTTCTGTTGTTTTTTCTGGCTCTTCACGTCTTCTCTTCTTTTTTGCTTGCATCTCTTCTTCATAATCTGATTCTGATGAGGACTCCAATGATAAAGGTTTATACTCAGAACAAGTCTTCTTTCTTTTTTTGCTGAGACTTCTAATACACTTTTCTTTCTCTGTTTCATCCTTTGACTTCTTTTTCTTTTTTACAGATTCCTTGCTCTCTGATTCAGAATCACATGGAGAGCTTTCTGATGATTTGTATGAATCGTTCTTCTTTTTCTTTCTCTTTTTTCCTTGTTTCTTTTCCTCATCTTCGGAATCTGGAGAACTGCTTGAAGAATCAGTGCTTGATGAAGAAGAAGATGAAGACCGACAAGATTTCTTCTTTTTCTTTTTCTTTCTGTCTCTTTTTTTGGATAAGCTCTCATTTCCACTTAATAATTTCTCTCTGCTTTTTTCTAGTTCCTTCTTCCAGTTCTCATTCATTTTTTCTTCAAATTCAGCTAATGCCTTGGAGCCTTTCTTTTTATTTTCTAATTGTTTCTTCACTTCTTCCCAGGTAGGCCTTGGTCGATTCAGATAATCTTGTATTGTTGGGCCTGCAGATTGAGATGGGCCCCTCCATCTGGCCATTGCTATAGGATTCATATAGGCCACCCGATTGTCCCGCTTACCCATGATGCCTGATGGTTCCCAGAGCAGACTCTCAGTTGCTAAAGAGAATAAAGATAGACACCCTCCTTAAATTCTTCATCTGCTGGTATACCAAGAAGGTTCCATTCTGTGAGAGAAGCAGATGGAATGATTACAAAACGCCTTTAATATAAGGCAAAGTAAGCACATAAGTTTAATTGTTCACTGTTTATCACATAGTATGGTAAAAAGATTTACAAAATCTTAGAGTTTCAGAAAAAATAATATATACACAAAAGTTTCACATGTTTTAGACATTGTGGTATAAATATAAAATAAATTGTTTTTCATATCTCATGTAGGGTTCTATTATCTAAATTTTAAATAACTATTTATTTTTATATTATATGGTACTTACCTTTTTTCTTTCTTTCATTCTGCCTTATATGGTATAATGAAAGAGAAATTTCTGTAGCCAAATAATGTACCAGGCAGACCTTCCTCATTTTAGTAGAGTGCAACACAATCCATTCCTTTCTTTGACAGAAACCTAGGAGTCATGCCTGAAAAATCCTCCTCCCTCAATTCACATATCCAATTCATTAATAAATTTTGCTGCTTAAACCCCCACAACAAGAGGTCTCATGTTTGTTCACTTCTCTTCAAATATGCTGTCATCAAAATAGTGCAGGTACTGTCACCTGTCATTTGGATTATTAATCTCTATTAGATGCCAGGGACTGCTCAGTGTTGTGCAGTGGATAATCTTATTCAGTCTCTAGACTAATCTAGAGGTTAGTCATAGATCAACGTCCTATGAAGATGATCCCGTTATTATCCTATGATACAAATGAAAAAACTGAAGCTTAGAGAGTTTGAGTAACTTGCATAAAGTGACATAATAAATGGCAAATGGTAAAACCAGGATTTAAATCAAGGCAGCATGAGGGCAAACCCTGCACACTTAGCACAACATTATATTGCCTCTTGATATCAACTTCTTGACAGCCCTATTTTTTGCCCTTATTCTCTTCCCTTTCAGTACCACACTGAAATCAGAAGGATTTTAAAATAATCTAGTGGCTTTATACTTCAATGAAAATCAATCCAAATTCCTATAAAGATCCAATACAATCTGTCCTGCTTATAGCTCTTACATTTCAACAGTTTTCTCAATTCTATCTTTTTCAGTTTTCTCTTGGTTTCTGAAACATGCTAAGCTTCAAGCTTAGCCACCTTAGCCAGTTTTACCTCATCTTCAGATCTAAGTTTAAAGTCAGTTCCTCAGAAAGGCAACTATTAGGTTGAACTATATAAAATCACCAATTATGTGGAACAAAAATACTCAAATACTAGCAATTTCACATGGGTCAACCTTATACTATGTTGCTTCTGTATCTATCCCTTACACTCATTATTCTGTATAACAGTTTCTTGCCTCTTTTATTCATAGCACTTAAAAAACTGATGATTATTTTCTTTATCTATTTGAATGTGTATTTGTGTGTGTGTGATGCATGTGTGTTCACGTGCATATGCATATGTGTATTCACTTCTAAATATAAGGCCAAGAAGGGTAATGGTCACATTTGGCCTGTCTTCTAGCCATGATGTTCCCAGTACCTTACATGGCATCTGGTCCACACTAAGTACTCAATAAATATTTCTCAATAATAAACAAACAAATGAGTGGATTGATGGATGGGTAACTCTGTGAGAGAGGTGCGTTCAGAGAAGGCTCCTGAAGTTGGTGATGTCAGTACAAGGTTTTAAACAATAAATAGGAGTTCACTGAAGCAATGAGGAACTGAAGGACATTCTAGGCAGAAGAAACAATACATGGCTTCTGCACAACGAAGGAAACTCTAAGCAAGGTGAAAAGATAGCCTTCAAAATGGGACAAAATAATAGCAAATGAAGCAATGGATAAATAATTAATCTCAAAAATATACAACCAACCCCTGCAGCTCAATTCCAAAAAAATAAACGACCCAATCAAAAAATGGGCCAAAGACCTAAATAGACATTTCTCCAAAGAAGACATACAGATGGCTAACACATGAAAAGATGCTCAACATCACTCTTTATCAGAGAAATGCAAATCAAGACCACAATGAGGTACAGTTTCACACCAGTCAGAATGGCTGCGATCCAAAAGTCTACAAGCAGTACATGCTGGAGAGGGTGTGGAGAAAAGGGAACCCTCTTACACTGTTGGTGGGAATGCAAACTAGTACAGCCACTATGGAAAACAGGGTGGAGATTCCTTAAAAAACTGGAAATAGAACTGCCTTATGACCCAGCAATCCCACTGCTGTACATACACACCGAGGAAACCAGAATTGAAAGAGACACGTGTACCCCAATGTTCATCGCAGCACTGTTTATAATAGTCAGGACATGGAAGCAACCTAGATGTCCATCAGCAGACAAATGGATAAGAAAGCTGTGGTATATCTCCACAATGAAGTATTACTCAGCCACTAAAAAGAATACATTTGAGTCAGTTCTAATGAGGTGGATGAAAGTGGAGCCTATTATACAGAGTGAAGTAAGCCAGAAAGAAGAAAACTAATACAGTATACTAACGCATATATATGGAATTTAGAAAGATGGTAACTATAACCCTGTATGTGAGACAGCAAAAGATACACAGATGTATAGAAGAGTCTTTTGGACTCTGTGGGAGAGGGAAAGGGTGGGATGATTTGGGAGAATGGCATTGAAACGTGTATAATATTATATAAGAAACGAATCACCAGTCCAGGTTCGATGCAGGATACAGGATGCTTGGGGTTGGTGCACTAGGATGACTCAGAGGGATGGTACGGGGAGGGAGGTGGGAGGGGGGTTCAGGATGGGGAACACGTGTACACCTGTGGCAGATTCATGTTGATGTATGGCAAAACCAATACAATATTGTAAAGATATTAGCCCCCAATTTAAAAAAATAAACTTAAATTAAAAATAAATAAATAAAGTGTAAACTTGGAAAAAAAATTTAAAAAATAAAACTTGGATTTGCCTGAAAAAAAAAAAAAACGTGAAAAAAAAAAAAGGAGACTTGAAAGATCACCGTATTTAGTGTTGATGGAGCCTAAAGTGAAAGAGGGCAGTAGCAGGAGGTGAGGCTGCATAGGAAGTAAATAGCCTGATCATAGAGGCCTTCTTAGGTCATTTTAACATCTTAGATTTTGTCCTATAGTTGTTAGGAAGCCAACACAAAGTCTGAAGAGAAAGCTGATCAGATATATCACAGATTTTTCTGTCACTCTCCATCCTGAATTTGACACTTTAAGTCGACCTAATATACCTACCCACCATAAGCTCAATGCCACAGATTTTCACAGTGACTCTTGGTAATAGTTTCTGGATTTTATTTGTTGTGTTAACTTACTGTCCCTCCTCTTCAGTTCTCTTTGGTACTTTTGTCATTTTCCTTCTTACTGGAACCCAAAGGTCTGTCAAATATCATTGTTTCCCATATTTGATCATCAAATGCCTTTAAGGATTTTAGTTCACATTCAATTGGTGGTTGTTTCCACTACTGCACACTTGGAATAGCATCAGTTCAGTTCAGTCACTCAGTCGTGTCCAATTCTTTGTGACCCCATGAATCGCAGCACGCCAGGCCTCCCTGTCCATCACCAACTCCCTGAGTTCACTCAGACTCATGCCCACTGAGTCAGTGATGCCATCTCATCCTCTGTCGTCCCCTTCTCCTCCTGCCCCCAATCCCTCCCAGCATAAGAGTCTTTTCTAATGAGTCAACTCTTCGCATGAGGTGTCCAAAGTACTGCAGTTTCAGCTTTAGCATCATTCCTTCCAAAGAAATCCCAGGGTTGATCTCCTTCAGAATGGACTGGTTGGATCTCCTTGCAGTCCAAGGGACTCTCAAGAGTCTTCTCCAACACCAGAGTTCAAGCCAATCAATTCTTCAGCACTCAGCTTTCTTCACAGTCCAACTCTTACATCCATACATGACCACAGGAAAAACCATAGCCTTGGCTAGATGGACCTTAGTCGGCAAAGTAATGTCTCTGCTTTTGAATATGCTATCTAGGTTGGTCATAACTTTTCTTCCGAAAAGTAAGCATCTTTTAATTTCATGGCTGCGGTCACCATCTGCAGTGATTTTGGAGCCCCCCAAAATAAAGTTTGACACTGTTTCCACTGTTTCCCCATCTATTTCACATGAAGTGATGGGACCGGATGTCATGAACTTTGTTTTCTGAATGTTGAGCTTTAAGCCAACGTTCTCACTCTCCTCTTTCACTTTCATCAAGCGGCCTTTTAGTTCCTCTTCACTTTCTGCCATAAGGGTGGTGTCATCTGCATATCTGAGGTTATTGATATTTCTCCAGGCAATCTTGATTCCATCTTGTGTTTCTTCCAGTCCAGCGTTTCTCATGATGTACTCTGCATATAAGTTAAATAAGCAGGGTGACAATACACAGCCTTGACGTACTCCTTTTCCTATTTGGAACCAGTCTTTTGTTCCATGTCCAATTCTAACTGTTGCTTCCTGACCTGCATATAGATTTCTCAAGAGGCAGGTCAGGTGGTCTGGAATTCCCATCTCTCAGAATTTTCCACATAATCCATTCTAATTACAGTTCCTTGAAACTTAGTCCTAATATCATCTAGAAAGACAGGCAAAGACCAGTTCAAAAAGATTTGAATGAGATGCTGAAGTTTTAATTTATTCTATGTGACTTATAATGAAGCTAATGGGGAGACAGTGACTATTTTAAGCAGGAGAGTGATATGATCACATGTGAGTATTTAAGAGACAATTTCTTACAGTATGAAAGATGAGCTGGAGGTAGGTAAACCTGAAGATAATGAGGTTAATTCAGGTATTCATACAGATAAGAAAAGAGTCTGAAATAAAAACAGTGGTATTATGGGTGAAAACAGGGGGAAATATCATCCATACTAAGGAAATTCTCCTGGAATTAATGAGCAATTAGATACAAAGCATGAGGAAGAGAAAAGAATCTAGGGCAAGGTTCTGGCTTGTTGTTGTAGTTCAGTCACTCAGTGTCCGACCCTATGCCACCAGATGGATTGCAGGATGGCAAGCTTCCCTATCCTTCAATATCTCCCGGTGTTTGCTCAAACTTACATCCATTGAGTTGGTGATGCCATTTAATCATCATCCTCTGTCGCTCCCTTCTCCTCCTGCTCTCAATCATTCCCAGAACCAGAGTCTTTTCCAATGAGTTGGCTCTTCACATCAGGTGGCCAAAGTATTGGAGCTTCAGCTTCAGCATCAGTCCTTCCCATGAATATTCAGGGTTGATTTCCTTTAGAATTGACTGGTATGATCTCTTTCTAATCCAAGGGACTCTCAGCATTGCGAAAGCATCAATTCCTCAGTGGTCAGCCTTCTTTATGGTCCAACTCCCACATCCGTAACATTACTACAGGAAGAAACATAGCTTTGACTATATGGGCTTTTGTCATCAAAGTGATGTCTCTGCTTTTTAACATGCTTGTTAGGTTTGTCATAGCTTTCCTTCCAAGGAGCAAAAAGTCTTTAATTTCATGGCTGCAGTCACTATCCACAGTGATTTTGGAATCCAAGAAAATAAAATCTATCATTATTTCCAATTTTTCCACATCTATTTGCCATGAAGTGATGAGACTGGATGCCATGATCTTAGTTTTCTGAATGTTGAGTTTTAAGCTAGCTTTTTCATTCTCTTCTTTCACCCTCATCAAGAGGCTCTTCAGTTCCTCTTAGCTTTCTGCCATTAGAGTGATATCATCTGCATATTTGAGGTGGTTGACATTTTTCCTGGCAATCATGAGTCCAGCTTGTGATTTATTCAGCCTGGCATTTCTCATTATGTACACTGCATAATAGTTAAATAAGCAAGTGACAATACACAGCCTTGAAATAATCTTTTCCCAATTTGGAACCAGCCTGTTGTTCCATGTCTGGTTCTAGTTGTTGCTTCTTGACCTGCATACAGGTTTCTCAGGAGGCAGGTATGGTGGTCTAGTATTCCAATCTCTTTAAAAAAATGTTCCACAGTTTGTTGTGATCCACATAGTTAAAGGCTGTAGCACAGTCAATGAAGCAGAAGTAGATGTTTTTTCATGGAATCCCCTTGCTTTTTCTATGATCCAACAGATGTTGCCAAATTGATCTTTGGTTCCTCTGCCTTTTCTGGCTGGTGAGACAAGATAAAAGGCCAATGACTCGATACTATAGGAAATGACATAGACTTTGAGTAACGTTCTAGGTTCAATGTTAGATTTATAAAGCTTGAAACATGTGAATGAACCTACATGTAGGAAATTGGATGTATGGGTGATAAAACTCTGGAATGTGACCTGAGTTAGAGATACAGGATTGGCAGTCACTGTGTGATGGCTAAAGTCATGAGAGAAAATTAAATTACCTTGAGGGAAGATTTCATATGAAAAAAGGATTGAGCACTGGGTCCGAATGAAAAACACACAAGGGGCTGGCAGAGAAAGTAAAACTTACAAAGAAGACATCAGAAAATTAGCCAGAGTGGAAAGAGCTACAGCAGTATCAGAATATAAAGTAAGGTCACAGAAAGAGAGTGGGGAGAGTAAAGTTTCAAGGTGAGGGCAATCATCCCTAAAGATTCATAAATTTCACTTGAGGAATTTCGTTTAGAAATTTGAGGAAAAAACCTAAATGTTCATCAATAACAAACAGGTTGTATGAATTATAGTACACACATACAGAGAGTTCACCAATGTAACTACTGGTTATCTCTGCATATGGGAAAGCATTATTTCCTTTTGTAAGTTTTCCTATACTATTTATATTTTTTTTTTACAATGAGCAGGTATTAAGTTTAACTTTTAAAAAATCCAGAAATAAATGATGTTATGGACAACTATACTAAGTCAAATAGATCAAATAAGATAAAATCTGAAAATGTCCATTATATTTGACTGTGAAGAAATTATTGGCAACTTTTGCTAACACAATTTCAATTAGTTAGGGCAGAGACCAGATGACAGAGGGTTAAAGAGTAAATTGGAGGTGAGAAATTAGAGACTTAGGGTATGTGTTAGTTGCTCTGTCATTTCTGACTCTTTGCAGCCCCATGGAGTGTAGCCTGCCAGGCTTCTCTGTCCATGAAATTCTCTAGGCAAGAATACTTGAGTGGGTAGCCATTCCCTTCTCCAGGGGATCTTCCTGATTCAGAGATTGAACCTGTATTTCCTTCATTGCAGGCAGATTCTTTACCAGCTGAGCCACCAGTGAAGCCCAAAGAGAGATGAAGAATTTTCAAAAAATATTTTTTTACTCTTGTTTGTTTTTATCATAGAAGAAACCTGAACATATTCAGAGGCTGACAATGTTTAAATAGAAAGACTTTAAAGAAGACAGGAAAGAGAGGCAATAATTCTTTGTGGCAAAGCTATAGAAGAAACAGAGAGGAATCAAAGGGATAGTTGGAGGAACTCCCTTCTTGAAAGAGCAGAGGAAAAGAATAAAGAGTATGGGTATAGTTTTTTTTTTTTCTTTTGTTAGTGACAGGGAAGATGAAAGGGGAAAATTTGAAGCATTTCTCAAATAAGAGCCTTCATTTTCACTCAATCATACATGCCAAGATCATCTACTAAGATTGACAGGTTGAGATAGCATAGGAGTTTTGAGAAAAATAATTGCAATTTGGAATAATACCAGACAAGTGTTGTGGGAGAAGATAATAATAATAATAATAATAACAGCAACAAAGTCTCCTACTCAAGTACTCTGTCTTAAAAGTACTGTGGCTTACTTTCTGTTTCTATTTTAGAAGCTAAACTGTATTTTCTTTATCTCTATTCATTTGTATGAAGTATGCTGAATTTATATAAATATTAGATACAAATTGTAACAGCCTTGCTAGTGATCTAAGTGTTATAACAATTATCTGTTCATTCATTTTTATAGCAACTCCCTTTTGATCATCTATTATGCACCAGATACTATGTTATATTCCATGGAGACTATGATCTAGTAAAGGTAAAAAGTCATTACACAAATATCAAACAAGTGAGTATTAATCATAATCATGATTAGAATGATAAAGGAAAAGCATAGGTCATTATGGATAATAGGTGAACTAATTTAGAATAGAAGGTCAAATCTGAGAAACTAACATACAATTAACATGTAATCTGAGACTTGACGGATAAATTAGAGCTAGCCAGATGAAGGCGTGGAGAAGGCAATGGCACCCCACTCCAGTACCCTTGCCTGGAAAATCCCATTGATGGAGGAGCCTGGTAGGCTACAGTCCATGGGGTAGCTACAAGTCAGACACAACTGAGCGACCTCACTTTCACTTTCATGCATTGGAGAAGGAAATGGCAACCCACTCCAATGTTCTTGCCTGGAGAATCCCAGGGACAGAGGAGCCAGGTGGGCTGCCCTCTATGGGGACATACAGAGTCAGACACAACTGAAGTGACTTAGCAGCAGCAGCAGCAGATGAAGGTGATTAAAGAGTAAAAGAATAATAAAAGAGCCAAAGTTGACTGTATGTTCCAGTCACAAGGAATATCAGATGCTAAGGCCCCAAGGTGAAAAGGAAAAGTCAAATGCAATGCATATATTCACATTACTATGCTGTTGTAAACCAGTCATCATATCCAATTCTCCATGTTAAAAGGGAGTTTATCAACACCATTTTTCATTGAACATGCTCAGGTGAAAGTCAATATGAATTCAAATTAATTAAAATCATATTTTGATGTTTCACAGTCTTAATTTCAATTGTCACTATCACCAAGGCTAGTTACTTTAAAGAGCCTCTCTATTTTACAAATCATTTCATTCAATTTTTAATGATATGTCAAACTGTAGGCAACGTACTCTCTCTCACAGACATAGGAACTTCATCTGAAAAATCTTTGTAAATAGGTGGCAATAGCTCTGAGACTTTACCCCACATCCAAGGTCAGGGGTGGTACCCGGAAGGAGCTACCCCATGCCCGAGGCCAGGGGCGGCGGCTGGGAGGAGTAATCCCACAATCAAGGAGTGGTGGCTGCATGGGTGCAGTAGGGCCTAGAGGAGCTATTCCACAATCAAGGTCAGGAGGGGCGGCAGTGAGGAGATACCCCTTGTCCAAGGTAAGGAGCAGCAGCTGCACTTTGCTGGAGCAGCCATGAAGAGATACCCAATGTCCAAGGTAAGAGAAACCCAAGTAAGACGGTAGGTGTTGCAAGAGGGCATCAGAGGGCAGACACGCTGAAACCATAATCGCAGAAAACTAGTCAATCTGATAACACTAGGACCACAGCCTTGTCTAGCTCAATGAAACTAAATCATGCCCTGTGGGGCCACCCAAGACGGGTGGGTCATGGTGGAGAGGTCTGACAGAATGTGGTCCACTGGAGAAATGAATGGCAAACCACTTCAGTATTATTGCCTTGAGAACCCCATTAACAGTATGAAAAGGCAAAATGATAGGATACTGAAAGAGGAACTCCCCAGGTCATTAGGTGCCCAATATGCTACTGGAGGTCAGTGGAGAAATAACTCCAGAAAGAATGAAGAGATGGAGCCAAAGCAAAAACAACACCCAGGTGTGGATGTGACTGGTGATAGAAGAAAAGTCCAATGCTGTAAAGGGCAATACTTCATAGGAACCTGGAATGTTAGGCCCATGAATCAAGGCAAATTGGAAGCGGTCACACAGGAGATGGCAAGAGTGAATATCGACATTCTAGGAATCAGTCAACTAAAATGGACTGCAATAGGTGAATTTAACTCAGATGGCCATTATATCTACTACTGTGGGCAGGAATCCCTCAGAAGAAATGGAGTAGCCATCATGGTCAACAAAAGAGTCTGAAATGCAGTACTTGGATGCAGTCTCAAAAAGGACAGAATGATCTCTGTTCATTTCCAAGGCAAACCATTCAATACCACAGTAATCCAAGTCTATGTCTGAACCAGTAATGCTGAAGAAGCTGAAGTTGAACAGTTCTATGAAGACCTACAAGACCTTTTATAACTAACACCCAATAAAGATGTCCTTTTCATTATAGGGGACTTGAATGCAAAAGTAGGAAGTCAAGAAACACATGGAGTAACAGGCAATTTTGGCCTTGGAATATGGAATGAAGCAGGGCAAAGACTAATAGAGTTTTGCCAAGAAAATGCACTGGTCATAGCAAACACCCTCTTCCAATAACACAAGAGAAGACTTTACACATGGACATCACCAGATGGTCAACACTAATATCAGATTGATTATAATCTCTGCAGCAAAAAATGGAGAAGCTCTATACAGTCAACAAAAACAAGACTAGGAGCTGACTGTGGCTCAGTTCATGAACTCCTTATTGCCAAATTCAGACTGAAATTGAAGAAAGTAGGGAAAAGCAATAGACCATTCAGGTATGACCTAAATCAAATCCCTTATGATTATACAGTGGAAGTGAGAAACGGATTTAAGGGCCTAGATCTGATAGATAGAGTGCCTGATGAACTATGGACGGAGGTCCATGACATTGTACAGGAGACAGGGATCAAGACCATCCCCATGGAAAAGAAATTTAAAAAGCCAAATGGCTGTCTTTTCACCTTGCTTATATTTTCCTTTGTTGTGCAGAAGCTTTTAATTTTAATTAGATCCCATTTGTTTATTTTTGCTTTTATTTCCAGAATTCTGGGAGGTGGATCATAGAGGATCCTGCTGTGATTTATGTCGGAGAGTGTTTTGCCTATGTTCTCCTCTAGGAGTTTTATAGTTTCTGGTCTTACATTTAGATCTTTAATCCATTTTGAGTTTATTTTTGTATGCGGTGTTAGAAAGTGATCTAGTTTCATTGTTTTACAAGTGGTTGACCAGTTTTCCCAGCACCACTTGTTAAAGAGATTGTCTTTACTCCATTGTATATTCTTGCCTCCTTTGTCAAAGATAAGGTGTCCATATGTGTGTGGATTTATCTCTGGGCTTTCTATTTTGTTCCATTGATCTATAAGCAAGGTGAAAAGACAGCCTTCTGAATGGGAGGAAATAATAGCAAATGAAGCAACTGACAAACAACTAATCTCAAAAATATACAAGCAACTTATGCAGCTCAATTCCAGAAAAATAAATGACCCAATCAAAAAATGGGCCAAAGAACTAAATAGACATTTCTCCAAAGAAGACATACGGATGGCTAACAAACACATGAAAAGATGCTCAACATCACTCATTATCAGAGAAATGCAAATCAAAACCACAATGAGGTATCACTTCACACCAGTCAGAATGGCTGTGATCCAAAAATCTGCAAGCAATAAATGCCGGAGAGGGTGTGGAGAAAAGGGAACCCTCCTACAATGTTGGTGGGAATGCAAACTAGTACAGCCACTATGGAGAACAGTGTGGAGAGTCCTTAAAAAATTGCAAATAGAACTACCTTATGACCCAGCAATCCCACTGCTGGGCATACACACCGAGGAAACCAGAATTGAAAGAGACACATGTACCCCAATGTTCATCGCAGCACTGTTTATAATAGCCAGCACATGGAAACAATCTAGATGTCCATCAGCAGATGAATGGATAAGAAAGCTTTGGTACATGTACACAATGGAGTATTACTCAGCTGTTAAAAAGAATTCATTTGAATCAGTTCTCACGAGATGGATGAAACTGGAGCTGATTATACAGAGTGAAGTAAGCCAGAAAGAAAAACACCAATACAGTATACTAACACATATATATGGAATTTAGAAAGATAGCAATGACGACCCTGTATGCAAGACAGGAAAAAAGACACAGCAGTGTACAACGGACTTTTGGACTCAGAGGGAGAGGGAGAGGGTGGGATGATTTGGGAGAATGGCATTCTATCATGTATACTATCATGTAAAAATTGAATCGCCAGTCTATGTCTGACGCAGGATACAGCATGCTTGAGGCTGGTGCATGGGGATGACTCACAGAGATGTTATGGGGAGGGAGGTGGGAGGGGGGTTCATGTTTGGGAACACATGTAAGAATTAAAGATTTTAAAATTAAATAAAAAAATTAATTAAAAACAACAAAAAAAAAGCCAAATGGCTGTCTGAGGAGGCCTTACAAATAGCTGTGAAATGAAGAGAAGCAAAAAGCAAAGGAGAAAAGGAAAGATTCAAGCATCTGAATGCAGAGTTCCAAAGAATAGCAAGAAGAGATAAGAACGTCTTCCTCAGGTATCAATACAAAGAAATAGAGGAAAAGAACAGAATGGGAAAGACTAGAGATCTCTTCAAGAAAAGTAGAGATACCAAGGGAACATTTCATGCAAAGATGGGCTCGATTAAGGACAGAAATGGTCTGGACCAAACAGAAATAGAAGATATTAAGAATAGTTGGCAAGAATACACAGAAGAACTGTATAAAAAAGATCTTCATGATCAAGATAATCATGATGGTATGATCACTCACCTTGAGCCAGACATCCAGGAATGTGACATCAAGTGGGACTTAGAAAGCATCACTATGAACAAAGCTAGTGGAGGTGATGGAATTTCAGTTGAGCTGTTTCAAATCCTGAAAGATGGTGCTGTGAAAGTGCTGCACTCAATATGCCAGCAAATTTGGAAAACTCAGCAGTGGCCACAGGACTGGAAAAGTTCAGTTTTCATTGCAATCCCAAAGAAAGGCAATGCCAAAGAATGCTCAACTACTGCACAACTGCACTCATCTCACAAGCTAGTAAAGTACTGCTCAAAATTATCCAAGCCAGGCTTCAGCAGTACGTGAACCATGAACTTGCAGATGTTCAAGCTGGTTTTAGAAAAGGCAGAGGAACCAGAAATCAAATTGCCAACATCCACTGGATCATCAAAAAAAGGAAGAGAGTTCCAGAATAACATCTATTTCTGCTTGCCAAAGCCTTTGACTCTGTAGATCACAATAAACTGTGGAAAATTCTGAAAGAGATGGGAATACCAGACCACCTAACCTGCCTCTTGAGAAATCTGTATGCAAGTCAGGAAGCAACAGTTCGAACTGGACATGGAACAACAGACTGGTTCCAAATAGGAAAAGGAGTATGTCAAGGCTGTATTTTGTCATCCTGCTTATTTAACTTATATGCAGAGTATATAATGAGAAACACTGAGCTGGAAGAAGCACAAGCTGGAATCAAGATTGCTGGGAGAAATATCAATAACCTCAGATATGCAGATGACACTGCCCTTATGGCAGAAAGTGAAGAGGAACTAAAAAGCCTCTTAATGAAAGTGAAAGAGGAGAGTAAAAATATGGCTTAAAGCTCAACATTCAGAAAACGAAGATCATGGCATCTGGTCCCATCACTTCATGGGAAATAGGGAAATAGCAGAAACAGTGTCAGACTTTATTTTGGGGGGCTCCAAAATCACTGCAGATGATGACTGCAGCCATGAAATTAAAAGACACTTATTCCTTGGAAGAAAAGTTATGACCAACCTAGATAGCATATTAAAAACCAGAGACACTACTTTGCCAACAAAAGTCCCTCTAGTCAACGCTTTATTTTTTCCAGTAGTCATGTACAGATGTAAGAGTTGGACTATAAAGAAAGCTGAGCACTGAAGTATTGATGCTTTTGAACTGCAGTGTTGGAGACTCTTGTGTGTCCCTTGGACTGCAAGGAGATCCAACCAGTCCATCCTAAAGGCAATCCATCCTGAATACTCATTGGAAGGACTGATGCTGAAGCTGAAACTCCAATACTTTGTCCACCTGATGCAAAGAACTGACTCATTTGAAAAGACCTTGATGCTGGGAAAGATTGAGGACAGCAGCAGAACGGGATGACAGAGGATGAGATGGTTTGATTGTATCACTGACCCAATGGACTTGCATTTGAGCAAACTCCGGGTGCTGGTGATGGACAGGGAGGCCTGGTGTGCTGCAGTCCATTGGTTCGCAAAGAGTCGGACACATCTGATAACTGAACTGACTGCATGACATATGCACATATATGCATACATATATACTACCAATACCTTTAATTATCATTATGTTCTGCTATTTCACACCGACTGATAATATAGAGGATCGTCACAGTTTTATGGAATTCACAGGCCAAATAAGAAAAAATAGAGGGTTTATGGGGACGTTAATGATACTTGAAAATTTCCTGAAAATACTAGTTTTAGCAAGTATATATAAAATGATATCTTTCTTCCAAATAAAACTCAAGCAACAACACATTCTATTCTAGTTGGTAACATGACTGTTCTGAGGGAGAAATTATCCCTTATTTTGACTGGAATCAACATGATACAACGCTGTGCTATGTTAAAAGCCTTCACTTCAGGTGAATTCCCTCTAGCATAGCTGTGTCATGGCACATTTATCATTCCAGGGAAAAGGTGCAGAATCTGAAATACTGCCTCATTTTCTGTCTACAGAATTGTCAAATGGCAAGAGATCAGTCTCTAATATCTTAACGATCATACCAGAAAGTGTAGAGCAGCAATAAAATTTTGCAGATACAAAATATAAAATGGAAAAGAAAGGCTAAGTATAAATTTTAGATAATTGTTTATTTTAAAGAAATGAGTACTTCACTCTCTTATTTCTCTTAATATAGCAATATATTTTGGATTTTATATTCAGAAAAACAAATCATTGTTATTATTTAGCTTTTATGATGATGAAGTAAAATGTTTTTTAAAACAAACTTTCTGTTTTAGAATATCTTTAGATTTATAATAAAGTTGCAAGAATCTTTTGCATCTAGTTTTCTTATTGATAATGTCTTACATTACTATGTACATTTGCCACAACTAATGAACCAATACTGACACGTTCATATTAACTAAAGTCTATTCTTTATTCAAATTTCCTTAGTTTTTAAGTTAATATCCTTTTTCTGTTCCAGGAATCCATCCAGTATACCACATAACATTTATTAATCATGTCTCCCAGGCTCTTCTAGACTGGCAGTTACTCAGAATTTTCTTTGTTGTGAGGAGTATTGATCAGATGTTGATTTTTCAGGACACTCTTCAATTTGTCTTTGTCTGATTTTTTTTTTTTTCATGTTTAGAATTAGACTGGAAGTTCTTGGAAGAAAGAACACAAGTCAAGAACTATTCTCACTGCATTACATTGAGGGTACATGTGAAGGTGACTCATCACTGATGTTAATGTTGATCACAAGACTGAGGTAGTGAATGTTTGCCAGCTTTTTCCACTGTAAGATCATACTCTGTTTCCATACTGTACTCTTTGAAAGGATGTCAGTATGTCCAATCCACACTTAAGTAATGGAGATTTATGCTCTACCTCCTTAATGGGAAATAGCTACATAAAATATTTTAAATTCTTTTGTATGGGAGATTTGATCACTGTATCAGTATAAATCATGAGTATTAATTAGGTTTATACTTTGGGCAATATTTTGATACTACTTTACTTATTTTGTTGTTGAAATTATTTCAGTGTTGGCCTTTAGGGGCTCTTTTAGTTGGCTTCTGTATCCTTTTGACACACCCTTATTATTTTGTCTCCTAAATACTTCCTTACTTTCTGATTCTACAAGACACTCTAGGATCATCTTGTACATCCTCTGCAGGAGCCCCCATTGTAATATTGCTGCTTCTGGACTCTTTCAGCAGACAGAGATAGGAAATAGGAAATGAATTTAATTTATTCAATAACATACTAAGCTTGAACTAAGTATCTGGCACTTGGATGACAAATATAAATTGTTTGGAGATGGAACACAAAACACTGTGTTTACTATAACATGGCATCTAGGTGACATGACTGACTTATCATCAATAGAGTCCATATCATGGTTATTTCTCAACTAGTAGGAATGGCACTCTCCTGCCTACATTTCTGAAAATGTTTGAAAATTCTGAGTATAGTTAAAGAAAAGGGCAAAGGCTCTCAGAAGAACAACTTTGCCCCTTTAAAATTTTGCCCTAGTCAAGAAGCCATGAACAAAGTAAGAGGCATTCTGTAGAAACCCATTTTATATATACACACACACACACACACACACACACACACACCAAATTCAACTAAGCATTTGCCAAAAAGGTACTTATTTTGTCAGTGCACTTGATAAGTTTTGGATGCTCACTAATTACTTTCTTGAGTCTTCTTTAACAACAGATTTTGCCCTGTTGTGTGTCTTTAGATGTGGTAACTCATGATTATACATAACATAACCAAAACGTCCTAGGACCACTGAAAATTCCAGTTCCTCTACTCAAGGGATCACCTTACATGAACCAGCGCTAACTGAATACTAGTTTCTTTTCAAATGTGTGATATTACTTCTATGAAAATAGACTCTCCAAGTAAGTTTTGCCACATCTTTTCTCCCCATTGTCCCAATTTCTATTTAATAAATAAGTGTTATGTAAACCCTTGACAAGATACTTCAAGTCACAAAGCTTGTCTGTGTTTTTCAGCACTGAACATATAAAATCAATTTCATTCACATCTGATCAGTCATGCAAATGGAGTATAACTCAGATATTAGAAGTTCAAAGTGAGATAGACTTGTACCTTTCATTTATTCCTTATAATTTTATCTACATTTTGTGTTAAAAGTGATATGTTTTATATAAGAGAATCATGAGATGCTTATTGATGCAATGCACTGTGAATCCAAACTCAGTTGTAGTTTAAAATCTGTCAACTTTTCCCTGCATCTAGTTGTGCCAGGATACACTTGTCAGCTCTTCCAACAACATATGAAAGATAAGTACTAAGCATAGGAAGCAAACCTGGGAAGCTATTATTTCACCAGGGAACACAGTTCAAAACACATTTATTTATGCACAGCTTTAAATAGCTTTAGTTGTTTTTTTCATCTATTAATGCTTCAATTAAAAAAAATAAAAAAAAATAAAAGAAATGCTTCAATTACTGCCTTCTGTACTCTGCCACTGTTACATGAATTTTTTAAAGTATATTTCTAAAAACAGAATAGATAATTTGATGTAATGTGTACATATGAATCAGAGAAGGCAATGGCACCCCACTCCAGTACTCTTGCCTGGAAAATCCCATGGACAGAGGAGCCTGGTAGGCTGCAGCCCATGTGGTTGCTAAGAGTCGGACACGGCTGAGCGACTTCACTTTCAATTTTCACTTTCACGCATTGGAGAAGGAAATGGCAACCCACTCCAGTGTTCTTGCCTGGAGAATCCCAGGGACGGGGGAGCTTGGTGGGCTGCCGTCTATGGGGTCGCACAGAGTCGGACACGACTGAAGTGACTTAGCAGCAGTACATATGAATATATTGGCTATAAACTAAAAGTAGCACAGCTAGGTACATTTACATGAGTCACCTCTCATCTCACAAATGACCACATATGCAAGTTTCCTAAAAATTCAAAGGCCAGATCATACAGACTTGCTATAATAACTAACTTATAGATGCTTATTTGAAACAATAATGAGGTATACTGAAAAGCATCGGAAAGTGTGAAAACTTGTATTAATAATAGTTTAGTATGCTGGACTTGCCTGATTTGGAAAACCATGTGAAAGAGATAACTCAGTATTCATCTCAAGGGGAAGAAAAATTAGTTCTCAATTCCAAGAAAAACACTGAGGAAGAGTTGGCGTGATGAAGGCAGATAAAGTATTTTAGGAAAATACACTAGGCAAGCTGTTTAACTTCACTGATGAAGCAATCATCATTAGAATTCAGTATCATTATAGAGGTGAAGGACCAGCTTCCCTCTTAACTTACTGAGTGCTCTCAGACAAATTACATAACTTCTCTGTGTCTCAGTTTTCAATCCTGTCACCTGCTCCCAGGTTCAAATGAAATATTTTTTGGCCATAGTCTGAAAAGTATTAAAGTCTATATAAATGTAAAGACTTGATATTCCTATGACTATTTCTACCAGTCATGTAATAATGATTTCTATTATTCAGTATTCACCATGAATGGGTACTGTTTCAAGTGGTCTACATGGATCATCGCATTGAATTCTCACTACTTCATGAAGTAGATGCTATTATTTTCCCATTTGACAGATGAGCAAAGTCAGTCTCAGGAAGGTTAAATAATTTTTCCAATGTCTGATAGTAGTAGAACCAATATTGGACCCCTGGCAGCCTGATTTAAAGCCTGCATTGTTAAAGAATGTTATATTAATGGCAAGAAAAATGGCTGCAAATTCTAGCTGAGGACTCTATTGAAAATATGATGATGATTTGTAGCTGTACATCTATCCCTTAAGTTCAGAAGGTCATAGGACAAATGCTCCCTTGAAAGAGCAGGAAAGTGTCTAATGTTAAAAAATTTAAATTGGTTGATAATATCAGTTTCTACAAACTGGGACAACCTGTAGCAGATGTTCTATTAATTGCCATATTAATCTAGAATTTTCAGATACATGAAGCATAAATCTTTCTTGGGTGTGGGAGTATAGCTTAAACTAGTCAATATGTTTTTCTGCATAACCATGTGGTGGATACAACTAACTTTAATGATAATGAAGATAACTTTGGAAAATAGAAATGTATAGAAAACTCAAAAACACCATTTCACTCACTATTTTCATTTCTTTCTTTACCCAACCTGGTTAACAGAGTTGCTAAAATGGACTGATTCAAGTTTTCCCATCTCTCTTCACATCTGCAAGTATGGGGATGCTCAAGGAACAGTGTTAATTATAATCAGCAAAAAAGCAAATGGAAACTATTCAAAACAGCCTAGATAATCTATAAATTACTAAGAGTTTCTTCCCTTTATAGACCAGATTGTGTGTGAAAGTCACTCAGTCATGTTACTCTTTGAGACCCCATGAACTATACAGTCCATGGAATTCTCCAGGCCAGAATACTGGAGTGGGTAGCTGTTCCCTTCTCCAGGGGATCTTCCCAACCCAGGGATCGAACCCTGGTCTCCTGCATTGCAGGCAGATTCATTACCAGCTAAGCCACCAGAGAAGTGCAGTCCAGATTACTTATTACCTGTCTCTGTCCCTTTTCATGGCTGTTTATCTTCCTGCCATGTATATGCAGAATGCCACTTGTAATTTCCTTTTCCCTCACTGGATTGTAGATTCCTAAAGAGTAAAGACTGTAGTACTGCTCAGATTACCATGCTCTCTGTCCACTACTTTCGCAGATATTCTGAGTCAAAGAATTTGCTAACCTGATATTTAACATGTCATATCAGCTATTTTTACCTATTTGTCATATCATTGCCAGAAGCAGTTATCATGCAGTAGACAGGAATGTAGGAAATTTCACACTAGGAAGTCAGCTGTCTTATACCTAGATTCCCCTGAATCTTTTTCACCCTTTGACAGACACTGAAATAATCTGCCTGTATCATTGTCTGAATCAGGAACCTGAAGATCTCAGTATATTTTCTTGATTTACGTCAGAGTCAGTAACTCTAGATAACTATTTTTCTCTATTGAATGAGTCAATTCTAACCCCAAATTGCTGAACAGCACTGAATGTGAACACACAGATTACTTATGTAATCCTTTAACTCTTCTGATAAGCAGGCCTATCAAAATTTTGTAATCTATTTGGCTGATCTATTCCAAATTGTTTTAGCATGAAATTTATCATCTTGAAAATAAATTTAATATCCTAAAAATTAGAGAAACATCTAAAATGTGTATCTGCATGAGACTGCTCAGTCATGTCTGACTCTTTGCGACCCCATGGACTGTAGCCCACGAGGCTCCTCTGTCCATGAAATTTTCCAGGCAGGAATACTGGAGTGGGTTGCCATTGCCTCCTCCAGGGGATCTTCCCAACCCAGGGATCGAACTCAAGTCTCCTGCGGCTCCTGCATTGGCAGGCAGTGGTACCACTGAGCTACCTGGGCATGTTGTAGGTGTACAGCATGCTGAAACGGAAGAAAACTTGCTTTTCATCAGCTTGAATTACTGGATTATAGGTTCTATAAGGAAAAGATTTTTATGTACTGTGTCCTCTACTGAAGCTCTTGAAAAACATTAGCATAGAAACATGTTATTGTATCACTTAAACCAATGAAAACCACCTTGGGGCTTTTCCACCTCAACCACTCCATGGGAACTTTTATTGTCCAGGTCATTAATCACCTTCATGTCAGTAAATCTAATGATCAATTTTCATTTTCTATCTTAACTTCATCAATCAGCATCAATTGACACATTGGATTACTCCCCCCCTCCTCCTTGAAACACTTACCTCAAATGGCTGCCAAGATTACAAACATTCAATTTTTCTCTCACTTTCCCAGCTGTCTTTTCCCAATCTCCTTTTCAGGTGTTTCCACTTTGACCAAAGATAAGAAATGAGATAATATTTGTTAAAGTCTTTGCATAATTTGGCAGCAAGTTTTAGGTTACAGAACTAAAACTTAAAGTAACAACAACAACAAAAAGTAACCAATTTTGAAGAGGTGTGCTGACCAGAAGAAAGGGTTCTTTTATTCAGGCAAAGTAATAACTCTCCTTAAAAGGTTATGATTAGCACATTCTCACCATTATAGTTATTTATTCAATTGTAAATATCCACTATAAACAACTCCAGATTATTTGCTGCTTTTATACTTTTCCTACCTATGTATTCCTATGTTCACCTAATGTATTTCTTCCTCATTTCCTATTGATATTCCTCTACCCTGAAAGAAATCTTTGTTCTGAATCCCAATTTCTTTAAACAAAATTCTGCCCAAACACCTGGACTCCTATTTTATATTTCTATAGTGCTTTCAAATGTATAAAGCAAATTAATAAAAGAACAACATTGGGATAAATTTTATGAAATCATTTAACAACTCCACACAGTCTAAGGAACAAATTAATTTTTCTACCTTCTTTAGGGTCCCGAAACTTTGATGACTAATACAGACTGAAGAACATAACCATTTCTGATAGCAATAATAGCTATTAATTTAAGACGCTAAGTCAAAGTGTGATGCCTGTATCCATGGGAGTCTCCAGGATCTTTACACATTATCTGCAAATATGTTTTTTGTGTGAGGCTTGAGTGTTTTTTTTTTTTTCTTTTCATATACTTCAACCAAAAAATTGCATCACAAAAATTGAATGTAGAAATATATATGAGAATTATTAAGTCAGCATAAAAGAGATTTGAAAAATGGTAAACTAATACATCTCTGTTCATTAGATGTTTTTAATTTTGAAGATATAATTATTTTTCACAAAATGTTATCTAGTTAAAATTTAATGGTTTTATTATTGGCATTTTCAAATGGATTAATATTTTAAATTTTCTGTTTAGTTTTTAATACCATACGTATCAATAGCTATTATTTATCAGATATTCTTTACCACATAAACAAATGCTCCTTGGGGTTCTCAGTAATTTCTAATAGTGTAAAGGGATCCTTAAACCAAATGCTTTCAGAACTATTCCTCTAAGAAAATATTCATGTCCACTGACCATCTGCATCAGAATTATTAATATCTGTGATACTTAATTACAATATAGGTTTCTGGACTCCATATATGACCTACTAAATCATAACTTCTCGGGTCATGAACATATCTTTTTAACATGACCCTCAGGTAATTCTTAAATACATTAATGTTAGAAAAATTTACTAAAGAGGTATATAGACTTTGCAGTCTGGTGGATTCAAACTCTAGTTCTGCTACTTCTTGTTTGTCATCCTAACCTATACCACTTTCTACCAACCAATTTCTTACTCTTACTTTCCCCTCACTTGCATCTCCTGAATCCTCCTCCAATTGCACATACTCAAGTAAATACTTCCTCATTTCCAGAGTAAGCTGGAAAATTTGTATATAAGAGGTATTTAGGGGCAGCAATCTGGCTCTGAGTGAAAGTTGTTGTTCAGTCACAAAGTTGTGTCTAACTCTTTGCAACCCCCTGAACTGCAGCATGTCAGGTTTCCCACCATCTCCTGGAGTTTGCTCAAACTCATGTCCACTGAGGCAGTGATGCCATTCAATCATCTCATCCTCTATCTTCCCCTTCTCTTCCTGCCCTCAATCTTTCCCAACATCAAGGTCTTTTCCAATGAGTCAGCTCTTCTCATCACAAAAATGTTATGGACTTAAAAGTTGCATTTTCATAGGAAGCACATTGATTTTACTTAGATTGTCTCACTTGGAGATGTGGAGATGATAAGAATTTGGAAGGGGCTCATATTGCCTAGGCTGAATCTTTGCATCAACACTTACCTATTTGCTTCTGCTCCTGAACAGGGAAGACTTCAAAGGATTCTACTTTCTTTTCCTCATCTTGGGGCACACAGTACAGTGAAGATGGCAGGCATTTTGTCTTCCCTTAGTCCTGACCCTGTCTGTTATCCTTACAAACCTGCCATCCACTTCCTCAATCCTTGCTGTGATTTGAACACACAGTTCTGACTAGAGGTCTGAAACTGACTATGATGTCATTATAACAGAAACCTAACAGAAATCATGAATTTTGCCCAGCAGTCAAAAATCGCCTTAAGAACCACAGGCTTATTTAAATATAGCAATTTTTTTTTTCTGTAAAACAGTGCTATTCAAGGTAAAGTTCACTAATGCTCAAGCTCAGAATTATATAGGGTTTTTTATATTTTTATTTATTTATTTTTTTTGCAGAGTCCTAGATTTCATTCCAGGCTAAGTATTATCAGATTCTAATGAGGTGGATGAAACTGGAGCCTATTATACAGAGTGAAGCAAGCCAGAAAGAAAAACACCAATACAGTATACTAACACATATATATGGAATTTAGAAAGATGGTAACGATAACCCTGACAAATTCCACGCAGGTAAGGCTATAATGCCAGAAACGTAATTTACAAATAGTTCCTTTTAAAAATCAAATGTTATGGGGGCATATTCCATTTGTGTCAGAAAAGATCATACATGTTTACTGGTACAAAGTTTGATATGTTTATTAAATCAAGTTTCTTAAAAATAAAAAGTTATAGCTATATGCCATATTCTATTCATTTATGTGTAGCTCTACCTTAGGAATGAGTATGAAATGATATAATTTTGACTTGAAAAACAATAGTGTGAAATAATAACCAATCTTATTACTATTCTTTTTTAAACCACAGTTTATTAACAGCTTGAAAACAGTATCTATTTAATTTCACCAAACAGGTCTCTCTATCAAAAGAAAGAAATATAGTGGCATTACTTGTGTTCCTGAATAATGGTAGCTCCTGAATAGCTACCATTCCTATGGCTGGACTACAGACAGCTATACACTGGCAACTCCAGAAAACAGAAGAGCATTTGATGTTTCTTGTGCTGATTGGTTTTCTAGATTATTATTGCTGTTATTTGCCTCTTTTTCACAGATATTTGAGAGCAGAAATGAAAGGCCAAAGATGAAGATCCAGCTTCTGTAACTGTCTCCACTGCAATGAAATTCTTTTATCCTATAATTTAAGTCTATTTTCCTCTCAAATATACCTAACAAATATTTACCAATTAGATGATTAAAATCAATAAACAAGGGAACAGAAAAGAGTCTAACATACACCCACACGTACATGGAAAATAAATTTTTGATGAAGGTGCAAAAGTAATTCAGTAGAGCTTTCCCAACAAATTATGCTGGAACAACTGGTTATCCATTTGCAAAAATGTAAGTAAATAAATAAAAATAATTTAAATCCACATCTTGTACCATGAACAAAAATAGATCAGATTGAAATATAGTATCTAAAAGTACAAAACTTAAAAAAAAAAAAAAGAATATCCTTGTGACCTTGGCCTAGGCAAAAAAGCATAAACCATAAAAGGAACAAAAAAAGATGACAAATTAGACCATCAAAATTACAAATTTTTGCTCTCTAAAAAACTGAAAGACTCTGTTAAGAGTATGAAAAAAAAATCATGTATGGGGAGAAAATATTTGCATAGCTTATCCCTGATAAAGGACTTGTATCCAGAGTAGAAAAATAATTTCTAAAATTCAAGAGTAACACAACAACCTAATAGAAAAATTGGCAAAATATGAATAGACACTTCAACAAAGAAGGTAAGTAGATGGTAAATCAGTACATAGAAAGGGGAACTGCAAATTAAAATCACAATGAGATGCTCTTACATACCTATTTGAATGATTAAATTAAAAAGTCTGACCATACCAAATGCTGGGACTCCTACCAGCAATGCAAAATTTTACAACCACTTTGGAAAACAGCTAATTTTTAAAAAAAAATTAAACATATACTACGTGATGCAGTCATACCATGTCTGGCATTTTTCTAAACGAAATGAAACTATATGCTCATACAAAGACTTATATATAAATGAACATAACAACTTTATTCATAATAGTCTAAAGCTCAAAACACAACTGCCCATCGACAAACTGTAATATATCCAAGCAATGGGAAACTACTCAGTAACAAAATAGGAAAACGACTTTTGAGAGTGATGAAAACATTCATTATTTTGACTGTGGTGATGACTTCACAGCTACACAGATTTATCAAAAATTAGCAAACTGCAGGTGGTCCTAAGATGGCAGAGACGGCAGAGGAATAGGACGGGGAGACCACTTTCTCCCCCACAAATTTATCAAAAGAACATTTGAACGCTAAGCAAATTCCAGAAAACAACTTCTGAATGCTGGCAGAGGACATCAGGCACCCAGAAAGGCAGCCCATTGTCTTCTAAAGGAGGTAGGACAAAATATAAAAGATAAAAAGAGAGACAAAAGAGATAGGGATGGAGATCTGTCCCAGGAAGGGAGTCTTAAAAGAGGAGAAGTTTCCAAACACCAGGAAACCCTTTCACCGGCGGGTTTGTCGGGAGTTTTAGAATCTCAGAGGGCAACATAATGGGGAACAAAAAAATAAATAAAACCCACAGATTACGTCCTTAATGGCAACTCTTAGAACTCACATCCACCACCAGCAAGCTGGGACTGAACAGGGAGGCACCAGATAAAGCCTGAATGCCCTGAGGTCAATCTGAGGGAACTAACATGAGATAGCAACCCAAACTGTAAGATAGCCAGAGATAGAGAGAGGGAAAAAAAAGAAAGAACTATGCCACAAAAAACCCTAACCTAAGGAACTGCCAGGCCCTCTCACAGAACAAAGGACTGAGCGAATACCAGAGGAAAGCTAGGTGTCTGCAGATGGGCCCAACCCCCACCAGACACAGGGAGGCAGGCGGGGTGCAGCCAGAGCTGGAAAGGGGCAATCTTGGCCCCAGAGAGACATCCTCTACCAAACTGCAAGCAGGCTTCCAGTTGCTAACCAAGACTTGCTGGGATTCCGGACAGTTGACATCTGCCAGGAGGGTCGCAGCCAGAGATCAGCTCCCCAGAAGAGACACATGGCACACCTGGGATGGGCGCGCCCACAGCCACCCAGAAAACCAAGAGGCTTATCACCAGGAAGGTGATAAGAGGCACTCCCCACCTGGGGAGACTGCACTCACCAAGTACCTGGTCGTCTGAGCTGTTCGAACCTGGGAAGGGCACAAACACAAGCCCAACTGAGTCTGCGCCTTTGTGAAGTACCCCCAAACCTGAACCTGAGCAGCTTAGACCTGGGGAGTACAGGCAACCCAGGGCCTGCCTCAGACATTTCCTTGGCAGAGCAATCTAGAGCTTGAAACATGTAGACTGGGAAAGTACACACGCTGTGAGTGGGGCAAACCCAATGCGGGCGAGACACTGTGAGCTCTCCCCACACTTGCCAGTGAGATTTCTTTGCAGTGTTCCTCCCTCCCCACAGCATGACTGAACAAGTGAGCCTAAATAAGTGATCACCTGCGCCCCCTTGTGACAGGGTGGAAATTAGACACTGAAGAGACCAGCAAACAGAAGCTAAAACAGAGGGACCCTCCTTGGAAGTGACAGGTGCAATAGATTAAAACCCTATAGTTAGCACTGACTACACTGGAAGGGGCCTACAGATCTTAAGAAGTATAAGCCAGATCAAGGAACTATCTGAAATTGAACTGACCCCACACTGTCCACAACAGCTCAAGAGAAATTCCTATATATATTTTTACTATTATGATTTTTTTAAGTTTTTTTTAAGTCCTCTATTACTCCTTTAATTTTCATTTTTATTATGTACTATTAGCTTGAAAAAAATAGACCTTATTTTAATTTTATTTTATTTATTTTTTATACCTTATTTTTAAAGAAAACTTCATATATATCTTTAATAATTTTTTGACTTTGTTTTTTTTTTTTTTAAATATTGTATTTTTTGAGAATCTAACCCCTACTCTAGATTTTTACTCTTTGCTTTTTGGTATTTGTTATCAATTTTGTACATTTAAGAACCCAATCTTCAGTACCCACTTTTACTTGGGAGTGTGATTACTGGCTTGATTGCCCTCTCCCCCTTTTGACTCTCCTTTTTCTCCACCAGGTCACCTCTATATTCTCCCTCCCCCATCTCTTTTCTACCCAACTCTGTGAATCTCCTTGTGTGTTCCAGGCTGTGGAGAACACTTAGGGAACTGACTACTGGCAGGACCTGTCTCTCTACTTTTGATTCCCCCTTTTCTCCTCCTGGTCACCTCTGTCTCCTTCCTCCCTCTTTGTTTCTTGGCAGAACTCTGTGAACCTCTCTGAGGGGTCCAGACTGTGGAGAGCACATAGGGAATTGATTACTGGCTAGCTTGCTCTCTCGCCTTTTGATTCCCCCTCTTCTCCTCCTCAGCACCTCTATCTCCCTCTTTCCTCTTCTCTTCTCCATGTAATTCTGTTAACCTCTCCAGGTGTCCCTCACTGTGGAGAAGCTTTTCATCATTAACCTAGATGTTTTATATCAGTGCTGTATAGATGGAGAAGTCTTGAGGCTACTGTAAGAATAAGACTGAAAACCAGAGGCAGGAGGCTTAAGTCCAAAACCTGAGAACACCATAGAACTCCTGACTCCAGGGAACATTAATCAAAATGACCTCATCGAAAAGCCTCCATAACTACACTGAAACCAAGCACCACCCAAAGGCCAACAAATTCCAGAGCAAGACATACCATGACAATTCTCCAGCAACACAGAACATAGCCCTGAGCTTCAATATATAGGCTGCCAAAAGTCACAACAATCTCATAGATATCTCAAAACTCACTACTGGACACTGCATTGCACACCAGAGAGAAGAAATCCAGATCCACCCACCAGAACACTGACACAAACTTCCCTAACCAGGAAAGCTTAACAAGCCACTCATCCAACCCCACCCACAGTGAGGAACCTCCACAATGAAGAAAAACCACAAACTGGCAGAATACAGAATGGCAACCCCAAACACACCAATCTAAACAAGATGAAAAGGCAGAGAAATACTCAACAGGTAAAGGAAAAGGATAAATGCTCACCAAACCAAACAAAAGAGGAGAAGATAGGGAGCCTACCTGAAAAAGAATTCTGAATAATGATAGTAAAAATGATCCAAAATCTTGAAAACAAAATGGAGTTACAGATAAATAGCCTGGAGACAAGGATTGAGAAGATGCAAGAAATATTTAAAAAGGACCTAGAAAAAAACAAAAAATAGTCAATATATAATGAATAATGCAATAAATGAGACAAAAAACACTCTGGAGGGAACCAACAGTAGAATAATGGAGGCAGAAGATAGGCCAAGTGAGGTGGAAGATAGAATGGTGGAAATAAATGAAGCAGAGAGGAAAAAAGAAAAAAATAATTAAAAGAAATGAGGACAACCTCAGAGACCTCTGGGACAATTTTAAATGGTCCAACATTCGAATCATAGGAGACCCAGAAAAAGAAGACCAAAAAAAAAAAAAAGGCCATCATAAAATCCTTGAGGAGATAATAGTTGAAAACTTCCCTAAAATGGGAAAGGAAATAGTCACCCAAGTCCAAAAAACCCAGAGAGTCCCAAACAAGATAAACCCAAGGTGAAACACCCCAAGATATATATTAATCAAATTAACAAAGATCAAACACAAAGAACAAATATTAAAAGCAGGAAGGGAAAAACAACAAATAACACACAAGGGAATTCCCATAAGGATAACAGCTGATCTTTCAATAGAAACTCTTCAGGCCAGGAGGAAATGGCAGGACATATTTAAAGTGATGAAAGAGAAAAACCTACAACCGAGATTACTATACCTAGCAAGGATCTCATTCAAATATGAAGTAGAAATCTAAAGCTTTACAAACAAGCAAAATCTGAGACAATTCAGCACCACCAAACCAACAAATGCTAAAGGATCTTCTCTAGACAGGAAACACAGAAAGGGTGTATAAACTCAAACCCAAAACAACAAAGTTAATAGCAACGGGATCTCACTTATCAATAATTACCTTAAATGTAAATGGGTTGAATGTCCCAACCAAAAGACAAAGACTGGCTGAATAGATAGAAAAACAACACCCCTATATATGTTGCCTACAAGGGACCCACCTCAAAACAAGGGACACATACAGACTGAAAGTGAAGGGCTGGAAAGAGATATTCCTCACAAATAGAGACCAAAAGAAAGCAGGAATAGCAATACTCGTATCAGATAAAATAGACTTTAAAATAAAGGCAGTGAAGAGAGACAAAAAAGGACACTACATAATGATCAAAGGATCAGTCCAAGAAGAAGATATAACAGTTATAAATATATATGCATCCAACATAGGAGCCCCACAATATGTAAGGCAAATGCTAACAAGTATGAAAGGGGAAATTAACAGTAACACAATAATAGTGGGAGACTTTAATACCACACTCATACCTATGGATAGATCAACTAAACAGAAAATTAACAAAGAAACACAAACTTTAAATGATACAATAAACCAGTTAGACCTAATTGATATCTATATAATATTTCACCCCAAAACAATGAATTTCAACTTGTTATCAAGCGCACATGGAGTCTTCTCCAGGATAGATCACATCCTATGCCATAAATCTAGCCTTGGTAAATTCAAAAAAATGAAATCATTCCAAGCATCTTTTCTAACCACAATGCAGTATAAAATTAGATGTCAATTACAGGAGAAAAACTATTAAAAATTCCAACATATGGAGGCTGAACAACATGCTTCCGAATAATCAACAAATCACAGAAGAAATAAAAAAAGAAATCAAAATATGTATAGAAATGTATGAAAATGAAAACACAACAGCCCAAAACCTATAGGACACTGTAAAAGTACTGCTAAGGAGAAGGTTCATTGCAATACATACTTACCTCTAGAAACAAGAAAAAAGTCAAATAAATAACCTAAGTCTACACCAAAGCAACTAGAAAAGGAAGAAACGAAGAACCCTAGGGTTAGTAGAAGGAAAGAGATGTTAAAAATTAGGGCAGAAATAAATGTAAAAGAAACAAAAGAGACCATAGTAAAAATCAAAAAGCTAAAAGCTGGTTCTTTGAGAAGATAAATAAAATTGAAAACCATTAGCAATAGTAATCAAGAAACAAAGGGAGAAGAATCAAATCAACAAAATTAGAAATGAAAATGGAGAAGTCACAACAGACAATACAGAAATTCAAAGGATCATAGGATACTACTATCAGCAACAATATGCCACTAAAATGGACAACTTGGACAAAATGGACAAATTCTTAGAAAAGTATAACTTTCCAAAACTAAACCAGGAGGAAATAGAAAATCTTAACAGACCATTTACAAGCACGGAAATCCAAACTGTAATCAGAAATCTTCCAGCAAACAAAAGCCCATGACCAAACGGCTTCACAGCTGAATTCTACCAAAAATTTAGAGAAGATCTAACTCCTATCTTACTCAAACTCTTCCAGAAAATTGCAGAGGAAGATAAACTTCCAAATGCATTCTATGAGGCCACCAGGACCCTAATACCAAAACCAGACAAAAATGCCACAAAAAAGAAAACTACAGGTCAATATCACTGATGAACATAGATGCAAAAACCCTTAACAAAATTCTAGCAAACAGGATCCAACAATATATTAAAAATATGATACATCATGACCAAGGGGCTTTATCCCAGAGATGCAAGGATTCTTCAATATCCACAATCAATCAATGTAATATACCACATTAACAAATTGAAAAATAAAAACCATATGGTTATTATAAACACTGCTGCGATGAACATTGGGGTATATGTGTCTCTTTCAATTCTGGTTTCCTCGGTGTGTATGCCCAGCAGTGGGATTGCTGGGTCATAAGGCAGTTCTATTTGCAATTTTTTAAGGAATCTCCACACTGTTCTCCATAGTGGCTGTACTAGGATGCATTTCCACCAACAGTGTAGGAGGTTTCCCTTTTCTCCACACTTTCTCCAGCATTTATTGCTTGCAGATTTTTGGATCACAGACATTCTGACTGGTGTGAAGTGGTACCTCATTGTGGTTTTGATTTGCATTTCTCTAATAATGAGTGATGTTGAGCATCTTTTCATGTGTTTGTTAGCCATCCATATGTCTTTGGAGAAATGTCTATTCAGTTCTTTGGCCCATTTTTTGATTGGGTCATTTATTTTTCTGGAATTGAGCTGCATAAGTTGCTTGTATATTTTACAACCTAGATGTCCATCAGCAGATGAATGGATAAGAAAGCCGTGGTACATATACACAATGGAGTATTACTCAGCTGTTAAAAAGAATACATTTGAATCAGTTCTGATGAGATGGATGAAACTGGAGCCAATTATACAGAGTGAAGTAAGCCAGAAAGAAAAACACCAATACAGTATACTAACACATATATATGGAATTTAGAAAGATGGCAATGACGACCCTGTATGTAAGACAGCTAAAAAGACACAGATGTGTATAACGGACTTTTGGACTCAGAGGGAGAGGGAGAGGGTGGGATGATTTGGGAGAATGGCATTGAAACATATATACTAGCATGTAAGAATCGAATCGCCAGTCTATGTCCGATGCAGGATACAGCATGCTTGGGGCTGGTGCACGGTGATGACCCAGAGAGATTTATGGGGAGGGAGGTGGGAAGGGGTTTCATGTTTGGGAACGCATGTACACCTGTGGTGGATTCATGTCGATGTATGGCAAAACCAATACAGTATTGTAAAGTGAAATAAAGTAAAAATAAAAATTAAAAAAAAAATAAAGAAGTTGACATTAACACTAAAAAAAAAAAAACACACATATGGTTATCTCAATAGATGCAGAGAAAGCCTTTGACAAAATTCAACATTCATTTATGATAAAAACCCTCCAGAAAGCAGGCATAGAAGGAACATACCTCAACGTAATAAAAGCTATATATGACAAATCCACAGCAAACTAATTGAAAGCATTTTCCCTAAAGTCAGGAACAAGAAAAGGGTTCTCACTCTCACCACTACTATTCAACATAGTTTTGGAAGTTTTGACCACAGCAATCAGAACAGAAAAAGAAATCAAAGGAATACAGTTTGGAAAAGAAGAAGTATAACTCTCACTGTTTGCAGATGACATGATCTTCTACATAGAAAACCCTAAAGACTTCACCAGAAAATTACTGGAGCTAATCAATGAAAATAATAAAGTTTCAGGATATAAAATTAACACACAGAAATCCCTTGCATTCCTATACACTAGCAACGAGAAATAAGAAAGAGAAATTAAGGAAACAATTCCATTCACCATTGGAACGAAAACAATAAAATACTTAGGAATATATCTACCTAAAGAAACAAAAAACCTATATATACAAAACTATAAAACACTGATGAAAGAAACCAAAGAGGACACAAATAGATGGAGAAATATGTCATGTTCAAAATGGAAAAAAGACAATGTCTTAACAAGTGGTGCTGGGAAAACTGGTCAACCACTTGTGAAAGAATGAAACTAGAACACTTTCTAACACCATACACAAAAAATAAACTCAAAATGGATTAAAGATCTAAATGTAAGATCAGAATCTATAAAACTCCTAGAGGAAAACTAGGCAAAACACTCTCCGACATAAATCAGAGCAGGATCCTCTATGACCCACCTTCCAGAGTAATGGGGAAAAAAAGCAAAAATAAGCAAATGGGACCTAATTAAACTTATAAACTTTTTCAAAACGAGGGAAACTATAAGCAAGGTGAAAAGACAGCCTTCAAAATGGAAGAAAGTAATAGCAAATGAAGCAACTCAAATAATTAATCTCAAAAATATACAAGCAACTCCTGCAGCTCAATTCCAGAAAAGTAAATGACCCAATCAAAAAATGGGCCAAAGAAATAAACAGACATTCTTCCAAAGAAGACATACAGATGGCTAACAAACACATGAAAAGATGCTCAACATCACTCATTATCAGAGAAATCCCAATCAAAACCACAATGAGGTATCATTTCACCCCAGTTAGAATGGCTGTTATCCAAAAGTTGACAAACAATAAATGCTGGAGAGGGTGTGGAGAAAATGGAACACTCTTGCACTGTTGGTGGCAATGCACACTAGCACAGCCACTATGGAGAACAGTGTGGAGATTCTTTAAAAAACTGGAAATAGAACTGCCATATGACCCAGCAATCGCACTTCTGGGTATACACACCGAGGAAACCAGAATTGAAAGAGACATGTGTACCCCAATGTTCATTGCAGCAGTGTTTATAATAGCCAGGACACAGAAGCAACCTAGATTTCCAGCAGCAGATGAATGGATATAAAAGCTGTGGTACATATGCACAATGGAATATTACTCAGCCATTAAAAAGAATACATTTGAATCAGTTCTAATGAGGTGGATGAAACTGGAGCCTATTATACAGAGTGAAGTAAGCCAGAAAGAAAAATACCAATACAGTATACTAATGTATATATATGGAATTTAGAAAAATGGCAATGATAACTGTACATGTGAGACAGCAAAAGAGACACAGATGTATAGAACAGTGTTTTGGACTCTGTGGGAGAAGTTGAGGGTGTGATGACTTGAGAGAATAGCACTGAAACATGTATATTATCATATATGAAACAGATTGCCAGTCCAGGTTCGATGCAGGAGACATGGTGCTCAGGGCTGGTGCACTGGGATGACCCAGAGGAATAGGATGAGGAAGGATATGGGAGGCGGCTACATGATGGGGAATACATGTACACCCATGGTTGCTTCATGTCAATGTATGACAAAACCACTACAATATAGTAAAGTAATTGGCCTCCAATTAAAATCAATACATTTTAAAAAATTAGCAAACTGCACACTTTATGTATGATTGTATTTCTTTCACAGTCCATTGAACAACTCTGGGTATAGAGGTGCTGATCTTCTGTGCAGTCAAAAATCTTGTGTATAGCTTTATAGTGTGCCATAGTATCCACATCTTTGCATCCTGAGATTCAACTAACTGTGGCTTGTGTAGTACTGGGACATTTATTGAAAAATATGCACGGGTCCATGCAGCTCAAAACTGCTGTTGCAGGGTCAACTATACTTCAGTAAAATTGTTTTAAAAATAACTATTTTTTTTTTACTCAGAAAAAATCTGTCTAGAAGAACTAAAAAAAAAAAAAAAGTCCAAAAATAAATGAATTTGCAATGCTTGGCTTCTTAAACATCTACAACAAAAGATAATGCTAGAGCAGTTTTCATTGTGTATTGTGTATTGTGTTTGTGTGGCAGGGGCGGTGGGTAGGACTGTGTATATTATCATAATAGGGAAGGTATAAACAGAAGTCCAAGAGTCATGTTCAACCTGAAATAGTTTCTGTGTTAACCATCTCATGTAGAACGATGAACATTTAACCCAGCAAAAGAATATCATATAACAGTGGGACAGAGATCATATTACTATACAAGTAACATCTATTTCTGTTTTATTAACTATGCCAAAGACTTTGACTGTGTGGATCACAGTAAACTGGAAAATTCTTCAAGAGATGGGAATACCAGACCACTTGACCTGCCTCTTGAGAAACCTATATGCAGGTCAGGAAGCAACAGTTTGAACTGGACATGGAACAACAGACTGGTTCCAAATAGAAAAAGGAATACATCAAGGCTGTATATTGTCACCCAGCTTATTTAACTTATATGCAGAGTACATCATGAGAAACACTGGGCTGGAAGAAGCATAAGCTGGAATCAAGATTGCTGGGAGAAATATCAATAACCTCAGATATGCAGATGACACCACCCTTATGGCAGAAAGTGAAGAAGAACTAAAAAACCTCTTGATGAAACTGAAAGTGGAGAGTGAAAAAGTTGGCTTAAAGCTCAACATTCAGAAAACTAAGATCATGGCATCTGGTCCCATCACTTCCTGGGAAATAGATGGGGAAACAGGGGAAACAGTGTCAGACTTTATTTTGGGGGGCTCCAAAATCACTGCAGATGGTGACTGCAGCCATGAAATTAAAAGACACTTGCTCCTTCGAAGGAAAGTTATGACCAACCTAGATAGCATACTGAAAAGCAGAGATATTACTTTGGCAACAAAGGTCCATCTAGTCAAGACTATGGTTTTTCCAGTGGTCTTGTATGGATGTGAGAGTTGGAGTGTGAAGAAAGCTGCGCACTGAAGAACTGATGCTTTTGAACTGCGGTGTTGGTGAAGACTCTTGAGAGTCCCTTGGACTGTAAGGAGATCCAACCAGTCCATCCTAAAGGAGATCAGTCCTGGGTTTTCTTTGGAAGGACTGATGCTGAAGCTGAAGCTCCAGTACTTTGGCCACCTCATGTGAAGAGTTGACTCACTGGAAAAGACCCTGATGCTGGAAGGGATTGGGGACAGGAGGAGAAGGGGATTACAGAGGATGAGATGGCTGCATGGCTTCACCAACTCGATGGATATGATTTTTGAGTGAACTCCTGGAGTTGGTGATGGACAGGGAGGCCTGGTGTGCTATGATGCATGGTATCACAAAGAGTCAGACACAGCTGAGCAAATGAACTGAACTAAATTAAATTTACAGATAGCCTTATATGAAGAAAAATAGCATATCATATACTAGCACTAATACTTAAAATAGAAAAACAATGGTATTATACATAAATTAAATTCATTATATGAATACAATATTTTCTTTTAGGGACCTGCCATTATAAAATTAACTTATAGACCAAAAAAAGCTACAGAAATAAGTGTGTTTCTTGAGATACCTAATGTAGTGCATGCACATCAAAAATAGACCATTGTTAGAAATAGGCACCTAAAATCTATGGCTTGGTGGGGGAGGGTATACTTCCAATCAAAAACAGCATAGCTCATTAATATATTATCTTTGTATGAGGTTTTTTTCACAAGTACTTTTTTCTCTTTTTACTCTCCCTGTTCCATTCCAAATTTTTCTGTATCAGCATGAGTGATTAAGAAAGTAATGCTTGAAAAGCATGTAAACAATGCTCTAAGTAGGTAATTTTAGAATGAAAGCTGTGGTTCAGCCATATTTATCCAATATCATAAATTAGAAGAGAGGTATTTTCTAAATGAGTCACAGTTGTCTTAAGGTCAAAATTATTTCACCCTTAGGATTTCAACCACTGATTAGTTTTTTTCTCAATTCAGCAGAAAAACGAAGGATATGAATAAGCAATTCCCAAGTGGACAATAAACATATGAAAAGACATTCAATTTTACCACTAATCTAAGAAATACAAATGCATAATAATAAGAAATTAACTTGGAGATGTTTATTAAAATGTGAATGGTGACTATCAGCATGTTTTGAGTTATTTTAAACTTATTTTTTGGAATTCAACATACTGACTTCCTTCAATCCATATTATTTCTAGAAAATATAAAGTTATTTTAAAAACTGCCTCCTTAGTTATTTGTAGATAAATTATGGAGATTGGATCAGGCTTCCCTGGTGGCTCAGATAGTAAAGAATCTGCCCACAGTGCAGGAGACCTAGGTTTGATCCCTGGGTGGGGAAGATCCTCTGGAGAAGGTCATGGCTACACACTCCTATATTCTTGCCTGGAGAATTCCATGGACAGAAGACCCTGGCATGCTACAGTCCATGCGGTTGCAAAGAGTCGGACATGACTGAGCACCTAACACTTTAACTAACTTTATGGAGAATGGATCAGAAAACAGAATTCAGAAACAGAACCAAATGATTTAGTTAATACAATAAAGGTGACACTTCAAATATGTGTGAGATAGAAAGATTATCAAATAAGTGATACTCAGAAAATTAACTAGCTAATAAAAATACATTAAAAAATCTGAATCCCAAACTCATTGCTTACTTCAAAATACTAATTCTCCATTGGGTATATGTACCACAGCTTTCTTATCCATTCATCAGCTGATGGACATCTAGGTTGCTTGCATGTCCTGGCTTTTATAAACAATGGAGTATTACTCAGCCATTAAAAAGAACACATTTGAATCAGTTCTAATGAGGTGGATGAAACTGGAGCCTATTATACAGAGTGAAGCAAGCCAGAAAGAAAAACACCAATACAGTATACTAACGCATACATATGGAATTTAGAAAGATGGTAACAATAACCCTGTATGCAAGACAGCAAAAGACACAGATGTATAGAACAGTTTTTTGGATCTGTGCGAGAGGGAGAGAGTGGGATGATTTGGGAGAATGGCATTGAAACATGTATAATATCATATAAGAAATGAATTGCCAGTCTAGGTTCGATGCAGGATACAGGATGCTTGGGGTTGGTGCGCTGGGATGACCCAGAGAGATGGTATGGGGAGGGAGGTGGGAGGGGGGATTCAGGATTGGGAACACATGTACACCTGTGGTGGATTCATGTTGATGTATGGCAAAACCAATACAGTATTGTAAAGTAAAATAAAAAAATTTAAAAAATTAAAAAAGAACCAAAATACTAATTCTTGTTGGTACAAAACTTAACATGTATATTAAACCATTAAAGTACTATAAAATATAACTTCCCTCATTAACAAAATGTGTCCATCATTTTAAGGGAAAATAATAATTTATAGAACAATATTTACAGCATAGCTTCATTGATTTAAATTATTGTTTCCATAGTATATATTTTAATTAAAATTATAAAAATGAAAGGATATGCACCCAGTAAGTTTTAGTGAGACTTATATCATCTTCCTCTACCACATGTGCCTGGCACATGGCAGGCACAAAAATATAATAGTTGAATGACTAAATAAATGAACTGATGCATTGTTGGTGTAATTGCAAATTGTGATCATTTTTTCTGGAGAGAAGTTTTGCACTATGTATCAAAGAGTAAAATGATCAGGCAGTTTATTTCAGGACTCTCATTTCTAGGAATTCATCATATGGCTAATTTTTACAAGTGCATAGAGCAGGTGTCTGAGATAACTATTTTGTAACAGGAAAAATATGTGTACTAGTAGAGAGGTAGTCTAAGTAGCTGCTGTACAACAGGAATCTGGTTAGACTACGGGAAATACTTTCATGGAATATGCATCTATTTAAAAATGAGATGTTCAACCATTTACTGTGAAAATATAGCCACAATTAATTGATAAATAAGCAGATTACAAAACACAATATGATGTCACATAGATAAAACAGCATATGTAAACAGGCATATGTATATATTTACAAAGAAAATTCTGGAAGAAAATGCATCAAAATTCTAACAGTGGTTATCATTTGATTGTGTTTGTATTATCATTGAAATTTTCTATGCTGTATTTTTCCTTACAATGCTTACATACTTTGACAATCAGGAATAAATAATAAAAGTAAATTCATTTATAAAATAGAAATAAAAGTGTTTCCTAACTTAAAAAAATACAACTAAATAAGCACAAATTCTGTAATAAAAAGGAAAGATAAGAGTTAATCTAACTTTAATACTTTTCCTCATTTGAAATGAATAATTCATCATATTTTATATTTTAATTTGTTACTTGTAGTCTATGAGCAAGTTCAGAAAAGTGAATGTGATTAATTAGGTTATTTTCTACATTAGTATTCCAAATCACCTCTGTGGATTTTTCTGCTTCCATGGAACTAACAAGATATCTTCCAAATAAAAGGCTACATCTTGTGAATTTTTATTCAAATATAGATAGGTAATTCTTGTCATTCATAAAAATGGGCTAAATATGTTCCTTACCTTTCAATGAAAAGTAAACACTGGTCTTTTTGGTTGTACCAAGGGAGTCGTTCTGTTGCAGAAAAGAATCCTGTAAATAAAAATAACAGATACCTGTTTTTAAACTTCATTTTGCAAAAGTGTATTCATCTATTACTGAACCTGTAAATCATACTTCAGTATGGCTAGAATTGTACAATGTTAGAAGGAAACTGGTGGCAGATGACATTGTAAAGTACACCCTGACAGAGGAGGCAGTTTCATCAACACAGATTCCCCCTCCCATCCTGCTATTCGTGAAATTAAAAGCTGCTGCACGAAAGTATAGAATAAACCATCTGCTTTTAAATACTACTACCTAACATTTGAATGCCCGTTTATCCTTTTTATCTACAAGGTTGTTAAAAGCATGGAGAAAGACTACGTGGCAAATCACCAGCAAGGACGGGGTCTATTACATGTCAGATTAAAAAGAGAAATACAGTAAAAAAAAAAAAAAAAAGGTGTAACTGACTCACGGCAACATGGGTTCGCAAACCTCGTAGATGGATATAAACCAGGCTTGCCAAACATCACAAACAGCACTTATTAAAGCTGCTACGTGGAATTCAATATGCCTGCTTTCTAGCCCCTCCCCCCTTCGCCAATAAACGACTCCCCCTTTTTACCCAGTGTAAAAATACATGCTCATAAGACATTCAGATAAAAGAAAGAGAATTTTTTTTTTAAAAATCCATAATCATACTATCCAATGATGCCATTTGGAGCACTTTCTTCTAATTTTTTAAGAACAGCTTTTTGTCACGAGGCCCCTGACAAACCAAACGGGAATTAAGGATGAGTGGATGGGAGCGTACTCCTCTTCCCTTGTTAGGAACCATGACTAGTATTTTTACCTCATATCTAAGCTTTTTTTTTTGAAATTATAAAACTATAAAGACAGAATTTTAAGGGGAAAAAAAGTCTTCAGCGGTGTGTGCCTCAGCAACCAAGGAGCGACTGGAAAGGAAGGCGGAGCCTAGAGGCGGCGGTGTGCTTGCGCACTTATTGGGCTGAGGCATTGTCAATCAAGGTCAATCGAGTTTGTCTAGCAAATGAGGTGCGAGCTAAAGGCACACTGGGAACTAAAGGAACTGGAGGTCTGACTGCGAGGGGAGGGGGCTCCAGATGTAAGCAGTGAAGAGATCTCGGGCTCTCGCAATGCGACATTCAGCTGCGTCACACCTCAGTCCGCCGCAGCTGCAGGTCAGAGAGGCCTTGCCTCCACCACTGTCGCCCAGGCCTCCGCTGCCGCTGCCACCTCCGGTGCAATCACCTCGGCCCAGCCGCGCCCCTCCCAGCGCTCCTGCTGCCTTCACCGCTGCCACTTCCTCAGCCCCGGCTTCCGCCACCACCACCCAAGCATCCGTGAGTCATTTTCTACCCATCTCTGGGCACGCGGTAGTGACCACCCTAAGAGGTTTGCAGACTTGCAGAATGGCAGAAGCGGATCCTAACAGGGTCTCGGAACCTGCCGCCCAGGGGGTGGATGGAGAGATGGTAGCTATCTCGTCTAGCGATTCTGGGGACGAATCTGACAGCAGCAGCTATAGCAGCCCCAGTAGTTGCAGTAGCAGCAGTGGCCGCAGCCCATTCTATAGAAGTATAAGTGTAACTGGGCCCTCCAGAAGTGTGAGGCGGGCTCCGTTAGGTAGAAGTTTCGTGGATCAGCTGCCTCGGGCAGTTAGAAATCGTGTGCAGGCTCTCAGAAATATTCAAGACGAATGTGACAAGGTAGACGCCCTGTTCTTAAAGGCAATTCACGATCTCGAACGAAAATATGCCGAACTCAATAGGCTTCTGTACAACCGGCGATTCCAAATCATCAATGCAGAATATGAGCCCACGGAAGAAGAATGTGAATGGAATTCGGAGGATGAGGTGTTCAGCAGCGATGAAGAGATGCAGGAAGACTCTAGTGAGATGCCTGCTTTAGAGAGTGAGGAAGAAGAGGATGACCTGGAAGCAAAACCTGAGGTCAAGGCTGAAGAAAATGTAACACTAAAAGAAAATTCCGAAGCAAAGACTGAAGAAAAAGCACAGTCCAAAGATGCTCTGGAGGCCAGGCCTGAAGTAAAAGAAGATCCAAAGTAAGCCCTCCAGGCAAAGGCAGAAGATGAAGGGCAGGCTAAAGCAGCAGAGGCTAAGGCAAGGACTCCAGGAAAAGAGGCTCCAAAAAGAGTTCCTGAGGTCACGCCTAAAGATAGAGCTCTTAAAAGAGCTCGAAAAGGAAAGCCTAAAAGAGAAGATCCTAAAAGCATTCCTGACTATTGGCAGACTGTGTTCAAGAATGTTGACGAGCTGGGGCCCATGATTCAGAAGTATGATGAGCCCATTCTGAACTTCTGTCTGATGTTAGCCTGAAGTTTTAAAAACCCAGCAGGCCTGTAAGTTACACATTTGAATTTTGCTTTCTACCCAATCCATACTTCAAGAATGAGGTGCTGACCAAGAGATATATAATAAAGTCAAAGCCAGATCGCAATGATCCCTTCTCTTGGGACTGGGAAATCCAAGATTGCAAAGGCTGTAAGATTGGAGAAGAGGAAAGGATGTCACAATGACAACCACCCAGAGTCACACAGCAGCTACTGGACAAGTTGAAACCCAGCCAAGAGTGGTTTCTGATGCATCATTCTTCAATATCTTTAGCCCTCCTGAGATTCCTACTATCGGAAAGCTTGAACCACGAGAAGATGCTATCCTTGATGAAAATTTTGAAATTGGTCAAACTTTGCATGATAACATCATCCTGAAATCAATCTATTACTATACAAGAGAAGTCAACAGTACCTATGATTCCATAAAGATTATGGAAATAGGAAATAACGAAAATATAAAAGAGGCTGCATGAAAGAATTTTCAGGAATCTCAAATTTCAAGCAGAAATGAAACAGGTTTATATAGCCTTGAAAAAACCTGCCCTGTAATATCAACACTAGTATTCCTCATAGTCTTGAGTTTTTGTACTTTCTTCATAGCCTAAAATATTGTCTTAAATTGTCTTAAATATCAGTTGATTCTATCTAGCCTGTTGTTGTGTAATATTCTTCAAAACGTGTAACTTGCTGTCAGTTGTCTAAAGCATGTTGTTTGGTGCTACAAAGTTTTATTTTTTGTGAAATTTTTTGTTGTGTTCCTATTACAATATAGCTGTGAAAACTGTAAGAATTGTTAACCAAGACAATATTTCCTTGAAATAAAACAAAGTTCCTGAAATATCAATGCAAGTGTGTTTTTTTTTTTTTTTTCCAGACTGGAAGACTAAGGCTTTAAATCTGCTTTGTACTAGCTGTGCTTTCATTTGCTACAGAAATACAATATTATACTATCTTGAACAGTGCATTGTGAAATTTGACTGCTTGAAAAAAGATTAGCATACATTTAATAATGTCCATCAAACCATGTATGATATGACTGAGCATATTAATGTGACATAGTGATTTATAAATTTAAGTATAATGAAGTTACTGTTTACTACTGAGGTGTTAATATAACATAGCATTTTTTTAAAAATTCTGCTCATCTTATCCTGTGTAACTGTGAACTAAAGGTACTAACCACATTTTCTTTGTAATATGTTCTACTTTGCCTTTCACTGGAAATGATCACTTTATATCATTTGGTATTTATTTTTCATGTTCTATTGCAACCTAAAATAAAGAAATGTCAAATAAAGTGTATCATGCTATAAAAATCTACAATATTTGCCTCATTATAAAAATGTGTTGCTTATTATAGAAAAAGTAGGGAATCCTTAGGAAAAGGGATATTTTAAAATATATGATTATAATTAATGTTCTGATGCATTTGCTAGATCTTAGGTCTTTTTTGGAGGACATACATTCAAGTGATTGTAGAAAAATGGGACGGGGGAGAGGAAGAGAAGGGGAAGAGGGTTGAAGTAGAGAAAGTGGGGAGAGGGAGGGAGGGTGAGGAGGGGGGTGGAAGGAGAACAGAGTGGAAGAGAGAGGGATGGGAAATGAGAGGAGAGAAGGGAAGGGAGGAGGGTAGGGAGTGGGAAGAATGGGAAGAAGTGGGGATGGGGAAGGGGGGAGATAGGCAGGAGTGCCTCGCCCAGAAAGGACATCAATAAAAGTTTTCACTTCCCAGAGTAGGATCTGAAATGACCCAGGCCCATCTTCCACTGTGACTTGGGAGGAGGTTTCCCTCCCTTGTGTGGTTTATTTTTCCTTGTAAGTAATATTATGCATGATCCTAAGATTTTGGTTTGAATTTATTTTAAGGAGGAGACCCCTTAAACTCAGTTTACCAGAGTGCTTTGTACTAGGCACAAAGTCACAAGCACAGCAAATGATGCTTTATTTCACATCTGCCATTTCCCCAACTGCATATATTTTCTTCAAGACCTTACAGGAAAGAGTTGCAGCAGGAGGAAGACAGGATTTGCGAATTTCAGGGTCTCTTGCCATGAAATTACCCAATAGTCTTCCCAGATCCCACCATACATAGTTTAGTATCTTGCATTTATCCCTGCTTAACAGTGGCCCCTCATGTCTATGTGTTTGTTGTGTGCTCAGCCGCTTCAGTTGTGTCCGACTCTTTGCGACCCCACGGAGCATAGCCTGCCAGGCTCCTCTGTCCATGGGATTTCCCAGGCAAGAATACTGGAGTGGGTTGCCATGCCCTCCAAGCGATCTTCCCAACCCAGGGATTGAACTGGTGTCTCCTGCATTGCAGGAAGATTCTTTACACCTGAGCCACTGTGAAGCCCCTTCGTGTCTATAAATGTAAAAATGTCCCAACCCATGAAATATGTTTAACCAGTCATGCATGTTTGGATATTTAGGTTATGATTTATACAAAATCAGGAAGCAAATGATTGCTTTTAGCAATACCTGTGCTATTCTGAGAGTGCCTGTATTTTAGTTCTGAGACTTTTACATCGATAGAGAAAATGGTGTGACAGCAGATTTAATTATAAGCCAGTGCCAAATAGAAGACTGTAGTAAAAAGCATGTACCTGGCTCACTATGGGCTGCCCAGGTGGTGCAGTGATAAAGAATCTGCCTGTCAATGTAAGAGACTCAAGAGATGTGGGTTTGATCCCTGGTACAGGAAGATCCTCTGGAGGAGGAAATAGCAACCCACTCCAGTATTCTTGCCTGGAAAATTCCATGGACAGAGGAACCTGGTAGTCCATGGGGTCTCGCAAAGAGTTGCACATGACTGAACACACACACAGACACACACACACACACAACACCTGGGTCACTGCTGCAGAGATTCTCAAATGGGATCATATACCGTGCTTGCCAGACATCACAGTAGAGCCCTTAAAATTTCTACATGGAATGCAACATCCTTATTGCAGCTTAGCATATTTACTGAAGTATTTAGCCCCTTCCTGCTCTGTATTTTCCAGTATTAAAGGAACACATGTCATTATGAAATATTTGCAGAATAAAAGGAGAAATGCAGATAATCATTCAGAAGCACACTACAGGAAGATTGGTGTACGGAGATTGGTGTATTTTCTTCCAGTTCATCTCTTTGATTAGGTTTTACCAAAAGTTCTTTTCTCAAATCAAGTTGGGTGGGCATAAGAAGCTAATTGGAAAGACAACTTACTGGTCTTTTCAGGTTAAGTCTGGTGGGGGTTTGGGTGGGAAGCAGGCAGGTGTCCTAGATTTTTTAATCAGTATAGCTAGGATTCTGGGAATGCAAAAGGTGGGAGGTGGGTGCTTCAACTACCTAGGCTAAGTCAAAGGTAAAAAGAGCCAGGAAAGCCCATGAGCTTGCAGGTTCGTTGGGCTGCAGGTTTGTCCATCACACTCTCAGCCAATGAATGATGCCAGGAAAAAAAAAAAAAAAAAAGCCGGCTGGGAATGCAGTTCACTGGCAGGGGGCAGGGGCGTGAGAAGGGTTTTATGAGGTCTTCCTCAGTGCTTTCTTACTAGTGTGCTGTTTCCTTTGGCAGTGATTAAGGATGAGGCCAGCCGTTTCCTTTCTTCCCCCAGCCTGACCTAGAGGTCTTCACCTCCTCCGCTGCTGCAGTCGTCCCCGCCTTCTCCTTTGAGAGTTTTTAGCAACCTGAATTTGGCCTTGAGGGTCCAGGTCGTCACTCTAAAAGTTTGTTCTTTCCCTTTAACATGGCAAACGTAGATAATGGAAGGGCTTTCCTAAACAGCAGCAGGGGCTCCTGAAGAGGTCAGGGAAGAAAGGAGTTAAGAAAGAGACTACACAGATAGTCAAATGATGCAAATGCTCCCATTCTGACTGGGTCTAACGGTATAGGTGTCCTAGACCTCAAAGAGCTTCAGGGGTTAATTGATGAGATAGAAGCTGAGTTTAAAAAGGAATTGGCCGCTTTGGAAAAAAGGATAAATCCTCACTTGATTAGGTGTTCGCGAGGATTAGGACAACCTGCAGTATAATAACTCCAACACACATGCATTCAAATTTTATGTTTTGTGTTTTTTTTGTAAGTGTCTTTCAAATTTAAAAATGAAAAATGTAAGTATTGTAACACACAGCGTTTAGAAATACACTTCTTTACAAGAGATGTAGAACACAACACATTCTGTAAAGCCTCTGTATAGTTTAGTCCTTATGATGCCCTTTTAGAGTGTAACTGGGAAAATTATCAGAACTCCACTGAAGCTAATATTCACTTGAGAAAAAAAGTACTTTACAGAGCCAGTTTACATGTGTGATGTCTGCTCCTCAGAGTTACAAAGAGTTTAAATCAACTTCGACCAGATGTATCTTATTATTGTTCTATAAATTATAAATGATTTATTATGCTATAGTACTTTACATATAGTACATTATTATCACTGACTTAAAGTAAGCATAGTTATGAATTTTAATAACACATTAATACCATTTCTAAATTATTTATGTTTTTAAATTTTGCATAACAGAGGTATTTCCAAAGAAAAAATAAACATAATGGAGATATTATTTCCTTCTGTGTTGCTAGTAAAAGTGTTGGTAAGTGGTTTTCTCATCTTTTAGACATAAGTTATGTAAACTATGGGTATTAAGTATATTTTTGCAGTATACTTCACTGTAAGTTATCACTTTATTATTATATTATATCTTGATTATAAAATACATTCATTACAGAAAATATGGAAAATATACTGAAAAGTATAAAAAATATTTTAAACAATCCTATCTTCAAAGATAACCACATTTCACATGAAAATATTTTTATCATTTTTATTAATGTACTGCTATCCCTTTAACTTTTCATTTGATATATTTTGGAACCCTTTCTCAATCAGAGCATGTAAACTTCATTCTGCTTAACATAATATATCATAATGTATTTCATCAGTTTCTTATGGGCATTTAGTTTAGGAGAATTTTTTTTTTTCAGGAAAATGTATCTTTATATACAAATTGTTAAGATAGCACAGAGTTTGCAAATATCCCACATTTAGTTTCATTTGCTGTTCAGATTTTATGGTAGTATGGTATGTTTTTCACAATTAATAAAGAACATGATACATAATTATTAACTAAATATATATTAATATTTTATTCATATTGCCTTCATTTTTACCTAATGCCCTTTTACAAGCATATAGAATTTCATTGTATGTATTTGATGCACCAGCTATGTCTTACTTTTCCAAAATAATTTTATTTTGTCTCATCTTTTCATGTAAAATTTAAGCCTTGGGTATGTTGTTGAATACAACATAATTCCACTTTGACCATTGGGAGCTCTTTCAGTTGGATCCTGTGTTGCTTTGATAGATCCATCTTTTTTTTTATCATTTTCTTATTTTCTGGGACTATAAGATGCTCCAGGTTTGCTTTTTTTATTTCTGCCCTGGTCCTAAAAACCAACCATTTCTGCAAAGATCATGGTTCCGTTTATTGGAGACAACATTGGAAGCTGGGTATGCTTGTTCCATAGGTTTACTTGCTTCTAATCCATTTCAGGTGAGAGCATAAGGTAATATATGTATATGTATTAACCTATGCCTATACTTATATTTCTATATTTAACTACTCATTTCTATATTTAGGTACTCATGAATTCATACTGATGTCTCCAACTCTAATCTGTTAACACATGGATTAACATATGTTAATCTAGCCTTCCCCTCTTGTTTCTAACATACCACGCCAACAGTAAGAAACATGGATTTGACTATCTGCTATCCTTTTACATAATTGTACTTCCCACTATATATTTGAAGTGAGTGGTTTCAAAATTGTTAACCAGTTCTCCATAAGAAATACTTTACCCAAAAGAGGACTGTGGTTCCTTTTTGCTTTATTATTATTATTTTTTGTCTAAATTTCCAAGGTCACCTACATTAGAACATTTTTCAACCACCACCTTCATTGAAATTATTTCATATAGTTGTAATACAGTTAGATTCTTGTTACAGTTATCATTTCATCTTGGGATCCAACAACTTCTTAAATGTTTTACTTTATTTACATATATAAAGATTTGTATACATTATTCTTTGTGTCATTAAGTTCTATTGGTTTTAACAAATGTAAAGAAAATCTAGATTCTTTGCCTATTTAACTACACCCTCCAGCCCATGGCAACCGCTGTGCTTTTAACTATCTTTTTAGTTTTGCCTTTCCCAGAGTGTCATATTAATGGAATTATAGTGTATGTAACCCTTTCAGATTAGCTTTTTTGATTTATCAGTATGCATCTATCATTCATTGATGTCTTTTCATGGCTCATTTCTATTTGTTGATGAAGAATATTCCATTTTATGGACGTACCGTAGGTTTTGGCTCCAGATCTAATACTTTTAACCAGCATGTTCCATATCTCTTCCCCAAAACTATAAAAACTCAGACTATCATTATTTGGGGAGTTTTCTTTCTTTCTTTTTTCTTGATTCTTAAATCTACTCTTAGCCATTTTTCCTCCCTCTCTATCCCTGTGCTTTTGTAGATAATTGTAGTGCACTGAGTCTGACTTGAAGAATCTTGTTTTTTTTTGTTTGTTTGTTTGTTTGTTTGTTTTTTGCTCTGATAACAAACAGTGACATGCCAGGAGCGGACAAAGTGAAATCCCAAACTCTGTTACAAGGGTATAGTTTTAAGAGCAAATTTTTCTAATTGATTGGTAATTTTAAGAACTGTCTTTGAATTAAGGGAAAATGTTGCAGTTGCAAAGAATTGGACACAACTGAATGAGTAAGCACAAGCCCAAGCAAGAATTTAGGTAGCTATATGACTTTATCTTTCTACACAACGAATCAGTTGTTTTGACACCATTATTGAATATTGAATATCCAATGTAATTAATTCCTGCCTTTATTATGTAATCCATTCCCTTATGCGTTTGTACCAATTTCTGGGATTTCTTTGGAAGGAATGATGCTAAAGCTGAAACTCCATTACTTTGGCCACCTCATGCGAAGAGTTGACTCGTTGGAAAAGACTGATGCTGGGAGGGATTGGGGGCAGGAGGAGAAGGGGACGACAGAGGATGAGATGGCTGGATGGCATCACTGACTCGATGAACGTGAATCTGAGTGAACTCCGGAAGTTGCTGATGGACAGGGAGGCCTGGCGTGCTGTGATTCGTGGGGTCGCAAAGAGTAGGACACGACTGAGCGACTGAACTGAACTGAACTGGACTGTTCTGTTTAGTAGTGTTATTCTTGTGCCAGTATAAATCTTCTAAAACAAATTTCCCATATACATTTTATTATTTGGTAAGAAAGGTCCTTATAAAACTTGTTTTTAAGATTTTGGAGGGATATTTTCATCTATTTATTTTCTGAGATGAACTGTAGTATGAGTTTTTTTCAGGCTCCCTCCCTAAGGCCTACTGATATTTTGATTATTATTTTATGATTTCATTTACAGAGAATCAGGAGTAGCATATTATTGTCTTCTTATCCAAGGACAAGCTGTGTTTAATATCCTTCAGTAGAACTGTAGAGTTTACTTGTTAAAAGAGGCTTTTAAAGAATATTCAAAGCCTGTTCTTCAGTTTCTTCTTCCTTCATCTACTTTTTGCTTATGCTGTTCTGCTTCTTGTTTTCAAATCATCTGTGCTTAGGCATTGTCGCTTTTATTTCCAGCTTTGAATGGGAGCAAGCGTTTGCTGATGTGTGAAGTGGTAGGAGGAATGAGCCTGTGCATCACGGAAACTTCAATTCAGGTTTGTCTCATTCTCTTTTTGAATTGCTGTATTTATTTTCTGCTGGAGGCCATTTCTATCTTCAGGTTAGGGTATTCTCTACTTTCTCAGCCCTCACTAGTGCCAGCTTTGGATTGAGTAGGTCAGCATGACTCAGTGAAATGCCTGCTTTAGAGGTATTCTGTGGCAATCTTCTTGTTAATTTCTGCTCAACAGACTGGCTGGCATCTTTCGTTATCTGTTGCTTATCTGCCTCCTCATATTGAAGCAGTCTCTAGCTGCCTTCTGAAAATGAAGATGATGTGTTGGTATAATTTCTCCTTAACTCCAGCTCCCTTTTTGTTCTATATTATGAAGCTATTTTCCTAATAGGTCATTTCTTGCTGCTTTCAATGTCTGTCACAGGCCTAAATCAGATATTCACAGCTTGAACACTTAAGGGAAAAGCAAGCATTAGCTCAGAGTCATACAATATTTTTGTTTAAATTTCATTGTAAGTGGAAGATATTATTTCCAGTGTGTGGCTAAGGACTGTGATGATTTCTTTGATTTAAAGATCATTTCTGCCTTTAATTTTTATTTGGATAATTCTGGTCCACAGGAAGGATTGAAAACAATAGAGCAATGTAGAGGGAATCTCCAAGAGGGCATGGGGTATGTCATGTTACCTAAATGTATTGACCTCAGAAAGCTTTTCTGCAGCACAGCTATTAACAATTCTCCTAACTTATAGTGTTCTGAAATACCAGTCTGGTGAATTTGGCCTTGGACAAATAAGGAAATTAGCCCAGCTTTATCTACTAGGAAAAGCATCCTTAATCAGCACTTAAAAAGTTTATTTTGAGATAATTAATGACTCACAGAAAGTTGCAAAAATAGTACAGAAAATTCCTGTATACCCTTCACTCAGCTGCAACTAATGATAACATCTTACATGACTAAATACCCAAGCCAGGAAATTAACATTGGATTGTCTACAGATGTCATTCAGATTTTGATAGATTTTACATGCATTCCTCTGTCTGTGTGTGTATGAGTGTGAGTGTGTATTTGTGTGTAGTTCCTTGTCATTTTATCACATGTATAGATTCATGGAACTACTACTAAAATCAAAATTCAAAACTATTCCTCTTGCCCCTAAATTCTGAAAACTATTACTTTGTTCTCAATTTTGAAATGAAAAAATTATACAGATTGTTACATGAATAGACTTATATAGCATGTAACCTTTTGAGGATGACATATTTTCACTAAGCTAAATAACCTTACAATCCATAGAATTTGTACCTGTATCAATAAGCTATTCTTTTTATTGCCGAATAGTATTCCAGCATGTTAATCACTGATTTATGACTCTTTTTAGGAGAATAAGGGTTTCTCTGGTGAATCAGTCTGTAAAGAATCTGCCTGCAATGCAGGAGACGCAAGTTTGTTCCCTGGGTGGGGAAGATCCCCTGGAGAAGGAAATAGCAACCCAGTCCAGTATTCTTGCCTGGGGAACCCCATGGACAAGGAGCCTGGCAGGCTACAGTCCATGGGGTCACAAAGAGTCAGACACAACTTAGCAACTAAACCACCACAACCACCATAGGAGAATAAAAACAAGTGGAAAGGAAACAGGACTGCCAGTGGCAAGAACCTCCCATAGGAACAAAAGGAATAATTGAAAGGTCCTTCTTCCAAAAATCTGAAAGTGTAATTCTTGTTGTTCAATAGTTCAGTCACATCTGACTCTGTGACCCCATTAACTGCAGCATGCCAGTCTTTTCTGTCCTTCACCATCTCCTGACACTTGCTCAAACTCATGTCCATTGAGATGGTGATGCCATCCAACCATTTCATCCTCTGTCATCCCCTTCTCCTGCCTTCAATCTTTCTCAGCATCATGATCTTTTCTGAGTCAGCTCTTCACATCAAGTGGCCAAAGTATTGTAGCTTCAGCATCAGTCCTTTTAGTGAATATTCAGGGTTGATCTCCTTTAGGATTGATTAGTTTTATCTCCTTACAGAAAATGTTTATGCAGTGCTTACTGTACACTAGTAGTATACATGTTATTATTTGTGTAATCTTTATTACACATCCATTGGATCATCAAAAAAGCAAGAGAGTTCCAGAAAAACATCTACTTCTGCTTTATTGACTACGCCAAAGCCTTTGACTGTGTGGATCACAATCAACTGTGGAAAATCCTTAAAGAGATGGGAATACCAGACCACCTTACCTGCCTCCTGAGAAATCTGTATGCAGGTCAAGAAGCAGTAGTTAGAACTGGACATGGAACAACAGACTGGTTCCAAATCGGAAAAGGAGTACATCAAAGCTGTATATTGTCACCCTGCTTATTTAACTTATATGCAGAGTACATCATGAGAAACGCCGGGATGGAGGAAGCACAAGCTGGAATCAAGATTACCAGGAGAAATACCAATAACCTCAGATATGCAGATGACACCACCCTTATGGCAGAAAACAAAGAACTAAAGAGCCTCTTGATAAAAATGAAAAATGAGAGTGAAAAACTTAGCTTAAAGCTCAACATTCAGAAAACTAAGATCATGGCATCTGGTCCCATCATGTTGTGGCAAATAAATGGGGAAACAATGGAAATAGTGAGAGACCTTATTTTTGGGGGCTCCAAAATCATGGCAGACAGTGACTTCAGCCATGAAATTAAAGGACTCTTGCTCCTTGGAAGAAAAGCTATGGCCAACCTAGACAGCATATTAAAAAGCAGAGACATTACTTTGCCAACAAGTTCCATCTACTCAAAGCTATGGTTTTTCTAGTAGTCATGTAGGGATGTGAGAGTTGAACTCTAAAGAAAGCTGAGGGCTGAACACCAAAGAATTGATGCTTTTGAACTGTGGTGTTGGAGAAGACTCTTGAGAGTCCTTTGCACTGCAAGGAGATCAAACCAGTCAGTCCTAAATGAAATCAGTCCTGAATATTCATTGAAAGGACTGATGCTGAAGCTGAAGCTTCAGTACTTTGGCCACCTGATGCAAAGAACTGACTCACTGGAAAAGACCCTGATGCTGGGAAAGATTGAAGGTGGGAGAAGGGATGACAGAGGATGAGATGGTTGGATGACATCACCAAATCGATGGACATGAGTTTGATCAAGTCCTGGGAGTTTGCAATGGACAGGGAAGCCTGGTGTGCTGCAGTCCATGGAGTCACAAAGAGTCAGACATGACTGAGCAACTGTACTGAACTGAATTTTTCTTACAATGTTATTAATTAGGTAAATTATTGTTTTTATTTAACAAATGGGGAGACTGACATATAGAGAGATTAAGTAACTTGTCTAAGCTCATACAATCAGTAAGTGACAAAGTCAGGCTTTAAATTTGGGAATATGGTTCTAGTCCATGTTCTAAACTGCTCTATTATTCCACCTGTCTACCATGCTATACCACCTAGAGAAGCACCTTCTTTGTCCATACTTAGGAGTAGATAAAGCCCAAGGGAAGCAGCAGAGAAGAAATAAGTACAACCTGGAAGAAAAGGGGATGCCTTTCCACTTCCCCAGCAGTAGTGTCCCCTGAATCCATTTGTCACCCGTGTATGAGAAATCTTATCAAATTTTGTTACTTAGTGAGACCACTGGGTAATGATAAGCCCCTAGATCGTATTTATCATACACAGAAGTATGATGAGAACGACTTATTAAGTTTCTATTTCAATTAAATATATAGTGATCCATTACTACTAAAGATTTATTTTACCTTTTCAAGTGCTTGTATTTTTAATCATTCCATGATTACCTGACCTGACTCTTGAGAAACCTGTATGTAAGTCAGGAAGCAACAGTTAGAACTGGACATGGAACAACAGACTGGTTCCAAATAGGAAAAGGAGTACGTCAAGGCTGTATATTGTCACCCTGCTTATTTAACTTATATGCAGAGTACATCATGAGAAACACTGGGCTGGAAGAAGCACAAGGTGAAATCAAGATTGCCAGGATAAATATCAATAACCTCAGATATGCAGATGGCACCACCCTTATGGCAGAAAGTGAAGAGGAACTAAAAAGCCTCTTGATGAAAGTGAAAGAGGAGAGTGAAAAAGTTGGCTTAAACCTCAACATTCAGAAAACGAAGATCATGGCATCTGGTCCTATCACTTCATGGCAAATAGATGGGGAAACAGTGTCAGGCTTCATTTTTCTGGGCTCCAAAATTGCTGCAGATGGTGACTGCAGCCATGAAATTAAAAGACGCTTACTCCTTGGAAGGAAAATTATGATCAACCTAGATAGCATATTCGAAAGCAGAGACATTACTTTGCCAACAAACGTCCATCTAGTCAAGGCTATGATTTTTCCAGTAGTCATGTGTGGATGTGAGAGTTGGACTGTGAAGAAAGCTGAGTGCCGAAGAATCGATGCTTTTGAACTGTGGTGTTGGAGAAGACTCTTGAGAGTCCCCTGGTTTGCAAGGAGATCCAACCAGACCATTCTAAAGATCAGTCCTGGGTGTTCTTTGGAAGGAATGATGCTAAAGCTGAAACTCCAATACTTCGGCCACCTCATACAAAGAGTTGACTCATTGGAAAAGACTCTGGTGCTGGGAGGGATTAGGGGCAGTAGGAGAAGGGGACAACAGAGGATGAGATGGCTGGATGGCATCACTGACTCAATGGACGTGAATTTGAGTGAAGTCCGGGAGTTGGTGATGGACAGGGAGGCCTGGCGTGATGCAATTCATGGTGTCACAAACACGACTGTGCGACTGAAGTGAACTGAACTGCAAGAGTCTAACAATCAGTAGGTGTAAGAAGGGGAAATAAAAGCTGAAAATGTGGTTTACTCCTAAGCATCCTTGAGCAGAACCCAAGGGACATTTACAGGAATTGGGCAATATAGAGGATGAAAGCTCATATTTGAAGTCTATTAGTCTTGGTATTGACTCCCACTTTTGTCACTTATTGCTGTGTGACCTTTTGCAAGTTACGAAGCCTCTCTAATCCTTGTTTTTCCTATCTCTAAAATGGGCCTATTTATCTGAATGTATGTGTATGTGTGTGTGTGTGTGTGCTCAGTCACTCAGTCGTGTCTGACTGACTCTTTGCGACCCCATAGACTATAGCCTGCCAGACTCCTCTGTCCGTGGAATTCCTCAGGCAAAAATACTGAAGTGAATTGCCATTTCCTTCTCCAGGGTATCTTCCTGACCCAGGGATCCAACTCACATCTCCTGTTCCTTGTGCTTTGGCAGGCTTTATTACTGACTCACCTGGGAAGCTTGTTATCTGACTACTCATAGAATTATTGTAATGTTTACATGATATATTTTTTATCAAGTGCTTTTAGAGTGTTTGATAGGCAGTGACCATTCAAATAAGAATTTATTGCTATATTTAGGATAATTGAGTTTTACTTGATAACTCCAGGTAATATATCATGATACTAAAGATGTTAGAGTTGATATTAACTTATTTAGGTTTGTCTGTCTTCAAGGAAGAAAATCCTCTTTCTTTCAGGGATTTCATATAACCACTACTGTTCTTTCTTGAATTTTTACTCCCTAAATCACTAGCTCTGAACTAATTCCTGGTAAACACCAACCTGCCTGCATACTTCCTTACTCCCTATGTCTACAGTCCTTGAAGGTGAATTTGAATTTTTATCCATTCCTCCAAGGAGTCAGGACTCTACCCAGTTTGTTTTCTAACTAAAAGTCTATGACAAATGCTTTTCTTTGGTAATGTTAAATAGATCTGGACCATTCCCAGAACCCAGACATGCATTTATATGCAAGATAGTGGTTTACAAACCATCACCAGTGTGAACTGTTTTCCCCATAACCTCCTCTTAGGTTTGACCAGGATATTAACTGGGAACACAGAAGTCAGATCAGTGATTTTTATTTATTTATTTATTTATTTATTTATTTGGCCATGGTTTCTAAAAATGTTCTTTTGGTCAGGAAATTCATTTATAAGAGCTTCTTGCAGAAGTTTAAGAGAACACAAGAAGTAGCATAGCAGATGGCATCACTTAAAACATTTGCATTTCACTGTGTAAGAAATGAAATGTGAGGAAAGTAAAAATTTTTCTTGTAATGATTTCTTTAAACTGTCACGACTATTTACAGCTTCACATAAAATATCAGCTTTAAAGCTGTTGAAATTGGTATTAACTCGCACCAGCCTGTCTTGCTTTAAGGGAAAACATCCCTTTTAATCCAGTAAAAATATGGGAATATGATGCATTACTTATAATTATTTAGGTGTAATTCAAGTTTTAATAGAATTAATCAGTCTCTGGATTGAAAAACAAATTTAAAAATGCACCAAAACAAATATATAGCTTAAACATTTTTTTCACTATTTTTTACTAGGTTCAAGGTGCTAGGAAAACATTTCAACCAGCGTAATATACTTTCGAATATTGGAAAAGTTGAATTTTCACAGCATAATTACTGTCAGCAGGTTGCCAAGTAATTGTTAGAAATTCTTTTACATGAAGACTACAGCTGCATTTAATTATGCTGAAGGGCTAGCAAAAGAGCATAGGTATTTTCCAAAAATCTGTATAGATGATGAGGCTTTATGGAAATGGATCGACTTTTTGCAATTGCAACTTTAGTAAATGATCAGTCTCTAAGCAGGACATGGGAAAGTATCAGAAAATTTCTCTAGTTTAGGGAAATACCCAGTTGATTTTCTGAACAACTGTTTTGGAAATAAGTTAGATCTTTTGAAATGTTGTGTTTAAGTTTGTTTAGCTCATGTTATTAAATAATCCCATTAGTATAATTATTAGTGATTTCACAAGGAACCAAGAGCTCACAAATTGCTTACCTCAGTTACTATAATGTTTATATGTGAAAAAGAATATTTATTGCAGAAACATTTATTTCATATTAAATATGGCTTAAATCTCTGTCCTAATGTTATCATCTTTTTTAGTACACAAAAAGTATTTGTGTATTGTAAAGTGCAGTTGAGTCAAAGTTTTGTTACTCAGGGCAGATTAACAAATTTTCATCTACCAAAAATGTATTAAATGATTTTTTTTTTAAAATACCAGAATTTGTTGATGTTTAAGAGCTTTTATTTAGCTTTTCTTCTTTATCTAGCAACCTGATTTGTGATAACTTTCCTAACGGTACCTTGTACCTAAAGGAAAATAGGAGAGAGAACACAGGCTGACATTTCTCATCCAATTTTAGAGTCTGTCTTGATAATTCCTATTTAAAACCACACTAACACCATTTATAAGGTAATGTATAAGAGGAATGACAATCTTAGGAGAAAATTATTTGGAAAGGAAATGAATAAGTAATTCAGAAGAATATTTTTATAGGTTAGTCTTTTGGATAATATATATGAAAAATGGTCTGCTATACTACTAATAAAAAAGATGAACATTAAAATAATATACTGCTATTTACCTGTTTTGTTGGCAAAGTAAAATTTAAAATTTTCCATCATCATTCCAAAATGTGAAGAAAATACCTGACCACAAGCTGCAAGTAGGAAGGTATAATGGTACAGATTTTCAGGAGTATGATTTGGCAATACTTAATAAAAACCTTTAAAATGTGCATATTGTTTCACGTGGCAAATCTTCAAGAAATTTATCTCAAGGAAATAATAGTGAGCAAAAACAGTTATAAGAATATTCATTTTTGTGAAGCTTACAGATGGTGACTGCAGCCATGAAATTAAAAGACGCTTACTCCTTGGAAGGAAAGTTACGACCAACCTAGATAGCATATTCAAAATCAGAGACATTACTTTGCAAACAAAGGTCCGTCTAGTTAATGCTATGGTTTTTCCAGTGGTCATGTATGGATGTGAGAGTTGGACTGTGAAGAAAGCTGAGCACTGAAGAATTGATGCTTTTGAACTGTGGTGTTGGAGAAGACTCTTGAGAATCCCTTGGACTGCAAGGAGATCCAACCAGTCCATTCTGAAGGAGATCAGCCCTGGGTGTTCTTTGGAAGGAATGATGCTAAAGCTGAAACTCCAATACTTTGGCCACCTCATACAAAGAGTAGACTCATTGGAAAAGAATCTGATGCTGGGAGGGATTGGGGGCAGGAGGAGAAGGGGACGACAGAGGATGAGATGGCTGGATGGCATCACCGACTCAATGGACGTGAGTCTGAGTGAACTCCAGGAGTTGGTGATGGACAGGGAGGCCTGGGGTGCTGTGATTCATGGGGTCGCAAAGAGTCAGACACGACTGAGTGACTGAACTGAACTGAACTCACAATACTGAGATTTCTGAAGCAATTTAAATGTCCAAAAAGAGGGGATTCGATTTATAAGCTATTGTTTATTCATAGAGTTGAATAATGTAAAGGCATTTAAAATAATTATGCTAACATTGAAAGGTAGCTAAGATAAATGGTTTAATGAAAAACATCTCAAAATATGGAAATGTATGCATATATATGTAAATTGTATGTAGTGCCCCAAAATGTTGATGCTAGTTATCTATGTGTAATGGAGTTTTAGGTAATTTATATTCATGATTTTTGGTATTCTAAATTTTATATAATGATCAGAACTTACTGTTGTGATCAGAAAAGAGAGCAGGAGAAATAGGAACATTTTAGAATTATAAACAATTATGTGGATGTGTAGAGTCAGTAAATAAATGAGGAATTGTGAAGGTGCCATAAGGCACATATTTGAGCTATGTAATATTGAAAACTAACTTTTTAAAGTATATGCATAAGTGTAGTTTCCTTCCCAGTGATCACCTTAAGACCAAACACTTACTCCAATTATGCTGACACTATCTACTTCCTCATTTTATAGATGAAAAATATTGGGCTTACTGCATCTAAATACCATCTAAGATCATGCAACAGCCAGGTAACGAGAGGTTTACAAAACCGTAATGCTTTCCCTTTCCATTTTTGGGATAATTAACTATTACTATGAATCCAAGTTTTTCCAACCTCTCTAACCTTCAGTGGCTGCTTTTCCTTTTAAATATCCAAATAACCTAGCCTCAGTCTTCCTTCCCCCATGTCACCTAATTAACCTAATCAAGTAACCTAGTCTCTGCCCAGTTTCCTAAGTATTTCCTAGAAATACTAGCGAATGCTTGGTCGTATGTTCCAAAAGTGTGCCTGATGGTTATTTAAAAGTTCTTTCTTAAGGAATGTGCTTCGGACTTTTCCACTGGTCATATTGTGCTGTCTTACAACTTATTCTTCATGCGACTGCCTCCTACCCAACCCACATTACACTAAGAATGAACATATCACTCTAGAAAGTAAACCCCTAAACACAGTTCATATCTGACTCTTAAATGCTTAACAATAATTTATTGATGGTTTGGGAATGGCAGAAAAAAATTACCAGACAGAAAAGGGAAGTTTTTTTTTTTTTTTTAAATTAGTTTGTATTGGAGTATAGTTGCTTTACAGTGTGCTAATTTCTTGCTGTACAGCAAAGTGAATCAACCATATGTATACATACATCCCCTCTTTTTTGTATTTACTTCCCATTTATGTTACCACAGAGTATTGAGTTCCCTGTGCTATACAGTAGGTTCTTGTTAGTTATCTAGTTTATACATAGTAGTGTCTATAAGTCAATCTCAATCTCCCAATTCATCCTACCTACCTTTCCTATGCCTGTGCCCCCATACCATATGTTTGTTTTCTATGTCTGCACTACTGGATTATTATTATTATTATTTTAGAAACAGGAAATTTTAAAACTAGCCATCAGAGGTCCATTGTCTGTGCATTTGAACAGGAGTCCCTGAATTGCAGTCCTCCCTGATGCCATATATCTTGCAAGCACCAGCTTATTTCCCACATTGGGGTTTCTTGACCCGCTTCTTCATTATAGGTGATTAAGGTTCTAATTGGTCCGGGAGATTAGAGAAAAATTAATTTCTTCCTCTCTCCTTGTCAAAGGACTGTTGTTTTGCCAATGGGAAAGTTAAAAACCTCATTTCCTTCAGCAGAAACTCCATCATTGCCACAACAATGTTCCAGATAGAATAATTTTAATAGTATATTTCTCAGTCTGGTCTTTATATATATGTTCAGTTCAGTTATTTGGTTATGCCTGACTCTTTGAGACCCTATGGACTGCAGCAGGCCAGGGTTTCCTGTCCGTCACCAACACATGGAGCTTGCTCATACTCATGTCCATTGAGTCGGTGACGACATACTACCATCTCATCCTATGTCATCCCCTTCTCCTCCCGCCTTCAATCTTTCACAGCATCAGGGTGTTTTCCAGTGAGTCAGTTCTTTGCATCAAGTGGCCAAAGTATTGGATCTTCAGCTTCAACATCAGTCCTTCCAATAAATATTCAGGACTGATTTCCTTTAGGACTGACTGGTTTGATCTCCTTGCAGTCCAAGGGACTCTCAAGAGTTTTATCCAACACCACAGTTCAGACACATCAACTCTTCAGCACTCAGCTTTCTTTATGGTCCAACTCTGACATTCATACATGACAACTGGACAAACTATAGCTTTAACTAGACGGACCTGTTTCAGCAAAATAATGTCTGCTTTTTAATATGCTGTCTAGGTTGATCATAGCTTTTCTTCTAAGAAGCAAGCGTCTTTTAATTACATGGCTGCAGTTACCATTTGCAGAGATTTTGGAGCCCAAGAAAATAAAATCTGTCACTGTTTCCATTGTATCCCGATCTGTTTGCCATGAAGTTATTGGAACTAATGCCATGGTCTTAGTTTTTATGAATGTTGAGTTTTAAGCCAGCTTTTTCACTCTCCTCTTTCAATTTCATTGAGAGGCTCTTTAGTTCCTCTTCTCTTTCTGCCATAAGGGTGGTGTTGTTTGCATATCTGAGGTTATTGATATTTCTCCGGGCAATCTTGATTCCAGGTTGTGCTTCATTTTGTCCAGCATTTTGCACAATGTATATGAGTTAAATCAGCAAGGTGACAATATACAGCCTTATACTCCTGGTTCTAACTGTTGCTTCTTGACCAGTATACTATACAGATTTCTCAGGAGGCAAACAAGGTGGTCTGGTATTCCCATGTCTTTAAGTGTTTCCCCCTATTTGTTGAGATTCACACAGTCAAAGACTTTAGTGTAGTCAGTGAAGCAGCAGTAGATGTTTTTCCGGAATTCTCTTCCTTTTTCTATGATCTTTTGATTTTTCTATTATCCAACTACTCTCCTTCCTTAAACTCTCTGAGGTTATTATTTTGTGAACCAACAAAGGATTTTCAGTTACAAGGCCTAAATCATCTTTTCAGTTGCTTCTTTTTTATTCTCTTTATTTCAGTTTGTCTCTCACTTTTTCTAGTGTTCTACTTTCTTTCTAACTTTGTCTATCTTTACTCCTCCTTCTCTTCTCTTTTCACATGTTCTGTTGCTTTTTGCTTCCTAGACAAGTGATTAAGTAAATTTTGACTTAGTTACTCCTTTTCTATACCATTTTTTGATAGTTAATGTACTATAAGATGTAAAGATGAATTGAAATTCTCAGACAAGGGGATTGTTTTTACTTCTAAATTAAGTATGATAGGTTTGCCAATTTATCAGGTTCTAAATATCTCAGATGAGAAGACATCCCAACAGAGACACTGTCTTCATAAAGATACAAAATACACTAACAGCAGAACCCTTAGTAGCAGAAAATGCCTGAAAAATTCAAACATCCCCAGTATAGAAATCAAAATAGAGTATATATTGATACTGAACATACCTTCTTCTATATTCTTCTAAGACTTCCACTTTTCTTGTTAATATGTTTTTTATAATTGCTAAATACCTGAAACAAGTCTATAACTTTTATTTTAAATAATACTAGAGTAAAAGTAGCACACATTTTTTCCCTCTCTAATTTCCCTTCCTCCTTCTTCATGACCACAAAGGAAAAATCAAAAAATCCTCTCCTTCCTCCAGCCCTCAAAAGTTATTATTTTGTTGTTCTATCCTTTTGAAAATAATAGCTTTTTTGAGAGAGAGTTCATTGATATTACTATTTACTTTTACAATGTATAATACAATCTAATGGTTTTTAGTATATTTACAGAATTGTGAAACGATCACCATGATCAACATTTTTTTCATCACATGAAAATATCCTATACCTACTAGTGGTCACTTCTTATTTCTCCCAGTTCTCCTTTCCTCCAGCCCTAGGCAACCACTAATCTACTACCTGTCACTATAGATTTTCCTGTTTTGGAAATTTCCTATAAATAGAAACATATATAATGTGGCCTTTTATGGCTGGCACTTTTCACTTACCACAATGTTTTCAAAGATCATCCATTTTGTATCACGAGTTAATACTTTACTCCTCTTAATGGCTAAATATATTCCATTGTATGCATATATCACATTTTCTTGTATAATGTGATGGCATTTGGGTGCTTCCACTTTTGACTATTATGAATAATGCTACTATGAACATTTATGTGGACATGTGTTTTAATTTCTCTTGAGTATATATCTAAAAGCAGAACTGCTGGGTCATGTGATAACTCTGTTTAACGTTTTGAGAAAATGACAGGCTGTTTTCAAAGGTGGTTGCATCATTTTACATTCCTACCAGTTAAATATGAAGGATCCATTTCTCTGTATCTTTTCTAATAATTGTCATTATCTCTATTGTTGATTCCAGTGGTTCTAGAGAGTGTGAAGTGGTTTCTCAAAATGATTTTGGTTTGAATATTCTTGATGACTAATGATGTTGAACCAGATCTAAAAGATGATATATAATTATTGATTATCAATTGACTTTTTAAAAGTGAACAAGAGGAAAGAGTAGATCTACTTCCTTCTTAAGTTTTTATTTTTATTAAAGTATTTTTGATTTGCAGTGTTGTGCTAATGTTTTCGGTACAGAAAAGTGATTCAGTCATATATATATATAGATAGATAGATAGATAGATAGATAGATAGATAGATATAATTTTTTTTTAAGTATTCTTTTCCATTATGGTCTATCATACATTACTTTATATAATTCTCTGTGCTATATGCTAGGACCTTAGTGTTTATCTATTCCATATATAATAGCTTACATCTGCTAACACCAATGTCCCACTCTGTCTCCTAGTCCCCTCCATCTTGGTAATCACCAGTCTGTTTATGTGTGTGAATCTGTCTCCATTTCTTAGATAGGTCCCTTTGTATCTTTTTTAAATTCCACATGTCACTGATATTATATAGTATTTATGTGTTTCTATTTCTGCCTTACTTGATTTAGTATGATAATCTCTATTGTATCCATGTTGCTGCAAATGGCATTATTTCATTTTTTATGGCTGAGTAGTATTCCACTGCATGTATGTACCACATCTTCTTTGCCCATTCCTCTGCTAAAGGACATTTAGGTTGTTTCCATGTCTTGATTGCTGTGAATAGTGCTGCTATGAACATAAGGATGCATGTATCTTTTTGAATTAGAGTTTCGTCCAGATATATACCAGGAGCCAGTTTGCTGGACCATATGATAATTCTTTGACTGTGTGGATCACAATAAACTATGGAAAATTCTAAAAGAGATGGGAATACCAGACCACCTGACCTGCCTCTTGAGAAATCTGTATGCAGGTCAGGAAGCAACAGTTAGAACTGGACATGGAACAACAGACTGGTTACAAATAAGAAAAGGAGTACGTCAAGACTTTATATTGTCACCCTGCTTATTTAACTTATATGCAGAGTACATCATGAGAAACATTGGGCTAGAAGAAGCACAAGCTGGAATCAGGATTGCCAGGAGAAATATCAATAACCTCAGATATGCAGATGACACCACCCTTATGGAAGAAGGTGAAGAGGAACTAAAAAGCCTCTTGATGAAAGTGAAAGAAGGGAGTGAAAAAGTTGGCTTAAAGCTCAACATTCAGAAAACGAAGATCATGGCATCTGGTCCCATTACTTCATGGGAAATAGATGGGGAAACAGTGGAAACAGTGTCAGAATTTATTTGTTGGGGCTCCAAACTCACTGTAGATGGTGACTGCAGCCATGAAATTAAAAGATGCTTACTTTTCGGAAGAAAAGTTATGACCAACCTAGATAGCATGTTGAAAAGCAGACACATTACTTTGCCAAAAAGGTCCATCTAGTGAAGGCTATGGTTTTTCCACTGGTCATGTATGGATGTGAGAGTTGGACTGTGAAGAAAGCTGAGTGCCAAAGAATTGATGCTTTTGAACTGTGGTGTTGGAGAAGACTCTTGAGAGTCCCTTGGACTGCAAGGAGATCCAACCAGTCCATTCTGAAGGAGATCAGCCCTGGGTGTTCTTTGGAAGGAATCATGCTAAAGCTGAAACTCCAGTACTTTGGCCACCTCATGCGAAGAGTTGACTCATTGGAAAAGACTCTGATGGTGGGGGGGATTCAGGTTAGGTGGAGAAGGGGACGACAGAGGATGAGATGGCTGGATGGCATCACGGACTCAATGGGCGTGAGTCTGAGTGAACTCCGGGAGTTGGTGATGGATAGGGAAGCCTGGCGTGCTGTGATTCATGGGGTCACAAAGAGTCGGAAACGACTGAGTGGCTGAATTAACGATAATTCTATTTTTAGTTTTTTTGAGGAACCTCCATTCTGTTTTTCATAGTGGCTATATCAACTTCCATACACACCAGTATTGTAGGAGGGTTCCCTTTTCTCCACACTGTCACCAGAATTTGTTGAATGTAGTAATAGAGTTTTAATGATGGCCATTCTGACTGATATAATGTGGAACCTCATTGTAGTTTTGATAGACATTTCTCTAATAATTAGCGATGTTGAACATCTTTCCATGTACCTGTTGGCTGTTTGTATTTCTTCTTTGCAGAAGTGTCTGTTTAGATCTTCTGCCCATTTTTCAATTGGGTATTTTGTTTTTGTTGTTAAGTTGTATTTGCATATTTTTGAAATTGAACCCTTGTCAGTCACATTGTTTGCATATATTTTTCCCCCATTTTGTAGTTTGTCTTTCTGTTTCTTTATCGCTTCTTTAGCTATACAAAAAACTTGTGAGTTTGAAATGTCTTATTTGTTTATTTTCATTTGTTTTTATTTCTGTTGCCTTGGGAGACTGACCTGAGAAAACATAGGTGCAATGTATGTCAGAATTTTGCCTATGATCTCTTCTAGGAATTTTACGTTGTCATGTCTTATGTTTAAGTATTTAAGCCATTTTGAGTTTATTTTTGTGCATTTTTTTTGTGAGGTGTGTTATTTTTGATTTACATGTGGCTGTCTAAGTTTTCCACTACTTAATAAAGAGATTTTTTCCCTTTGTATATTCTTGCCTCTTTTGTCAAAGATTAATTGACCATAGGTGTGTGTGCTTCCTTTTGATAATAATAACCATCAGTTCAATCCCTGGCCAGTGAACTAGATCCCACATACCACTATATATATATATATTTACATACAGATATACACACATGCACACACACACACAAAGTATATGCCTAAGACTTTCTATGCGAAAATTATGATCAAATAATGATGTTATTTTGAGTGCAGTTTTACAAAATAGATAGCTTTATCATTACCTGTCATAGAACAACCCCTGTTCTTGAGTTTCTAAGCAAAGGAAATTTATTAATGATATTACATTCCAGTTGCTCAAGTAGATCATTGCTTATATTTTTACTAAAGTAAAAATTCATGCATGGTTAAGCTTTAAATTTTCTCTTTGCTTCAAATTTTTTCTTTACATACACAGAAGTATGTTCTTTGCAAAATCTCCATATCATTTTTATATTTTTCACTCTAGAGTAAGTATGACCTGGGATTCAAAAGCATATTGCATTTTCAGTTATTAGTTGTGTCATCTTGGGCAAGGTAATCACTTTTAAAAGTAGTGGATATATGAATTATGAATTATGTCTCTGTCCATATATTTATACTATTAATAAAATACTATACTAATAAAAGTTAATAAATATTATATGTATTAACTTTTGCAATTAAATTATACATATATACATAGAGGAAATATTTCAGATCATTAACTCTTTTGTGAGGCACTTGTTAGAAATCAGAGTGTTTACATTTTAACAAAACGTTCAGAGTATTAGGAATTAGTAGTTCAAATATTTCTAGACTTTTGGGTTCAAATCTAATTCCAATTGCTATTTGGAAAAAAAAAAAAAAAAGTTTAACAACGGGCCCAAAACATGATTTTGGCCACCTACATGAAAATACAGGAATGTTGTTACAGGAGATCTTCTCCAAACAAGTAACATACCTGTTAAACAAAACGTTTCCATGCATATTTCATGAAAAATATATTCTCTGTCACAATACATTGTCTCTTGTTTATTATCAACTCTGACTAGAGAACTGGGCCAGCAGGTCTTATTCTCTGTGACTGAGATGACTGGGTAGGGTGGTAGCACTGTGGCTTTTAGAATTCTTGAAATCTTCAGGATTACACTCAGTTCAGTTCAGTTCAGTCATCCAGTCGTGTTCCATTCTTTGCAGCCCCTTGAATCGCAGCAGGCCAGGCCTCCCTGTTCATCACCAACTCCCGGAGTTCACTCAGATTCATGTCCATCGAGTCAGTGATGCCATCCAGCCATTTCATCCTCTGTCGTCGCCTTCTCCTCCTGCCCCTAATCCCTCCCGGCATCAGAGTCTTTTCCAATGAGTTAACTGTTCGTATGAGGTGGCCAAAGTACTGGAGTTTCAGCTTTAGCATCATTCCTTCCAAAGAACACCCAGGGCTGATTTCCTTCAGAATGGACTGGTTGGATCTCCTTGCAGTCCAAGGGACTCTCAAGAGTCTTCTCCAACACCACAGTTCAAAAGCATCATTTCTACGGTGCTCAGCCTGCTTCACAGTCCACCTCTCACATCCATACATGACTACTGGAAAAACCATAGCCTTGACTAGACGGATCTTAGTCGGCAAAGTAATGTCTCTGCTTTTCAACATGCTATCTAGGTTGGTCATAACTTTTCTTCCAAGGAGTAAGTGTCTTTTAATTTCATGGCTGCAGTCACCATCTAAAGTGAGTTTGGAGCCCAAAAAAATAAATTCTGACACTGTTTCCACTGTTTCCCCATCTATTTCCCATGAAGTAATGGGACCAGATGCCATGATTTTCGTTTTCTGAATGTTGAGCTTTAAGCCAACTTTTTCACTCTCTTCTTTCACTTTCATCAAGAGGCTTTTTAGTTACTCTTCACTTTCTGCCATAAGGGTGGTGCCATCTGCATATCTGAGGTTATTGATATTTCTCCCAGCAATCTTGATTCCAGCTTGTGTTTCTTCCAGTCCAGCGTTTCTCATTATGTACTCTGCATAGAAGTTCAATAAGCAGGGTGACAATATACAGCCTTGATGTACTCCTTTTCCTATTTGGAAACAGACTGTTGTTCCATGTCCAGTTCTAACTGTTGCTTCCTGACCTGCATACAGATTTCTCAAGAGGCAGGTCAGGTGTTCTGGTATTCCCATCTCTTTCAGAATTGTCCACAGTTTATTGTGATCCACACAGTCAAAGGTTTTCGCATAGTCAATAAAGCAGAAATATATGTTTTTCTGGAACACTCTTGCTTTGTCCATGATCCAGCAGATGTTGGCAATTTGATCTCTGGTTCCTCTGCCTTTTCTAAAACCTGCTTAAACATCAGGAAATTCACAGTTCACACATTGCTGAAGCCTGGCTTGGAGAATTTTGAGCATTAATTACTTTACTAGCATGTGAGATGAGTGCCATTGTACAGTAGTTTGAGCATTCTTTGGCATTGCCTTTCTTTGGGAACGGAATGAAAACTGAACTTTTCCAGTCCTGTGGCCACTGCTGAGATTTCCAAACTTGCTGGCATATTGAGTGCAGCACTTTCACAGCATCATCTTTCAAGATCTGAAATAGCTCTACTAGAATTCCATCACCTCCACTAGCTTTGTTCGTAGTGACGCTTCCTAAGGCCCACTTGATTTCACATTCCAGGATGTTTGGCTCTAGATGAGTGATCACATCACTGTGATTATCTGGGTTGTGAAGATCTTTTTTGTATAGTTGTTCCGTGTAGTCTTGCCACCTCTTCTTAATATCTTCTGCTTCTGTTAGGTCCATACCATTTCTGTCCTTTATTGAGCCCATTTTTGCATGAAATGTTCCCTTGGTATCTCTATTTTTCTTGAAGAGATCTCTGTTCTTTCCCATTTTGTTCTTTTCCTCTATTTCTTTGCGTTGATTGCTGAAGAAGGCTTTGTTATCTCTTCTTGCTATTCTTTGGAACTCTGCATTCAGATGCTTATATCTTTCCGTTTCTCCTTTGCTTTTTGCTTCTCTTCCTTTCACAGCTATTTGTAAGGCCTCCCCAGACAGCCATTTTGCTTTTTTGCATTTCTTTTCCATGAGGATGGACTTGATCCTTGTCTCCTGTACAATGTCATGAACCTCATTCCGTAGTTCATCAGGCATTCCATCTATCACATCTAGGCCCTTAAGTCTATTTCTCACTTCCACTGTATAATCATAAGGGTTAGACTGGACCATGGTAAATAAATATAGCTGAATATGTTTACCTATTTTACAATCCAGTGTGCATGACTGTGCAGATGTAGCTTAATAATAGTAGCAACAACATATCTTCTCTAAATCCTTTAATACTTTCATGATGAGTATATTTCACAGAAGTGTTCCATTTCATGGAATATACTGGCAGGAGATGAATCTTTTCCTAGAGGCTGGGACTTAGGATCTTTTTCAAAGTCTCTGAAGTACAAATTTGCTTAAAGGTGTGTGTTCAAGTTGAAGATTTCCAGATTAGAAGCATGTCAGTAAAAAAAAGTTCTATCAAGTATCTCTTTGCCACCCACCCCCCCCCCCCGCCCCAGTTAACCAGTTCTCTGCATGTGACAAGTTTTTCGTAGACGGAAAGCTTTGATATTTAAAGGGAAACATTCATGGAGATATTAGTGTGGAAGAAGGGTTTTCCAGGCAGTAATTAATATCCAATTGAGTGAATTCTGGTTTCTTTCACATGGTAGAAGTCACTAAGTACATTTATGAGAACATACATAGGCATTCTGGCATAGTATTCCATATTTTTCAGTGTCTCTGGAAGTCACAGTATTCTTATAATTTTTCTGTTGTAACATTTCTTTCAATCTTATTGACCCTTGGCTCTGCATTTTTAGATAACCTATGGATAATGTTTAACAAGACGTAGCTTCTAAATGTCAGGAAAAAATAGAGATCAACTACTGTGATCCACCCTGATGCTGGGAAAGATTAAGGGCAGGAGAAGGGGATGACAGAGGATGAGATGGTTGGATGGCATCACCGACTCAATGGACATGGGTTTGGGTGGACTTCGGGAGTTGGTGATGGACAGGGAGGCCTGGTGTTCTGTGGTTCATGGGGTCGCAAAGAGTCAGACACGACTGAGCAACTGAACTGAAATGAACTGAACTGTGATCCAGAAAGTATATTGGTACAAGAAAATTGTTCTCCATACTCCTGCTGCAGTTTTCTGCCCTTTTTTTTTTTTCTTCTTTAAATCTACACTAGCAGTAAACATGGAATTGAATGCCCAGAAACTTCAGGAAAGAATACTTGACTGACAGATAATTGATCCTGCCATGATTATGTGAACTTAGCAAGATTTTAACCTCTGAGCCAGGGAAGCATCATTTATTAATCTGCTTCACGTAAGTCTGCTGAGAAGCTGAAATTTAGCCAAGAATATTCTAGTTACCTATATTATTATTATGTGAAAAATCCTAGTATACTTGTGTGGGTAGTAGAGTGATACAGGGAAAATAAAGTGATGTTATTTTGTGAGTGATAATTATATTTTATAACTTTAAAATTAAATCATCACTAAGGAAGCTTGATTTCTTATTTGCAGGAAAGGATATACAATGTTGATAGGTGTTTTGGAATACTCATCTGGAAGGTGTCTCAAATTATTTCCTGAGAAATGCAGGCTTGAAACCTCACAATCATTTTGCCTACTTCTCTTTCACAACCCCTTCCCAATGAATGGATTGCTAAGCATGTTCTAATATTTACTTTATACCAACTCTCTAGTATATTCCTTTCCTTCAAGGGACATATACTTTAGAACCTGACTGCCTGAATTTGAATTCCAAATTGGGCATCTCCTAATTGCATAAATCTTGAATAAATACTTAACCTTTCTATATCTCAGTTTCTTTGTCCATAAAATGAACTTAATAATGCGATGGTTGTGCTTCTGTATATCCCACAGTATAGAGCCAGGTTTGATTCTGCATGAATTTACTCAACGAATGAGTGCCTCTTTCCAAATTTAAAAAAAATGAGCCATCAGAATTTAATACTATGACCCAGGGATTATTGAACAAAATTTTTTACTACTTGGCCTTAGAATGTTGCCCTGATTTCATATAATATGCGTGATTTCAATTTCTCCCCCTTTTTAAGAGAGTCAATGGAACCATCACAGCTGCAGTTATTTTTATTGCATGCTTATAAGGTATCCAGCACAGAGTTAGACAGTATGTAGAATATGGAAGAAATATATGCTGCAGTCCCTGTACTTAATGAGCTCAGCCTCTAATTAGGAAGGCAGGAAACAAATCCTGTATGCATGAAAAGTTTAATAGTAAAACAAAAATGTCTGAAGAATACACAAGAAACTATTAGCAGTAATTACTGGAGTGAGGAAAAGGGGGAGGTTTAATGCTTGTTGATACACTTTCATACATTGTTGTTATTACTTTCTCTCTATTGTTTGTTACTTTAATGTATTCATATAAAATCATCAAATTCTGTATTAAAATATAGCATATAAAATATAGTTTATAGATATATTCCACTTTTTAGCACAGAGTGTAAGTGCATTTCCAAGGAAGGAGTGAGCTGCTTTCACAATTTACATGGAAAACATTTGTGAAGCACTTCAATTCTGTCATAGCTCAGTTGGTAAAGAATCTGCCTGCAATGCAGGAGACCCCGGTTCAATTCCTGGTTCAGAAAGATCCGCTGGAGAAGGGATAGGCTACCCACTCCAGTATTCTTGGGCTTCCCTGTGGCTCAGCTGGTAAATAATCTGCGTACAATGTGGGAGACCTGGGTTCGATACCTGAGTTGGGAAGATCCCCTGGAGAAGGGAAAGGCTACCCACTCCAGTATTCTGGCCTGGAGAATTCCATAGATTGTATAGTCCATGGAGCTGCAAAGAGTTGGACACAACTGAGCGACTTTCACATCACTTCACTTCACTTCTCTAATACCATAAATGGGACTGAAATAATCTGGACACAGCACACACATACATCATTGCTTGTAATTCTTTTTATATTACTAGAACACAAATCTGATAAATACTATATGACATTGAACTGTTTGATTTCTTTACATTTTCCTTATATATATATCTCCATACATGCATTTTAGGTTGACCAAGTTGAATTTTCCATGTTTAAATTGTGTGCATATATATACACATACACACTTATATCCAAATTCCACTAAGAGAGTAAGATATTAATGAGCATATTTATAATAGGAAGTAATGTATTTAGACTAGATGTTTCATCAATTTAAATTTAGGAAAAAAAAGCTATTTTAAAATCAGATTTAAAGGTTCATTGCTTTAAAGTTTGTTTTTAAAAATGTATATGAGATTTTAATATTATATAGAAATAACTGAATTGGAGAGGTATAATAAATAACTAGTAGGACGCATAGATTTAGTTCTACTCAAAAGGTATTTATTATTATCTAGTATGTGCTTGTTTTAATAGTCATGGAGCACTTCCTATATGTCAAGTTCTGTACTAAATACTTAGCAATTCAGCACTTAGTACTTCACATACTGTGTTAGTTAAATGGGAAATATTGTAACACTGCAGGTAGAAATAAGTATAGAGGCATGTATGGACTCAGTGTGCCAGAGACATGACATCATTTTCTGTAATAACATGATCTCTACTTAGTCTCCATTCCATAGGGATAGTGGACATGTAAACTCTTATGTTTAAGGTTCTGTATTCTGTAGAGTTTGTCACACATTTAGGGTCTTAAGTTGTCCCAGTATTTTAGCTGAGATTCTGGTCTTCAGATACTTGTCCATACAGATACCACTGAGATGTCCATTATCCTAGCCTAAGTAACTGTCAGGTATGGGGGAAAACACCTAATTTTGTGCCAAACCTGGACACAAGAATCTCTGTTGAAGCTTGATTTTTCTGTCAAGGATCTTACCCACCCCACAGCCATTCCTCTGCAGGATTTGTTATCATCCCTCTCTGGGATTTGTTAACTCTTCAACAGTGCTGATAAAAAGCAGAACTCAGGGAACCTCAGGCATCTTTCTCTCTCCTCCTCCAGACATTGAGGTTTCCTTCCCGCCAGCTTTGTATGTATTTGGCCAAACTTCAGAGGTACCTGGGAATCTAATTTTTTTTTTTTCAGTACAATATAGTAACCAGAGGCTCTGGCCCCAGAATCAGATGAAATTGAAGTTCAAATTCCCATCTCCACCATCTACTGTCTATAAGACTGGGGGCGAGTTATCTTATTTCTCTGGATCCTCATCTTTAAATTGTACATTTAAAAAATACCTATTTTGTAGGGATATTGTAGGATAGAAGGTAATGAACACACATGAAAGGCTTATTAAAGGTGGTATTCAAGAAAGAGTAGCTATTCCAGGAAATATAAAGTAACCTCACCTCAAAAGATTGAAGACCACAAAACAGACCATGTCTTATTTTACTAAAGACTTTGAAGGATTAAAACAAGCTAGAGGTACTATTGAAAATAAGTTAAAGGCCCTGATCGTTTTTTACACTGCTTTAAATTACTGCTTAAATTACTTGATCTTCTTATGCAGTGTTCGATTTGCCTTTTCTTTGATCGAGGCCCACATGATTGATGATAAAATTTTCAAGTTTGAAACTCTTCCAGTCTTTAAGAAGAATGGTAATAGAATGACTAGGCTGCTAGAAATTATCCCCCATTAACATGCTTGAAACAAAATATGTGCTTGTTAATGGGGTAATATGACTATATTGTGAATATCTATAATAAAATCAATAAGAGAGGAATAGGAATACTGTATATCTTTCTGGTGTGTTTTTAGAAAGGCTAGAAAGAGGCTTTATTTATTAAGTCATTAAAGAAAGAGGTACTTGTATAAAAAGGTGAAGGGATAGTGATGGAGTGGAGGCAGGAGTGGTGCATGCTTCTCTGAGTACTAAAAACAAAAAACAGGCCAGTAATTATTTTATCTTTTTATAGCTGTATATAAAATGTTGTTTCCTCCCTTCTTTAAATATACATGTTTCTTAATGGCATATGCTTAGAGACATGTCGATAAGGCATGTTAGCTCAGCTGCACATTCTAAATCTAAACCAAATATCACTAACTCAATATTCATATATAAAAGAATACTGTTGTAGTGAGGTCAGTTATTACTGAGTACCTTGTTGGCAGTTTATTTCAAAGATAGTAATGTTGTTATTAGAAATACTAATGTTAAGTATGTTAATGTGCTGACTGATGACTTAACTGGTTAAAAAAAAGTATCAGTTGTTGAAGTCAATTTACATTGACAAAGAACAGTTAAATATTGAGGTGGACTGAGATATAATCATATTTTACTATTTCCCATTCTAACATATAGTCTTGAGTTTTGGCTGTTAGAAGTGAGGGAAGGGAGAAAAAGAAGAATAAACTGCTGTTAATAAATGGATCTTTAGATGATAAGTCCTATCCTTTGTCATTGACATGCTTTCAGATTGCTTTCTACCAACCAACCATTCAAAATATCAACACTTCTCTAACAGATTATTTTGAGGAAAGGCATGACTAAGAGAAGAGGGATGATGGAATGAAGATGGAAAGAAATGATAAATGTATTTTATAAATAATTAAAGCCCTTTGTTCTCTTTGGGGTGCTATTCTAAACAAAAATATGCCTATAAGAGACTTGAACATTAGGTCACCAAATATATGCTTTCCAGAGCACCCTCAGTACAACTTTTATTGCTTCCCCTCATTTATAAGTATTTATTCCCTATTATTCCTCTTAAGATCCATAAGGGCTGAGGTGGTGTCTTTCATTACTCATTGTAATTTCCCTAGATCGTACAAAAGAGCCTGGGATACAGGTGGTGGTGACAAATGAAAGTGAACTTTAGATAAACTAATTAAGAAAGCTCAGAGGTTAATCACAGAGCAGTTCCTTGATTACTTTATACATGTTCTCCTGAATTTGGAGTTTATAACCAATCGCAGATCAAGCTAGTTCACTAACATAACATTAAATAAGTCCTTCTCCTGTATCTTTTAAGATAAACATGGCTAATTTAATGAATGTAATAACAATAATTAACTAGTACAGCCACTATGGAGAACAGGGTGGAGATTCCTTAAAAAACTGGAAATAGAATGGCCTTATGACCCAGCAATCCCACTGCTGGGTATACACACTGAGGAAACCAGAATTGAAAGAGACACGTGTACCCCAATGTTCCTCACAGCACTGTTTATAATAGCCAGGACATGGAAGCAACCTAGATGTCCATCAGCAGATGAATGGATAAGAAGGCAGTGGTACATATACACAATGGAGTATTATTCAGCCATTAAAAATAATTCATTTGAATCAGTTCTAATGAGGTGGATGAAACTGGAGCTGATTATACACAGTGAAGCAAGCCAGAAAGAAAAACACCAATACAGTATCAGTTCAAATCAGTTCAGTTCAGTCATTCAGTCATGTACGACTCTTTGTGACCCCATGAATCGCAGCATGCCAGGACTCCCTGTCCATCACCAACTCCCGGGGTTCAGTCAGACTCATGTCCATCGAGTCCGTGATGCCATCCAGCCATCTCATCCTCTGTCGTCCCCTTTTCCTCCTGCCCCCAATCCCTCCCAGCATCAGAGTCTTTTCCAATGAGTCAACTCTTCACATGAGGTGGCCAAAGTACTGGAGCTTCAGCTTCAGCATCATTCCTTCAAAGAAATCCCAGGCTGATCTCCTTCAGAATGGACTGGTTGGATCTCCTTGCAGTCCAGGGGACTCTCAAGAGTCTTCTCCAACACCACAGTTCAAAAGCATCAATTCTTCGGCACTCAGCTTTCTTCACAGTCCAACTCTCACATCCATACATGACCATGAAAAACCATAGCCTTGACTAGACGGACCTTTGTTGGCAAAGTAATATCTCTGCTTTTCAATATGCTATCTAGTTTGGTCATAACTTTTCTGCCAAGGAGTAAGCGTCTTTTAATTTCATGGCTGCAATCACCATCTGCAGTGATTTTGGAGCCTCCAAAAATAAAGTCTGATACTGTTTCTACTGTTTCCCCATCTATTTCCCATGAAGTGATGGGACCAGATGCCATAATCTTCGTTTTCTGAATGTTGAGCTTTAAGCCAACTTTTTCACTCTCCACTTTCACTTTCATCAAGAGGCTTTTTAGTTCCTCTTCACTTTCTGCCATAAGGGTGGTGTCATCTGCATATCTGAGGTTACTGATATTACTTTACTAGCGTGTGAGATAAATGCAATTGTGTGGTAGTTTGAACATTCTTTGGCATTGCCTTTCTTTGGAATTGGAATGAAAACTGACCTTTTCCAGTCCTGTGATTTTCCAGTCCTGCTGAGATTTCCAAATGTGCTGGCATATTGAGTACAGCAGTTTCACAGCATCATCTTTCAGGATTTGAAATAGCTCAACTGGAATGCCATCACCTCCACTAGCTTTGTTTGTAGTGATGCTTTCTAAGGCCCACTTGACTTCACATTCCAGAATGTCTGGCTCTAGATGAGTGATCACACCACCGTGATTATCTGGATTGTGAAGATCTTTTTTGTACTGTTCTTTTGTGCATTCTTGCCACCTCTTCTTAATATTTTCTGCTTTTGTTAGGTCCCTACCATCTGTCCTTTATCGAGCCCATCTTTGCATGAATTATTCCCTTGGTGTCTAATTTTCTTGAAGAGATCTCTTTCCCATTCTGTTGTTTTCCTCTATTTCTTTGCATTATACTAACACATATATATGGAATTTAGAAAGATGTTAACGATAACCCTGTATGTGAGACTGCAAAAGAGGCACAGATGTATAGAACAGACTTTTGGACTCTGTGAGAGAGGGAGAGTGTGGGATGATTTGGGAGAATAGAATTGAAACATGTATAATATCATGTAAGAAACGAATCGCCAGTCCAGGTTCACTGCAGGATACAGGATGCTTGGGGCTGGTGCACTGGGATGACCCAGAGAGATGGTATGCGGAGGGAGGTGGGAGGGGGGTTCAGGATTAGGAACTCATGTACACCCGTACCGGATTCGTGTTGATGTGTGGCAGGGCCAATACAGTATTATAAAGTAAAATAACAACAAATAAATAAAAAATAAAGGCACAAGATAAAAAAAAAATCATGGAGGAATGAAGTTATTTAATTTAGAGAAATTTCAAGATTGATCAGTAAAAATATTACAGGAACGTCGCTCAGTCATGTCCAACTCTTTGTGGCCCCATGGACTGTAGCCTATCAGGCTCCTCTGTCCATGGGATTTTCCAGGCAATAGTACTGTAGTGGATTGCCATTTCCTTCTCCAGCGGATCTTCCTGACCCAGGGATCAAACCCGGGTCTCCTGCATTGTAGACAGATGCTTTACCATCTGAGCCACCAGGGAAGTAAAAATATTACATAATCTTTTTACCTGTTATTCCCACACTAATGTGAAGATTTGTATCTTCAACACTTAGGGCAGGCATACAGTAACTACTTAATAAATTTATATTAAATGAATAAATGATTACTGCAATATTATGTTTAAATACAGAATGCAACAATTTTGATGACTGCATAATTTTGCTGTTATGGGTAAATGGATGTATACTCTTAGGAGAATCCCGTACCACTTTATTGCCCCATCCTTCTCATGTTATTCTTCTGTTTGAATTTAGATAAGGCAAGTTGATCTCCCCTACTAAATTCCCTACAATAGTCATAAGAATCTATATGTATGCTTGTAACTTTAAATGCAAATAAAAATCATTGCATCAAAAAAAATTGAATTAAAGTCAGACATTCATTCAGGAAACAAAATGCTTATCATATACATAACATAATAGTGTCATAGCCATGATCTGGATCCCAAAACTTCAGAGAATTATTTTAAAAGACTGGGAAGCACATGAGACAGTGTGGGGAGAAAAATAAAAAGTAAAGTGCTGAACTCATTTTCTTACGGGGGAAAAAAATAGCAATAATGGGTGAAGCACATTACATGCATAATCTCATTTGATGCTAACAATATTCCTGGAAGGAGAATAATTCTATCTTAATTTGACGGATGAGAAAATTGAGATTTAGAGAAGGTATGCTCTCACAATTAAGTTGTAGGATGGCAGACACTGAGCACTGAATCAGCACATCAGCCTGATACACTTTTCTTCCTATGACAGCTCATCCTGTGTTTGAAAAACACTGTCCCAGCTTTCTTACCCCTCAAAGTTTTTTTTTTTTTTCCTCTTTTGTGTAGTTTTTGTCAGAGGGAATTATGGAATAGTACAGTTATGGTTTGTACATTTCATTTTATGTAAATTTTAAATCAACAGAAAATCTATTAACAAACTTCAGTTAATTAACTACATGCTGGAGTATTTGGGGAAAGTATACAGATAGCTGCAACTTTGAAATACATAAAGATAAGATGGGATGATGCATGGATAGAAGGATACGTTGATGGACAGATATAGCCTAAAGCAATGATAGTAAAGTGTTAATTGCAGAACCTAGGTGTATTGATATTCACTAGAAAATTAAACTTTTCTTTGTTTGATAATTTCAGTTAAAACATAGAAAAAAATGCTTTTACTATAGAACTTAAAAACCAAATAAAATTATCCAAAGCCATTACACAACTTCAAACCATAAGCAGTAGTTAAATATATGAATTCAAGAGTCCGCAAGACCTGATTTTAATTCTTGATCTATCACTTTCAAACTGTATGACTGGGGAAATAAGTTGATCTCCTTGAACCTCCACTTCCTTATTTATAAAATAATGATAATAAAATCAAGGACCTAATTAATGTACATAAATCACCTAGTATTCTATTATTCTGTTGAGTATATATCTGACTATAAAGTAAACATATATATAAATATATATATATATATATATATACAGCTGTGAAACGTGTAAGTAGTGGAGAGAGGATACAGGGAACTGTGGGTAAATCTAGAATAAACAGATCTATCAATAGTAGACATACATAGCAATGTCCAATAAAAGAGGGTTAAACGGAGTGATTTAAGATTTAACACCCAGACTTGACCCACAATGTCTTGGAGACCCTACTAGTCTTCCATGAGATGGTAATGAGAACAAATGAAGTTACTATCAAACTGAGGTAGGACATTTTGTGACCAGAATTTAATGCACACAGGAGATGAGCTCGAAGTGAAAGTTAAAAAAAAAAAAAAAAAAAGACTAACTCTCTTATGTAGTTAAGCCTGGCTTCCAGGTTTGAGTGCATTTTCTGATAGGTGAAAAAATGAAGGAAGTTCCTGTAACTCTGCTACATTTCCCGAAATGACTGGCTTTGTGTGAAACGAGTGAGAATAAATCCTTCAGGAATTTTAGAGGGGAAGAAATGTCCTCCTGTCCTCTGCCCCTGAATTCAGAAACAAGTGATTGAGGTGGAGAACAAAGTGGCTATTAACAACAAATGCTGAAAGACAAGCCATGGCTTATATATGAAGTCACAGTGGACATCTTAATATTTTACTCTTGAGGAAGATAAACTTACTGAGTAATAGCACACAGTGACATTTTAGGGTGTTCATAATGTGTACCACTGTGTACCTCCACAGAAAACCTCCAAGCATGCTCAGTTATCTTTACGTCACGAGTTAGGGAAGTGGCTGCACATCTTCTGGGCAGAATTAGTAAGGGAGTGAAGAGTGTGCTTTCTATATGTTTCCCTCCTGCCACCTATGGACCCAGGAGGCATTGGGAATAAGAGTTCCTTTCCAGAACTTTCTGATGGGTCTTGATTTAATTGTGCACTCCTCCACTTCAGTTCACTGGCCAGGGTTCAGTTCAGTCCAAGCATGGAGTAAATGATTCTCAAATGGTTAGTTTATTCTTAAAACCATCCTGAGATGTATGGAAGATATTAATATTTTTCCCATTTCACAAGTGAGGTATTAGAGGCTGAAAGAGACTGAATGATATTTTGAGTGGCAGGATTGGAACAGAATCATGGGGAATACTTTTATGCAAATTCGTGAATTATGTCATTCCTTAAATGTCACACTACATATTTTTTCACATGTTCATTTATCAATCACTCTTTATGTATCAGGCATGTATATAAATATATATGCATATATATATTCTAATGCAGAAGTCTGTTGTAGTAGTGTCTATACCTTGAAATTGGGTTATCAGCATCCAATGTTTGGTGAGTTATATTGTAATTTAATTTCAAAGATAATGATTTCACACTGGAAACGGAGATTTCACTCTGGTGATTTTTCAAGTCAACTTTCTTATTAGTGGAAACATCAAAATATAAAATTAACAAATTATGGTTTAGAAAAATCAGATGCTACAGAAAAGAATAACTCCTTCCTATTATTTTTCTAACATGACCACTGTTGCTATTATTTTTTTGATGCAGTTCTTTCTGAAAACTAACATTGGTTAAGTTCTGCTATATACCAGCCCTGAGTGAGACCCTTTCATATTTTATTTGATTCATCATTGTAATTCTTTTAATAATCTCCATGCTAAGAAAAATGTATTTCATTCTAAAAAGTAATTGTTCCCCTGGTAGCTCAGCTGGCAAAGAATCTGCCTACAATGCAGGAGACCCCAATTTGATTCCTGGGTCGGAAAGATCTGCTGGAGAAGGGATAGGTTACCCACTCCAGTATTCTTGGGCTTCCCTAGTGGCTCAGCTGTTAAAAAAATCTGCCTGCAATGCTGGCGACCTGGGTTCTATCCCTGGGTTAGCCAGGAGAATTCCATGGACTGTATACTGCATGGGGTTACAAAGAGTTGGATATGACTGAGCAACTTTCACTTTCAAAAATTAATCATATTTTTAAAGTAGAAGGAAGGAGATTTATACTGGTAGTGTTGGAGAAACCAGTAGTCAAGAAACCAAGCACCGCACGCAGAGATTTGGAGAACTCAGGTTTATTATGCCTGTGGGCCCAGAGGAGTTAACACTCCAAGCTCTGAGCCCCAAACACAGGTGTTACAGTTTTTATACATGCAGGCATGATTAAGCAGGTTTTCAAAGAGTAGGACAAGGGTGAGTGAGATAAGCTCCAGTTCTTAGTATTGTGAGTCCCCATTTTCTGAGACTACATGACTTACGTGATCCAGACTTTGCAAGGAGCAAGCTGAGTTACAGAGACAGAAGGAGCAGGAGGTTATGTAAAAATATAACTTTTCCTCTTCATTCTCCTCTCTTGATGCTTCTGTCACTCATTGTAGAAAGCATCATCTCATGTTTTGGTAGGACATTCAGAGCTCCCCATCATTTAGAGGGCTATATTGAGCTATTACCATTTGTAACTTTATGGATTCAATTCGAGAGGTTTTGAACTGGGTAATAGCATTGAGAATACAAGGGCCAAGCAAGAGCGCCACAAAAAGCATGAAGAGAGGATGGGGTAAAGGGAGAAGCCATGATGCCCAGTTCCAGATATTGTTCCAATTACCCCAGGAATTTGCTGGTTCCTCTCTCCTTTTCATGATTCATTTCCTTAGCTGTTGGGCCATATCCCTGACTATTCCTGATTGGTTTACATAAAAGCAGCATTCATTCAAGAGGAGGCAGAGTCCTCTCTTTTCAGCTATCAGTAGGTCTAGCCCTCTCCTACTCTCTAAAACCATCTCAGCCAGGGACTCTAGTTGGCCCTGTAATGAAGAGCACAGCAATAATACTGATTAGGGATAGAGGCCATGGTTGACAATGAAAATCCACTGATAATTTGAAAGCCAGATCCTCAAGATTCTGCCATGCGTTGACTAGTCAGCTTCTGGAGTGACTGGAGCAGGGCTTAGCGTCTTTCATAGGTGAAAGCTGTTGTTTTTGGAACCAAACTTTAAGGGGATTTTTAGGGTCCTGAACTGCTTTCCAGGTGTCCTCACCACAGGAAGGCACTACCTGTTTGACTCTGGTGTAGTGCATCCAAGGGATGACGCCTGTAACTTTAACAGCAGTAGGAGCTGCCAGGACAACCATGTGAGGTCCTGTCCAAGCTGGCTGAAGTGGTTCTCATTTCCAGTCTTTAACCCATACCTGATCTCCTGGCTGATAGGGATGAACACAATTGCCCAAAGGAATGGGTGTCCTTTCTAAGATTTTCTCAGGCGATATGGTGGAAGACCTTTCCCAGGGCCTGGAGTTGTCAGGACATCTCCAGGTCAGCTAGTTGTTGGGGGTTTCCCTTGAGTCTTCCTGTCACTGGGGGTGTTCTCCCATATAAAATCTCAAAGGGAGACTAGCCTAAGGACCTCGGAGTGTATTTACAGAGGGAGGTGAATGTCCCCAGAATGATAAGGCAGCTTGTTTCAGCATTGTCTGGGTGTTGGCCGGGGGATATTCTTGTCATACTACTACTTGGAGAAACAAACTTAAGAAGAAAGTTAAAGATATATGGCCCAAAGGTTAACAGAAGTAGGAAAGCTGCTGAGGGGCTAGCCAGGAGAACCAGGTCCAGACATTGGTTCCTGACATTAGTGTTTCTCTAGGTATGAGAAGATGCAAGAATTTGGACTCATAAAAATCTTTACCTGAAACCATCTGACTGTCTGAAGGCCTGTTTTTCCAGGTTTCTCCCAGAGCATTGAAGGCCTGTTTTTCCAGGTTTCTCCCAGAGCAGAGAATGCTTATTTTTTGTCTCCACCCTGAACTCCTTTCAAGGGGATGTTGAAGTTTAGCATCTTGTAGTAGTCATGATTTACTCTTTGTAGAGGCAGCTGGCAAAGGCCAACTTCCAGTCAGCAGGGCCCCTGCATAGCCACATATTTGGCCATGTTTTAGGGGCATTTCATGGTCATTGTGTCCCATAGGGCTAGGAAGGCTCGTTCCCAGGTCTAACAAAGATTCCATTGACAGGCCACTCAATGTATTGTCACTAGACCAGGCCTTGTAGGTAGCAAAAGTCTCTGGACCATACCTGACTTACTAACCTTTGGTCCAGGAAAATATTTCCTCTTGTTGCTTCTTCCCAAACCTAGAGTTACGTTATTAGAATTATTGATCTCATATGGAACCACATATCAGCATTTTATCAAAGGCTCAGTCACACATTTGGTAACATAAATAATCTTTTGAAAAAAGCTACATAGAAAATAATATAGTTAGCAGTTATTAGTAAGGTCACAAGCAAGAATTTAAGTCAAGAGCTTTCACTGGTTATAGCCCGGTATACCCCAGGTCATCTGACTAAGTTAAATGATTATAGACAAATGTTAATCTCCTGGTTGTACTTCATGGAGCATCTGACCTTTATCCAAAGATTGGTTACCAAGATAAGCTTTAGAAACATTCTTAGGGCATCCTTTTTAATAACTTAATTAGACTTTTTAGCAATATAACAAGGAGCTATCTCAGAAGTGATTCTTAGTAAGCACAGACCTTAATTACAAAACTGGAAGTTAATATTGAGTGAAACATATATATTTTTTTGAGAACTCATTGTGGGGGCATTAACAATGTAGCCAGGGAAGGCTTTAACCCATCAAATAAAATGAGGTCTGTCAGGGAGCTGGGAAAAGCCAAGCAGCTGTCCTAGACTTCCCATAGCCCTGGCTTTGATTTTCATCTGTTTTTTATCCATTTTTAATTTCCTGATTTAGGAGCAGACTATCGCCATGTTTTAAGGACATCAGGATAGTGGAAGTCTTACTGTGAGGGGTTATTTTTGGTAGAAGCATTATGAGCTTTGTCTACATGTACCATAATCTTAAATAATGCTTATTTACTTTACCAAAGTAACAAAAATATTTTAAAAACAAATATAAATTGCTTAAAGGCAACAAAATCCATAATCTGTTATCAAAATCTGCATTCTAAGAAAACTTTGTTCTCTAAACAGAGAGAAGACCAAATTCTAATCTGGTGCCAGTTTACTGTTAAAAACAAAATTTGTTTATCTATTTAATCTTAGAAAGTCTTTTCTCATAAATCTTGAAGAATTAGCAGTAGTCTTCTAAAACCATGAGAGTAAAACCATAGAAAGCATGTTTAAAATCTGATTCTATTGTAATTCACAAAGAAACCTGGTCATTGTTGTGATATGTAACACTTTAATAAGATAACTAGAATTGCAATTGACCATATTTTATCAGGGCATATCAGATCTATATGAATTTCACACAATTTTAGGATGTCTATTTAGTAACATCAACCATACAGTATAATCTGAAAAGATTTATCACCCCTTTAAGAGTACTTCCTATGTAATTTAACATGTCTAATGAACCCAGGTAGCTTAATACCTCTTTGGGATGTCTCAGGAGCCCTCTGAAGCATCCCAAAGTTAGCTAGAAGTCATTTAGGAAGTTTTGTCAATAAATATCAAAAGGGTTTATAACACTCAGTTAGGTAGGATTATATAAGTTACTGTGAAATAATAGTTATTTACTTAGCCAAAGTTAACAAAAGATTTCAAAGTAAATATAGAACAGATCAATTAAGAAGTAAAGAAACAAATCTATTATTAAAAGCAGTTCAACATCTGAACTCTCTTAACAGAGAGAAAGGCTGAATTCAAGCTTTGCACCAGCTTACTTTAAACTCATTTAGGTAAGCTTAATTACATATAAGAAACAAATCGCCAGTCCAGGTTCAATGCAGGATACACGATAATTCGAGCTGGTGCACTGGGATGACCCAAAGTGATGGTATGGGAAGGGAGGTGGGAGGGGGGTTCAGGATGGGGAACACGTGTACAACCCACGGTGGATTCATGTTGATGTATGGCAAAACCAATACAATATTGTAAAGTAATTCAGTTCAGTTCAGTTCAGTCGCTCAGTCGTGTCCGACTCTTTGCGACCCCATGAATCGCAGCACGCCAGACCTCCCTGTTCATCACCATCTCCCGGAGTTCACTCAGACTTAGGTCCATCAAGTCCGTGATGCCATCCAGCCATCTCATCCTCGGTCGTCCCCTTTTCCTACTGCCCCCAATTCCTCCCAATTAGCCTCCAATTAAAATAAATAAATTTAAATTAAAAAAAAATATTTTAAACTTCATCAGTCCTAACCATGCACAAAAGTTTTTTTTTTTTTCAGTCACTTTCCACAAACCTTCTAATCACTTTTTGTAACAGCTACCTGTAAATCAGACCTACTTTCTTTCCCCTTCATAAAATGTAATTTTATTTCTTATATCTTTTTTTATTAAAAACATACATCCTACTTCCTCATTAGATTAGCAAACAAACATTAATACTATATATATAATATTGAATATTTCCCAGTTTATGTTAATCTGAAATTTAACATAGGTTAATTTTAAATTTTTAATTAATTTTAGGTTAATTTTTCTTGTATTTAGAATTGTTTGATTTGTAAGTGCTAACTTTTATTTAGGCCAATTAAATTACAACTCGTTTACAACTTCAACAATATTATTAGAAAAAAAAAACAAAAGACTTACACTGAGACATATATAAATTCAGACAGACAGACTGAGAGAGATCTTATAATTTTCTGTTTGAGATTTAAAATATCTCTTGACCCCTCTTTTATATTTTTTTTCTTTGTTTGAAGTTCTAATTTCTCAAGGCTAAGGTCTCAGGCAAAGTTGGCTGTGTATTTCAAGGACATGGAAAGGGTTAACTTCAAGCTTTTTCCTAGGAAGAGCTTTTAACAAGCTAGTTGTTGGACTTCCCTGGTGGCTCAGACGGTAAAGCGTCTGTCTACAATGCGGGAGACCTGGGTTTGATCCCTGGGTCAGGAAGATCTGCTGGAGAAGGAAATGGCAATCCACTCCAGTACTATTGCCTGGAAAATCCCATGGACAGAGGAGCCTGGTAGGCTACAGTCCATGGGGCCGCAAAGAGTCGGACACGACTGAGCGACATTCCTGTAAGCAAAAATTATTGGTTTTGCAGTTTCCAAAAAGAAAAATTTCTCTCACTCCATTCAGTCAACAATCACACACTCACAGTTATTCAGAGGCTATTACAATGCTTCTCGGCTCCCGAGTCCCCAGGTTTCCTTAACTGTTGCTCCCTTTCTGGGAGGTTATCAGTCACAATGCCTCCCTTCTCCTGAGTCCCCAGTTCTCCCTATCTGATGCTCCCTTCCTGGGAGCTCCAAGGAGGTGATCAGTCTCCTCTTCTACCCACTGGGGTAGGATCTGACTGGGGACTGGCCCTGGAACCTTACCTGATCCTGTGGCCATTCCTGGTGAGTTGGTCTGTCCCTCCAATGAGTCTGGTCGGGGCTCGGCTATTTGGAGAATCAGAACACTGGTCTGAAAGAGAATCCGGATTACCGTCAGATGGTGTGCCTCCTCGTTCATCTCAGATCCTTCTGCTCCAGCCCAACAGAGCCACCAGTCAGGCGGCTCAAGGAGCCAGCATGGTTGGAATCTCGCTGGGGCCTCCAGAAATGTTGCAGAAACCAGTACTGGAGAAACTAAGCCCAACACTTGGAGAGTTTGAGAACTCAGGTTTATTATGCCTGTGGGCCCAGAGGAGTTAACACTCCAAGCTCTGAGCCCCAAACAAAAGGGTTACAGAGATTTTATACATGCAGGCATGATTAAGCAGGTTTGCAAAGAGCAGGACAAGGGTGAGTGAGATAAGCTCCAGTTCCTAGTATTGTGAGTCCCCACTTTCTGAGACTTCATGACTTACATGATCCAGACTTTGCAAGGAGCAAGCTGAGTTACAGAGACAGAAGGAGCAGGAGGTTAAGACAAATTTTAATTTTTCATCTTCAATAGTTATCCATGGAGGTAGCTGTTAACTGACAGCTTCTTTCTAGTGAAAATACAGCTGCATTTCCTGAAAAAGGAACCTTCTACTATTTTGACCTTGCTTCTTATTAACTTTTCAACCGATTACAGTCTGGCCTCTTCCAACATTAATCTCCTAAAGCTAGTCTTGGAAATTTTGCCAAAAATCCTAGAAGCACCAAAGTCCTAGGCAATTTCCTGTACTTATTTTAGTTGACTTCTAGTCTATGGAAATGGAGACGCTTAAGCCTTCCTTTCTCATTGAAGTATCTTCCTTTGTTTACATAAAAGGAATTAGTTCAGTTCAGTTAGTTCAGTCGCTCAGTCGTGTCCGACTATTTGCGACCCCATGAATCACAGCACGCCAGGCCTCCCTGTTCATCACCATCTCCTGGAGTTCAGTCAGACTCACGTCCATCGAGTCCGTGATGCCATCCAGCCATCTCATCCTCTGCCGTCCCCTTCTCCTCCTGCCCTCAATCCCTCCCAGCATCAGAGTCTTTTCCAGTGAGTCAACTCTTCACATGAGGTGGCCAAAGGACTGGAGCTATTCCTTCCAAAGAAATCCCAGGACTGATCTCCTTCAGAAGGGACTGGTTGGATCTCCTTGCAATCCAAGGGACCCTCAAGAGTCTTCTCCAACACCACAATTCAAACACATCAATTCTTCGGCGCTCAGCCTGCTTCACAGTCCAACTGTCACATCCATACATGACCACAGAAAAACCATAGACTTGACTAGACGAACCTTAGCAAAGTAATGTCTCTGCTTTTGAATATACTATCTAGGTTGGTCATAACTTTCCTTCCAAGGAGTAAGTGTCTTTTAATTTCATGGCTGCAGTCACCATCTGCAGTGATTTTGGAGCCCCCCAAAATAAAGTCTGACACTGTCTCTACTGTTTCCCCATCTATTTCCCATGAAGTGATGGGACCAGATGCCATGATCTTCGTTTTCTGAATGTTGAGCTTTAAGCCGACTTTTTCACTCTCTTCTTTCACTTTCATCAAGAGGCTTTTTAGCTCCTCTTCACTTTCTGCCATCAGGGTGGTGTCATCTGCATATCTGAGGTTATTGATATTTCTCCTGGCAAACTTGATTCAAACTTGGGTTTCTTCCAGTCCACTGTTTCTCATGATGTACTCTGCATATAAGTTAAATAAGCAGGGTGACAATATACAGCCTTGACATACTCCTTTTCCTATTTGGAACCAGTCTGTTGTTCCATGTCCAGTTCTAACTGTTGCTTCCTGACCTGCATACAGATTTCTCAAGAGGCAGGTTAGGTGGTCTGGTATTCCCATCTCTTTCAGAATTTTCCACAGTTTATTGTGATCCACACAGTAAAAGGCTTTGGCATAGTCAATAAAGCAGAAATAGATATTTTTCTGGAACTCTCTTGCTTTTTCCATGATCCAGCAGATGTTGGCAATTTGATCTCTGGTTCCTCTGCCTTTTCTAAAACCAGCTTGAACATCAGGGAGTTCACGGTTCATGTATTGCTGAAGTCTGGCTTGGAGAATTTTGAGCATTACATTACTACCACGTGAGATGAGTGCAATTGTGCGGTAGTTTGACCATTCTCTGGCATTTCCTTTCTTTGGAATTGGAATGAAAACTGACCTTTTCCAGTCCTGTGGCCACTGCTGAGTTTTCCAAACTTGCTGGCATATTGAGTGCAGCACTTTCACAGCATCATCTTTCAGGATTTGAAACAGCTCAACTGGAATTCCATCACCCCCACTAGCTTTGTTCATAGTGATGCTTTCTAAGGCCCACTTGACTTCACATTCCAAGATGTCTGGCTCTAGATTAGTGATCACATCATGATTATCTGGGTCGTGAAGATCTTTTTTGTACAGTTCTTCCGTGGTATTCTTGCCACCTCTTCTTAATAATATCTTCTGCTTCTGTTAGGTTCAGACCTTTATCGAGCCCATCTTTGCATGAAATGTTCCCTTGGTATCTCTAATTTTCTTGAAGAGATCTCTATCTTTCCCATTCTGTTGTTTTCTTCTATTTCTTAGGAATTACTCCTTCTTATTCTACCTTTCTGGCTGCTTGTTATCAGAATTTTTTGTGGTTTTCTTTGTCTCCACCTTTGATCCTAAATATTAATATTTCTCAAGATTGTTATTAGGCCACTTTGCATCTAATATCATGTGTGCTACATGTTAAGTCACTTCAGTTGTGTCAGACTCTTTGCTACTCTGTGGGCTGTAGCCTGCCAGGCTCCCCTGTCCATGGGATTCTCCAGGCAGGAATACTGGAGTGGGTTGCCATGCCCTCTTCAAGGGGATCTTCCCAACCTAAGAATCAAACCCATGTCTCTTATGCCTCCTGCATTTGCAGACAGGTTTCTTTTTACCACTAGCACAGGGCTTCCCTGGTATCTCAGAGTAAAGAACCTGCCTGTGATGTAGGAGACTCAGGTTTGATCCCTGGGTCAGGAAGATGCCCCGGAGGAGGGAATGGCTACCTACTCCAGTATTCTTGCCTAGACAATTCCAAGGATAGAGGAGCCTGGCAGGCTGCAGTCCAGGAGGTATCAAAGACTCGAACATGACTCAGCAACTAACATTTCCAGGGAAAGTTTATCCATGTACCTAACTTAGTCTGAAATTTAAATACTAAGGACTCCAAGTCTAGACCTTCTTCAAAGATTTATATATTCATGAGGGTAACAGAGATATTTGTTCATTGTAAAAATCTAGAAAATGCAGACATATAGAAAAGAAAAAAAAATACTCCCATCTGTCTGAGATAACCACTGTTACTTTTTGGTGTTTTATTTTTTTAACTATTTGTTACTCTTTGTTTTTACATAGTTTTAAATCATACTGTTCACATATTGCTTTAATCAGAGAGTATCACTGACCTATATACATTACCATATACAAAGTAGATAGCTAATGGGAAGCTGCTGTATACACAGGTAACTCAGCTCAGTGCTCTGTGACGACCTAGAGTGGTGGGATGGGGGATGGGTGGGATGGAGGTTCTAGAGAGAGGGGATATATGTATACTTATAGTTTATTCACATTGTTGTATAACAGAAATCAACATAATGTAAAGCACTTATCTTCCAATTAAAAAAAAATCAGTACAAAGCTGGCCACCTTGCCTTTGCCTTGAACTTCTAGTACAGGGTTACATTCAAATAAACTTTAGTCCAACTCTAAAATGACATATTTGTAGGTTTTCTTCAAGGAGTGTCACAAGACTGTGAGTCCAATCAACAGTGCAACTTCTGAAATTCCTTTTTAGATCTCTTCCTTCCCAGTGTCTTCCACTGCTCTCCCTTCCCTTCTTCCTCTTTGGTGCCAAGCAGCTCACAAATGGCCCTTTGCCCAAAGGCTCTCAAAATATCACTCTCTTTTGAACCGTTTTTCTATTTTTCTACAAAAAAGTAATTCTGCTAACATGCCACCCAGGTCTTGGGAAAAAAGCCTCCAACTTGGTGCAGTACTGTCTTGCTTATTTCTTTTACTGTTGTATCATAGTTTAATACATGTTTATAGACATAATTTTGGACTATTTTTCTAAAGTATCATTATTCATGCAACTTCTCACCTTAAGAATGTTCATTGATTGTTCCACCCACCTCTTGTAGCCTCAGTGGTAAATTTCAAACTTTTTGCATAAAGTCCTTCATGACATAATGCAAAATATGTTCCTAGTGCTTAGCATACAGTTACATAATACAGATTACCTTTCCCCTTCATGATCTGGCCCTTGTCCATCTTTCTGGTATTGTTTCCTGTCAGTCCCACTTGAACTCTGTATTCCAGTAGTTATGAATCATTTTGGATTTTGGACAAAGTGCTATGTTTCTCTTGCCTCCAGTAGTTCTGGGCTACTTTTCAGATGTTTTTCCCTTGCATCCTACCACCCATCCCAACCCATGAATACATTCCATTAGGATTCAGGAGAAATTTTACCTCCTCAGAAAGCCTTTCCCTATTGCTTTCCATATTTATAGTGGAACACTATGTAGTTATTAGGTTATGGCTTTTAAGTATTATAATAACATGAGACTTGCTTATAGTATAATGCTAAATAACAACAACAAAAGCTGTATACAGAATTCTATCAATAGTATCTGAGCTGTATAAAGAAAACCATCCAAAACACTTCAGAATATTACAGGAGATTATGTCTGGATAGTGCAGTAATTATGATATTGAGTAATTTTATTTTTTCTTTATAACTTTTTAACCATTTCCAAAATTTAGACAATGATCATATTTTACACTTTTAATAGGGAAGATATATTTTAAAAAGCCTTATACTCACAAAGCAGATGATTTCAGGACCATATCTTACTTATCTTTGAATCTCTAATATGAACTCACTCAGTTCCTATCGGAGAGTAGGAACAGATAATTAAAAAGGAAGAGAAACTTACTTACTTTTGAGATTTGCTTAAGTAAGGTTTGCTATGAACTTATTGTCCCCATAAAAATTTGGAGTGATAAAACTAATCTTATGTGAGTTCAGTTCAGTTCAGTTCAGTTCAGTCGCTAAGTCGTGTCCGACTCTTTGCAATCCCATGAATCACAGCACCCCAGGCCTCCCTGTCCATCACCAACTCCCGGAGTTCATTCAAACTCATGCCCATCAAGTCAATGATGCCATCCACCCATCTCATCCTCTGTCGTCCCCTTCTCCACCTGCCCCCAATCCCTCCCAGCATCACGGTCTTTTCCAATGAGTCAACTCTTCACATGAGGTGGCCAAAGTACTGGAGTTTCAGCTTCAGCATCAGTCCTTCCAATAAACACCCAGGACTGATCTCCTTTAGGATGGGCTGGTTGGATCTCCTTGCAGTCCAAGGCACTCTCAAGACTCTTCTCCAACACCACAGTTCAAAAGCATCAATTCTTTGGCACTCAGCTTTCTCCGCAGTCCAACTCTCACATCCATTCATAACCACTCAAAAAACCATAGCCTTGACTAGATGGACTTTTGTTGGCAAACTAATATCTCTACTTTTCAATATGCTATCTAGGTTGGTCATAACTTTCCTTCCAAGGAGTAATCATCTTTTAATTTCATGGCTGAGATAACCATCTTCAGTGATTTTGGAGCCCCAAAATGTAAAATCTGACACTTTTCACTGTTTCCCCATCTATTTCCCATGAAGTGATGGGACCAGATGCCATGATCTTAGTTTTGAGCTTTAAGCCAACTTTTCCACTCTGCTCTTTCACTTTCATCAAGAGTCTTTTTAATTCCTCTTCACTTTCTGCCATAAGGGTGGTGTCATCTGCACATCTGTGGTTATTGATATTTCTCCCAGCAATCTTGATTCCAGCTTGTGCTTCTTCCAGTCCAGCATTTCTCATGATGTACTCTACGTATAAGTTAAATAAGCTAGGTGACAATATACAGCCTTGACGTACTCCTGTTGCCTGTTATTAAACTGCATTGGATGCTAAGACAAGAAATTAATAAAAGGATGATTTCATGTTGAAGGATTGGTTGGCTGGAGACAAAAAAGCACTGAATCTTTGTTTCAGATTGCAGGATGAATCTGTTAAGGGCAGTCATGTTGTGTGAGATAAGATTAATTGGTTTCATTGACAAGAATATTTGTCTGGTCATTAATGATGGTGTTGTCTTCAAAGGAGATGACTGTCAAATTAGAGAATCATGACAGGAAAGTAGAGCCCACTTTTTAAAATGTAATCTTGTTGCTTTTATTGCTTACAGGAGAAGGCATGATTGATCATTTGGACTGAATTTTAAATCACATATACCATGATTTCTTTGACAGCCATTTAACACTTCTAAAGCCCCATGGCATTTGTGCACTTTGATTCCATTTCAGATTCTAAAAAAGGCATATCCTCTTTATTATTTTAATTTCAAAATCTGTTAGACAAGTACTATACTAAATTATCCTCAGTGTAAAATGTTCAGAAGTCTATAGAGTAATGTATGAAAGTCTTTCCTTACTGCTTTTTTTTACCTGACCCTCTTTCCTAAATACCTCTTTCTCCTAATAGGTAGCCATTGTTAGGTTTCGTGTGTGTCCTTCCAAATGATCCTCTCTATATGTACATAAACATATATGAGCAAATCAAACATCTGTCTATGCAATCACCCACCTACCTACCCTCTATCTGTTTTTGACTCTCTCTCTGTCACACACACATGCACACACACATAGGAACGCATACAAATATCTGTATGTATATCTCCTCCACAAATGGGAGAATTTTGTGTGTGGTGTTCTGCAACTTAGTCTTTCATTTAATGTTTTGGGTTTTTCCCCCATATTAATAGAAATAAACAGATCTACCTCACTTCCTTTAAACTACTGCCATGTATCTAGGCACCCTTTGGCCCAGCCAAGTTGACACATAAAATTAACTGTCATATCTGTTTATTCCTATGTGACTTGATTTTGTTGGTCTAATATTATCTATTTGCAATGCATCAAGATTAACACATGTAGAGGCAGTTTATTTTCACTATTCAATTTTTTGCATATGCCACAATTTATAACTTTCACTGTTGATGAACATTTAGGTTATCTCATTTATTTATTATATGAGCAAAGCTATAGACACTTCTCTACATGTGCCTTGATGTATATGTAAAATAGTTTTTAATGTATACCTCAGAGAAGAAATGCTGTGTTATAAGGTATACATATATCTAACTTACTAGGTAGTGCCAAACTGTATTTTTTAAAATAAGTGTTGCTATCTTGTAAGTTACAGCCTTCCAATTACTCTTCTAGACTGTCTTGAATCCTCCTTATTCTTTGCTCTTCCATGTATTTTCTGGATATAGCACATTAGGTGCCAAAAAATCTCTCATTCTTCTCCTTTACAGCTTCTGCATAAGAAGTCCTTTCTTATATTAAGATTATAAATATATGTTCATTCAATCTTAATACTGATTTTTATAAAGTACTTTTTAAAAGTTCATTTTTGGCTGTGTTTGGTCTTTGTTGCTGTACATGGGCTTTCTCTAGTTGTGGCAAGCAGAGGTTACATTGTAGTTGTAGTGCACAAGTTTCTCATTGTTGTGGCTTCTCTTGTTGCAGAGCATGGGCTCTAGAGCCTACAAGCTACAGTAGTTCTAAGGTGTGGACTCAGTAGTTGTGGTGCATGGGCTTAGTTGCCCCAGGGCATGTAAAATATTCCTGGACAAGGGATCAAACCCATGTCCCCTGCATTGGCAGGCAGATTATTAGTTACTGGACCACCAGGGAAGTCCTCTTCTAATATATATATTTTTTAATTTTTATATTTAAGCCTTTAACCCCATCAGGAAATTATTTTTGTGCTTGGTTTAATTTCAGGGTTGATTTAAAAAAATAGTTGTGCAAATGTTCCCAAACAACTTATCAAATTTACCATAATTTCCATGCTTATGTGAATAACCACTTTTATCACACACTGAATTTCTTTATAAAAATGGATTTATTTTCTATTGAACTATTTTTGTCTATTTTGTGCCAGTACCATACTACTTAATTACTAATACTTTTATATATTTTGATCTTTGTAAGGTTTTTATTAGTTTCTTCAGGCTTCTGTAACGTATTCCCACACACTGGTTGGCTCCTAAATAGAAATTTATTCTCTCAGTTCTGGGAGGCAGAAGTCCAAAATCAAGGTGTTGACAGAATCACAAACCGCCAGTGGCTTTATGGGATTTTTTGTTCCTCGAATTTTCCATCTGCATCACTCCAATCTCTATTTCCATCTTCCCATTGCCTTTTCCTCTTTTATCTCTGAAATTTCTCACTTCACTTTTATAAGGACACTTGTCTTTGGATTTAGGGCCTACCCAGTTAATTCAGAATAATCTCATCTCACAATCCTAATTTAATTATATCTGCAAAGTTCCCTCACACCCCTTCTTTCCAAGTAAGGTAATATTCACAGTTCTGGGCATTAGGCTGTGTACATATCTTTTGGGAATCTATCATTTACCTCACTACAAAGGATAAAGTACCCTCTTTCTTTTTTTTTTTAATTGTGTGTATTTTTTGTTGTAAATTTTCTCCCCTACGTAAATTTTAGAATAAATCTATGAAGATAAAAAGATTCACATTGGTATTTGGTTGTAATAGGATTTAATTTATAGAATAATTTATAGAATAACTTTGGATTACTGCTAAATCTTCCCATTCAGGAATGTGCCATGTACCTCCATTTCTTTAGAGTTATTTTTCACTTGTTAGAAAAGTTATATTGCTTTCTTCTTAAACATCTTGCATATTTACTTTTTTTAAATTTTTTTAAAATTTACTAATTTTAATTGGAGGTGAATTACTTTACAATATTGTATTGGTTTTGCCATACATCAACATGAATCCGCCACAGGTACACACGTGTTCCCCCTCCTGAACCCCTCCTCCCTCCTCCCTCCATGTACCATCCCTCTGTTTATAATAGCCAGGACATGGAAGCAACCTAGATGTCCATCAGCAGATGAATGGATAAGAAAGCTGTGGTACATATACACAATGAAATATTATTGAGACATTAAAAAGAATACATTTGAATCAGTTCTAATCAGGTGGATGAAACTGGAGCCGATTATACAGAGTGAAGTAAGCCAGAAAGAAAACCACCAATACAGTATACTAACACATATATATGGAATTTAGAAAGATGGTAATGATAACCCTGTATGCGAGACAGCAAAAGAGACACAGATGTATAGAACAGTCTTTTGGACTCTGTGAGAGAGGGCGAGGGTGGGATGATTTGGGAGAATGGCATTGAAACATGTATAATATCATATATGAAATGAATCACCAGTCCAGGTTTGATCCATGATACTGGATGCTTGGGTCTGGTGCACTGAGACACATTTACTTTTTTTTTTTTTAATTTTTATTTTTACTTTATTTTACTTTACAATACTGTATTGGTTTTGCCATACATTGACATGAATCCACCACGGGTGTACATGCATTCCCAAACATGAACCCCCCTCCCACCTCCCTCCCCATAACATCTCTCTGGGTCATCCCCGTGCACCAGCCCCAAGCATGCTGTATCCTGCATCAGACATAGACTGGCGATTCTATTCTTACATAATAGTATACATGTTTCAATGCCATTCTCCCAAATCATCCCACCCTCTCCCTCTCCCTCTGAGTCCAAAAGTCCACTATACACATCTGTGTCTCTTTTGCTGTCTTGTATACAGGGTCACATTTACTTTTTAAATTGAATACTTATACATAAGATTATTTTAATAGTTATATTTATGTTTGTTGGTATTGAATATAAGATCTGCTTTCATGATATTATCAACTTTGTTATTTTTGGCATGAAGGAAAGGTATTGACTTCTTTTATTTTTAACTTTTATATCGTTTCAGTTTCCATTCAGCTTTTCAGCTGATTTTCATGGATTTTCTAAAATAAAGTAAAAATAAAAATTAAAAAAAAAAAGAACAACAAAAAATAACATCTGCAAATAATCACAGTTTTGTGTCCTACTTTCCAGTGTTTATCTATTTTTGCTTCCTTTTTTTCTTTTCAATTGCATTAGCCATGATCTCCTTTACAATGTTAAATATATTGAGCATGAGAAACATCATTATGCTGTTTGTATTGGGAATATTTTAATAATTGTTTTTAGGAAGTACATTTATTTTTCACTCACATTTTGTTGGCTCTTTGCTTTCTTTCTTTCTTTCTTTAAAATCAGGAATTAGTACTGGGTTTCATTAAATGAGGTCTTCCCTTACGGCTTAGCTGTAAACAATCTGGCTGCAGTGCAGGAAATGTGAGTTCAGTCCCTGCGTTGATAAGATCCCCTGGATGAGGGAATAACAACCCACTGCAGTATTCTTGCCTGAAGAATCTCATTGACAGAGGAGCCTGGCAGCTATAGTCCAAAAGGTTGCAAAAGAGTCGGACATAACTGAGCATGCACACTATGTCTTTTAAATGTGGTACCAATTGAGATGTTCATGTGATTGCTTTCTTTTAATCTTCAAATAAATTTTGTTAATGTTGAACCACACTAAACATTCTATGATAAACTTATTTAATCATATTATTCATTATATGTTTAAAATTTTGTCATCTGTGTTTCTAAATGAGGTTCAACTATTATTTCTTTACTTCCACCCACTTCCCTTATGTTCTTTTTGTGTTCTGCTGTTGGATTTTGCCTTTAGGATGTGCTAGCCTCATAAAGTCAGTTCGGTAGCTTCTCATCTTTTCCTGTGTTTTACAATAAAGGTGTCTGACCCTGGTGGCTCAATGTGAGCTTTGACAGACAGTTCATACTTTGACCACTTCTGCTATAGTTATTACAATGTCCAGATAACCTACCTATTCCTGAGTGACTTAAATGTCCATATAAAACAATTGATTTAATCTAAAATTTTAAATTAATTGGTATAAAATTATGCATATATTTTTACTTTTTAAACATATCCTTATTTGCCATTATTAATTGTCTCTGATTTTCCTAGGGTAGCCATCTGCACTTTGTGTGCTCTCACTACCTTGGGAATTTCTCTTAAACCTTCAAATTTTTCTTTCCTGATTATTTTAAGCTGTTGATATTTTTCTTCTCCTGTTTCTCTGTAAAAATGCCATGCCATAAACTCTTAATTTTCTAAAAAGTTCTGTTTCTAGCATTTTATAGTCCCCTCTCTTGTTTTCCAGTGCTCTCAGGGATTTATTCTTTTTAAAATTTTTTTCTGGTACTTCAAAAGACTTGGAACAATAAAAGAGATGAACTTGCATTTTGAATTTTACATATAAATATCCAACCCCATCTGCTAAATGTTCCAATACCTAATTTCATTTTCTTTGGATTATGTGATAAACCACAAAGCTGAATTTCTTTAGTATCCCATATAACTAACTTTAATATAGTTCCTTTAAAAATAGTATACAATCATACTCTTCTATGTAGAGAAGCTCAAGCGTTAGGTAAGTATAAAGAACAGGTTGTTGTAACTTTTATTTGAATGTGAGTGATAACTAGTAGGGTTAAGGTGCTAAGTGACTGAGATGTTAATACTTGGATAGTTTATATTAAAAAAAAAGTTTGGTTTTTAGACTAATACCAGCTGCCCTTGATTCTGGCTCTCAGATTTCAAGCAAGACACGTTTCTTCTTGTGGCTTCTAGCAGTCTTGTAGTGCTACGTGTGCCAAGACCCATCACACCACACTGGAATAATAATAATAAAATAGTATGTACACCCACAGCATTTTATGTTCCCTCAGCATAGGGTCATCTTTTTGGCTTGAAGGTTCCAGCAGAGGGACTTTCAGTCAATAAATATTTGTTGCACTTAAATCTGCTCTTGGATTTTTGTAACTCAGATGCCAGCTGGGATCACTCTGGCAATTAAATCTAGGTAAAGTGAAAGTGAAGTCCCTCAGTCGTGTCCGACTCTTTGCGACCCCATGGACTGTAGCCTACCAGGCTCCTCCCTCCATGGGATTCTCCATGCAAGAGTACTGGAGTGGGTTGCCATTTCTTTCTCCAGGAAATCTAGGTAAGATCATCTCAAATATCCTTTGCTCATCTTGTGGAAAGTCTAATACTCTTGCAAAGATTTCTGTAAATTCCTGGTGGCTTATATTTCTCCCAGTCAACTCTGACTGTGATTCTGCTGAATTCTAACTTCTGCTGAATTATCACTCTGCATTTTATGTCTTACTTTAATTGTATATGGTATTGGCTCCCCAAATGACACTCATGTGAAATGACTCTGTGTTGTGGCCTTTTATTAAAGACTCAGGGCTATTAATGAGAGGAGTTATAACAAACTAAATATATAATGTAAAATAGAATATTTTATTTCCATATGTTTTGAAAAGCCCCTTGGCCATTTTTGCCAGTTCAAGCATTGACCTTTCATCATACTGTCTAACCCTCTGTCTTTTTCTAGCTCCTTCACTATTCCTAACTCCTCTGCTCTCTCTACCCAAGCTCTAATTCTATTAATGTATTATAAAGAATAGTTTGAAAACCTTATTATTGAGTCCTTCCAACAGGTGTCCAGAGCTTTGTGATATAGAGACTTGAGTGTATCACTTTTTTCAGAGGTGATCAGGTTCTGGAGAATTATTGCTAACCAAACTCCCATGAATCTGACATATCCAAAATTTTTCTAATAAGCAATATACTTTCTCATTAATCTGAGAACATGCTCTGAATCCCAGGTAAGTTTCATTGGCTCCAAAAGTTAATTCAAACTTTCCTCCTCATCAGTGGAGTTCACAGGTAACTTTCTCTCTGGAGACTTAATTAGAATGTTTTCTTAAACTCATATCACATCTACAGGTTAACCTCCATCTCCAGTAACATATGCAATTAGACAAAAGATAATTTTCTTTCACAATAGTCTCCATAGTACATTTATCACATTTATATTGTGTGTGACAGAGAAAGGCCCATTTATCTTGACCCTAGATTTTGGAGTCCATTATTTTTTTGTGTGGGGCCCAAATCATCCTATTTATCTATGTCAGTGACCCTAAGCTACTAATATTGAGATATTGGACTTGAATATCCAAGTTCAAAAATTGAGTTCATGATCTTTGAATTTAGTATCAGCTATACTATAGAAGTTAAAAGAAAAGAGGAAACAATCGGATATGCTATTCATGTGATTGAGTCCGTCAAATATATATGAAGTGTTTGGCATCTGACAAGTACTGAGAAGAATTAGTAAAACAAAATTCCTGTCTTTAAGAAAGCTATAGCTTGTAGGCGACAGAGGCATTCCATGAAGGAGCTTCTAAGAAACAGTGCCTATTCTTTGGATAGCAGCCTCCATTCCCCTTTTCTTTTCAATTACAAGCATTTATTTATTTAAGATAACTCTAATAGAGCTATTTCTTAACATTTTGGTCTAAAACCATTGTAGCCATCTTCCCATTTCTTGAATGCATGAACTGGTGCTCTTGCCCTTGAGCCTTTGTTCTGATCATTCCCTCTGCCTGGAACATCACACCCCCAGATAGCTCCATGCTTGTCCATTCACTTTATTTAGATCTCTACTCAAATGTCATCTCAACATGCAATATTTCTCTGACCATCCTAGGTGTTGTTCTCTAATTTAGTCTGCTTTATTTTTCATCTTGACACATCATCATGTATTATTTACCCTAACTTGAATATAAGCTCCTTAAAAAGGACTTTTTATTAATACAATTTTTTCAGTGTTAAATATCCAGCACCTAGAATGTCTGGCATAATAGGCACCCAATATTTACTAATGATGAATTATTAATACATAATTTCTTGGATTTGTCTAGGGAATAAAAAAATTCATTTTGTAATGTTTTCTGATATGTGATAGAAAAGTGATTTTAAAATAAATGTTTTTTAGGTCAGTCCATTATGAAAGATTTATTATATAAAATACATAAAAATAATTTTTAGTCATACTAAGTATATAATACTTGTTTCTCAATATTTAATAAGCCAAGCATATTCTCTGATTTAATTATATAAGAGGGCTTCCCTGACAGCTCAGTTGATAAAGAATCCGCCTGCAAATCCTCCTAAAAATGCAGGAGATCCTGGTTTGATACCTGGGTTGGGAATATCTTCTGGAGAAGGGATCGGCTGCCTGCTCCAGTATTCTTGGGCTTCCCTTGTGGCTCAACAGGTAAAGATCCACCTGCAATGCAAGAGACCTGGGTTTGATTCCTGGGTTGGGAGGATGCCCTGGAGAAGGGAAAGAGAAATCATGATATGTGAACTGATTTTTAGGTTATGTATGGAATTCTTATATATCACTCTAACATATTTAGCACATTTATTTTTACAATTTTCCTTTCATAAATCAAAATAATGAAATAATAGTAACACTAGATAACAATAATGTGTAGCTTATTATTCCCATGCACTGTTCCAAGCATTTTGCATATTACTCATATAATCCTCACAACAACCCCATGAAATATATGCTATTAATATTCCCATCTTTGAAAGGAGAAAGTTAAGGTGCAGGTATATTGTGTGTACCCAAATTCCCACAAGTTCAAAATCAGAATTTAGGCTGGTGTTTTATGCAGTAAGTTGTTTACATATAATGAATTGCATATGTGAGTTTTTTATTGAAGTATAGTTGATTTACATTATTAATCAATAATTTTATATATTATACTCCATATAGTCATTATAAAATTTTGGCTATATTCCCTGTGCTACACATTACATCCTTGTATCTTATTTATTTCTTTCTACTAGTTTGTACCTTTTATGCTTTTTTTTCACTATTTTGTTCCTCCCTCAGTCCCTCTCCCCACTGATAACCACTAGTTTATTCTCATATCTGTGTGTCTGTTTCTGTTTTGTTATATTCACTTATTTGTTTTATTTTCTTAGATTCCACATATAAGTGAAAACACAGTGTTTGTCTTTTCTGTCTGCTTTAGTTAACTAAGCATAATACCCTCCAGGCCCATCCATGTTGCTGCAAATGGAAAAATTGCATTATTTTATATGGCTGAGTAATATTACATTGTGTGTATGTATATATACACACACAAAGACCCTGATGTTGGGAAAGATTGAAGGCAGGAGGAGAAGGTGATAACAGAGAATGAGATGGTTGGATGGTATCACCAATTCAATGGACATGAGTTTGAGCAAACTCCGGAGATAGTGAAGGATAGGGAACCTGGCATGCTGCAGTCCATGGGGTCACAGAGTCAGACACGACTGAGTGAATGAACAACAACAAATATATATAAATATATATACATACATATATATATAACAAGTTATATATAGCAAATATATATATATATATACACACACACACACACACACACACACCCCACATCTTCTTTATCCAATTATCTGTTGATGGACACTTAGATTGCTTCCATGTCTTGGCTACTGTACTCAGTGGTGCTTTGAACATTGGGATGCATGTATCTTTTTGAATTAGAGTTTCCATCTTTTCTGGATATATGCCCACAAGTAGGATTGCTAGATCATATGGTAACTCTATTTTTCATTTTTAAAGGAACCTCCATACTGTTCTCTATAGTGATTGCACCAATTTACATTCCCACTGACAATGTGGTAGGGTTCCCTTTTCTCCACACCCTCTCCAGAATTTATTATATATAGAGTTTTTGATGATGGCCATTCTGACTGGTGTGAGGTGATATCTCAGTGTAAATTTGATTTGCATTTCTTGAATAGTTAGTGACATTGAGCATCTTTTCATGAGCCTGTTGGCCATCTGTATGTTTTCTTTGAAGGAATTTCTATTTAGGTCTTCTATCCATAGGTTATCTGTTTCCTAATAAGTTTTGAAAGTCTTTTATGTAATATATTCTCAATACCATTCATTGATCAAATATATATTCTTCAAATATGTTCTCCTAATCTGTGTGTTACTCTCTCATTAAAAGAAGAGAAAAGTTTTGTGTCATATCTAAGAAATGTTTGCCTAGCTCAAGTTTATAAGGATTTTCTCCTTTGTTTTCTTTGAAAAGTTTTATAGTTTTAGACTTCACATTCATGTCTTTTACCCATTTAATCTTAAATTTTGTATATGGTGTTATGTATGGGTCAGTTCATATCTTGGATCAGTTCGCTTCAGTCGCTTAGTTATGTCCGACTCTTTGTGACTCCCATGGACTGCAACACGCCAGGCTTCCCTGTCCATCAGCAACTCCAAAAGCTTGCTCAGACTCATGTCCATTGAGTCGGTGATGCCATCCAACCATCTTATCCTCTGTCGTCCCCTTCTCCTCCCATCTTCAATCTTTCCCAGCATCAGGGTCTTTTCCAGTGAGTCAGTTCTTTGCAACAGGTGGCCAAAGTATTGGAGTTTCAATTTCAGCATCAGTCCTTCCAATGAATATTCAAGACTGATTTCCTTTAGGACTGACTGGGTTGATCTCCTTACAGTCCAAGGGGCTATCAAGAGTCTTCTACAACACCTCAGTTCAAAAACATTAATGTTTTTGGTGCTCAGCTTTCTTTCATGTTTTGGAATATGGCTGTCCAATTGTTGCACATTGATCAAAAGTCACTTGGACATATGTGTGTGGGTCTAAATTTGGAATGTCTGTTCTGGTCCATCAGTTTATATATCATTTCACCAATAACACACTGTTGGTTGAAAAAAAGTTTACACAACCCAAAAGTTGATAATTAAGCTTTATCCATAGACATACTGAAGACTTAAACCCAGGAGACAGGCTCTCAGATGGCTCTGAGGGATTGTTCTGAAGAGGTAAAAGAGGAGCCAGGATATACGTGAATTTTGCAACAAACCACCTCCCCCCAAACAAGTAGTAGGAACATCAGAAGATTACTGTTAATTAAAAAACAGATTTCAAAAGTTAATACATTTAGTGTTTTTCTGTGTATGGGATGATGCAAGAATTTTAGTTCAGTCCAGTTCAGTTCAGTTGCTCAGTCGTGTCTAACTCTTGCAACCCCATGAACTGCAGCACATCAGGCCTCCATGTCCATCACCAACTGCTGGAGTCCACCCAAACCCATGTCCATTGAGTCTGTGATGCCATCCAACCATCTCATCCTGTGTTGTCCCCTTCTCCTCCTGCCCTCAATCTTTCCAAGCATCAGGGTCTTTTCCAATGAGTCAGCTCTTCACATCAGGTGGCCAGTGTATTGGAGTTTCAGCTTCAACATCAGTCCTTCCAGTGAACATTCAGGACTGATCTCCTTTAGGATGGATTGGTTGGATCCCTTTGCAGTCCAAGGGACTCTCAAGAGTCTCTCCAACACCACAGTTCAAAAGCATCTATTCTTCAGTGTTCAGCTTTCTTTATAGTCTAACTCTCACATCCACACAAGAATTTGGGCTCATTGAAATCATTCCTTTGATATATGCACCTCAGCTATCTAGGGCCAATATTGTTTTTCTCCATCCTGAATTTCCTCAGAGTACACAATCAGGGATGGCTACCCTGGTTGATAATCTGATGGTTGCAACTGATATGGCAGGCAACATTCTGTTTTGCCAAAGGTTTTCACTTTCATCTCAGGTTCAAAGGATTTGTTAACAAGATAGTCAGTTCAGTCAGTTCAGTCGCTCAGTCGTGTCCGACTCTCTGCGACCCCATGAATCGCAGCACACCAGGCCTCCCTGTTTATCACCATCTCCCGGAGTTCACTCAGACTCATGTCCATCGAGTCTGTGATACCATCCAGCCATCTCATCCTCGGTCGTCCCCTTTTCCTCCTGCCCCCAATCCCTCTCAGCATCAAAGTCTTTTCCAATGAGTCAACTCTTCTCATGAGGTGGCCAAAGTACTGGAGTTTCAGCTTTAGCATCATTCCTTCCAAAGAGATCCCAGGGTTGATCTCCTTCAGAATGGACTGGTTTGATCTCCATACACAAACACATAATACAAATATTTATTCGAGAATTATCTAGCTTACTTTCAATATACTAACTTTAAAAGAAAAGAGAAATAGAGCAGAGGATACATGACCAAATTGGATTTTGACCAATATACAGAGTTAATCAGTGCTGGGAAGTCCCATGTCACAGCGCATCTGGAGGCCCAATTGAGAAAAGGTCCCAGGCATCAAGTTCACTCAGTGGGTGAGACTTCAAAGATTGTAGTTGAGGGTTCCCACTTAAAATCCCAGGACAGATATCATCACCAATTTGTGACCAAATTGCAAGCCTGATTTCATGTTAATGCTTTTTGTTTTGTCTTGTAAAACTTGGAACGTTGTTAAGTCTGGGGCTTTGTTGTCCAACCCCCGTCCAGGGGCTCAGCAATTTCAAAATTCTTCCCCCATCTTACTTATGGTGCTGTAAGTCTTGCACTCACAACAGGCAGTCACTCCCAGTCACTCCCGGTTAGGGCAGTGTCCAGGCAGGTTAGAAGCAAGATCAGAGACCTGCTCTGCTCTTTTGCCTCTGAATCCTGAACAAGACTACTTCTATTTTATTTCTCGAACACATTCTTTGTCCACAACACGGTCTTTTATTTTGGTCACGCCAAGAAGCAGTGAGAGTGCCATATCCTAACCACTGGACTATCAGGGAATTCCCCACAACACCGTCTTGATTACTGTAGCTTTGTAGTAAGTCTTGAAATGGGATAATGTAAATTTATAAATTTTGTACATTTTTTAATTGTTTTCCCTCTGGTAGTTGCTTTGCTTTTCACTATCAATTTTAGCATATGTTTCTATGAAAATTTTCCCTGTAATTTTTATTGAAATTCTGTTCAATTCATAGATCACTTTTATGTCTTACCATTATAGAATGGTACAATCCATGAACACAGTACACAAATATACCTTAGAGATATTGTGGTTTTGGTTCCTGACCAGTCTAATAAAGTAAATATCATGATATGCCAAGTCATGTGATTTTTACTTGGTTTATTAGTGTATATAAAAGTTCTTTACACCATATTATAGTCTATTTAAAGTGTGAAATAGTACAATTATGTCTTTAAAAATATACATACATTAGTTTAAAATACCTTATTGATAAAAAATGCTAACCGCTTTTAATTAGTCATAATCTTTTTACAATAGTAGGGTCAAGTCAGTGTATTTCTCTTCCTCAGTTCTTGTCTCATTGCAACAAAAATTTGTAGCAACAGACCAAAGGGTTTAAAACAACAGAAAGATTACAGCTCAGTTCAACTCAGGCAGACAGATTTTCTATTATAGAGACACTCCGAAGGCATGGGAGCAGGCCAACCCCAAAGGAATGTGATGTACATTCCCTCTTGGCTTCCCCCTTTTTATACTTCCTGTCTCCTCCTTTTGTTTGTGCCCTGTACAAAATAGGGCTTGTACCCACCGCTAATCAATGAAAAGGAATGCAAATGGGCATACGCTCAAGGCTGATTGACAATCACAAGTTATATAACAGCACGCTCTGTTGTATATGTCTTCCATTAATTCAATCTGTTATAATCAGATGCATAGAATGTTTATTAACACTTAATAGAATCCTGGCTGCCTAAAATTACTTGAGGATGCACCTCTGGTTAGTTTTTATCCACTGTATGACTAGGGATAGAAGTTGGAAAAGTCTGTGGTTATTTTGTAGCATATCTGTGATCTTTCCTGGGTGTGTCTAGGATGGGGTTTATAGATCAGCTTGCATCCTTTTCAGCTAGGCTACCACTCTTTGATCATGCCTAGCTTCCTACCTAGCAGTAACATAAGAAATTACTAACCACAGATGACCATGGGAAATATAATAATAATTAAAAAGCTTAAAATATTACAAGAGTTACCAGAATGTGACACAGAAGCAGGAAGTGAACAAGTGCTGTTGGAAAACTGGTGACCCTAGACTTGGTTGACACAGAAATTCAGTTTGTAAAAAATGCATTTTCTGTGAAGTGCAATAAGATGAGTTATGCCTGTATCCTTCAAGTCTTTCTGATTTTTCATTAGTGTTTCACTATTTTTGGCATACAATTCATACATATATTCTTATTTTATACCAAAGTATTAAATGTTTTTGGTGCTATTGTAAGCCATACTGTTTATTATTTTAATTTCAATTTGTTCACTGCTTGTATATAGAAATATAAGTGATTTTTAAAAATTTTTATAGAAATATAATTGATTTTTGTGTTTTTTTAATATGTATTTTTAATTGATTGGTTTATAATACTGGTTTGATTTCTGTCATACATGAACATGAATTAACCATAGGTGTACATACCTCCCCTCACTCTTGATAGATTTTTGTATAGTGATCTTTTATTCTGAGATCTTTGCTAAATTCATCTGTTTGTTCTAATAGCTTTTTTGTACATTTTTGATACTTTTTACATAGACAAGTGTGTTTGAATAGAGACAGTTTTATTCTTTCTTTTCTAGTCTATATGAATGTTCTTTCCTTGTTGCATTGGATAGGACTTTTGGCAAAATATTAAATAGGAGTGTGGATAGAGACATCCTTTCTTTGTTCCTGACCTAGAGAAAGCAGTCAATCTTTTACTGTTAAGTATGAAGTTAGTGGTAGGATTTTTGTAGATGTCCTTTATCAGGTTGTTGGGGTTCCCTTGTATTGCATGTTTGCTGAGTTAAAAAACGTAATTTTATTTTTGGTTTTTTTATTGTGAATGGACATAGAATTTAGACAAATGCTTTTTCTGCACCTGTTGAGATGATCACATGCTTATTCTTTAGTCTGTTGGTTGAAGAATTACATTCTTTGATTTGGGGATGTAAAACTAGCTTTGAATTTCTTGGATAAATTCCACTCAGTCATGATATATTATTCTTTATATACTTTGCTTTATTCAATTTCTGATATTTCATTGATAATTTTTATATACATGTTGATCAGTGTTATTGGTTTTTAGTTGTAAAATAATCTTATATATCCAGTCAATTTTCTAACCTTTTCTCTAATTTCTAGTAGTTGGTAAATTCTTTGATATTATTCATGTGAGAAATAAAATAATCTATAAGTAATGGACATCTTCTTCTTTCCAAATATTCATGTCTCTATTTGTGTTTATTTTTTATTAGACTCTCTAGGACTTACAGTGTGATATTGAATTGATCTGGTTGTATTAGATACCCATGTCTTTTGTCTGATTTTCAAGGAAGTACTTTTAACTTTTCCCATTTAGGATGATGATGTGGTAAATTCTTGGAGATATTCTTAATATGGTTAAGGAAGGTATCTTTTTATTTCTAATTTTTCAAGATAACTTTTTTTTTGTTTGTCATTCATTAATAGTTTCTAGTTTATCAGGATTACATTTTCTTGTTTTTCGTTCATCAATGGGTGTTGATTTATACCAAATGCTTTCCTACAAGTCAAATGATCATACTTTTTTCTTTCTTCTTTAAAGCAGTAAGTGACATGAATATATTTTCTAATATAACCCATTCTCAAATTCTTGGGATAATCCTAGCTTGATCATGGTGTATTTTCTCTTTCACACTGTGTAGGATTTAGTTAACTTTTTGTGTAGGATAATAGCATCTCTGTACTTCCCTGTAGCTCAGATGGTAACGAATCTGCCTGCAATGCAGAAGACTTGAGTTGAATCCCTGGGTCAGGAAGATTACCTGGAGCAGAAAATGGCAACCCATTCCAGCATCCTTGCCTGGAGAATTCCATGGACAGAGGAGCCTGACAGGCTACAGTCTGTGGGGTCGCAAAGAGTCAGATATGACTGAATGACTAACACTACCATCATAACTATAGCATCTCTAGTAACATATGAAATAACATTTGAAAAGATAGTCATTTCTCTTACTATCCTTGTTTGGATTTCTTATGGCTACTATGGTGTATAATATTTCCTCCTATTCTAATATTTTGGGAGAATTCTCATAATATTGGAAAATCTGTTCCTTGAAAGTTTGGTAGATTTTTCTTGTAAAACACTTTGGATATGGTGCTTAACTTGTTAAAAGTTTTAAAACTACTGCTTTAATTTCTATCATACTTATTGGACTCTGTACACATTTTATGTTTCTTGAATCAGTTTGGCAATTTATATATTTCCATGAAATTATCCATTTCACCTAACATTTACTACATGTTTGACAACTCTTTTAAATAACTTTCTAATATCTTCTTTCCCTGGAAGAGAGCATGGCAACCCACTTTAGTATTCTTGCCTGGAGAATCCCCATGGACAGAGGAGCCTGGTGGGCTATAGTTCATGGTGTCAAAAATAATTGGACACAACTGAGCAACTAAGCACAGCACATCTTCTTTAACTGAAATCATGTTTTATTTCTCATTTATAGTATTTTATACCTCATGTCTTTTTGAAGGTAGATATTGCCAGAGGTGTTTTTTCAATAATGTTTCTATATTTGAACCCTATTTTTGATGTTCATAGATCACTGTGATTTGCTACATTTAACACCTGCTAAGTCTGGTAATGGCTAAAGGCTACCAAATTTCATCTAGCAATTAAAAAAAAAAAGGTCTATTTATAGTGGGGTTAAAAGATTGAATGCAAGGACTAAGCTCATGATTTTTAGGTATTTTCCTGAAATCTGATATAAATCCTTCCTTCTTTTTTCTTTTCATCCTATGCAATCAATTGTGAGAAGCAATAAATAGGACATTGTTGTTCAGCTACAATAAACTAAGGAGAATTGTTAATGAAATTAAAGATAAAATTAATAATGATGATTATTAATATATGTTTACTAGAAACTTTTGGGGGCAAATATAATAATAACACTTGAATTTAAATGAACAGTGTATATGGGAGTCGTTTTCACTTATAGTATTATTAACACAAAATACATATCTTTTTTTTCCTATTTCTTCAGCTTTCTCAGGTGCAAACAAGATAGCTAAGTTATACTACTTTGACAGTCCAAGAAGTTGGCAATTATTACTTGCTTTTGAAAAACAAACAGACCAAAAGTTTGTTAACTTGGATTTGACTTTGTGGTGCTTTAAAGGTTTATCAAGGCAACAGCTCTCAGATGTGGACTGTTTGCAATAGAGGTGACAGGTAGATTTAATTAAGGAAGAGGAAGGACCATCTGGAATGTTCTGTTCTAAATTACTCTCTCTTAAATTCAAACCTATGCTACTAGCTATAGTGTTTGCAGCACACACTAAGTTACAAGTATCATGCTAAAAGCTTTTCATATATTTTCTTTGTTCAGTTCAGTTCAGTTGCTCAGTCATGTCCAACTCTTTGCAACCCCATGGACTGCAACCCCATGGACAGGCTTCCATCATCAACTCAAAAAGCATGCTCAGACTCATGTCCATTGAGTCCATGATGCCATCCGACCATCTTGTCCTCTGTCATCCCCTTTTCCTCCTGACTTCGATCTTTCCCAGCATCAGGGTCTTTTCCAATGAGTCAGTTCTTTGCACCAGGTGGCCAAAGTATTGGAGTTTCAGCTTCAGCATCAGCCCTTCCAATGAATATTCAGGTCTGACTACCTTTAGGATTGGCTGGTTTGATCTCCTTGCAGTCCAAGGGACTCTCAAGAGTCTTCTCCAACACTACAGTTCAAAAGCATCAATTCTTCGGTGCTCAGCTTTCTTTATGGTCCAAATATCACTTCCATACATGACTACTGGGAAAACCATAGCTTTGACTAGATGGACCTTTGTTGGCAAAGTAATGTCTCTGCTTTATAATATGCTGTCTAGGTTGGTCATAGCTTGTCTTCCAAGGAGCAAGTGTCTTTTAATTTCATGGCTGCAGTCACCATCTGCAGTGATTTTGAAGCCCAAGAAAATAGTCTCTCACTGTTTCCATTGTGTCCCCATCTATAGATGTGAGAGTTGGACTGTGAAGAAGGCTGAGCACCAAAGAGTTGATGCTTTTGAACTGTGGTGTTGGAGAAGACTCTTGAGAGTCCCTTGGACTGCAAGGAGATCCAACCAGTCCATTCTGAAGGGGATCAACCCTGGGATTTCTTTGGAAAGAATGATGCTAAAGCTGAAACTCCAGTACTTTGGCCACCTCATGAGAAGAGTTGACTCATTGGAAAAGACTCTGATGCTGGGAGGGACTGGGGGCAGGAGGAGAAGGGGACGACCAAGGATGAGATGGCTGGATGGCATCACTGACTCGATGAACACGAATCTGAGTGAACTCCGGGAGTTGGCGATGGACAGGGAGGCTTGGCATGCTGCGATTCATGGTGTTGCAGAGTCGGACACGACTGAGCGACTGAACTGAACTGAACTGATGGGACCAGATGCCATGATCTTAGTTTTTTGAATGTTGAGTTTTAAGCCACGTTTTTCACTCGCCTCTTTCACTTTCAACAAGAGGCTCTTTAGTTCTTCACTTTCTGCCATAAGGGTGGTGTCATCTGTGTATCTGAGGTTATTGATATTTCTCCCAGCTGTCTTGATTCCAGCTTGTGCTTCATCCAACCTGGCGTTTCACATGATGTACTCTACAGCCTTGACATACTCCTTTCCTGATTTGGAACCAGACTGTTGTTCTATGTTCAGTTCTGTTGCTTCTTGACCTGCATACAGATTTCTCAGGAGGCAGGTAAGGTCTTCTGGTATTCCCATCTCTTTAAGAATTTTCCATAGTTTGTTTTAAGCCTAAGTGAGAACAGTTATTACCATTAGCCTGTTAAAGATGAGGACATTGAAGCACAGAGATTCCAATGATTAAAATATTACCAAGAGTTTCGAAAGATGTTTGACTCTAGAGCATCATTACATTGTACAGTGAAGAAGAACTTTTTTTTTTTTTTTCCTGGCTTACCCAACCAAGGGTTATTTCTTGCTCATATTATATGTCCAGCACAGGTCAAAATAACTTAATGCTTTAAAAACAGTACATGTAGCTAAAGAGGTAAAGTTCATGACCTAAGGATGAAGCATGCCTAATTGAACCATAATATTTGCACTTGAAACTGTGCAGCATTTTCTGAGGAGGGCCCATGCCTAATGTAAATACAGGGATGTTAAATCATATGAAAGAGAAATTGCAACTTAGAAACTTGAGGCAAGTCAACAGCCGTGACCTCAGTCAGCAGTCTGTGGAGTTTTCATTCAGCAAGCTCTGCCTCACGCTTCTTTAGCTAGAGCTATGTACATTTAATTAGTGTCCTCTCACCTTCACAGTACATGTTTTCCCACTTAACAGTTTCTGGCACCAGAAGAATGTCCTTGGGAAAAAAGTCAGGCCTATTGACTACTAAGCATATTATTTGACTTGATGTTCAGCCATTCTGATGAAAGAATTAGGAATAATGAAAGACAGTGGGGCATAGATCCACTTTAACTGACAGTGTCAGGTCGGTCAAAGATATTGAACAGTTCCTATTAAATTAGCTTAGCTTCATCTCAGCTAGTTAAACCTGGCATGCTGACAAATTAGTTTCTATCTACATAGCAAAAAAAAAAAAAAAAGAGTAAGGAAGAGCAGATTTACATTTTGGGGCTTAGTTACAGTCACATCACAAGGTCAATAAGAATATGTCCATCACAGAACTGTTTATCCCATGTCAGTACATTGGATGATCAGCTTAAAATTATTTAGCCCATCACAAGGTGTGAGTGCATGCTTCCTAATGAAAGTTATTTTAACATTTCTTTGAAGGATTTTAACACAGATAATGTCACATATTTTTGTTGTTTATTGGAAACCCAACAAGCGTATATTTGTAATAAATATAAATAAAATGTAAAATATTTATTTTAAATAAAAATAAAATATCTATTTTTATTTTATTTTTATTTATTTTAAATACAAAATAAAATGTAAATTTAATTTAGCATTCTCACTCATAGAAATGTGGGATAAGATTGTAGCCCCTTTTGGAAAAAAAAATCATAAAGATGCTAATTTTCTTATGAAGCAGAAATTGAGGCCAAAGCACATGCTCTTAAACCCATAGTATTAATACAATCCTATTGTAACTACGGTACCGTTGCACCACAATACAACCCCATTCCCCTTCGCTTCCTCCCTCATCCCCACTCTGAAAGCCACACTGAAGTTAAAGTGATGTTTCTAAATCACAAATTTGTCCTTCTTAAACCTTTGTTTAAATACTTGCAGCAGTACAGAAATAGCCTCAGGATAAAATCCAAGGTCCTCTCATGGCATGCATGGCCTAATATGACCTGCCTCCTACTTATATTTAAAACCTCCTGCAGTGCCATTCCTTTGCTCACACACCCAAGACTCCTTTTGCTGAACATCTTGGGTCCCCAGAAAGTGCCCACGCCTTCCTGACTCACTCTTTTGTTTAAACTGTTGCTTGTAATTCACTCCCCAGTTCTGCCCTCCTGAAACATTCTTACTTCAAGACTCAGGTAACGATTCAACTCCTTTCCTGGCTATTCAGGCAAAGGTATACACTTCATTATCTGTGGCATTTTAGTCAAACCTCTATTCTCACACATGCTTTATATGTCAGTTTGGTGGTGGTGGTGGTTTAGTCACTAAGTAATATCTGATTCTTTGCAACCCCATGGACTGTAGCCTGCCAGGCTTCTCTGTCCATGAAATTTCCCAGGAAAGAATACTGAAGTAGATTTCCATTTCCTCCTCCAGGGTATCTTCCCAACCCAGGGATTCAACCCACGTCTCCTGTGTTTCCTGCATTGCAGGTGGATTCTTTACCGCTGAACGACTTGGGAATCCCTGTTTTGTTTACCTGTTAGTTACTTCCACTAGACTAGGAGACCAGCAGGGCAGAGACTGTTCTATTTACATTTGGATCTACAGTATATTGTATGATGCAATATGCATCAGGAGTTCAAATATTTAATATACAAATAGTATTTAATATACAAATTAACAAAATAATTATTCATATCTGCATACTAAACCATGTCTTTGTTCACTTATCTCTTTCTTGATCATAGTCCCATTCTACTAAATCCTTAAGAATATGCACCTTCATAAAAGCAGGCACTCTGAAAAAGTATACTAACAGTAACTGACATAGGTCAAATGAACATCTATAGATATAGTCTGTATAAATAGTTTAGACTCTATATATAACTTTAAGCATGATAAACTTTCTAATGAGGTGATATCACCCTTCCCATCCCTTGTTTAGGTGTGTGTAAATGTGGCAGGAGCCTCCATGATGGACCCCAACATTCTCCACCTCCTGAAATTCTGACCCTCATGTCACCATCTTCCCTTGAGTGTGATCTGAACTCAGTGGCTTGCTTCTGAGGAACAGAAGTGATGGGATATCATTTCTGATAAGATAAGGTTGTATATAAATCTCTGATTTCCATCTTGGGTTTAATTACAGTGTGTATGTGTGTGTGTGTGTATGTGTGTGTGTGTGTGTGTGTGTGTGTGTGCATTAAGAAGCTATGCTGTGAACAGTCCTATGGAACTGATATCCCCAGCCAACAGCCAGAGAGGCCCTGAGGCACATCAATAGTCACATGACTGAGCTTGGAAGTAGATCATCTCCTAGTGAAGCCTTGAGGTAACTGTAGCCTCAGCAGCCTTGTGAGAGATCTTGTGCCAGAGCCACTCAGCTAAGCTGTGCTAAAATTCCTGATCTACAAAAGCTGTTAAATACAAATGTTTATTGTTGTTTTCAGCCTAAGTTTGGGAGTAATTTGTTATTCAGTGGTATAACTAATATAGCAGGTGTGAAGTCTGAGGATCAACTCTCACAATCTATTGTCGTTCAGTCGCTAAGTTGTGTCTGACTCTTTGTGACCCAATGAATGCCAGGCTTCCTTGTCCTTAACTGTCTCCCTGAGTTTGCTCAAACTCATGTCTACTGAGTCAGTGATGCCATCCAGCCATCCTCAGTAGTATATTGGACACTTACTAATCTGGGGGGTTTGTCTTTCAGTGTTATATCTTTTTGGCCTTTTCATACTATTCATGGGGTTCTCAAGGAGAGAATACTGGTTTTCCCACTCCATTCTCCAGTGGACCATCTACAGTCTGTAGGGAGGGAGTTTAAATAGAGGAGAAAAAAAATAAAAATAAAGTTGCTATGTGATCCAGCAATTCTACTCCTGGGCATATATCAAGGCAAAACTATAATTCAAAAAGATATATGTACCCCTATGTTCATAGAAGCACTATTCACAATAGCCGAAGCATGGAAACAACCTAAATGCCCATCAACAGATGAATGGATAAAGAAGATGTGAGATACAGGCGCACGCATGCACACACACACACACACACACACACACACACACACACACACAGTGGAATAGTACTCAGCCATAAAAGGAATGCAATAATGCCATTTTAAGCAACATGGGTGGACCTAGAGATTGTCATACTGAATGAAGTCAATCAGAAGATAGAGACAAATGCCACATGATATCACTTCCATGTGGAATCTAAAATATGACATAAATGAACATATCTACAAAACAGAAACAGACTCATAGGCAGATAAGAAATTTATGGTTGCCAAGGGTGTGTGTGAGAGGGATGTACTGGGAGTGTGTGATTAGCTGATGAAAGCTATTATATATAGAATAAATGACATGGTCTTACTGTATAGCACAAGGAATTATATTCAACATCCTGTGGTTAACCATAATGGAAAAGAACATGAGAAAAAAAAATTATATATATATATATATATATATATATATATATATATATATCTGAATCACTTTGCTATACATCAGAAATTAACACAACATTGTAAATCAACTATACTTTATTAAAATAAAATTTAAAAAGAGAGAGAGAAAAAAATGGAGTAGAGTAAGTAGGCATGAAGGAAAGTAGGCAGGGTACTTTATAAGCTCAGTTGAGCCCCTTTGCTTTTGAATTCTTCTAGAAGAATAATTTATTTTGTGATGGTTTCTGAATTCTACCAATTAGAAATTTATCTACTTTTAAAATACAATATTCCTCTAAGGGAGCTATGAGCCACTTAACCTCTTGTACAGTAATCTGATTAAATACTGAGATCAGCTACAATATGTGGCTGGACAATGTGCAGAGATGGAGAAGAAAGAGTGAATTTTGAAGCATGAAAAGATTTAGTTTGGAGAATGCCACAATTGAAAACTTTGGGCAACCAAAAGGGGACCAGGTAGATGAAGGCTAAAGGGAGAGAATAGTATCAAGTGATGGGAGAAACTGTGTTTTCACTATATCCAAGCACCCAGAACATTGGTTTGACATGTACCATTTTCTGATTTTTCCAGAAGAAGTTTTCCATTCACTTCTGTTATGAGAAACATAAGGAAAAAAGCTATTTTATGCATGCATGACATTGGTTTTTTAAAGGGACAGTTTTTCAAATCAAAGGACAGCACTCTTGTTCCATATCTAAAAGAATTCTTAGAAGTGCCCAGGATTTCCTCCATTAAAGTTATCTTTCCTTGTATTGGTGGAAATCCTAAATATCATAGAACTTAAAATCCCACCCCTAGGGCAAAAAAAAAAAAAGTAGATGGGATCAAATTTTGTCCGATTTTAAAATCATATATCCAAGGTCATTCTTGAAACCATTTCAAATCCGCTAGTGGTGAAGAACCCACCTGCTAATGCAGGAGACATATGAGATGCAGGTTTGATCCTGGGTGGGGAAGATTCCCTTAAGGAGGGCATGACAACCCACTCCAGTATTCTTGCTTAGATAATTCCATGGAGAGAGGAGCCTGGCAAGCTACAGTTCATAGAACCACAAAGACTTTTAGTCATATTACTGAGTGACTAACACTTTCACTTTCATATATATATATATATATATATATATATATAGTTTGTGAATTTCCTAAACTTAATCAATCCTAAAGGAAATCAATCCTGAATATTCATTGGAAGGACTGATGCTGAAGCTTAAGCTCCAATACTTTGGCTACCTGATGCGAAGAACTGACTCATTGAAAAAGACCCTGATGCTGGGCAAGATTGAAAGCAGGAGAAGGGGATGACAAAGCACGAGATGGTTGGATGGCATCACTGACTCGATGGACATGAGTTTGAGCAAGCTCCGGAAGTTGGTGATGGATAGGGAAGTCTGGCTTGCTGCAGTCCATGGGGTCACAAAGAGTTGGACACCACTGAGCAACTGAACTGAACTGAATACATTGGTAAATGGTTGCCATAATCAAGTTATTTAACACACCCATCACCTCACATAGTTATCTAATATTTTTGTTATGAGAACACTTAAGATAAATTCTCCTAGCAAATTTCAAGTATACAATACAGCATTCTTAACTATAGTCACCATACTATACATTCAATCTCCAGAACTTACTCATTGTATGTAACTGAAATTCTGTAAACTTTGACCAACATCTCCCCATTTCCCCCATTCTCCAGCTGAAATCTATACTCTTTCTCAGCTATTATGAGTTCTATTATTTTATATTCTACATGTAAATGAGATCATGCAGTATTTGTCTTTCTGTGTCTGGCTTACTTCACCTACCCTAATATCTTCTAAGTCCATTCATGTTGTTGCAAATGGCAACACCGACTTCTTTTTTAAAGGCTGAATAATATTCCTGTGTGTATGCATATGTATGTGTGTATACCTATTACATTTTCTTTTATCCATTCATACATTGACAAACACTTAGGTTGTTTCCATATCTTGGCTTTTATGAATAATGCTGCAGTATATATCTCACAACATATATAGAATTTTACTCAAAATAGAGTAGATACTTAAATATTATACCTGTAACCATAAAACTTCTAGAAGAGAACATAGAAAAAGAGCTTTTTGACATTGATCTGGCAGTGATTTTTTTGGGTGTGACACCAAAGGCACAGGAAACAAAAACAAAAATATACAAGTGAGATTTTATCAAACTTCATCAGAGCAAAGGAAACTTTCAAGAGTATAAAGGCAGCCAATGTAATGGGATAAAATATTTGAAAGCCAAATATCTGATAAGGGCTTAATATTAGGTTGTCCAAAAAGTTTGTTCTGATTTTTCCATAGTATGTAACAGAAAAATCAGAACCAGCTTTTTTTGTTGTTGTTTAATTTTTAAAATTTCTGGTGTATGGAAATACAATGGACAGCTTTTTATTGTATGTTTTTTAGCTCTTTATTTTATATTGGATATAGCTTATTAACAATGTTGTGATAGTTTCAGGTGGACAGCAAAGGGACTCAGCCATACATATATATGTATCCATTCTCCTCCAAACTCCCCTCCCATCCAAGCTGCCACACAACATTGAGCAGAGTTCCATGTGCTATACAGTAGGACCTTGTTGGTTATCCATTTTAAATATAATGGTGTGTACATGTCAGTCCCAAACTTCTTTACTATCCTCTCCCCCTGCCCTCCCCACCCCCCACCCCCCGGCAGCAAGTTTCCAAATGAATTTTTTGGCCTACCCAATATTTACTATGTAAAGGAACTCAGCATAATAGCAAAAACAAAACAAAACAAAAGGCACACAAATTAAAAAATAGGCAAAGGACCTAATAGACATTTTCCCAAAGAAGACCTACAAATGAGTTCATCATTTCAGGTTCATCGAATTCAGTCCCCAGCATCACTAAGCATCTGGGAAATTCAAATCAAACCCACCAGTATCACTTCACACCTGTTAGGATGGCTGTTATCAAAAAAGTCAAAATATAAAAATGTTGGCAAGGATGTGAAGAACAGAGAACTGTTGGTGGGAATGTAGATTAATATATTTGGTATGGAAAACGATATGCATGTTCCTTAAAAAAATTGTAAATAGAACTACTGTATGATTCAGCAATCTCACTGCTGGGTATATATCCAAAGGAAATGAAGAGAGCTATATGGCTATAGGGTTTAGATACCCTTTATCTGGTTGAGAAAGATCCCCTCTATTCATCATTTGCTGAATATTTTTATTATGAAAGAATATTGGGTATTATCAAATGATTTTTCTGTTTATTGAGATGTATATATAATTAAAAAATTTAGATTGATATATTACATTAAACCAGCCTTACTAGCCTAAGATAAATTACACTTGATCATAGTGTATGATGTTTTGACTTCAGTTAGTTAGTATTTTGTTAAGTAATTTTATGTCCATATTCATAAGATATATTGGTCTGTGGTTTTAATTTCTTATGAGGTTTGCATTTTGTTTTGGTATCAGGGTAATTTCAGCCTCAAAAATAAGTTGGGAATTGTTCCCTTTTCTCCTTCTTGGAAGTGTTGTGAATAATTGTTATTAATTCTTGAATATTTGATTGAATTCAGAGGTGAAATCATCTGAACCTGGGGTCTTCTTTGTAGATAGTTTTTTGGTTAGATTCAATTTTTCATTTGCTATAAGTTTAGATTGTCTATTTCTTCTTGAAATAGAAGCTTGTGCCTTTAGGTGAGGTTTTCCAATTGAAATTCATAATTTGTTGGTGTAAAGTTATTTGTAGCATTTCTTTATAATACTATTTATTTCTGTAAGGTTAGTAATTTTTAACTTTTATTTCTGTTTTCTTTCTTTTTTTTTTTTTTGTAGTTTGAATCTTTTCTTTTTTCCCAAACCAGCTAAAAGTTTGTTAGTCTTGTTGCTCTATTGAAGAAACCTTTTTTTTTGTTTGTTTGTTTCATTGATTTTATTTCTGCTGCTCTTTTATTCCCTATTTCGATTATTTCTACTCTAATCTTTTTTTTTTTTCTATCTACTTCCTTTAGATTTAGTTTGTTCTTCATTCTTCAGTGTCTGAAAGTGGACTGTTAGGTTATTGATTTGAAATCTTTCTTCTTTCTTAATGTGGACATTTAGAGTTATATATTTTGTTTTAAGTACTGCTTTAGTTACATCTAATATGTTTTGGTATGTTGTACTTTTATTTTCATTTGTCACAAAATTTTTCTTTCCTTGTGATTTTTTTCTTTGACCCATTGACTGTTTAGTAGGGTGTTGTTTAATTTCCATATATTTAGTTTAATTTATCAAATTTTCTTCCATTGTTGATATGTAATTTTATTACCTTATTGTCAAAGAGCAAACTTTGTATAGTTGTATTATTTAAATTCTTTTAAATTTATTGAGGCTTATTTTTTAGGCTAGCTTATAGTATGGCCTCTAGAATGTTTCACATACACTTAAGAAAAATATATATTCTGTTGTGGATAGAGTGTTTTGAACATGTCTGTAGGTTTAGTTGGTTTATAGTATTTTTCAAAGGCTTTTAGTTCATTGTCTACCTTTGCCAGGTTGTTTATTCATTACTGATCAGTTCAGTTCAGTCGCTCAGTTGTGTCTGATTCTTTGCGACTCCATGGACTGCAGCATGCCAGGCTTCCCTGTCCATCACCAACTCCCAAAGCTTGCTAAAACTCATGTCCATCGAGTCCATGATGCCATCAAACCATCTTGTCCTCTGTAGTCCCTTCTCCTCCTGCCTTCGATCTTTCCCAGCATCAGGGTCTTTTCCAGTGACTCAGTTCTTCACATCAGGTGGCCAACGTATTGGAGTTTCAGCCTCAGCATCAGTCCTTCCAATGAATATTCAGGACTGACTTCATTTAGGATTGACGGGTTTGAGCTATCTCCTGGCAGTCTAAGGGACTCTTAAGAGTCTTCTCCAACACCACAGTTCAAAAGCATTAATTCTTTGGTGCTCAGCTTTCTTTATAGTCCAACTCTCACATCCATACATGACTACTGGAAAACCATAGCTTTGCCTAAATGGACCTTTGTTGGCAAAGTAATGTCTCTGCTTTTTAATATGCTGTCTAGGTTGGTCACAGCTTTTCTTCTAAGGAGCAAGTGTCTTTTAATTTCATGGCTGCAGTCACTATCTGCAGTGATTTTGGAGCCCAAGAAAATACCAAGAAAATCCATTAGTTACAATGGGGGTTTAAAATCTCAAAACATAATTTTGTAACACTGTTTTCCCTCTCCCGTCAATATTGTTTTTCTCATATCTTTAGGTTCTATTATTATGTGCATACAGTGTATTTTCATGATAGATTGACACTTTTGTCATTATGAAAGTGTCTCTTCTAACAATTTTTATCTCAATTTTATTTTGTATGATACTAATATATCCTCTACAGCTTTCTTTTTGTTACTGCTACTTATATTTGTTCTCATCCTTTTGCTTTTGAAAATTTTATCTTTGAATATAAAGCAAGTCTCTTTGGATGGTTGGATCAGGTTAATTGTTTCTTTTTCTTGACTCCATTTTCCTCATATGTGACTTTAGATAAGAATTTTTAATCCATTTATATTTAATGTAATTACTGATAAGATAGTTTTTACATCAGTCAATTTTCCAATTTGTTTTCTATGTTTCTTACATTTTTTCCTCTATTTGTCAAGCCACATCCCCCCCCCTTTTGAAATTAAGTAAATGTTTTTACTTTGCCTTTAAAAGTTCTTTGTTTCTTTCATGATACATCTTTTAAATATAACTTTCTTACTGGTTACTTTGGTGAGTATAATTGTCATCTTATCTAAAAATACCACATTGAGATTAATGCTAACTTAATTTCAATAGTTTATACAATTTTGCTTCAATAAATTCCAATCCTTCCTTCATTCTTTGTAAGTTATAATTTTGTTTTCCCAACAACACAGTTTGGTACTTATTATTTTGTTTTATTCTAATATATATACAAGGAGAAAACAGGAACAAAAATTCATATGCTATCTTTTATAATACAGGCTGCAGTCCATAGGGCTGCAAAAAGTTGGGCATGACTGAGCCTTTCATTCACTCACTTAACTACTTTTACAGGTTCTCTTCATTTCTACATTTAAGTTACCATGCTGTGTCTTGCGTATCAGCATGAAGGATTGCTTTAGTATGTGCTATAAGTCTGATCTGATATCAGTACATATTCTCAGTTTCTATTTGTCTGTAAGTGTCCTAATTTCATCTTTATTTTTAATGACGATTTTATAAAGGTGATTTCCTAGGAAAATTTATAGAATCTTTCAGCAGTTTTAAGCTATCACCCCATTATTTTTTCTTTTATTCTGTTATTCATGGTTATCTGATGTTTGAGAAATCAGCTCTTCAGCTCATTAAGCAACATTTATATCTCTGATATCTTTTTTTTCTGTATTCAAGATTCTCTCATTTGATCTTTGTCAATTTGGCTACGGTATCTTTTAGTGTTATCACTTTCAGTTTATCCTAATTTGAATTTGTTGAGCTTCTTGGATATTCAAATTAAGGTTTTTCATCAGTTTGGGCAAGTTTTCCTCCATTATTTCTTCAGATACTTTATTTGACCCTTCTCTTTTTTTCCTCTTTCATGATTCCCATTATGCATGTTGGTATGCTTGAAGATAATGATGTTCCATTGGTAGGTAATGCTCTGTTATTTTTCTTCATTCTTCTTTTCCATTTTGTTCATCATCCTCAATAATCTCTATTGATCTATTATCAGAATCACTGATTCTTTTGCTGAAAGCTCAAATCTTTTATTTAGTTTCTCTAGTGAAAATTTTTTCAGTTACAGTATTTCTTAACTCCTGAATTTCTATATGATTCTTTTTATCATTTCTAGATCTTTATGAATATACTATAAGGATACATTCTTTTGTCATACTTCCTTTAATTCTTTAAACATGATTTCTTACATCTTCAAAGATAGTTATAATAGGCTATTTAAAGTCTTTGTTTACTAAAACCAAAATCTATGCCTCTCTCATGAACATGTTCAATTGACTACTCTTTTATTCCTGAGTATTTGGTACACTTTTGTTTCTTTGCATACATAACAATATTTTGTTTAATTATTTTGTATTTTATCCTTCTGGTATCATATTTCTGTGTCTCCAAGATTTGTGATTGTTCTTGGTTTTTTTTTTTTTTTTTGTGTGTGTGTGTGTGTGTGTGTGTGTGTGTTGGTCTTTTTTGTTATGTTTTTATTTGAGAACTTTTTTAGTGTAGGCATTTATCACTATAAACTTGTGTCTTAGAACTGCTTTTACTGCATTCTATATGTTTTAATATGTTGTGTTTTCATTTTCATTTATTTCAAGGTATTATTTGATTTCCTTTTTTATTGCTTCTTTGACGCTTTGTTTGTTTAGGAGTATGTTGCTTAGTTTCCTTCTATTGCTGAAGTTTCTAGTTTTCATCGTACTGATTTCTAATTTTATACCATTGTCATCAGCAAAAGTACTTGATATATTTCAGTATTCTTAAATTTGTTGAGACTTATTTTGTGATATAACATATGATCTGTCCTGGAAAATGTTTCATGTGTGCTTGAGAAGAAAATGCATTCTGCTATTGTTGATTGTAGTATCTGTTAGGTCCACTTGGTCTAAAGTGTAGTTTGTCTATTGTTTCCTTACTGATTCTCTCTCTGGATAATATGTACATTGTTGAAAGTGATATATTAAGGGCCCCTATTATTATTGTCTTCCCTGGTGGTTGAGATGGTAAAGAATCTACCTGCAATGCAAGAGACCTGGGTTTTCCCATAATGAAATGTGGATTTGACCCCTGGGTCAGGAAGATCCCCTGAAGAAGGGAATGGCTACCCATTCTAGTATTCTTACCTGGAGTATTCCATGCACAGAGGAGCCTGGTGGGCTACAGTCCATGGGGTTGCAAAGAGTCAGACACAACTGAGTGAAAACTAACATTATTTTCTGCTATCTACTCTTCCATTCAAGTATGTTAATATTTGTATTATATAGAGTTAACACAGGTTTAATCTATGCAGATCCAGTTATATATGTATTTTGTTCAATAAATACATACAGGACTACACAATCCATGGTTGGTTGAATCTGCATATGTGGAAACTCACATATGGAGAACCAACTGTGGGACTTGAGCATCTGTGGATTTTGATATATACAGCAACTCCTGAAACCAATACCCAATGAATATCAAAGGCTACTGGAACCAATACCCCATGGAAATCGAAGGATGACTGTAGTGTTTGGTGCATACACACACACACACACACACACACATATATATACACACAATTGTTATTTTCTCTTTGAAAGCTTGACCCCTTTTTCATTGTATAATAACTTTTGTCTCTTATTACAGTTTTTTACTTTATGTCACTTTTGTCTAATATAAATGATATTAAAAAAGAGCCTCTGCCCTCTTTTGGTTGCCATTTGCAACGAATAACCGTTTTCATCACTTTCAGTCTCTATGTGTCCTTAAATGTGAAGTGAGTCTCTTATAGGCAGCATATGAGTCTTTTTTTTTTTTTTTAATTCCATTCAGACAATTTAGGTCTTTTACTTGTATAATTTAACCTGTTTAAATTTGAATAATTATTGATAGGGAAGGACTTACTATTGTCATTTTGTTCATTGTTTTCTCAGTGTTTCATATATCCTCACTTTGCATTTTTCTCTCTTGCTGTGTTCCTTTGTGATTTGATGATTTTCTGTAGTGATTTACTTGGATTCCTTTGTCTTTATTTATTTATTTTTTTGTATCTATTGTAGGTTTTTGCTTTTTGGTTACCACAAGTCTTTCATATGACATAGCAGTCTGTTTTAGGCTGATAACTACTTAACATCGATTACATACAAAATCACTACTACTCTTCACCCTCACATTTTGTATTTCTGTTGTCACTATTTATATCTTTTCATATTGTGTACCCATTAACGAATTATTGTAGTCATATTTAAAAAAATATTTTTGTCTTATAACCTTTATACTAGAGTTACAAATGATTTATATACCTCAGGCATGCAATGGCTCTAGGTGTGTGTTTTGGGAGGTGTTCAGTGTCTCACTGGCTCAGGCAGTTGCAACCCACAATGTCAGCAGCTGTGTGACCTCTGGCAACTAGAACTGTGATGAGGCACGGTGACTGCAAGGTCTGCTGTGGTTCTCAGCAGTGGCTCCAGGTTCAGCAGTGAGAGACTGAAGCATCTAGCAGTGATGCTTCAGAGTGATTATGTGCTCACATATGGTGGCAGAGGCTAGCTGTGGGGCATGAATGCAAGGTTGAGGGCTGACAATAGGAGTCTTAGCTGGCTACATGCATGTGTTTACCTGCATGGTCCAGGGTAAGCTGTAGGGGACAGGGTGGAGAGACTTAGGCAGCTGGAGCCAGTGAACTTGAAAACCTATGGAGCCCTTGGGGTGAACACTGCCATGAATCCAACACAACTGTGCTGGTTGCTGATTTCCTTAGTAGTGAAAGCAGTTAGGGAGCAGGCCTACAACAGACCACTGGGTCCTGTGGCTGGTCTCCCCATGTGACTGATACTGATAACTCTTGCCATTCTAGCAGCATCTCCAAAGTCTCAGCTATGCTTGTATCCCCAGTGAACTGGATAGGGATAAAGTGAAGCAAGTTTATCTTTCATGCAATGGCTCCCAAAGCTGGGAAAGGTGATTGCTCATTCTGCTAGGGGAATTATTAGATTAGGGCATTACCTATTTGCACTGAACAATGCTGACTTGAGAAATGGGATGATGGCAGGCAAGGTGAAACTGTTGTTCCTACCCTTTTTTGGATTCCATCTTGATTATTTATATTATTTTTCAGAATTTTATTGCTTTGTATGTTTGTATCAATATTAGTGGTTGCCCTGAGCATTATGGGCTTCCCTGCTGGCTCAGTGCTAAAGAATCGTCTTGCCAATGCAGGGGATGCAGGTTTGGTGCCTGGGTCAGGAGGATCCCTTGAGAAGGAAATGGCAACCTGCTCCAGTGTTCTTACCTGGGAAATCCCATGGACAGAGGACCCTGGCAGGCTACAGTCCATGGAGTTGCAAAAGAATCGGGCATGACTTAGCGACTAAACAACTAGGCATTACATGTGCGTATGTGTGTGTGTAAGCTATCATAGTGTATTCATATCAACCATACCATTTCAAGTGAAGTATAGAAAATCTTACATCCATATAGGTTATTTTACTCTCTCTGATTATCAAAAGTATTTTCTACTTATACATTGAATGGCATGTAAACAGGTAGCATAATTTTTGCTTCAACCATGTTTTTCTAAAAACATGTGTGTGCATGTGTGTGTGTGTATAAAAAGATTTCATTGCAGTATAGCCGATTTACACTATTATATTAGTTTTAGGTGTACAAAATAATGATTCAATATTTTTGTAGATTACACTCTGTTTAAGGTTATTAAAAAGAATGGCTTTATTTCCCTGTGCTGTGCAGTATATCCTTGTTGCTTATTTATTGTATACATAGCAGTTTGTATCTCTTAATCCTCCAACAATATCTGGCCCCTCGCCCTCCCTCTCCCTGCTGGTAATCACTATTCTTTATATCTATGAATTTGTTTCTATTTTGTTATATACATCTGTCTTATTTTTCAGATACCACATATAAGTGGTAATATAGTATTCATCTTTTTCTGACTGACTTATTTCACTAAAGCATAATACCTTCTAAGACCATACACATTGTTGCAAATGGCAACATTTCATTTTTTATGACTGAGTAACATTGTATGTTTGGTATCTTCTCCCATGAAGCTGTCTGGTCCTAAACTTTTGTTTGCTGTGAATTTTTAATAAGAAATTCAGTTTCACTACTAGTAATTAGTCTGCTCTGATTTTCTATTTCTTCCTGATTCAGTCTTCGGAGGTTGCATGTTTCTTTCTTCAGTTTTGCAAAGTTTTCAGCCGTAATTTCATCAAATACATTTTCAACTATTTTTCTGTCTCTTCTCCTTCTAGGAGCCCTGTAGTGCAAATTTTGATATACTTGATATACTTATCTCAGAGGTATCTCTTAAACTGTTCTCATTTTTAAAGTTTGTTTTTATTTTTGCTGTTCTGTTTGGGTGATTTAAATTATTATATCTTCCAGATGACTTATGCATTTTTCTTTCACCTACTCTGCTGTTAATTCTTTCTAGTGTGTTTTCCACTTCAGTTATTGTGTTTTCACCTTTGAGTAGTTCTTCTTTGTATTGTATAGTTCTTTGTTAAAATCCTCACTATGTTCATCTATTCTTTTCTTTAATTCAGTTAGCATTCTTTTTACAAATGCTTTGAATTCTTTACCTGGTAAATTATTTCTGCTTCATTAGTACTTTTATCTGTTTTATTTTTTTTTTCCTTGCTCTTTCAAGTGAAATAAATTCTTGTCTTTTCATTTTGCTTAACTTTTTCTGTGTCTATGAAATTAGGTGAAACAGTTGCATATTACAGTCTTGAAGGCATGTGCTTGTATTGAGAGTGTCCCTGTATAGTCTTCATTTGCCCAGTGGCTTTGGTGTAAGAGCTGGATTTAACATAAACACAAGTCACATGTTTCCCCAGGGTGTGCTGGCAGCTATCAACTTGGTAGGAAGTGGGGCTAGAGATGGAGGGGCTAAGCTGTAGTACTAGGTGTGAGCTAGGGCTTCTCCTCTGGTCAGTGGCTGTCACTGACCTATTGAAGGTCAAGTCATGTCCCGTTACTGGAGCAGAAGCCCTGGGGGGTCGAGTCTGAGCTGGCTCCGTTCCTTTAAAGTGTGTGTTCTCCCCCTCCAAGCATTTGCACTCTCACCCAAAGAGGAGCCATGATGGACAAGCTTGACTTGTTTGGGTACTCAATGTGGGTCTGAGTACAGGCTATGTTGGCCCTGGTCTCAGCCAGAAACTCAGGCTACTTCCAATGTACTGTCACTTTGGGTCTGAGCCACCTTTGTTCCTTATATCTTAGTTCTCCTCTGCCCCCACAGAGCTGGTGGAGCTAGTGTGGGCAATTGTTGTGGGTCAGGGTGTGACCCATGGTATTCTAGCCACAGTCGGAGACCTGGACAACTTCTGATATGCCACCTGTGTATGTGCCAGTAATGGCTGACTTTCCCTTCTCAGGTGCCATTCTGCATCTGAGCCAGCTTTGTGCCTCGCAGCCAAGTTGTCCCCTTGGTCCTGGCAGCCTTTACCCCCATTTGGAGGTGTGTCATGAAACAAGCAGAACCAGAGCATTTGTGCAGTTCAGGCTGGGGTGTGTGTCAGAGTAGTTGTGGGCAACTGGCTAGTAACCTGTGCAGTTTCAATCTGCCCTCTCCACCCTTTTTCAGAGCATAAGCAAGCATGTGCACACTCCTCATGAGCAGAGTCCAAACTTCCCAGAGCCCTCCTTTCAGTCCCACTGACCCTCCAACCAACCAAAGGGACTCATTTTACCAGGGTCAGACCCCAGGGCTGAGGCACCCAACATGTGGCTTGAACTGCTCACTCTCCACCTGTATAATCTCCCTTCTCATTTGAATCCCTTCATAGGGGCACAGGTTCTATTCTGATCACTTCTTTTTACTTCTTACAAGATTCTATATGTGTTTTCCTTATAGTATTGTTTATATAGGAGTCCTTCTGCCAGTTTCCAGAAAGTTTTTTATGAGAATTGCTCCACATGTAGGTTTATTTTTCCTGCTATTTATGGAGGAGGTGAGTTCCACATCCTTTTATTTGCCATCTTCTTCCATCCCCTAAAGAAATTTATTGTGAGGAATTGACTCACACATCTATGGAGGGTGAGAAGCTTTACTGTGTGCCATTTACAAACTGGAGACCTAAGAAAACCAGTAGCATAGTTCAGTCTGAGGCTGAAGGCCTGAGAACTTGGGGAGCTCATGATTTAATTCCCATTCCTTAGGGCAGAAGAGGACCAATTTTTCACATCAAGCAGTCAAGCAGACAGGCATATTTTCCTTTTTTCATTAAAAAAAAATTATATTGTGATTCTCAATGGATTGGATGATGGCCACTGACACTGGGGGCAGGGCAGTCAATTTCATTCATTCTGTTGATTCTAATGACAATATCATCTGGAAACATGCTCAGAAATACATGTTTCATCATATTCTAGGCACTTTATTACCCTGTCAAGTTGACACATAAAATTAACAATCATAAGCCCAACTCTTCTCAAATTAGGACTCATATGAATCTCCTTAACATATAATTAATCTTTAAACAAAGACAATATCATAATTCTACCTAAATAATACAAGTTTATTATATATAGATGAAAATATGCTAAGCTCTGCACAGAAGAAAAGATACAGTTATTAGTGATGTTTATTCTTGTCCTCGGTCTCTCAGTCATGCCTGACTCTTTGTGACCCCATGAACTGTAGCCTGCCAGGCTACTTCTGTCCATGGGATTTCCTGGGTAACAATACTGCAGTGCATTTCCATTTCTTCTCCTTCAGTTCAGTTCAGTTCAGCCACTCAGTCATGTCTGACTCTTTGTGACCCCATGAACCACAGCATGCCAGGCCTCCCTGTCCATCACCAACTCCCGGAGTTTACCCAAACTGATGTCCATTGAGTTGGTGATGCCACCCAACCATCTCATCCTTTGTCTATCCCATCTCCTCCTGCCCTCAATCTTTCCCACCATCAGAGTCTTTTCAAATGAGTCAGCTCTTCACATCAGGTGGCCAAAGTATTGGAGTTTCAGCTTCAACATCAGTCCTTCCAATGAACATTCAGGACTGATCTCCTTTAGGATGGACTGGTTGGATCTCCTTGCAGTCCAAGGGACTCTCAAGAGTCTTCTCCAACACCGCAGTTCAAAAGCATCAATTCTTCAGCACTCAGCTTTTTTTATAGACCAACTCTCACATCCATATATGACTACTGGAAAACCATAGCTTTGACTAGGCAGACCTTTGTCAGCAAAGTGATATCTCTGCCTTTTAATATGCTGTCTAAGTTGGTCATAACTTTCCTTCCAAGGAGTAAGAGTCTTTTAATTTCATGGCTGCAATCACCATCTGCAGTGATTTTGGAGCCCAGAAAAATAACATCAGCCACTGTTTCCACTGTTTCCCAATCTATTTGCCATGAAATGATGGGACCAGATGCCATGATCTTAGTTTTCTGACTGTTGAGCCTTAAGCCAACTCTTCCACTCTCGTCTTTCATCATCATCAAGAGGCTCTTTAGTTCCTCTTCACTTTCTGCCATAATGGTGGTGTCATTTGCATATCTGCATGTCATATTGCATATCATTTGCATATTGATATTTCTCCTGGCGATCGTGATTCCAGCGTGTGCTTCCTCCAGCCCAGTGTTCTCATGATGTACTCTGCATAAAAGTTAAATAAGCAGGGTGACAATATACAGCCTTGATGTACTCCTTTTCCTATTTGAACCAGTCTGTTGTTCCATATCCAGTTCTAACTGTTGCTTCCTGATCTGCATACAGGTTTCTCAAGAGGCAGGTCAGGAGGTTTGATATTCCCATCTCTTGAAGAATTTTTCACAAGTTTATTGTGATACACACAGTCAAAGGCTTTTGCATAATCAATAAAGCAGAAAAATATGTTTTTCTAGAAATCTCTTGCTATTTTGATGATCCAGTGGATGTTGGCAATTTGATCTCTGGTTCCTCTGCCTTTTCTAAAACCTGCTTGAACATCTAGAAGTTCACGGTTCACGTATTGCTGAAGCCTGGAGAATTTTGAGCATTACTTTACTAGTGTGTGAAATGAGTGCAATTGTGTGGTAATTTGTGAGCATTCTTTGGCATTGCCTTTCTTTGGGATTGCAATGAAAACTGACGTTTTCTAGTCCTATGGCCACTGCTGTGTTTTCCAAATTTGCTGACATAGTGAGTGCAGCACTTTCACAGCATTGTTTTTAAGGATTTGAAATATTTCAACTAGAATTCCATCACCTCCACTAGCTTTATTCATAGTGATGCTTCCTAAGGCCCACTTGACTTCACACTCCAGGATGTCTGGCTCTAGGTGAGTGATCACACCATCGTGATTATCTGTGTCATGAAGATATTTTTTATACAGTTCTTCTGTGTATTCTTGCCACCTCTTCTTAATGTCTTCTACTTCTGTTAGGTCCATACCATTTCTATCCTTTATTGAGCCCATCTTTATGTGAAATGTTCCCTTGGTATCTCTAATTTTCTTGAAGAGATCTCTAGTTTTTCCCATTCTATTATTTTCCTCTATTTGTTTGCATTCATCGCTGAGGAAGGCTTCCTTATCTCTCCTTGCTATTCTTTTGGAACTCTGCATTCAAATGGGTATAGCTTTCCTTTTCTGCTTTGCTTTTTGCTTCTCTTCTTTTCGCAGATATTTGTAAGGCCTCCCCAGACAGCCATTTTGGTTTTTTTTTTGCATTTCTTTTTCTTGGGGATGGTCTTGATCCCTGTCTTCTCCTTAATATCCCACAATTTAAGTCCTGTGATGTATAATTAGCAATGCTTAAATACTATGATATATAAAGTCAACTTATCTTACATGTTGTGATAAAAAAATGAGAGAGGGGAGAAAAAATATGTCTTCTCACTCATATACATATGTAAACACAGAAACATATTCCTAACAAAACAAGGAGGAAATACTCAAGAGAATTATATTTCTACTTCTGAAGCTAGTCACGGGTCATACCTAGTATTTGTAACTATCTTTTACTACTCATTCTGTACTCTATTTAGCAAGCACCTCAGTTGGTTACTCTTCTTTACCTGGTAGTGTGACTCATGATTTCATTCCTGAAGTATCTGAGTCATTAGTAATTTTACCTGAGTTGAGTTATTATAGTTTTCCATTGACCTTAATCATAGAACATGGTAATACTGAGATATATCCTATGTGTTTTTCAGATAAATTTATATTACCTCCATTGTGGATCTGTGAAGAAGGCTGAGTGCCAAAGAATTGATACTTTTGAATGGTGGTGTTGGAGAAGACTCTTGAGAGTCTCTTGGATTGCAAGGAGATCCAACCAGTCCATTCTGAAGGAGGTCAGTTCTAGGTGTTCACTGGAAGGACTGATGCTAAAGCTGACACTGCAATACTTTGGCCACCTCATGCGAAGAGCTCACTGGAAAAGACTCTGATGCTGGGAGGGATTGGGGGCAGGAGAGGGGGACGACCGAGGATGAGATGGCTGGATGACATCACCAACTCGATGGACATGAGTTTGAGTGAACTCCAGGAGTTGGTGATGGACAGGGAGGCCTGTCTTGCTGCGATTCATGGGGTTGCAAAGAGTTGGACATGACTGAGCTGAACTGAACTGAACTGAAGGCAACATTTCATGCAAATATGGGCACAATAAAGGACAGAAACTGTCTGGACCTAAAAGAAACAGAAGATATTAAAAAGCTGTGGCAAGAATACACAGAGAACTATACTATATATATAAATATATAAATATATATATGTATGTATATGTTTATGTATATCTTATGACCCAGATAACCACAATGGTGTGGTCACTCACCTAGATCCAGGCATCTTGGAGTGTGAAGGCAAGTGGATGTTAGGAAGCCTCACTATGAACAAAACTAGTGGAGGTGATGGAATTCCAGGTGAATTATTTCAAATCCTAAAATACTGTACTGTTAAAGTGATGCACACAATATGCCAGCAAATTTGGAAACTCAGCAGTAGCCACAGGAATGGAAAAGTTTTTATTCGAATCCCAAAGAAAGGCAATGCCAAAGAATGTTCAAAATACCACAGAGTTGCACTCATCTCACATGCTAGCAAAGTAGTGCTGAAAATTCTCCAAGCTAGGCTTCAACAGTACATGAATAACTTCCAGATGTTCAAGATGGATTTAGAGAAGGCAGAAGAATCAAAGATTAAATTGCCAATATCAGTTGGATCTCAGAACAAGCAAGATAATTCCAGAAAAACATCTACTTATGCTTCATTGACTACACTAAAGTCTTTGACTGTGTGGATCACAACAAACTGTGGAAAATTCTTCACGAGATGGGAATACCAGACCACTTCACCTGCCTCCTGAGAAATCTGTATGCAGGTCAAGAAGCAACAGTTAGAGCAGACTGGTTCCAAATTGGAAAAGGAGTACATCAAGTTTGTATATTGTTACCCTGCTTATTTAACTTACATGCAGAGTACACCATTTGAAATGCCGGGCTGGATGAAGCACAAGTTACAGTCAAGATTTCTAGGAGAAATATGAATAACCTCAGCTATGCTGATGACACCACCCTTATGTCAGAGAGTGAAGAATAACTAAAAAGCCTCTTGATGAAAGTGAAAGAGGAGAGTGCAAAAGTTGGCATAAAACTCAACATTCAGAAAATGAAGATCATGGCATCTGGTCCATCAATTCATGGCAAATAGATGGGGAAACAATGGGAAAAGTGAGAAACTTTATTTTCTTGGGTTCCAAAATCACTGCAGATGGTGACTGTAGCCATGAAATTAAAAGACGCTTGCTCCTTGGAAGAAAAGCTATGGCAATCCTAGACAGCATATTAAAAAGCAGAGACGTTACTTTGCCAACACAAGCCTGTCTAGTCAAAGCTGTGGTTTTCCAGTAGTCATGTATGGATGTGAGAGTTAGAGCACCAAGAAAGCTGAATACTGAAGAACTGATGCTTTTTGAACTGTGGGGTTGGACAAGACTCTTGAGAGTCCCTTGGACTGCAAGGAGATCAAACCAGTCCATCCTAAAAGACAACAATACTGAATATTCATTCCAAGGACTGATGTTGAAGCTGAAGCTCCAATACTTTGGCCACCTGATGCGAAGAGCTGACTCATTAGATAAGACCCTGATGCTGAGAAAGATTGAGGGCAGGAGGAGAAGCAGATGACAGAGGATGAGATGGTTCGATGGCATTACCGACTTGATGGATATGAGATCCATCTTCTACTTGTCATAGCAAGTTCCGGGAGTTGGTGATGGACAGGGAAGCCTGGGGTGCTGCATTGTGTCGCAAAGCATCAGACTGGATTGAGCGACAGAACTGAACTGAAGTGATGGTGGTTTTATTCCTATTTTTTAAAGAAATATCCATACTGTTCTCCATAGTATTTGTATCAGTTTGCATTCCCACTAATAGTATAAGAGGCTTCCCCCTTCTCCACACCCTCTCCAACATTTGTTTGTAGACTTTTGATAATGGCCATTCTGACCGGTGTGAGATGATACCTCATTGTGGTTTTGATTTGCATTTCTCTAATAATTAGCAATGTAGAGCATATTTTCATGTGTTTATTAGCTATCTGTATGTTTCTTTGGAGAAATGTCTGTTTATGTCTTTCAGGCAGCAGTTTTAACTTCTAGGTGAATGGAATCATTGTTGTGTCTCTTGGTGGAATTATTCCTCCCTCTTTAAGAAACTTCTAGGCTACCAGAACATTAGATCACAGGAAGACGAAGCAGAAGTTTTCTAGTGAGTCAATAAGGTAGTAATGAGTGATGCCATTCCCATTTGTACCCTTTATTCCTGGATCCATGAATCCCGGCTATGGGAGAAAAAGCAGTGATGGGAGGTGGAGATGTTGAATAATATCCTCCAAACTGTGAAAGAACTTTATGACCAAAAAATGAAGCATGTAACTCCATAAAGTGCAATTATGAAGTCTATTGTGGATAACTTACATACAAGCAAGATCAGGTGGATGATGATCGAGAGGCATTAGCAGCTGCACTCTGAATTGCCCAGAAGGGTACAGGGAGATTTAAAGGGGGCAAAGCTTAAAACAGAATATCTCTACCAAGGGAGAACGATGCCCACACTGTTGAGAACTGGGTTTTTCCTCCCCCTTGGGGCATCTTGTGACCATTAACGATTTGCTTCAGCAAAAGACATTCTCCTGTTTTTCATATCTGATGAAGGCAAGCTGATAGGGAACTTGTTTGGTTTGGGTACATTCTTTGTAAGTATGATAAAGTTTAGCTATGCATAAAGTGGAGGGATAGGACTGCAGGCCTAATACGGAGCTAGCAAAGTGGAGTCACTGTGATTCAGGCACATAAGCATCAAGTATTAGATGCTGACTCACAGCATATATAACCTTCTGGAGAGCCTTTCCCAAGCCCTGCCAGGTATTGTGAAAGAGCTGGTACTGTAACTGGGTCTTCAGAAAGCCATTCCACTCTTGTCAAATCAACTATCTCAGAGTGGCAGAAAGCGTGGTAAAACTAGTGAACTACATGAGCATCGTCTGCTGTTGTACTTCTTTTGCTATGAAGTGAGTTCCTTGATTAGAAGGAATGCTGTATTGAATACCATGATGGTGAATATAGCATTCTGTTGTGCTCAGATGGTCGTGCTGGCAGAGGAATTGCATATAGGAAAGCAAATCCATATCCAGAATAAGTGTCTATTCCAGTAGGAACAAAGCAGTCTCCTTTCAATGTTGTTAACAGTTCAGCGTAATTGACCTGTTTCCATATAACTGGCTGAGTTTTCCAGAGAATGGTGCCATATTGAGCACTCACTGTTGGTCTCTGTTCCTGGTAGGTTGGACATTCAGTCCAAGCTGATGTCCAAGTGTTGATGAGTGCAAGTCCGTGTTGCTGATCCCATGCATAACCCCTATCTCTGCCACCATGGCCTCTTTGTCCATGAACCCACTGGACAGTGACTTAGGTGGCTGGGCAAAGAAGCTAAGAAGTATCTACAGAATGGGTAGATCTATCCACTTGATTGTTAAATTCCTCCTCTGCAGAGATTACCCTTTGGTGAGCATTCACATGGGACACAAATATATTCACATTTTCTGCCCATTCAGAAAGGCATATCCACAGACTTCTATATCAAATTTTCCTTATCACCAGTTTTTCAAATACGTTCCTTCCAAGTCCATGACAATTGAGCCAAGCCATTGGTCACATCTGTGAATTGTTATATAATTGCACTGCTGGGCATTTTTTCCTTCTAAGCAAAGTGAGCAGACAAGTGTGCAACTCTAAATTCTACCCACTGGGAGGGCTTTCCTTCACCACTGTCCTTCATGGATGTCTTATAAAGAGGTTGTCCACTTCTGGGTGGTACTTGCATATCTTTCAAATCCTTATGTAAACAAGACCTGAAATTTATCTTCTTCAGCTGTCTGAGCATAGAGAATTCCCCAGGGGGCTGTAGGTACAGGCTGAGAAGGAGAAGGTAATATAATTGTAATGGGGACAATGGGCATTTGGACATCTCCATGAAACTTCCTCATATTTTCAGGGTCTCTTCAACACCAATCTCATATTTTCAACTTACATTTGATGATGCAATACTGCATTGCCTACAGCCTTTATGACTTGGTAGGTGAGATAATACCTATTTCATGGTGGTGAGTTCAAGTTACAAGATAAGTTGGCCCATGATTAAATGCTCAATTTCTAGGGAAGCCCAGAAATGGACCAAGAATTCTTCCTCAAAAGGGGTATAATAATCTGCAGTGGATCACAGGTCTTGGCTCAAAATTCCTGAGAGCTTGCACTATAGTTTGCCAAGATCATGACATAGACTCTAAACAGCTTCCCTATGTGCCACAGACAATTTAATCACCATTTGATCTGCTGGATCATGGGTCCGAAGTGGCAGAGAAGCTTGCACTGCAGGCTGGACAAGTTGCAAAGGTTTCTGTTATTCTGGATCCTACTCAAAGCTAATAGTTATTTGAGACACTTGGTAAGTGAGTCAGAGTAACATACCAGAATGAGGAGTGCGTTGCCTTCAGAACTGAAAGAGGTCCACTAGACAGTATGTGTCTCTTTTTGGTTATAAGAAGGACAAGATAAAATGCTTGCCATTAACTTTAGAAGAGATACCTTGACATGCCTCACACCACTGAACCTCTGTAAATTTCACCAAAATAGAATGCCCCTGAATTGCTGGATTTGCTTCTCACCCTCTGGAATGCAATGGTCTTACCAATATCTCTAGAGTATTGTATGTGTCCTTCTTACTACTAGGTCCAATCTGCATAATATCATTAATATCAAAGACCAATGATATTTTGTGGAAATGAAGGTGATCAAGATCCTTGTAAAGAAATTATGAGCTAGGATAGTGAAGGTATAATGTTTGCCTGGTCAGCTGAAATAAAATTGTTTCTGATGGTCCTTATTAACAGATTCCATGGGGTCACAAATAGTCGGAAACAACTGAGTGACTGAACTGATTAACAGATACAGAAAAAAAAAATCATTTACCAGACCAATAGATGCATATTATATTCAAGCGGATGTGTTAATTTGCTCAAGAAGTAAAATCACATCTGGTTTAGCAGCTGAAATTGGAACCATTTCCTAATTAAGTGTACAATAATCAACTTTTCATTCTCTAAGACCCATCTGACCTCTGCACAGGCCAAATAGGCATGTTGAAAGGGGATATTGTGGGAATTGCCACCTTTGCACCTTTCAAGTCATTGATGGTGGCACTAATCTCTGCTATCCCTCTGGTAATGTGGTATTGCTTTTCATTTACTATTGTCTTAGGTAGAGACAGTTCTACTGACTTCCAGTTGGCCTTTCCCACCATTTGCCTCATTCAAGAGATCAGGGAATCAACGTGGGGATTCTTCCAGGTGCTGGATGTGTGTGTGTGTCTGTTCTATTTTGTGCATTCCAGAACTGGGGAAATAACCACAGGATGAATTTTGGGAACTACTGTATCCCTGTGAGATGGACCTGAACTCAAACTCCATTGATCACCTCACCTCCATAATCCTGTACTCTGGTGGCCTACAGTGCTGTTTTGGGTTGCATGGAATCTATTCCAAATCACTGTCCACTAGTCCCCTGAAGATCTGATTAATTTCTTTTAGTACTTTTTTGTCAATGCACATAGGACTTTTGGTCCCTATAAGGAAGGTTGGAGAAAGGATTAGTAACATATGTTTTTGGTAGTATACCATGATCCTTTCTCAAAGCTGCTCAACCTCTCTCTCATTCAAGAGATTCTGGGTTTGTGAACTATATTATGTATGGGAATTGATTGAGGGGCTGTGTCTCTGTGTTTTAATGATTCAGGTTAGACTTTTGTTTTCTTGACCTAGAGCTTTTCTGCTTATACAGATAAAGTTAAGAATTTAGTGGACTTCTATCAATTTCATTCTAGAAACACCATGATCAAGTAGCCAGCATTTTAGGTCTGCATGAGTCAGACTATTCTGACTACTGCTTTGAATCTGCTTTCCATTATGGTAATTATGTCTACCTGGTCTTTTGCTATTGAATTCTGCCATTTGGATCCTATCGCGTCAAAATCCAATTACTGCCATTGCATTTAGGTTTTTCAGTCCAATGACTGCTGTTCTCACAGTGAGGTCTGGCCTACAAAAAGCATACATAGCTCCTCAGGGATGCTGCTGCTTTTCTCAGAAGTTTAGTTCTCACAATATTTGTGAACAGTATGTCTTCTGGGCTCTTCTGGTGTGGGTGAGCAGGTCTTAAATGGAAAATACAGTAATATTCCAGTCTCTTCATCCTTTGAATCCCTTTCCCTACATTAAGCCAGAAATTTTGGCCTAACATGTCCAGTTTGCTTACTGTGAGCCAACTTATGTCCATGTTTCAGTCAGTGAACCAACCAACCCATCAGAATGTTAGAGCCCTGTCAGACTACCTAAGCTGCAATATTTAGTACAGAATCTTTGCTTAGTGAGTCTATATCAATAAATTTGTCCTGATCCAACTTCATGTTCCTTCCACCATTATCCCCCTGGAGGATGATGTGGCAGCCCATTCCAATATTCTTGCCTGGATAATTCCATGGACAGAGGAGCCTGAGAGGCTGTGTGTGTGTATGTGTGTGTGTGTGTGTTAGTTGATTCCTTTTATTTCTTTTTCTGCTCTAATTGCTGTGGCCAAAACTTCCAAAACTATGTTAAATAGTAGTGGTGAAAGTGGGTACCCTTATCTTCTTCCTGATTTTAGGGGAAATGCTTACAATTTTTCAACATTGAGGGGATCTAATTAAAATTAAAAGCTTCTGCACAATAAAGGAAACTATAATCAAGGTGAAAAGACAGCCTTCATAATGGGAGAAAATAATAGCAAATGAAGCAACTGACAAATAATTAATCTCAAAAACATACAAGCAACTCCTGCAGCTCAATTCCAGAAAAATAAACGACCCAATCATAAAATGGGCCAAAGAACTAATCAGACATTTCTTCAAAGAAGACATATAGATGGCTAACAAACACATGAAAAGATGCTCAACATCACTCATTATCAGAGAAATGCAAATCAAAACCACAATGTGGTGCCATTTCACGCCAGTCAGAATGGCTGCTATCCAAAAGTCTACAAGCAATAAACGCTGGAGAAGGTGTGGAAGAAAGGGAACCATCTTACACTGTTGGTGGGAATGCAAACTAGTACAGCCACTATGGAGAACAGTGGAGATTCCTTAAAAAACTGGAAATAGAACTGTCTTATGACCCAGCAATCCCACTGCTGGGCATACACACTGAGGAAACCCGAATTGAAAGAGACACGTGTACCCCAGTGTTCATTGCAGCACTGTTTATAATAGCCAGGATTTGGAAGCAACCTATATGTCCATCAGCAGACAAATGGATAAGAGAGCTGTGGTACATACACACAATGGAGTATTACTCAGCCACTAAAATGAATATGTTTGAATCAGTTCTAATGAGGTGGATGAAACTGGAACCTATTATACAAAGTGAAGCAAGCCAGAAAGAAAAACATCAATACAGTATACTAATGCATATATATGGAATTTACAAAGATGGTAACAATAACCCTGTATGCAAGACAGCAAAAGAGACACAGATATGTATAGAACAGTCAGTCTTTTGGACTCTGTGGGAGAGGGCGAGGATGGGATGATTTGGGAGAATGGCATTGAAACATGTATATTATCATATGTGAAATGAATCACCAGTCCAGGTTTGATGCATGATACAGGATGGTTGAGGCTGGTGCACTGGAATGACCCAGAGGGATGGTATGTGGAAAGAGGTGGGAGGGGGTTCAGGATGGGGAACATGTGCACACCAGTGGAAGATTAATGTTGATGTATGGCAATACCAATACAATGTTGTAAAGTAATTAGCCTCCAATTAAATAATTAATTTATGTTAAAAAATTAAAAAAATAGCATAACCAAAAAAAATAAAATAAAAAAGAAACGAAAAAATAGAGACATCGTGTGGCCTAAACCAAACATATGCAAGTTGAATTTAGCTCTCTTGCTTCCAGTCACTGATCATTGGATAGTCAGATTTTGTCCTTGGAACATTCTAGACCATCAGAGAACTATATTCTTGAATCATCTTATTTTTGCCCTTTATCTAAGTGTTGGTACTGAATGAATATTCCTTGATTTTATGAAAATGTCCTACAAGGGAAGGCATTTATTCAATCAACAAAAGTTTATGTAGTGCTTACTTTGTGATAGGCATATATTAAATCAATATAAGAAGAAGCTGTTAAAGAAGATCGCTATTCTATTTGTCCTGGGATTTTATTGAGGATGTAGACTGCTATATCAAACAGTTTTCACTTTAGGAGGATCCACTGGGGAAATACCTCGGGTTCACAGAATGCTGTGTCTCTCCTAAACAGTTACTTTGAATCTATATTATAAAGTTGTTGAATCTGATAATGATTTGCCTCTCTGCTCAGACAAATACTAGAGAGCTCAGAATAAAATTTTTGGCTCACTTCTGGCATTTATAGATGAATGTATGATATTTTTAAATGTATATGTCACTGGCTTTGTCTCGTTTGCCTACTGTTTTTTTTCTGTCATTTCCATTACCCGATTCATCATATTTGTTTTTATGGTAATAAAAATAAGAATACAAATTGGGTTTTGGCTGGGTTCGAGTCCCAGCACATGAGTTCAAGTCCCAATTTGAGGTTAATTGTTTCATTTTTAAGATATTCTTTTTAACTTTGTTTTCTCTAGATTACTGTGATGTATTTAGATTTTGGGGAGGAGGGTTGTTTTATGCATATTCTTCAGTCTGTGACTTCATTTTGAAATATTTTAAGATTTGGAATACTTCTATGTGAAGTATTTCATTTTCATTTGTTTCTTCTTTTTTAAAATTTCCTCTTCGATTTCTTCATTGATCCATTGGTTGTTTGGTAGTATATTAATTAGCCTCTGTATATTTTTTTTTAGTATTTTTTTTAATGTAATTGATTTCTAACCTCATAGCATTTTGATCAGAAAGGATATTTGATGTGATTTCAATTTTTTGAATTTACTGAAGTTTGCTTTGTGACCCAACATGTGTGATCTATCCTGGAGAATGTTCCATGTGCATTTTAGAAGATTGTGTATACTGCTACTTTCAGATGGAATATTCTATTAAAAAATTGGTCTAATCTTTAATTTAAGTCCTATGCTCCCTTGTTGATTTTCTGTTGGGATGATCTGTCCATTGATGTAAGTGGGATGTTAAAGTCCCCCACTATTATTGTATTACTGTTGATTTTTCCTTTTTTTTTTTTTTTTGGCTATTGGTATTTGCCTTATATATTGAAGTGTTCCTATGTTGGGAGCATATATATTTACAATTGTTTATCTTCTTAGGTTGATTCCTTGATTATTAGTTAGTGTCCTTCCTTGCCTCTGTAATAGTCTCTTTTTAAAATTTTATTTTGTTCAATATGAGTATTATTCTTCCAGCTTTCTTTTGATTTCTGTTTTTATGGAATACCTTTTTCAATACCCTTATTTTTACTCTGTATGTGTCCCTAGATCTGAAATAGGTCTCTTGTAGACAGCATATATACAGGTTCTATTTTTGCATCCATTTAGCCAGTCTGTGTCTTTTGTCTGGAGCATTTAATGCATTTACTTTTAAGATAATTATCATTATGTGTGTTCTTATTGCCATTTTGTTAATTGTTTAGGATGTGTTTTGTAGGTCTTTTTTTCCATCCTCTTTTGCTCTCTTCTCTTGTGTTTTGATGACTGTCTTTAGAGTTGTGATTGGATCGCATTTTATTTGTGTGTGTGAGTATCTATTGTGGATTTTTGGTTTACAGTTCCTATGAGGTTTTGATATAGTTGTGTGTTTGTGTGTGTGTGAGTATTTTAAATTGTTGGTCTCTTAATTTCAAGTGCATTCTGAATATCCTGCATTTGTACTTTCTTCCTCTCACAATCACTGCTTTTTGATTTCATATCTGTATGTGGATGATTTCTTTTACTGTATGTTTACATTTACCAATGAGCTTTCCCATGTCCCTGGGACCACTATAATGCAGACGTTGGTGTATTAAATGTTGCCCCAGAAGTCCCTTAGACTGTCCTTATCTCATTTCATTCTTTTTTGTTCTATTTCATGGCAATTATTCCCATCAATCTGTATTTCAGCTCTCATAGTTTTTCTTCTGCCTCATTTATTCTGCTATTGATGCTATTCTGTCTAGTATATTTTACATTTTAGTTTTTGTAATGTTTATCTCTACTTGTTTTTTAAATTTTATAAGATTTTCTTAAACATTTTTGGTATCTTCTTGTTCTGTGTCTCCATACTTTTTCCAGGATCTTGGATGAGCTTTCCTATCATTATTCTGAATTATTTTCCAAGCATGTCACCTGTGCCCACTTCACTTAGTTGTTCTTCTGGTTTTTTTTTTTTTTTTTTTTAATCTATTCCTTCTTCTGAAACATATTTTTCTGCTGTCTCATTTTGCCTAAATTTCTGTTTCTAATCTTTCTTCTGCATTTTGTAGGATTATTTTTCCTCTTGCTTCTGGTATCTGCCTCTTCGTGAGTGTGTTTGGTCCAAGAACTTCTGCAGGCTTCCTGGTCGGAGGGACTGGTTCCTGCCCACTCGTGGGTAGAGCTGGGTGTTATCCCTCATTTGGGCAGGGCTGTGTCAAGGGGTATATTTAGAGATGATGCTGGGCTCAGGATGGCTTTACTCAGGCTGCTTGTGATGATAGGTCTGTGTTCCCACCCTGTTGGTTGTTTGGCCTGAGGCATCCCAGCACTGGATCTTGCAGGATGTTGGATGGGGCCAGGCCTCTCACAGTAATGACCTCTGTGAGAGTTCACAAGGATGACTGTATCCTAGAACCTCAGCCACCACTGTCTTTGCCCCATAGTGGGCCAGAGCTAACTACTTCCTCCCCAGGAGACCCATAGGTAGGTCTACTCCAGGCTCCTATGGTGTCAGTGCTTTACCCTGGGTCCCAGTGCACATGAAACCTTGTTGTATACTCCAAGAGTGGAGTCTTTGTTTCCCCAAACCAACCCTTGTTGGTTGTGACCAACCCTTGTTGGCCCTCAAACCAAATGCCCTGGCAACTCTTTTCTGATGTCACACCCCAGACAGCAGAGCCTGATATGGGGCTCAGAATGCTCATTCCTATGGGAGAATCTCTGTGACATGATTATTTTCCAGTTTGTGGGTTGCCCACCAACAGGTATGGGATTTGATTATATTGCAAAAGTACCCCCTTTAACATCTTACTTAGCTTCTTCTTTGTCTTTGGATGTAGATTTTTTTTTTTTTTGGTAGGTTCTGGTCCTTTTTCATTAGTTATTCAGCAGTTAGTTTTGATTTCGGTTTTCTTGTGAGAGGAGGTGAGCTCAAATCCTTCCACTCTGCCATCTCGTCTCCTCCCTCTCTTCCTTTATCTTAAAATATTGATGATAGTTATGAAACCTAGTATCTAATGTCCTAAGTGTTTTTTGAGGGATGCTCTTATGTAAATATTTGTAAGTATATGACATTTCTTTTTTTACAAATCCTTCATATACATTGTCTCAAGTGAGTCTTGAAAGAATCCTAAGATTGAGGTAGAACAAGTATTAATATCCTCATTTCATAGAAGATAAAACTGAGAATTTGAAAAGTTTGAGAAGTTTTCAGAATTAGGCAGCTTAAAATCAGAGGGGCTGAGACTAAACTAAAATCTTTTATATTTAAGACTAGGACTCTTCCTTCTGTGTCATGCAACCTATTTCTATCACCTTATTTGTAAAATTATTTTGTAAAATTAGTTGTAACATACTTGAATGTGAACCACTAGTTGGAGAAGATATAGAAATTGTGTTCTCTGGACTTGTTTCTATGCTCTTATCTACTAACCTTTCTCTAAGCTGGTTAATAGTTTTATATACGAAGCCTGTTTAAGTAGGTCAGATCCCAACATAGCTTTGTGAAATCATGCCCTAAACAATTAATTTAGAGCAATTAAAATGAGTATCTGATGAAAAAGGGAATAAGTTAACTATATTTTAGAGCAGTGTCAAATTATAATATTAATGTTATACCTTTGCTTTGTGGTGCTCCCATAACAATATTTTTAGACTCTTGGACTACAGTTGAAAATTCTAGCTAATTATTGGCAAAAAAAAATTTGATATGAAGTGAGTGAAATAAAAAGCATGAGATCTTTAAAAGGATGATAATGAACATTGGAAAATATTAAGATATTATTTCATAGTACTACAGAAAAGACAGGGCTTTTAGATTAAATTTAAATACAGTGTCCCATGATCAATTCTCTCCTTATAATTTCCCTTATGACTTTGATACATGTTTTCTGTTGATGTGTAAGATGACTTTCTGAACTCCAAGAAAACACATTTATTTCTGGTTGTCAAGTGCAGCAGTCGTTAGGTCTGATTTCTGGCTCTTTTCTTCCAGGCAAATGGTATGATTATTTTCTTGGCTCCTTTGCAATTTGATGTGGCCAGCTTTGCTGGAGGATTGTTGAGTGGATGTAGCAAGTCTCCTTTCTGATCCCAACATTTAATTTTTGTGTGAAACCCTTTAAATATTTTTTTCTAGCCTGGTGACCAGCAAAAGTCAAGACAGTGGGTGCTCTGTAAATTTTGAGTGATTGTGATGGGAAGATCTTCCCTGTGGATCAATAATATTTATGTAATGTGAGTTATAAATAAATCTTTGTTGTTTTAAATATACCTCCATACAAGGTGGTAGGTATAATCAAGGTGATAAACACATCAGACATCCAAGCAATATACCATTCAATTATAAGCCATGCAGATTCATTCACTCAGTACACTTGTGTATAAGCAGATACTGTGCTAGTCTCTAATTTACAAAGCTCAGAAATACATGGCAGCTATTCTCAGGCAACTCAATAGTTTGGTGGGAGATATATGAGTAAACAAATACATTCAACCTAACATGAAAAGAAATAAAAACCCCTGTTTGCAAAAATGCTGTGGGAACAGATTAGGGAACAGTTAATAGCCTGAGCCAGAGATAAGGGAAATCCTCCCAGAGAAAGTGACATTTGAATTGTATCTTGAAAGATGGGTAGGTTTTGCCAGGTGAATATAAGTGGTAAGAAGTATTCTGGGCAAAGGGATAATTCTATGTGACAGGTATGAAAGACCATATAATTAAAAGTGAGTTTTTCTCTTTACAGTTTGTTGAACAGTTTTATAATTCAAAGCTAGTGTTCATATCAATACTTTGATTGACTTGAAAGATAAAATACTTGTTGGCATATATATTATATACAAAGCCCATCTTTATATACATGCTTACAGATATATACCTGAAAGAAAACAATTAATTTTTTGTGACACTTAAGTGACATGGATTTGTATGGTACACTCACGTGTCTGTCTCCCTACTATTACTGTAAGCTCTACAGTATCAGGGAAGACTTTCCATTTTGTTCAACCTTAAATGAATTGCCATTTATCTGCACAGTGCCAGTTCATAGTAAATGCATAATAACTGTTGAATGTATATGCATTCTTGATCTTTAATGAAATATGCCATCTGATATCACTACTACTTTATGTAATCTTTGAAACTCTTCCAACCTTTCACTTTGGTTGAATTTGTAAAACATTTACCTTACATTTTAATTTCTTTACCCAACCTTTTGTATTACTTTCCCTTCAAAATAGTTCTTCAATGAACTCTTCTCATTTAATGTGAAACTAGGTGATGAATCTAGCAGTGTTAATTATGATAGTAAATATATGGTTTTTTCGAGTGCTTAGTTTGTATTGAATCTAACAAGCATATCCAGGAAAATGAAGTTTGAAAACAAAGAAATGAGCAAGTACTCACAATTGTGTATCCTTCTCCAAGGGATCTTCCTGATCCAGGGATTAAACCCAGTTCTCCTGCATTGCAGGCAGATTGTTTACTGCCTGAGCCACCAGGGAAGACCGTGCATTTCTTACCCTCTCTTTTATCTTAACTAAATTTTAATTAAATTTCTTTCTTCTCCATGGGTTTTTGTACTTTGGCTTTCCCCAAATCTGAACAAACATGAAATATTCCCCCTTAACAGTATGAGATGCTTAATTTTATTCATCAACTTAGCTGCCAGTGATACCCAGATATTTGGTTAAATGTTATTCTGGATATTTCTGTGAAAGTGTTTTTTGAATGAGATTAACATTTAAATTAGCAGATTGAATAAAGTAGATAACTCTCCATAATGCCAGTGAGCCTCATTCAATCAGTGAAGCCTTAAAACTGATCTTGCCAGGACAAGAAGACATCCTGCCATACAGTTGTCCTTGTACTCAAATTGCCACTGTTCCCTGGATCTCCATCCTGTCTGGCTTACCTTGAAGATTTTAAGCTTATCAAGATTCTGCAATCACAAGACAAGTGTCTTTCTATATATACAGATCCTGTTTTTTTTTTTTTTTTCCCTTAGAGAACCGTGACAGGTACACAATGCATTCATAGAATTAAAGTAGGAAAACCACAGTTAGAAATATTTTTGGTCAGACCACTTTAAATATGCCCTCTGCATATATCACTTCTTTGACTAATTTCCTCTCAGAAGTTTCTGTTGGCCCTGATGACCCCTCCATATATGAGAAAAGCTGTTTTCTGTTTGGTTTTGAGAGATACTTGCAGATCCTGAAGTTGGAATGTTCTCCTGATTGCAGTAGTCTTTCAGAAAAAGTGTCATCTTACCTAAGTTTAGATTTGTTTTTATTTGACACAAGAAACCATTAAGGAAGAACAGGAAGATTCAGATATAAAAATAGAAATGTGTTTAAGTCAGGGGTAAATATAAATGAACACCAACAACAAAAATCAAAAAAAAAAATGAAGATGAAAATACAAAGGAATGTAAGATATGCACAAAAAATAAGACAATAGATAAAATGATGAAAACAGCTTAGATAAAGAAGTTGAAATAGTTGTTTCTTGGTTGCTAAAGTACACTTTTTCGTTCAGAAATAAGCATGATATATGTTCAGTGAAAGCTGCCCAAAGGAAATAAGTGTTTAAATTTAGAGAATTGTTTCTGAGATTATTAACTGAATATATTTGTAGCTCTCTTTTTGATAGAAATTGATGGTAATATGATCATTAACCTATTGGTTATTATCTTAATTGTAGTATCCTCAATGGAATTACAGTGATATTCTCTTAATCATGAAGGAAATCACATCGGCATCAATATTCTATACTTAAAAAAATATACCAAAGAAAATCCTTTTTTCTCTTCTGCCCTTCTCAGCAAAATATCTCAAATTCTTTTAGAAAAAGAATTTTAAAAAACACATTTTTGTATAATGTGTCTAAATTCTACCTTACAGATTGTAAGAGGAATGGAGGAAAAGATGACAATAATTGTGCAAAAGCTAGGAAGAGGCTTCTCTCAACTGAGTGACTTTCTAGGCCATAGCTATCTTACCACTCATGTACCCACCTATCAGTGGGCATTACTCATGTGGGAATAGATGCATCCCAGGTAGGAATTCCATGCTTAAATTGCCCTCAAGAGAATATTTGATTTGAACTTATTGACAATCTTTGCTAAGGCCATTTCAAAAATATAGTAAAAGGAAAGTGCAGCGTTAAACTCATTAATTAATTTTCTTGTATATTTCAGCGAGGGCAAAATATCAGACACATAGTAATTAGAAGAGAATTTTAATTTTTCATTAACTCTAATTAATGTTGACTCTTCATGTTTCATTAATATTATTTCTACTGACTAGGGAATTTAGCAAAAGTACGGGGAGGATCATCAGTCTACACTAGATAACATATTGTGGGTGTGGGAGGGGAGATGGATCTTTGAAATATGTTTATTCTGGAATTAAGTGAAGTTCAATTACTTCAACCACAGAAAAAATGGTAAGGGCAGGAGAAAACTTGGGATGCAGTTGTCTCATGATCTTAATTGTTAGGGAATCATTTCTATCATTTAAAAAATTATCTAGTTAATGCCCTGTACTTACTGAAGAATTCAACATTTCTTATCTTCAAAGCCACAGCTACAGGATAACATATTTGCTTAATGGAAGTTTCTGTAGTATGATGTTTCCTTCTTTTTTTGTTTGGCCAGTGTTTTCTTTATCAAGCATAAGTGAATGTTCCCAGTATACTTCTTTCAACACAAAGGGGAAAGATGATTCTTCATTCTCCTTCAATTGCTGCTGCAGATACACTGGGCTGCATGGTTCCTGTAAAAGGTGAAAGACAGAAGTCCAAAGAGATGGAAATTTCCAGAATCTAGGGGAACAAAGAACTTCTTTTAAATAAGTTAATAGCTAAAATTTAAGGAGCTTTTATACTATTCCAGACATTGTTTTACATACTTTACATGAATAATTAATTTGATTACCACAACACCCAATCCAGTGTGGTAGATACTACTGTTACACTCAATTTACGTATGAGAAAACCAAAGGATAGTTTGAAGAAAGTCACCCAAAGTTTAGAAAGGTATTGACTGTGAGAATCAAGATTCAAATCCAGTGGCTGAGTACCAGAGCACATGTTCCTAACTCCTATACTAGTTGATAAATGCAAACTGTGAGTAAATACTTGGGTTTAGAGTAGTAGGCCTAGCAGAATGGGATGGTTTGTTTAACTAAATCATTTTGGAGATGGTTTCTTTGAGGTAAAAAATGGGAAAGAAAAGGATGTGGTTTGCTGGGCTAAAGAAGAAGTGATTCTCCATGCATGTGAAAAATTAATCAAAATTAGTAAAAGGCAAGCAAAAAAGCTAGATACAGTAGATAGCAGGAAAGGTTTTGGATGTAGGTAAGTCATTGAACTGGAATGAATTTTTGTCAAATGAAATAGTCTCTGTACATCTTTATAATGAAAATAGACCTGGTAACTTTGCCAAAATGCATGGCATCCCCATACAGGAAAGTTCAGTACATTTCAGTTGATCAGTCATGTTTGACTCTTTGCGACCCCATGAATCACAGCACGCCAGGCCTCCCTGTCCATCACCAACTCCTGGAGTTCACCCAAACTCATGTCCGTTGAGTCGGTGATGCCATCAAACCATCTCATCCTCTATCGTCCCCTTTTCCTCCTGCCCTCAATCTTTCCCCAAATCAGAGTCTTCTCAAATGAGTCAGCTTTTCCCATGAGGTGGCCAAAGTATTGGAGTTTCAGCTTAAGCATCAGTCCTTCCAATGAACACCCAGGACTGATCTCCTTTAGCATGGAATGGTTGGATCTCCTTGCAGTCCAAGGGACTTTCAAGAGTCTTCTCCAACACCATAGTTCAAAAGCATTCATTCTTCAGCACTCAGCTTTCTCTATGGTCCAACTCTCACATCCATACATGACTACTGGAAAAACCATAGCCTTGACTAGACGGACCTTTGTTGGCAAAGTAATGTCTCTGCTTTTTAATTTGCTATCTAGTTTGGTCATAACTTTCCTTCCAAGGAGTAAACGTCTTTTAATTTCATGGCTGCAGTCACCATCTGCAGTGATTTTGGAGCCCCTCCCCCTCAAAATAAAGTCCCCTACCATGTCCACTGTTTACCCATCTATTTGTCATGAAGTCAATGACCAACCTAGACGGCATATTAAAAAGCAGAGACATCACTCTGCATTCAAAAGCCCATATAGTCAAAGCTCTGGTTCTTCTAGTAGTCATGTAAGGATGAGAGAGTTGGACCATAAAGAAGGCTGAGTGCCAAAGAATTGACACTTTCAAACTGTGATGCTAGAGAAGACTCTTGAGAGTCCCTTGGAGAGCAAAGAGATCAAACCAGTCAATCTTAAAAGAAATCAGCCCTGAATATTCATTGAAAGGAACAAAGCTGAAACTCCAATACTTTGGCTACCTGAAGAGAAGAGCCAACTCATTGATTAAGACTCTGATGCTGGGAAAGATCGAAGGCAGAAGGAGGTGACAGTAGACAAAATGGTTGAATGGCATCATCAACTACATGGATATGAGTTTGAGCAAACTCAGGGAGATACTGAAGGAAAAGGAGGCCTGGAACACTGCAGTCCATGGGGTCACAAAGGGTTGGACACAAGCAAGTGACTGAACAATAAAAATTAAGCAGTTAATTCAGGGGAAGTGTGCAGAAATGCAATTTAGGCAGAAGGAACAGCATTTGCAAGAGCCCTAAAACATGAGGGATCTTGAAGAGTGAGTACTGACAGTGACTATGTGGCTGCAGCACAGAGCACTGTGTGGAGAGTTGAAGGAAATTTGGATGGAGAGCTAGGCAGTGTCTTGCAGGGCCTTCATAAGCCAGGGTAAGGATTTTGGTCTTTATCCTAAGAATGATTGGAAATCATTAAAGAATTTATGTTTTTAAACTATCACCCTGGTTGTAATATTGGGGATAGATTGTAATGGACAAATGCAGGGAGAAAGTAAAGAGGCTGAGACTGTATTGTTGGCTGATGATGATTCTTTGAACCTGGGTGCTGGAAGCAGGGATAGAAGTGGACAGTGTTAAGGTTTATTTGGAAGGTAAAATCAGTGGAAATTGGTGGTGAGATATGGCTATTTATTGAAGGGGTGTTAAGGATGATTTCTAGTGTTTTGAGTTATGTGGATGGGTGGTGATAGTGCCATTTACTTCCACATAGGGCAACTCCTCCTCCACTTACATGGCCTTGCACACATGCTTGCACACCCAATCTCTGATGCCAACAAACTTTATTCCATGTATGATATTCTGTTCTTAAGGTAGAGAAGTTGTGCAAAGGTAGTGTGTGGTTGTTAGGCTCCTAGTTACATGAGTTGATCAACTGACTATATTGGTCTATTCCAAATGCACTTTAGGAAAAATTGGAAAAAAGAACTAAGAGCCTTATCTTAGGGCCCACAAGAGGGATTTTTGTGTAGTGTCACATACATAATACTTTAAAGACTTGCTTCTCTAGTGTGGCTCTAGAGAGCCTTGAGAAATTGTCTAATGGTGTAATTCCTTGGGTATCTGAACAATTTGATAGCTATTCTACAGTTGAGCAGGGACTTTGTTATGCATGAAGTGCCTCTTAGTGGCTTCTGAAGGAAGTTGCCCAACTGCTCATGGGAAAGGGAGTTTTTTTTTTTTTTTTTTTAAATTTTACTTTACAATACTGTATTGGTTTTGCCATACATTGACATGAATCTGCCACGAGTGTACATGAGTTCCCAATCCTGAACCCCCCTTCCACCACCCTCCCCATACCATCCCTCTGGGTCATCCCAGTGCACCAGCCCCAAGCATCCTGTATCCTGTATTGAACCTAGACTGGCAATTCGTTTCTTACCTGATAATATACATGTTTCAGTGCCATTCTCCCAAACCATCCCACCCTCTCCCTCTCACACAGAATCCAAAATTCTGTTCTATACATCTGTGTCTCTTTTGCTGTCTCTCATACAGGGTTATCGTTACCATCTTTCTAAATTCCATACATATGTATTAGTATACTGTATTGGTGTTTTTCTTTCTGGCTTACTTCACTCTGTATAATCAGCTCCAGTTTAATCCACCTCATTAGAACTGATTCAAATCTATTCTTTTTAATGGCTGAGTAATACTCCATTGTGGGGAGTTTTATGATATGGAAGAGGTCAGTCATTCAATAGTAGCTGGACCTGAGGCTGCACTTAGAACTTGTGAAAGGTGGTGCATTACAAACTGAAAGGAATTTAAGGAACTACTAGATATTAGGTTAAGGAAGCCTTTTATTGCCTAAGTCCTGCTCTGTCACAGCAGGGATTACCTGCAGGCGAAGAAGAGATTGTCCAACATGAATAAGCATATTAGATTTAATTATTAAATTCTAAATCAATATTCACATTACATGATTCATCATCAAGCCTAGTACCTACAGACACCTCCTTTGGCACTGCATCAATTTCACAAAGGTAATACTCTTCCTAACTGGAAATATGGTGTTTTATTTCACTATGATTCTTACTTTCTTCTAGATTACTCCTTATCTTTTGTCTAAAAGGGAACCCTTGTGAGAGGAAAGATCATGAGATTTCTGAAGAGTCCATCTGCTCCCTACATTTTTTCCCCTTGACAACCTGGTTGCTTTCAAACTTATACTGAAACAAGACAGGCATCCAGGTTTACCTAATGCCAGCCAGCCTCAGCATTGTTAACATAAGTCAAAAGGTTATAAATCACAGTGGGAAATGTATTCATTTTCTAAAAAATAGAGATGGAAGCAACATAGATGTCCATCAGCAGATGAATGGATAAGAAAGCTGTGGTACATATACACAATGGAATATTACTCAGCCATTAAAAAACATACATTTGAATCAGTTCTAATGAGGTGGATGAAACTGGAGCCTATTATACAGAGTGAAGTGAGCCAGAGAGAAAAACACCATACAGTATACTAACGCATATATATGGAATTTAGAAAGATGGTAACGATAACCCTGTATGCGAGATAGCAAAAGAGAGACAGATGTATAGAACAGTCTTTTGGACTCTGTGGGAGAGGGAGAGGGTGTGATGATTTAGGAGAATGGCATTGAAACATGTATAATATCAAATATGAAATGAATTGCCAGTCCAGGTTCGATGCATGATACTGGATGCTTGGGGCTGGTGCACTGGGATGACCGAGAGGGATGGTACTGGGGGGAGGAGGGAGAGGGGTTCAGGATGGGGAACACGTGTATACCTGTGGCGGATTCATGTTGATGTATGGCCAAACCAATATAATATTGTAAAGTAATTAGCCTCCAATTAAAATAAATAAATTTATATTAAAAAATAGAGAATCTAAAATTCATATCAGGGCTAGAAATTAAAGTTTGAAAGCAGTCTTTGAAATTCTTATAATTCAAAATCAACACAGGCAGTAGTAATTAGCCAGGTACATTTTTTAGCTCCTCCAAGGTGTACAGGTGCTTAAGACAGAGGTTGATTTAGGAACCTCTGAATCCAGAAAATTCCACAGGAATTAAAGCCTTCTTAACTAAAAGAGTTGCTTCCTTAAGCTTGTGAAAGGTTGTTGTTGAATTACGACGCCGGGATTCTTGGCCCCCAGAGGAGAAGAATTCAATCCGGGGCCAAAGACGAGGCTTGATCACTCAGAGCTTTTGTGTAACAAAGTTTTATTAAAGTATAAAGGAGATAGAGAAAGCTTCTGACATAGGCATCAGAAGGGGGCAGAAAGAGTACCCCCCTGCTAGTCTTTAGCTGGATGTTATATAGTCACCAGCGGTCTGTTAATGAATGAAAGGAATGTCTCAAAACTTAGAATGGCACCAGGCCCCTCACCCATAAAATGTATTTTGGGATAATCTTGGCTTCAAATGTTTTATCTTGGGCCATAAAATGATTAACTTGAATCTTGAAGAAGGGCAGAGCACCATACAAATAGTTTCATTTACATAGATTAGAGGAACAATATTGGAGTATAACATACTGGTTTATCAAGTAGGTTCTGAGCCCAAAAGGCGGAACCAACTTGAAGACAGAGTTTGGGGTAAATGCATGGCACATTAGCATAGCTTAAGATAGACATTTCCATAAGAAAAAGGCATTGGTTAACTTCAGGTGAAACCAGGTATCATTATGACAACACAGAATTTTAAGAGAAACCTCCTTTTAAATTTGTATAGAGAGGGAAAAAAATATCGTTAGTTTGTTTCCTCCCGCCCTTTAAGAGAGATAAAATGTCTGACACTTGCAGGCTATTTCCTCCATTTGGAGACCCCTGGCCTTCCTGCCTGTTACCATCTCACTTGTAGCTTATTACCAGGAGGTTATGTAACATGGGATAGCACATGGAAGGGAAAATGTCATTGGGAGATGTAACGCCAATGTTTATTGAATGGTCCCTTCCAGAACTGTCTATTTCTTTAGGAACAACTATCAGGAGAATTTAAGAATTATGAGTTTGGACTTGATAAGTGCTTGTCTTACTCACTGTACATTTTCCTTTCTTTGTATAGGAAAAAGTCACCTTTAAAATCTAATCTTTAATGCTTTTTAAGACACAAAGATGTCAGTTGTTCAAAAGGATATTTATAAGTTGTGTTCAATGTTAAATTCATGATAAAGAGGCATATTCAGAATATTGCAACTGTGCCTCCTAGTTAGGAGATTTATATAAGTGAAAAACATTCCTCGAGATCCTCTCTGATGAAGATGAAGCCGTTCAGTCGTGTCCGACTCTTTGCGACCCCGTGGACTGTAGGAGCCTACCATGCTCCTCTGTCCATGGGATTTTCCAGGCAAGAGTACTGGAATGGGTTGCCATTTCCTTCTCCATAGGATCTTCCCAACCCAGGGATCGACCCCAGGTCTCTCACATTGTAGGCAAATGCTTTATATTCACCATTCCTGCAAAGGATTTGGGAGTTACTCCAGCCAGCAATATGCCTATTCTCAGTTTTCTTCACCTTTCCCACACACATAGACACTTAACAGGTTTTAAAGCTCAGGGCACAAATATGTCCCTGTTTTCCAATTCAAATTTGTCTATCTTAATTAGTTAAATTTTATCATTTTCACAAGTAAAGGCTTAGTAGGATTGAAGACTCCCTGACCATTTCCTCCATAGGGACCACAGAACAAAGTTGACAAGTGAAATGCACTTATTTTAATACAGTGTTTCTGTTTGTGACAGTTAGATTTTTGCCTGCATCTTGCCCCGTAGGGTGTTGGGAGTAGGCTGGTAGATATCCTTTCACCTTTGAATCACAATCTTTTCATCAAATAGACAGAAACCTTTAAAAAAGGGGAAAAAACTTTTAGGAAATAAATTTGATTTTATGAATCACCCAGTCTTCAGTAGAGACTGTGTTTATAACATAATATGATTGCCAAAATGAAAATTAATTTCATGCTGTATAGATATAACATCATTCTCTGCAATCCAGCTATTTATCTTCAATTTTTATTAAAATTAACAACTTTGGTGTGTGATACTGGTGAGATGCCATATACCATGGTTGAAACCAACAATATAGTTGCTTCCCCCACCATCTATCTTATTTCTCACCTTAAATTTCTTTCCATCCTATAGGAAAATGACTGGGTAATGCTCAAGTATCACATCAATATGTTTCATCCTTTCCTGTTTTACAATGTAATTACACATAGTAAACCTTGAATTATCCTTGCTGACAGGCCAACAGTTGGTAGTTGATAGGGGAGATATAGGTGATCTTGGAGAAGGCATTCCAAGACGTTGAAAGCATTGGTATATGTTGCTAGAGGAATAGCATTATGCAATCATGATGATAAATTTGCCTTTTTTAAAAGCCTCACAGAAATTCACTGCACTGACAAAACTAAACAAGTTGTGACTGGACGCATGAAGGGAAAGGATCACATGTTTAGAGCATTTTGAAAGAAGTTTGCAATGGTCACAAATCGATTGGGAATTTCGGATCATTTGTATATTTGTACATGATTCTGATGTGCTTTGTTTGATAAACTTAGTGTGCAGTTTTTCACAGGAGAAATCAAGGATAGGACAAGTGGTGCTTCTGTTGAAGAAGGGTTTGTGCACGTTAGATATTGTGAATGATGTGATTGTGTATCCTTCTTTAAGTCCTTTGCCTGACAGCTTAGACCCAAAATTGTGGCTCACTTTTTCCATTATGTAGGACTTAACAAGTTTTTTCCTGACTAGTTTGACAGACTGAACTCTCTTGGACTTTACAGATTTTATTTCTCCTTTGCCTTATGGTTCCGCTTATTTTTTTTTTAATTGATTGCATTTTATTGTATTGCATGCATCTTTGTGAACTGCTAAGCTGCCTCATAATGTTTCTGGGACAAGGCATGGTAGGGAAGCGAGGGTGGGGTAGTGGAAGCGAGGGTGGGGTAGGGGAAGAGAGGGAGAGTTTGTGTGTGTGTGTATGTATGTGTGTGATATAGTGTGTGTGTATGTATATGTGTGATATTGTGTGTGTGTGTGTGTGAGAGAGAGAGAATGATTGATTTGTGAATGCAGCCTAGCTGATCAATACAACTATCTCTATGGCGAATTAAATTTGCTTGGAAGCACACCTGATGGCAATAAGACAAAAAAAAAAAAAAAAATCAGGCCCACTGCTATCCAACCTACCACCTCAGTTTCAGGTTCTTAAGATACAAATGAAAACTTTGACTATATTTCGTGTACTATAGTTAGATTCACCTCACCACCTTCCCTGTTAAATTGATTGTTATTGCTTTAAACCCTTAATGAAGGATTCAAAATATTCATACTCCTTAATTAACTAGAATTGGTCTTCATTATTATGGAAAATAGCAGATAAGGACATAAGCTAATTTCCAAGACTTGTTTCTTTACACTTAGCTTCTACTGCTATATGGTCTTGTGTGTGTTGCTGTCAACCTATTGTTTGTGCCATTCTTGAGCTTGTATTTAAAATTTGCTCTGCTTAGAATACACTACTCTCTCACTTAATACATTGGCAAACCACTAATATTTCAAATCTTAGCTCAAGTATCCTCTCTAAGAGAATCTTTACGAACCATCTCCAAGCTGGGTTGGATACCTGCCTAACTCTACCTTAAGATCTTGTGTCTACATCTATTGGCCTACACTGTATTTAAACTATGTGTGCCCTTCTACTGGATTTTGAGTGACCTGAAAGGGAAAGACGTGAGTCATACTTGCTCCTTGTTGTGTCCCTAAAACCTTCCATAGTATGTCCTTTTAATAGGAATTCAATTAAATGAATTAATGAAATAATTGTCTTAATACTCTGTCAGTCTAAATGACCAGAGGTTCACATGATCTGAGCATGCCTATAAAATGATTATTTCTTTGACCATTTTATGATTTGGTTTGTTTTGAAATGGAAGCAACCAGAATCTCACCTCTAAATATATGTCTATAGGCCCCTATTGGGCAGCTGGGACAATCCTGTGCTAGCCCCTTGTTAGATAAGTTTATAAGGGCATTCTTCTGTGGGTGACAACTGTCCCACACAACACCTGTTTTGGCCTATCTTTACTAAGCCCTGAATCACTGGGTAATTTTTCCCTCCAATGTCTGCCCATGTTTTCAACCCTGTGGAGGCAGTTAAACCCTTCAGTTGGTAAGACCACAACACAATTATAGGAAGAACTGCTAAATCTTTCAGATAAAGTCAGTAATTCAGAGACTAAAGCATGGGATGGTTGGATTTTGCATTGTACTCCAGATGAGTTTCTTGTAATTCTTAAGACAGTATTACCAGATCCATTTTTGAAATGCAAATGTCATGAGTGACCTGATGTTCCAAGTCCTTAAATATCACCAATTTTTAAATGGAGTTAAAGTTAGAATCTAAAGCTTTAAATATCTCATGTAAATAGACTAAAAGAGGCCCCATTATTTTAAAGCTAGTTCAAATAGACCAGGTATCAGAGTTCATCTGTTTGATGAATTTCAGAAAATGCATGTCATTTACTATGGTAACATAATTATACTGCCAGAAAATAATTTTTTTTTTCTGAACATGTAGCAGATAAAATTATTGCACAGGAGGTGGTTAATGAAATTATCTTCCAGTGGAGTAACTAAACAAAGGACAGAGAGCTGAGTATTAGGTTTATTAGAGGCTTAGTTCCCTAAATTATGCCTTGTTAGAGGTAGGGAGTCTACATATTTTAGGTGGAAACAGATGAGTTAAAGGGAGGTGAGAGGGGGGTTCAGGATGGGGAACGCATGTACATCCATAGCTCCCCAGGTGGTGCTAGTGGTAAAGAACTCACCTGTCATTGCTAGAGACTTAAGAGACACGGGTTCATGGATTGGGAAGATCCCTTGGAGAAGGGCATGGCAACCCACTCCAGTTTTCTTGCATGGAGAATCCTATGGACAGAGGAGCCTGGCGGGCAAAAGTCCATAGGGTCACAGTTGAATATGACAGAAGCACTTAGCACATTTATCGGAAAACAGTTTTCAAAATAGGGAGCCTGTGTTTATATGTTTGAAAGTTAACTAACTTTATGTGAATGACCAAATTTTCTTTGCTATTATTCCAGTAAAAAGTTATTTTCACCATCTTATAACAAGTACACTGAATTTTAATAAGATGGTAACTAGAGTGGGTCATGCATGTACTGATATATTCAACAAATTATTTTAAATGCCTTCTAAAGACCAGGCTGAATTCATAGTGATGAACAAAGAGAAGTAATTAGTATTTTACAGTGTATTGTGAGAAGTAGACATTAACATGCTAAATATGTATAAATATTGAAATTATATGAAGGAAGAAAATCAAAGTCTATGAGAAAGAATAATAAGCAGGAGCTGATTTTATAGTGCAATGGTTAGCAAAGTCCTCTCTGAGGAAGTGCTATTTAAATAGAGAATTGAATGATGAATAGGAGTTAGCTAAGCAGAAACGGTGCCTGCCTCCTGTGGGGTAGGATGGTGTTGGTGGGCATATTCTAGGAGAGGGAACATATGAATGCAGGAAAGAACAGACACATTTGAAGAACTCAAAGAAAATGAGCATTTTAGGCAGTACTAAAAGAACAAAGTTGGCCTATCAATACAACTTCAGGAACATGGACATCATATTCTCTCTAACTCTGAAATTTGGGGAAACAGCTCTTTAGTTAAGTTCTTCCTGAAATTTAGATGTTGGGTAGCCCCATTCACTGTATTTGCCTCTTCATATTAGTGTAGGTCATGCAGTGCCCTATACCTGAATTATACCTGGACAGTATGATATTGAAATCAACTATTCCCACACATGCAAAACACTTCCAATTGTTTTCCCCCTCATACTGTGTTGTTGCAGCAAATAAATATTTGAGAAATTGGAGAGCTTTTTTAATTTATCTCTTATAACTACTAGCTCGACTGCACCACTTAGATTTTTCTAAAGAATATACCAGTGAAAACCAAATATTTTATACAGGTGGCAACTCTTATTAAGACACACACACACACAAACATGCAAATTTATTTTTACTGTGACACAGTAGGAGACCCATAAAACAAATTAGACCTGTTCAGGTCTCACGTTCTGAATGTGGCCTCTAAAAGGTGATCTTGGATTTTTTGTTATCAGGGGAAAAAATGGGCTATACAAATAGAAATATAATTTTAAACTAAAATGGTCACTTTGGTGGAGGAATTGGACATGAGGAGAAGGAAGGTGTTAGGAACTGTAATAAGATTTTTTAATATCAGTAAATCCTTAATTATGAAAATCAGGGTGGAGGTATGGATTAAATGGAGATCTCACCAATTCCACAGCTGAGAATACTAACATATTTTATTTTCAGGTTAAAGCTGATTAAAAGCTATTTTAAAAGACTGTAATAAAATATTATCTAAGAAAAAGAGAAAAAACGTGACACTGAAATGATAAGGCTTTTAGATAATAAAATGTAGGGAGAGGTACAATACCTTATTATGTATTCTTCAGGAGACTTTCCCCTTTTGACTGATGGGGCAAATTGAGGAAACTGTATTCTGTTTAACATCTATTCACTATGTTCTATGTGTAAAGCTTTTATGCCTTTTATTGTGCAGTCTAATTTCATTAAAATTTTATTTGGCTATCTACAAAGAAACACCTGGGCTTTCTATTGAGCTTGGCTGCAGATTAGAAAAAAAAGAAAAAGACAAGTCTAATATTCCAAAGAGGAAAACTTGTATAACTATCTTGTTGGGGTCACCTGCAAATGATACACACCTGGTGTAAACCTGGACACTTATAAGAATCAACAGTTATAGAGCAACATGTCAGACCTTTAGAAGCTTTAACACCACTCCCTGAAGCCCCCACCACTTTCTATAAGCTTAATTTACCACTGGAATATATAACATTTGATATTTACTTCTACTCTTCTTCATTCTTTAAGAATTACCAAATTGTTAAAAAAAATAAACCTTTTATCAAAACATTTCTGAGGGTAGGTCAAACAAACATTTCCCAGAATATATAAATCTGTTTGAAGGAGTTAACATAATCACCAGTATGTCTGTCAGACCTTGAGGAAAAGCGGTAAGTAAATCAAGTAATTCCATGAAATATGGGCTTACTTTGATGGGTTATCCTTCATCTTTGCTGTTTAACCTTTCTACCCTTCAAAACTCCAAAAATGTGTGTGCAATGAAGGTTCTTACAAAGTTCTCTTCTGTTGCATCAAGCAGGACCAATGCATTGTGATTCTTCCAACAATAGTGATTGGAAGTAAGACAGTGGGATGCAACTAGGAATAATATTGCTGATCATGAACATCTGGCTATTTCATGGGCACTGTCTATTTTTTTATATAAATTTATTTATTTTAATGGAGGCTAATTATTTTACAATACTGTATTGGTTTTGCCATACATCAACATGAATCTGCCATGGGTGTACACGTGTTCCCCATCCTGAACACCCCTCCCACTTCCCTCCCCATACCATCCCTCTGGGTCATCCCTGTGCTCCAGCCCTGAGCATCCTATATCATGCACCGAATCTGAACTGGCGATTCGTATTACATATGATATTATACATGTTTCAATGCCATTCTCCCAAATCATCACACCCTCGCCCTCTACCACAGAGTCCAAAAGACTATTCTATACATCTGTCTCTCTTTTGCTGTCTCGCATACAGGGTTATCATTACCATCTTTCTAAATTCCATATATATGTATTAGTATACTGTATTGGTGTTTTTCTCTCTGGCTTACTTCACTCTGTATAATTGGCTCCAGTTTCATCCACCTCATTAGAACAGATTCAAATGTATTCTTTTTAATGGCTGAGTAATGCCCCATTGTGTATATGTACCACAGCTTTCTTATCCATTCATCTACTGATGGAAATCTAGGTTGCTTCCATGTCCTGGCTATTATTAAATCATGGATATTGGAAGTGTGCCGGAAGCCAGTGTGAGGATTCCTGCCCATGACAAGGTCATGAGGAAGCTGACATACGCAAGGCGTGCTCAGACTTCAGGGGCCCCTCTGGAAATTCCTAAGCATGTACCCCAACAAAAATCTGCCGGCTTTTGTGCTCTGCTTTTCCACTCTTCTGACATTTTCTGGAAAAAGTCAATTCAGGGCTTTAGTCTTCTGCATTTGAAAGAGTGTTTCAATCCAAAAACCCCTCTGATGGCTTTCTAGCCTGCCTGCAGGACTCGTACAGCTGCGCATGTGATTGCTTGAGGCCTCCTGACCGCAGGAGGCACAGGAAGCTTAAAACATCCTAGGAATGTAGGGGCTTCCGAAGAGTCAAAATCTTTAGAATAGGACTGATTAAAGGTTTCATTTGTTGAGTCAATGCTTGCTGCCAAATTTTCATATCCTTATTTTTAGATATAGTTGGTATATAGAAAAACAAGTAGTAGACCTGATATTAGCAACATTAGATCTTTGAGTTAAGTACCTTCTTTGTTATAACCCACTGCGCCTTTGTTCTATAGAGATGTAACTTTAGCGCTTTAAGGAGATGCAGATTAAAGAAAAACACTTCAGGGGAAACAAAATTAACATTCATTAAGGAAGAGAGCCAAAAAGTGTTAACAAGCCTCTTGGCCAGAAGATAATGTAAATCACCTGAGACCTTTTGTATACAAAATGATATATGGAAAGAATCTGGGTTGCGAACGCTACATAATTTTGTGTTACCCATTGAACTCCATGTTTTATCAAAAGTATAAAAGGCCTTCTGAACAATAAAGGAGCGGACCAGCTTCTCGGACCAGTTTCTCGAACTAGTCTCTCGGCCTGGTTTCTTGGGAATCTGGCTCCCCCCGTGTCTCTCTCTCTCTCTTCTTCTCTCCCTTTCCCTCCCTCTGCTCTTTACTTTAATTTCAGGCTGAATTTCCATCTGGGGCGTGAGGCTCGCCAGGTCTACTTACTTGCCGCGAAAGGGAGCTTAAGGCGAGGCACCCTTAGATATTCAAGCGGGCGCCGGTGGCCCAACGTAGATGGTGCAAATTCCTTGTCTGGAATTTTATTAGTCTTCCTCGTAAACCAAGCTATTCAGCCCTCTTCCTCCACTTAATCTTCTTGCTACACTATAGTTTCTTAATCTAATCTTATATTAATAAATAAACAAGTCTTTCCACGCCAACGCCGTCCACCCTTCAAATTCCCTGGATCCACCAGGGCTGGACCCCGGCAGGAGTGCTTTAAAAATAAACTGGCAAAAGATGTTATAGAAAGAAAAAAAAAGGAAATACTTAATTGGGGAACATTTTACACAGCATATTTATATTTCCTGACATATAAAAATGTGTTGCTATGCATTGTAACTTGGCAATGTTTACTTACATTTTGTTTCTATTTAATGTTTTCAAATGTAGTTTTGTAGTTTTGTAATAAAGCCTTGCTTTATTACAGTTATATATAAGTTTGAAGTGAAGTGAAGTGAAAGTCACCAGTCTTGTCCGACTCTTTGCAATCCCATGGACAGTCCATGGAATTCTCCAGGCCAGAATACTGGAGTGGGTAGCTTTTCCCTTCTCCAGAGGATCTTTCCAACCCAGGGATCAATCCCATGTCTCCCATATTACAGGCGTGTGTTTGGTATATTCACAGTTCTGCTAAAAATATAGCACATTGTATGTCTTTATGTTCTGAATATTTGGAGTGAACAAGGAATGAAAGAATAGGTGAACATGATTCACTCACTAATTTCTGAAACTTACCTTGCTATAAGGGCAAACTACAGTTTTTGGTTTGAGGCAGAACACACTGACTTCTAGCCCACAACCAAATGGGTGCTTCAGCATACTGTCTCACATTGTTTTGGAAAAATCAATGTATGTGAGATCTGATTCCTATAGAAGAATAAAAAAGTAATTACATATTTATTAGAGCAACTCTGGTAGTTTATTTTGAGATGAGGGAACAATTGACTATTGTATGTTCTTAGAAATACAGGCTATTTTTTTTTCTTAAATCATTGACTTTCTAAATGGAAAGACAGCAAAGACTGGAGAGTCAGATGGTTCTGGATACAAATTCAACATTCCCCATATACTAGCTGTGTGATGTTGGGTGAATTGTTGTTGTTGTCATTTAGTCGCTAAATCATGTCCGACTCTTTTATGACCCCGTGGACTGTAGCTGCCAGACTCTTCTATCCATGGAATTTCCCAGGCAAGAATACTGGAGTGGGTTGCCATTTCCCTCTCTAGGGCCTTTTCCTGACCCAGGGATTGAACTTATATCTCCTACATTAGCAGGTGGATTCTTTATCACTGAACCACCACAGAAGCCCATTGGGTGGATTATTTAACTGTTATGAGCTGAATTATGTATCTTCCTCCCCAAATTCATATGTTGAAGTGCTAACTCCATGTACCTGTGAATATGAAAAGCTAAAATGAAGTTATTAGTGTGGGTCCTCATTCAATTTGACTGATGTCTTCACAGAAAGAGGAAATATACACATAGGTAGGTACAGAGGCAAGACCATGTGAAGACAAGGAGAGAATGGGCATCCTCAATCCAAAGAGAGCAGCCTCAAGACATCATATCTGCCAACACCTTGATCTCGAAGTTCCAGCCTCCGGAGTTGGGAGAAAATAAATTTCTGTTGTTAACCCCTTCCATCTTTGTTAGTATAGCCCTGAAGATGAATACAGATAGGACCCTTGTGAGTTTCAATATTCACATCAAATAAGGATTGTGAAGCACCTGGCTCACTTTACGTACTCAATGAATGCTGAGTTTTTGTCATTATGCCTCATAGACTCTATCTTTTTTCTTATTTCTTTCTCCATTCAAAAATGGATGATATGCTTAATGATAATATCTGAAAAACTGTTCTTTGAAAAATCATAAAAGAAACTATGACTCAGGATATATATGTGCCAAAATTGGGTTGTTAGAACCAAATAGCCTTGATCTCTTCTGCAGGGCTTGCTCTTACCCTTTTGATTACCAGTTTACTGGATTGCTCCAAAACTCAATAGAGCAAACTCACTAATGGTATAGAACTGTTTCATAAGTTAGCAAGTTCTAGTTGAGAAAATTACAAGTGCTTGAGACTTGAAATTCAGATGATCGGGGCATACACCAATTATCATAAAGTAAAATCTATTTCATATCTTTCATTTTAGGTTGGCCCAGGCTGAGATGATAAGGAAAAAAAAAAAAAAAAGGTTCTGCTTTTTGCATGCTCTATTTAGCCTGAAAAAACCACTACTTTGTTATCATATTAAGAATAATGAGCTTTAGATACTTAACTAGTTAGCTCAATGGAAGACCAGATATTAAATACAGTCAACTTTAATAATTTTCCACAGTGCAAGAAAAAGGACAGAAATCTTGTCAGCCAAGAGAAACTCAAGAATAAAGTCTGATATTGGTTGTACCACAATGCTGATATATTACCTAAAGGCCTTTTATCAGATACAGTGCTTTAAGAGCCAATCATTCCTGCTTGAGCTCTATATAGGTAATAATTTCGTATGGAAATTGTTTTATAGTTTTGATGTATAGGGTAAAGCGTCTGCCCACAATGCAGAAGACCTGGGTTCAATCCCTGGGTAGGGAAGATCCCCTGGAGAAGGAAATGGCAACCCACTCCAGTACTCTTGCCTGGAGAATCCCATGGACGGAGGAGCCTGGTAGGCTACAGTCCACGGGCTTGCAAAGAGTCGGACACGACTGAGCAACTTCACTTTCACTTTCACTTTCACTTACACATTCCTGCTTGAGCTCTATATTGTAATAATATCCTATGGAAATTGTTTTATAGTTTTGATCTATCTAAATTTAAATGAAGAGAAGGAAGAAGGCAGTATGCTACAAAAAAGCCAGCTTATCTTTTAAAAATATTCATTTTATTGATTTATGATTGATTTACAATGTTGTGTTAGTTTCAGGTGTACAGAAAAGTGATTCAGTTATACATATATATATATTCTTATTCAGATTCTTTTCAATTATAGCTTATTACAAGATATTGAGTATAGTTCCCTGTACTATACAATAGGTCCTTGTTGTTTATCAATTTTATATGTAGTAGTTAGTAGTGTGTGCATTGGAGAAGGCAATCACAACTCACTCCAGTGTTCTTGCCAGGAGAATTCCATGGATAAAAGAGCATGGCAGACTACAGTCCATGGGATCACAATGGAAAATATTTTATTTTAAATTTTAGAATAATGAAATATTGATTAAATTACAATAATTATTATGTCCCACAGTAGTAATGCTATTTACTACCTGTAACAAAAAACAAAGTGCTTATAAATTATAAATACATCAGATAGTTTAACGGCAAAGATCACAAGCTTTAGGTTTCACAGGCCTGGGCCAAGATCTGGCTTCTACCTGTGAAACCTAAAGCTTGTTTAAGAGATAACTACTCAAAAAAAAAAAAAAAAAAAAAGAGAGAGATAACGACTCTGAACAACCTTGGAGAACAGACCCCCTTAAGACAGTAACTTTCTACATACATGCCTATATATACTTACTCTTTTCTTGGATAAGCGCAGCAGCTAGCTAATCTGACTGCTGCCCCTTCTCACCTCATTAAAGGCGATCTGTACCTGTAGAGTGCAGGTCTCATTCTTTTTCTGAACCTCGCCTTCTCTAACTCCCTTACCTTACAAATGTCATCAAAATAAATATCAATCACAACGTGAAGCTATGAAGTAGATGTCAAATAATTACCATGAGGATGCTTTCTTTTTCTGTAGGTGGTAGAAATTAAAACTAAAGTTGAATGTAAAATAAAATAAAATTTAAAAAAACACTCTGTAAACAAAATAAAGCCATTTTGAAAAGGAGATATTTTCCAATGAGTCAACTCTTCCCATGAGGTGGCCAAAGTACTGGAGTTTCAGCTTTAGCATCATTCCTTCCAAAGAAACCCCAGGGCTGATCTTCAGAATGGACTGGTTGGATCTCCTTGCAGTCCAAGGGACTCTCAAGAGTCTTCTCCAACACCACAGTTCAAAAGCATCAATTCTTCGGCGCTCAGCCTTCTTCACAGTCCAACTCTCACATCCATACATGACCACAGGAAAAACCATAGCCTTGACTAGATGGACCTTAGTCAGCAAAGTAATGTCTCTGCTTTTGAATATACTATCTAGGTTGATCATAACTTTTCTTCCAAGGAGTAAGCATCTTTTAATTTCATGACTGCAATCACCATCTGCAGAGATTTTTAAGCCACCCAAAACTAAGGTCTGACACTGTTTCCACTGTTTCCCCATCTATTTCTTATGAAGTGATGGAACAGGATGCCATGATATTCATTTTCTGAATGTTGAGCTTTAAGCTAACTTTTTAACTCTCCACTTTCATTTTCATCAAGAGGCTTTTTAGTTCCTCTTCACTTTCTGCCATAAAGGTGGTGTCAACTGCATATCTGAGGTTATTGATATTTCTCCTGGCAATCTTGATTCAAACTTGTGTTTCTTCCAGTCCAGCGTTTCTCATGATGTACTCTGCATATGAGTTAAATAAGCAGGGTGACAATATACAGCCTAGACGTACTCCTTTTCCTATATGGAACCAGTCTGTTGTTCCATGTCCAGTTCTAAATGTTGCTTCCTGACCTGTATACAGATTTCTCAAGAGGCAGGTCAGGTGGTCTGGTATTCCCATCCGTCTCAGAATTTTCCACAGTTTATTGTGATCCACACAGTCAAAGGTTTTGGCATAGTCAATAAAGCAGAAATATATGTTTTTTTGGAACTCTCTTGCCTTTTCCATGATCCAGCGGATGTTGGCAATTTGATCTCTGGTTCTTCTGCCTTTTCTAAAACGAGCTTGAACATCAGGAAGTTCATGGTTCATGTACTGCTGAAGCCTGGCTTGGAGAATTTTGGGCATTACTTTACTAGCATGTGAGATGAATGCAATTATGTGGTACTTTTTGAGCATTCTTTGGCATTGCCTTTCTTTGGAATTGGAATGAAAACTGACCTTTTCCAGTCCTGTGGCCACTGCTGAGTTTTCCAAATTTGCTGGCATATTGAGTGCAGCACTTTCACAGCATCATCTTTCAGGATTTGAAACAGCTCAACTGGAATTCCATCACCTCCACTAGCTTTGTTCGTAGTGATGCTTCCTAAGGCCCACTTGACTTCACTTTCCAAGATGTCTGGCTCTAGATTAGTTATCACACCATCATGATTATCTGGGTCATGAAGATTTTTTGTACAGTTCTTCTGTTTATTCTTGTCACCTCTTCTTAATATCTTCTGCTTCTCTTAGGTCCATACCATTTCTGTCCTTTATCGAGCCCATCTTTGCATGAAATCTTCCCTTGGTATCTCTAATTTTATTGAAGAGATCTCTAGTCCTTCCCATTCTGTTCTTTTCCTCTATTTCTTTGCATTAATCACTGAAGAAGGCTTTCTTATCTCTTCCTGCTATTCTTTGGAACTCTGCATTGAGATGCTTATTTCTTTCCTTTTCTTCTTTGCTTTTACCCTCTCTTCTTTTCACAGCTATTTGTAAGCCCTCCCCAGACAGCCATTTTGCCTTTTTGCATTTCTTTTCCAAGGGGATTGTCTTAATCCCTGTCTCCTGGACAATGTCAGGAACCTTAGTCCATAGTTCATCAAGCACTCTATCTAGCAGATCTAGGCCCTTAAATCTATTTCTCACTTCCACTGTATAATCATAAGGGACTTGATTTAGGTCATACCTGAATGGTATAGTGATTTTCCCTACTTTCTTCAGTTTAAGTCTGAATTTGGTAATAAAGAGTTCATGATCTGAGCCACAGTCAGCTCCTGGTCTTGTTTTTGTTGACTGTAATGAGCTTCTTCATCTTTGGCTGCAAAGAATATAATCAATCTGATTTCGGTGTTGACCATCTGGTGATGTCCATGTGTAGAGACTTCTCTTGTGTTGTTGGAAGAGGGTGCTTGCTATGACCAGTGCATTTTCTTTGCAAAATTCTATTAATCTGCCCTGCTTCATTCTGCATTTCAAGGGCAAATTTGCCTGTTAGTCCAGGTGTTTCTTGACTTCCTACTTTTGCATTCCACTCCCCTATAATGAAAAGGACATCATTTTTTGGGTGTTACTTCTACAAGGTCTTGTAGGTCTTCATAGAACTGTTCAACTTCAGTTTCTTCAGCATTACTGGTTGGGGCATAGACTTGGATTCTGTGATATTGAATGGTTTGCCTTGGAAATGAACAGAGATCATTCCATTGTTTTTGACAGAAAACTAGTCAACCTAATCACACTAGGACCACAGCCTTGTCTAACTCAATGAAACCAAGCCATGCCTGCAGGGCAACCCATGATGGGGGGGTCATAGTGGAAGGTCTGACAGAATGTGGTCCACTGGAGAAGGGAATGGCAAACCACTTCAGTATTCTTGCCTTGAGATCCCCATGAACAGTATGAAAAGGCAAAATGATAGGATACTGAAAGAGGAACTCCCCAGGTCAGTATTTGCCCAACACACTACTGGAGATCAGTGGAGAAATAACTCCAGAAAGAATGAAGCGATGGAACCAAAGCAAAAACAATAGCCAGCTGTGGATGTGACTGGTGATAGAAGCAAGGTCTGATGCTGTAAAGAGCAATATTGCATAGGAACCTGGAATGTCAGGTCCATGAATCAAGGCAAATTGGAAGTGGTCAAACAAGAGATGACAAGAGTGAACGTTGACATTCTAGGAATCAGCGAACTAAAATGGACTGGAATGGGTGAATTTAACTCAGATGACCATTATATCTACTACTGTGGGCACAAATCCCTCAGAAGAAATGGAGTAGCCATCATGGTCAACCTCTTATTTACCTCTTATTAATTGTGTAGTAGTTGGTTAGTCCCTTTGTGCCTCATTTCTCTTTTCTGTGAAATAAAGATAATAGTTTCCATTTTGAAATATTGTTAGTAATTATTTCTATTATGAAAAATATGTATATGTTCAATTAAAGATTAAGAGCTCAATAAGTATTAGATATTATTATAAGCATCATAGTTGTTTACCTCTTAAAATTTTTATTAATATAAAGATATATAGTTTATAAAGTAGAATGGAAAATCTTTATGGATTTTAAAGATAAGAAATGTCTCTACACATGTATGTGTATTTGTTTGTGTTGGCCCATATCCTTATGTCTGTCTATTTTAAACTAAACCACTTAGATTACTGTAGAGAGTAATTTACTTTCCTTTGTTGTTAAGGATATGTTGATGAAATAAATTTTTCACTCATAGGTCTGAATTTAACAAGTTTTGATAAAACATTAGTTGATTTTTGGATAGAGAACATCCCTTCACTCTTCTTAAATGCAACACAATTTCTTTTAGAGGAATTACCTCTTCACTACAGGATACAGTTTGGTGGTAATTTAGTTGGGCCCCTCTTTTGCTAAATAAAGGATGGCTATAACCCAAGCTGGACAAGTCAGAAGCTCTATTATTGGAAGTAAAAGTTTAATAGAGGGTAACATAAATGAAAATCAGTTGACATTCATTTACTCTTAACAGTGATGAGGCACTGACCAGATTGTTTCTGCAGTTTGTCTCCTAGTTTTTTCTAAGATTAGATCTCCATTCTCCTGTTATCCTCTCTTAAAAAAAAAAAAAAATAATCCTTTTGCCTAAAGTACACAGAATGATATTCTCTTCCATGTGGCCAAATGACTATTACTGAGAAAGGATAATAACTAGATTATAAGCGAAGGAACTATGCTTTTTTCTTTTTGCTGTTGCTTGCCATGTTGTCACTTATCAGCAGGGTATTTCTAACTTAGTTACTAGAACTGAAGCATGGTATCTGGTACATAGAGGGACTCAATGTCTATTAACTGATGAGCAAAGGAACAAACTTCTAATGGTGGTTTTGTCACTTCAGGACTGTAGAATGTGTGTGTGTGTGCACATGTGTATTTGGTGTGGACAGGGTATATAATTTCATCACACTGTTTGCATGTGAGGCAGCTTTTCATGTAGGTTCTCTGCATGGACTCCAGCACTGTTCTGAATTACATTCAGATGAATTTGATGTTCAACAATCTTATTTTCCATTGCTTCTCAATACCGATGCCCTTTTTCAAAGATGCCATTCTTCTCACCCTCTTCTAAACACATCCTTCTAATTTACAAGTCCAAGTTAAGACACACAGTTTCCTGTGTTGATCTCTTCTACCTCTTGAGTAAGCAGAAGAGTTGTCATGTGAATCAGTGTAGCAGAACACTTAAGAGACAGAACTGTAGAGTCTGTGTACCCAAGGTTCAAATCCCAAGTCTATCATTTATAAGCTTTTTGACTTTGGAGCACATCATTAACCTTGTTATGACTGTTACTGCATCTGTTAAACAGGGCAAATAATGGTGCCTAACTCATTGGGGGGATTTAAACTTAATATTGAGATTCCCAACTGGCTCAGTGTTAAAGAATCCCCCTGCTAATGCTGGAACTGCAGGAGACATGGATTCGATCCCTGGGTTAGGAAGATTCCCTGGAGGAGGAAATGGCAACCCACTCCAGTATTCTTGCCTGGGAAATCCCATGGACAGAGGAGCCTGGAGGGTTGTAGTCCATGGAGTCATAGAGATAGACATGACTGAGCGACTAAGTAGTCACACACAAAATTAATATTTACAAAGAACTTAGTTTAGTGCTTGATACAGTGTTGTAGATATAACTGTTAAGCAATATTTGGTTGTCTTCCACCTCTGGGCATAGAGGAAAATCATAGTTCCCTACTGTTGCCCACACCACCACTGCCACTTTGAAGTCGACCTCCTGACCTGCTCTGCCAGGGAGGAAGCAGTACCCTAATACTGAAACATTCTAGAATTCTAGTCATCTTGTTGAGGATATCTGTTTTGGAGAGTCGCCTAGATTTGCTGTAGACTAGTAATAGGTTATGTCACAGTGTCAACTAGCCTATCCAGATTAATATACATACTACTATACTATGAAACTATAAAAGTGTTAGGTGATTTTGCTATATAGTCACTTATTCTGGCAGTCATTTCTGTAAGTTCATTTATTTTTAAGTTTTTATTTTTAACTTCTCAACAAAGTGTTAGAAGGAAAATATCGTAGCTTATGCTTCTTCTGTTATCCTCCCCCAGTGTCTAACATCATATGCCTAAATGCACCCTGGAAATATTAATCAAATGAAGAAGCTGTTTCAGAATTCAGAGTCTAGAGGAGAATTTGTAGTTTCCCCATGGGATCTTTTAAAAGGCTGAAAACAGCGTATCAGAGACAATTGCAGCAGGTATGTATAAACCCATAATCTCCAAAACCTTTCTCTCAGTTTGTTTTTTTTTAATCCACCAGGTATCTGTGCCAGAACCTAAAAGTCATACTTGACTCCTCCCTGTCCTTTGTCTCCCACATCTAGTCTCCAAGTCCTGTCATGTCTACTTGCCAAGTATCTCTCAAATCTGTTTCTCTCTCATTTCCTCAGCACTTGCTTTAGTTCTGTTCACCATAATTTCTTTCATGAAAAACTAAAGCAGCCTCCTGTTTTAATTTCTAGTCTCAACCTCTCCCATCTATTTTGTTTTCTTGCTCCAGAGTGAACATTGAAAAAACCACAAATCTGATCATGTCACTTACTTGTTTAACATGGGTCCGGCTGTTGCCTTCATGATGAATTATCATGATTTCCTCTCACTACCCACCTCAAGTACTGTGCTTCAGCCATAGGAAATTATTCACAGTTCTTGTGTTATTTTTTCCTTTACTCTAGGCCTTCTTATCTTCCTTTATCCTGGTACAGTCTTCCTGTTCCCACTTTCTTAATTAACCCCTGTTTGTCCTTCAGGTCTCAGCTGATGACCATCTCCTCTATGAAGTCTTGCAAACCTTCCCAGAATTGTTCATCCGTAGGACCTTCTGCTTACCTTCATATAATGAGGTAGTATAGCATATTGATTTGCAGTTAGTCTAATCTGGACTTGAGTATCAGCTTTGCCAGTTATTTGAGGAGTGACCTTGGGCAAATTACATGGTACATGGAACTAATATAATAGTACCTTCCTGTGTGATTAGAATAAGAGACTTTTAGCACATTGTATAAAACATAGTAAGTGCCTAATAAATGCCATCTACCTTAGTTGTTGCCTCACACAAAACACTGTCCCCTAGAGTCTTTAGTGAACTATCTCACTTTCAGGTCTGAGAAATAAGTTTGTCCTTTTCCCACCCTTCTTAAAGGAATGCAAGTAATCCTAGTTTTTAGTGATAAATGAAGTGTTAACGTCTGTTTCTCCTAATACTATTGAAGTTATTGCTCAGTGCTTTTGAGAAAATGTTCAGTGAATCAGAAAGAAAACTTTGAATAAAATTTTCTAAAAATATAACTCTTATCTTTAACTCTTACACTTTTGAGTGGCTTAGATCATTGTATCTCCTAATCTTGGGATGCACTTTAAATAGTGAAAACATTCTGTTTCTTCTGCAGAGATATTAGGATGCTGTGTTGAATGATTGCCTTGGTACATCTCCTGGGTTGTTTGTTCTTTAAAGAATGCTTTCCTCATGAAAATCTATAGAGGCTCTGTTTCCTGGGTCTTTAGAAACCATCTGGTGAATCAACACTCAGGGAAAGTCCGTATCAAAATGAAATAAGGATGTTTCTTTTACTATTAGAGATTGAAAATGGAAGGGAATTCCTTTTAAGATATACTCCTTTTGCTAAAAGTTAAGCATGTCTCCCCAGTGTGCTGGTATTTTCTAGTTTCCATGTAATGAACAACTTTAATGGTGGCACTGAGTTATTAAAATTGTTCTATGCTCTCAGCCTTCTGAAGACATCATATAAATTCTTTTAGTTGTTTATCATCAAATAGTTCTTCTCTGATGTGATTCAATACTAGAGAACAAGAGAAATATTTGGATATGTGTGTCACATTGCTTGCTTTTTAAAGAACTTTAAAGATTCCTGTTGATTTAGAGTATTCATTATTAATTTCTCATAAAAGAAGTGTAATTAATGGCATTGGGAAAGGATGAGGTGATAAAAAGGAGCAAGTTTATAAATAAATGGGATGTTTCTAGAGTTCTGAGACTCAGAAATTCCTTCTACATGCAATGTATCCTATTTCCCAACTTATTCTCAGTTTAGATAGGATGCTTGGCATAGATGTGAAAAATCCTGAAGCAGACTAACTGACTGACACTCTCTCCCCCCTCCCCACAAAAGAGAAATTCAGGCTTCATTGACTGATTTGAAATCAGTTAAGGGCCTATTAATGAAGCCCTTATCCCCATCTGGTGATAAGAAGTAGTTTCTCTAAATTGTTCCTATTTAATCTGTATCTCACAATCCTACTGAAAGGGAGAAAACCCAAGAAATGCACATTCATATTGCCCAGGACCAGGAGTGGGTCCAGTCCTGCACTCAGATTGGAAGTAAAAGAGTTACCTCTACAGACATGAGAGCTACAGATAGTTTTAGAAGAGAATCTCTAAAATCACCACTTGGTAGCCCCTCCATCCACTCCTTCAGGTTCACACCAGGCTATATGTTAAATTTATCAGATGTGGGTCTTCACAAATGAGACCTCATTTGCTGTTTTCTTGGGAAGGACATCGTTGCCCTACTGAAGCTTTCTCTTTATGTGTGGAGAAGAAAGAAGTCTTGCCCATTCTTCCTTTAAACAACCAGACTCAATATAAAAGTCCAAATAACCCATTTTGCTTTTTATTGTGATTCCCAGATCTTGGGAAATGGACTTAGAACTTACTGCTGCCAAGAACACACAAATCAAATACTCAGAATGAGAAAATATTGTAAAAGTAAACGATTAAATATTGCTTTTTTTCCTCTAGAGATAAAGAATTCTAAGGGCAAAAGTATGGATCTTTCTGCTATCTATGAACTTCACTAGGAGGTTAAGTGAGCTTTGCTGCTGCTACTGCTAAGTCACTTCAGTCGTGTCCGACTCTGTGCGACCCTGGAGATGGCAGCCCACCAGGCTCCTTCGTCCCTGGGATTCTCCAGGCAAGAACACTGGAGTGGGTTGCCATTTCCTTCTCCAATGTATGAAAGTGAAAAGTGAAAGTGAAGTCGCTCAGTCGTGTCTGACTGTTCGCGACCCCATGGACTGCAGCCTACCAGGCTCCCCCGTCCATGGGATTTTCCAGGCAAGAGTACTGGAGTGGGGTGCCATTTTTAGGCATATTTATATCTTAAGTTCTAAAATCGGCAATATTTATTATTCATCAATAGGTGGCACTATAAGATAAGGAAGATGAATTAACCCCCAAAGAAAAACAATACCACCACAAATTGTTAAGGAAGATAATATAAGTAAGGAAAATTCGGAAGTAAAAAGGCGATTTCTGTATTTAAATCTTATTCGTTTCTTAGGTAGATAAGGCAAAAATATTTTCTTCTGGAGAAACATTCTAAGATATGAGGAAATGTGCATTTTCTTTCAGAAATTAACAGTAGTACTTGTCAGTAGTGAAATTCCCTATACCGTGGGTGATTTAAATTTATACACAGGATTATATCATTTAGAGCTCTGTATGGAGTTTCAGCAATTTGGAATACTGGGCTTTTGAAAATGTGGGACTATCAAATGAACACAGATAGACACACACACACACACAGACACACACACACACAGAGTCAAAGATGATCTTGGCATTGGCGAGTCTGACATTCAAAGTGATTTGCAAGATAAGAGATTTAAGCAGGAAAATATGCTAATTTACGTAGGACATTTTTTACATAGGGCGTTCATATAGGACATCTTTCCCTTCCTTAATACTTAGAGACAAGAGTTTTTCTAGAATCACATTTATCCCCATTTATACCCTATATTCTTCTCTTTTCCACAAATTTATTTACCTATGATCATCCTTTATCCAGTCACTTTGTTGATTTGTTTCACGTTATTTTGAAGAAATATATAATCAATAGGATGGCATGTGCCACATATCTTTGAAATTTGCCTATATTCTTAGAGAAAATGTCATTTAACAGAAAAGAATCAGAACAAAACATAGCTCACGCTGTGGATTCAGGCAGCTTGCTGCTTATATAACCCAGCACTGGAAAAAAAAAAAAAAAAAACAAAAAAAAACACCTCACTCGCGAGGAATACTGATAGAAAAGTAGCCTTAGCTTAAAAACCACTTTGTGATTTTGGTCGTGTGATCTGTTGGCTGTAAGAGAACACTCTCTCTCTCTCTCTTTTTGGCATGGCTTTTGAAATAGCTCCTTTATTTCTGTTCATTTGGGAAAACTGGCATGAGAAGGAAAAAAAAAATTAAAACAATTTAAATAATTAAGTGTTTAACCCTCTTAAACTTCTAAAATTACTCCATTTCCTTATATGATGGCACTGTTAAAAGGAGGAAATTTTATTCAGTTTTGGAAAAACATGACAGAATGTTAAGATCTCATATGGTTCTATATTCCCAATTCTTTAGGCATTGGATCTTGGGAGATTACTTCCTTGGAAACTTGAATTGAGATAAATTGGGGTGACCATTTTAGCTGGCTTCTTTCATCTTGTGCTACTAATCTTCAGAGGTACCATTCTGCTCTGGGAGCAAGAAAGAAAAGAAGCATCTTATGTGTAAATGGCTTCTCTTTGTCTTCTGCCCCACATGTCCTAATGCAAGTAGCTGTTGGAGGGTAGGACCTTTTTCTTTTTTTCCAGGAGGTTTTTTTTCTTTTCTTTTTTTTTAAGTTCTCTATACTTGGTACCTAACACTATGTCTGGCACAGAGAAGTGGCTTGGTAAATGTCTGATAAAAGAATGAATAAATGCCTATTCCTCCATTAGATCAAATTTTTTGTTGCAGAGAGCTATTGTATAAATGGTTCGTTGATAGCTAGGGCAAACAAGAAAATAAACTTGGTGGACAATGAGCATTTATTTAATACACATTGCTCTCAAATACATCAAGAAGTAGAAATAGAAACAGATCCAGTCCTCAGCAAAATTGTGAATTTCATCAAACTGGCCTCTGTCACTTCATCTTTCCTACCAAGATTCATTTCCCTCCACGTGAGAAACAAAGTGGTATCATGGGACGGTGCTTGGACTTTGTGACCAACAGGTCTGGGTTGGATTCCAATCCTAGATTTGCCACTTACTACTTTTTAGCCTTGAGTAATTCACTTTTCTCTGAACTTTAGTTTCCTCATTTGTAAAAAGATATTGATAACTATTTTCTAAGATTGCTAAGAGGACTCAATTAGAACCTAAGTGCTTAGGACAGTACCTGGTATACCAATGTTCTTTTAAAACTGTTTCTTTCCTATGCTTGATATTACTTTTCCTCAACACAGCTTCATGAGATAAATATTCTTCTCATTGTTACTGTATTAGAGTTGAGGAAATGGAGGCTTAGTGAGGTTAAGTAACATAACAATGTAAGTTAAGGTAAAAGATGGAGGAACTGGGATTCAAACCTCAGCTATCCAATCTGTACTTTTAACCAGTATGCTACATTAACTAGGAATTTTATTTTGCTTTAACATGTGAAAAGAAAGGCATAACATATTTATTATCACATTATCTTTGAAACTTGGTTTACATATGTATGTGAGCATGCATACATGCTCGCACATACACATACACACATGCATGCACATACACAGATATATAGCCAGGAAAGGAGACAGCATAATGCTTTAAAGTGCAAGTTTTGGAGTAGAGTTACATAGTCACATCATCTGGGTTAAAAACTTGACTGTTGCTTATTAGCTGTGAATTTAGCCAAGTCACTGTCTTTCTATATCTCTAAGCTGTCAACCAAACAATGGGGATATTAATGAGTCTCACTTTAGAGGACAATTGTGAGGCTTCTGTAAAACACATGTAAATTACTGTCCTTAGCACATAAGTATTCAAGAAATATTTTAACTATTTTGATTATTATTGAGGACAGAAATATGAATAATAAATTATAGATGACCAAGACATATTTCAAAAGTATTTTAAAAAAAACTTGTATACATTTTTAATAGATAATATTGCAACATTTCATACATTAACATATTGTTCTTAGGAAGCCTCTCTAAAAATGTTCTTCCTGCTTTGTTAGGCAAATACCAACCTAACCTAAGTGACTGGAAATTCAAACTAAGTTAGAATATCATTTATGTTCTCTAGCTCGACTCCATTGCTAACATCTTTTAACCCAGTAACTTAATGCACATTCCTTGCATAAATTTAGTGAGAAGAGACTTATGTAAACTAAAATCACATCACATTTATTTACTGGAGTGTAAGATAGCCATTAGGCAAACCAATCTACTTTAGAGAATGTTGAAAGATCTAAAGTTTAGGACTGAGAGTAAGTATGATTTAGCAAAAGTAAAGACTTGCTAGTAAAGACAAGATACTTTAGAAATAACAGACCCATTCAGCATGTGTTCTTAAACTTTTAGAAAGTTATATTTGTTTAAGAATATCTAAGCTTCCAGATTGTTCAACAAAATGGAATGGAACATTAAAAAATAAACACAACCATGTAATTAATATAGTTTGGGGGCAATGAAATTTTTTATTAATGGTTCTATGAAGAAACAGACAAGTGAATTCCAAAAGAATGAAATATAGGACAAATTTCTTGGCTATCCAGATGGTTTTATTAATGCAACTCCATTATGACTGTGGTACCAGAAATCACACTTCTAGTCAGGAAGCCTATGGGCAAACAGTAGAAGTATCTCCATCAGTAATAAATAAGTGAGTTAAAAGAACAACTTGTTTATACACTTTACAGGGCAGTTATGTATATTCTACAGAATACATGTAAGTCAAAACTAGATACATGCAATGTAAGTAGGTTAGAGTAAGATGTTGAACATGGAAAAGGAGTGTTTGAGGGGAAATTTGCTTCTCTTTGCCAAACCCTAAGTTAAATTAATTCACTCTTTTACTTATAAGGCAGAGAGTGATAAAATTAAACCTCTAAGAGGCAGATATGAATCAAATGAGTTTTTTGTTTTAAATAACTCTTTAATTTTTTTACTCAAGGTAATAATGAGTATTAATAAGGTAATATCAGTTCTGGTTTCTCAGTTTTTTTCTAATAATTTATCTTTCTTTGAATTACTTCAGAAGTTCAAACACTAAAGGCTCCTCTGCTATACCCAACTCTGTCTTAGGTTGGCAGACAAAGGATTATTTTTGAAATGAACCTAGTCAGTACTTCCTATGAAGCAAGTTAATCTTTCTTTTTCTGTGCACAAGTTAATTGACGTGATGTTAGGTACTAACATCCTCTTTCTCACTTGGGGCTTCCTCTGGTGTCAAAGAGAAATATTACAAAGTAGAAATGTGCAACTATTCTCAGAACAGAGAACAAGATATTATGATTTTAAATACCATGCTAGTTTTTTTTTTTCCTCTCGTGATTATAATATTAAGCTATCAATTGTGAGTGAAACAGCTTATTTATGTAGCCCTGTTATTGACAGTTTATCCAGTCCATCTACTTTTCCAGAGAAAGAGAGTATTAGCACATGACAAATGTCCATAAAGCCATGGCTTGTAAGATAGTATTTCCAAAAGGTCTCCTAGTACAGAATGGTAAGGACTATTGAAAGAGAGTTGCTGCTTGATGACAGAATAGAAGTGCGAAAAGTTGTGTTTTGTTTAGTTTTTCTCTCTGCTTTTTTAGCTCTGGAGGACTGGACATTTTACCCACATCACTGATTTTGAAATATAGAAAATGTCTTCAGAATGACTTGTTTAAAATGGCATTTTAAAATTCATTTATTATATTATATTTATCTGTATAAGCTGAATATGGCTACAAATGAGAACTCTTTATATTGATTCTATATGTTTTAACCTAAGTTAGTTTATAGATGCTACAGCTGTTTTTGATTGGGAGAACCTTATTATTATTTATTTATTTTTTTGGCCGCAAGGTTTAACTCATGAGTGTTAAGCACTCTCTAGGACAAAGTCAAGGCATTTTTTTTTTTTTTTTACATGTACAAAATACTACAGTTATTGAGTAATTACTCAATTTTACAACTCTAGTAAAATACTACAATCACTATCAGGATCTACTCTTATGGTTCCTGCTGGATGAACCTTCTTCTATTTCTCACCAAAATATTATATTTCCCAACACATTTTGCTACCAGGGCTTTCCCCCATTCAATTCTATGACTGTTTTGTTAAAGACTGAGGAGCCTATATGATTTCATCTATCAAGGTTGTCCATTAAGGGCCTTCCATCACCTTATACACTTGAGCCAAAAAAGGGACAGATCCCTATTTGCCCCAGTGGCAAATAGAATGGGAACATGGGAAAATGGTAAAAGAACAGAAAAGAGTGATGACAGAGTGAAGTATAAAGAAAGACAAAGCACCGTTAACAAGACTTGAGTCAAAGCTTGCAGTTTATGTTAGAGGGGAATGATGACTTTTTCCAGCTTCGTTGGATTTGAAGAGGAGAGAATTTTCTAGACACACTCCTTGTAATTCTATACTCCCTTTAATCATTCTGCTCCAAGTGATACGGAATGCCTTGTGTGATTGGTAGACAACTAGCATGCTTGGCTAAGCTCCGTGCTTTTCCTTTTTGAGTAAAGGCCTGCCGATAGGGAGACATTGTGTTCTGCCCCTTACAGGAAAGGGGGCTGTCCTGGTTCAGTGACACTGATTTCCATTGCTGTGAATTGGTGAATTTGCCTGTCTGATGTCAGGGTGTATTAAGTCTACTTGATTAACAGAAATAAAGGTATGTCCTTCAGCTTATACTCCATTAACAATATAGGTGATATGCTGGTTCTCTACTTCCTTCTCCTATGTTTTATTTTTCAATTTATTCAGAACCTGATCAGGGAGCCTTATAGGGGCCTCAAATGTATGCAAGTTGGCAGGATTAAAAAGTCAAACGAATAACAATTTTTATGGTTGCGGTTACAATCACCATGTGATTAAAACAACAACAACAACAACAAAGAACAGATTCCAATTTAATTTTGCTCTCTGAAAAAAAGTATCAGAAAAATAACATATCCTATGTGTAAAATATGGGGCAAGTCTTCCCTGGTGGCTCAGGTGGTCAAGAATCTGCTTGCAGTGCAGAAGACCCAGGTTTGATCCCTGGGTCAGGAAGGTCCCCTGGAGGAGGAAATGGCAACCTGCTCCAGTATTCTTGCGTGGAAAATTCCTTGGACAGAGGAGCCTGGCAGGCTACAGTCCATGTGGTCACAAAGAATCGACATGACTGAGCAAGTAACACACATGTAAAATACTTGTGTATGTGCATACCCAGTCACTCAGTTGAGTGCAATGCTTTGCAACCCCATGGACTGTAGCCCACCAGGCTCCTCTGTCCACAGAATTCTCCAGGTAAGAATATTGGAGTAAGTTGCCATTTACTACTCCAGGGAATCTTCCCATTGCAGAGATCGAAACTGTGTCTCTTGAGTCTCCTGCATTGGCAGCAGATTCTTGACCACTGAGCCATAGAAAGGTCCCTGAGCCTGTCCTGAGTAAAACACCTGGACAATTCAAATAAATGATGAGCTTGAATTTTGATAATTCTGATTATAATTTGAGCTTTGCCTTGTGTTGAAATTTCATGTATTTTCACAGATAAAGTGCCTATGGAATAAACATATATATTTATTTGAAATACATATTTTATATATATATGTATATCATGCCATTGATCATTAATATTTTTAGACTTCCTTTCTGTAAAAAGGAAAATAATTCTAATGTTGGAGAAATATTTGGGTTTTAATGGAGATAGCCTTAAATAATCATTTTATAACTTATTTAAAATTATCTAGAACTGATAGATACAGTGCCTGATGAACTATGGACTGAGGTTCATGACATTGTACAGGAGACAGGGATCAAGACCATCCCCATGGAAAAGAAATGCAAAAAAGCAAAATGGCTGTCTGGGGAGGCCTTATAAATAGCTGTGAAGAGAAGAGAAGTGAAAAGCAAAGGAGAAAAGGAAAGATAAAAAAAGCATCTGAATGCAGAGTTCCAAAGAATAACAAGAAGAGATAAGAAAGGCTTCCTCAGCAATCAAAGCAAAGAAATAGAGGAAAACAACAAAATGGGAAAGAATAGAGATCTCTTCAAGAAAATTAGAGATACCAAGGGAACATTTCATTCAAAGATGGGCTCGATAAAGGACAGAAATGGTCTGGACATAACAGAAGCAGAAGATATTAAGAAGAGGTGGCAAGCATACAAAGAAGAACTGTACAAAAAAATCTTCAAGAACAAGATAATCACGATGGTGTGATCACTCACTTAGAGCCAGACATCCTGGAATGTGAAGTCAAGTGGGTCTTAGGAAACATCACTACAAACAAAGCTAGTGGAGGTGATGGAATTCCAGTTGAGCTATTTCAAATCTTGAAAGATGATGCTGTGAAAGTGCTGCACTCAATATGCCAGCAAATTTGGAAAACTCAGCAGTGGCCACAGGATTGGAAAAGGTTAGTTTTCAATGCAATCCCAAAGAAAGGCAATGCCAAAGAAAACTCAAACTACCACACAATTGAACTAATCTCACACACTAGTAAAGTAATGTTCAAAATTCTCCAAGCCAGGCTTCAGCAATATGTGAACCGTGAACTTCCAGATGTTCAAGCTGGTTTTAGAAAAGGCAGAGGAAACAGAGATCAAGTTGCCAACATCCACTGGATCATGGAAAAGGCAAGAGAGTTCCAAAAAAACACATCTATTTCTGCTTTATTGACTATGCCAAAGCCTTTATGTGGATTACAATAAACTGTGGAAATTTCTTAAAGAGATGGGGATACCAGACCACCTGACCAGGCTCTTGAGAAACCTATATGCAGGTCAGGAAGCAACAGTTAGAACTGGACATGGAACAACACACTGGTTCCAAATAAGAAAAGGAGTACATCAAGGCTGTATATTGTCACCAAGCTTATTTAACTTATATGCAGAGTACATCATTAGAAACACTGGGCTGGAAGAAGCACAAGCTGGAATCAAGATTGCTGGGAGAAATATCAATAACCTCAGATATTCAGATGATACCACCCTTATGGCAGAAAGTGAAAAGGAACTAAAAAGCCTCTTGATGAAAGTGAAAGAAGAGAGTGAAAAAGTTGGCTTAAAGCTCAACATTCAAAAAATGAAGATCATGTCATCTGGTCCCATCACTTCATGTGGAATAGATGGGGAAATAGTGGAAACAGTGTCAGACTTTATTTTTTGCTACTGCTAAGTCACTTCAGTCATGTCCGACTCTGTGCAACCCCATAAACGTCAGCCCACCAGGCTCCTCCGTCCCTGGGATTCTCCAGGCAAGAACACTGGAGTGGGTTGCCATTTCCTTCTCCAATGCATGAAAGTGAAAAGTGAAAGTGAAGTCGCTCAGTCGTGTCTGACTCTTCGCAACCCCATAGACTACAGCCTACCAGGCTTCTCCGCCCATTGGATTTTCCAGGCAAGAGTACTGGAGTGGGGTACCATTGCCAGATGGTGACTGCAGCCATGAAATTAAAAGACACTTACTCCTTGGAAGAAAAGTTATGACCAACCTATATAGCATATTGAAAAGCAAAGACTTAACTTTGCCAACAAAGGTACATCTAGTCAAGGCTGTGATTTTTCCAGTGGTCATGTATGGATGTGAGAGTTGGACTGTGAAGAAAACTGAGCACTGAAGAATTGATGCTTTTGAACTGTGGTGTTGGAGAAGACTCTTGAGAGTCCCTTGGACTGCAAGGAGATCCAACCAGTCCATTCTGAAGGAGATCAGCCCTGGGATTTCTTTGGAAGCGATGATGCTAAAGCTGAAGCTCCAGGACTTTGGACACCTCATGCGAAGAGCTGACTCATTGGAAAAGACTCTGATGCTGGGAGAGATTGGGAGCAGGAGGAGAAGGGGACGACCGAGGATGGGATGGCTGGATGGCATCACGGACTCAATGGACGTGAGTCTAAGTGAGCTCCAGGAGATGGTGATGGACAGGGAGGCCTGGCGTGCTGTGATTCATGGGGTCGCAAAGAGTCAGACACGACTGATCGACTGAACTGAACTGAACTGAACTGAACTAATCCATTGTCCATGCAGGTTATGTTTCTCAGATGACTCTTAACTCCTCCTCCCACCTTGCTCAAGACTGTATTCCCAGTACCTAGCCTAGTACAGGCACATAGTAAGAGCTTACAAATTACTAGCTGAATGAATGAAAAGTGATCTTCTGATTTGGAAAGGGAATAAACAAACTAGCTGATTATTGATTAAACCAGATTGTTAGCATCTGGTAGTGATAATGAATTGCTTCCCTGCATTTATAGAATTCCCTTTGTTTCAAACATTTATAGAAATGTTCTTAAAGGTGCTGGACTTTCTCTTCCTTGAAAATGTTCAGATATTTTGACCATAATCAAATTTGTAAGAGTGCTTGTAGTATTCTGCATACTAATGGTCTAACCTTGGTTCTGCAGAATAAACAACACTTGATTGAAATAATGTGAAGAAAGTTGTGGAGTAGAGCATTCTCCTCATTTGAAGTTACTCCTGCTTTTTTTTTTTTTTTTCTAATTAGTCACTGGTTTTCCATTCCATGAATGCTTGAATCTAAATTTTTTGCCTATCGCTGAATAACCATTAGACTTTAACAAACGTGTACAACTACATGCACATGAGCTCAATTCAGTTGAGTTCAGTCACTCAGTCATAGCCAACTCTTTGCGACCCCATGAACTGCAGCACTCCAGGCTTCCCTGTCCATCACCAAAGCCCAGAGTCCACACAAGCCCATGTCCATCGAGTCGGTGATGCCATCCAACCATCTCATCCTTTGTTGTCACCTTCTCCTCCTGCCCTCAATCTTTCCCAGCATCAGGGTCTTTACAAATGAGTCAGTTCTTTGCATCAGGTGGCCAAAATATTGAGTTTTAGCTTCAACATCAGCCCTTCCAATGAACACCCAGGACTGATCTCCTTTAGGATGGACTGGTTGGATCTGCTTGCAGTCCAAGGGACTCTCAAGAGTCTTTTCCAACACCACTGTTCAAAAGCATCAATTCTTCTGAGCTCAGCTTTCCTTATAGTCCAACTGTCACTTCCATACATGACTACAGGAAAAATCATAGACTTGCCTAGATGGACCTTTGTGACAAATTAATGTCTCTTTTTAATATGCTGTCTAGGTTGGTCATAACTTTCCTTCAAAGGAGTGTCTCTTAATTTCATGGCTGCAATCACCATCGGCAGGGATTTTGGAGACCAGAAAAATAAAGTCGCCCACTGTGTCCACTGTTTCCACATCTATTTGCCATGAAATGATGGAACTGGATGACATGATCTTAGTTTTTTGAATGTTGAACTTTAAGCCAACATTTTCCCTCTCCTCTTTCAATTTTTTCAAGAAGCTCTTTAGTTCTTCTTTGCTTTCTGCTACAAGGGTGGTGTCATCTGCATATCTGAAGTTATTGATATTTATCCGAGCAATCTTGATTCCAGCTTTGCTTCCTCCAGCCCAGTATTGCTCATGATGTACTCTGCATAGAAGTTAAATAAGCAGGGTGACAATATACAGCCTTCACGTACTCCTTTTCTTATTTGGAACCAGTCTGTTGTTCCATGTCCAGTTCTAACTGTTTGCTTCCTGACCTGCATACAGATTTCTCAAGAGGCAGGTCAGGTTGTCTGGTATTCCCATCTCTTTCAGAATTTTCCACAGTTTGTTGTGATCCACACAGTCAAAGGCTTTGGCATAGTCAATAAAGCAGAAATAGATGTTTCTATGGAACTCTCTTGCTTTTTTGATGATCCAGCAGATGTTAGCAATTTGATCTCTGGTCCCTCTGCCTTTTCTAAAACCATCTTGAACATGTGGAAGTTCAGGGTTCATGTATTGCTGAAGCCTGGCTTGGAGAATTTTAAACATTTCTTTACAAGCTTGTGAGTTGAGTCCAATTGTGCAGTAGTTTGAGCATTCTTTGCCATTGCCTTTCTTTGGGCTTGGAATGAAAACTGACGTTTTCCAGTCCTATGGCCACTGCTGAGTTTTCCAAATTTGCTGGCATATTGAATACAACACTCTCACAGCATCATCTTTCAGGATTTAAAATAGCTCAACTGGAATTCCATCACCTCGTATGAAAGCTTTATTCATAGTGATGCTTCCTAAGGACCACTTGACTTCACATTCCAGGATATCTGGCTCTAGGTGACTGATCACAACATCGTGATTATCTGTGTCATGAAGATCTTTTTTGTACAGTTCTTCTGTGTATTCTTGCCACCTCTTCTTAATATCTTCTGCTTCTGTTAGGTCCAGACCATTTCTGTCCTTTATTGAGCCCATCTTTGCATAAAATATTTCCTTGGTATCTCTAATTTTCTTGAAGAGATCTCTAGTGATTCCCATTCTGTTGTTTTCCTCTATTTCTTTGCATTGATTGCTGAGGAAGGCTTTCTTATCTCTCCTTGCTATTCTTTGGAACTCTGCATTCAAATAGGTATATCTTTCCTTTTTCTCCTTTGTTTTTCACTTTCCTTCTTTCCACAGCTATTTGTAATTCCTCTTCAGACAGTCATTTTGCTTTTTTGCATTTCTTTTTCTTGGGGATGGTCTTGATTCCTGTCTCCTGTACAATGTCATGTACGTAGGTTTATTTAAAATCTTTGCAAATATAGATAATGCATATAGTAGAAATGATCATCTATCTACCCAGCTTTGTGAAAAAATGTGTTAATTGGAATGAAATAGTGGTGTTCAGTAGCATAGAATAAAATTTTGCTAATTATAACTGTGGTAAATTAAAATGTGTTTGTGTTGCTATAAGTTCCATTCTCATTTCACAGAATAAATCCAGGTTTACCTCTCATTTTATAGACTAAACCTTGTAATCATGACAGAATTAAATAAAAGAGAAATACATTTATGGTAATAGAAATCTAAAGATAATGATTACAAACTGTTCATTTTTCTTCGTGACAGTTTCCAGATGGAGTTATGTAGAACTGCAACCCTTGAGGAGAATGTTAATGTCTTCATATATTGCTTAACTCTTTGGTGCATAAATGAGTTAAATAGTTGGTTTCTTAGGACACATTCATGAATCCAAATGAAGCAAAGGGAATGCAATCACTTAGTAATAGTGAGGACAGCTAATCCCAGTCTGTTCTCTTCACACAGTATATAAAATTATATCTGAAGAACAACAGAGGACAAGATATCCTGTATTTCCATATGGCAAAAATTAACTTTCTCAGTGCCAGAATTTTAACAGATTTCATTTAGAAGTTTTCAAAAATGTGATGCATTTTCCCCCCTACTTCATTGTGTCATGCTGTCATTTAATCTTTTATTAGTGACTCAGAATAATCGTTTCAGCCCTGAAAATATAGTTTTGTTAACACTTTTGGTAGTGTAATGACTTTAGAAGTATTTTGGGACTTCCTTCCTAGAAAAATACCCTGACATGAATTTTCATCTTTATTTTCTTCTCTTATTTCTCTATATAGAGGTATCACAAATGAATGTTCTGAATAATATGATATGCCTATCATTATGCACAATTAATAAGTGGATTAAATGCTAAAATAAATGATTTTCTTATTCTCCAGAAAATCATCATCTTTATTTCTTCTTGAATTGGCCACAGGATTCAGAACACTGTCTCTCACTTCTTTATACTTTACAAAACAAGTCAGGGTTTTATCTTCATCTGCTCCTATGTAGTTTTCTTCTTTGTTTTATTTGCTACCAAGATATAGGCAAGTTGGCCATCACTGTTTCAAGAATTTGTGAAACTGTGCTCTGCTGGAGGGTATACCTCAAGAGTGACCAATCATTCATCACCACTATTAGTTCAAAATTAATATTAGGTGGCAGCACTCCTGCTGAGACACCACACTTCAGTGTTCTCCATGTCTTATGTGATATTTGTCTTATGATTGAATCCCAAATATATATTACAATATCTATAATTTTGTTAAAATCAGAATGAAGGCCTTGTATCATTTCTGCATAATGCATCAACTTTCCCAAGAAATTCCATCTGTCACATATCATATTCTGAAAAGCATATAGTTTTATATGATCAGTGAGGTAGCATTCTGGAAACAGAGAAGTAGAAAAAAAAAAATTCCCTGGAGAGCTAGTCTTGCTTTTTTCCTTTCTTTCTTTTTTTTTTTTCCTTAAGTGAGCTATTTAGAAATCCAGAGCTGTGGTTCTCAAACATAGTGAACATAGAGAATAAAATGGTCCCTTTGAAATGTTCTAAAAAATACCTCACCCCAAATCGTGATTTAGTAAGTGTGGGGTGGGATGTGTACTTTTGCATTTGTTATAAATACCTCAGATAATTATGATACAGATGGTCCAGAAATGACACTTTGAGAAGCAGTGTCTAGACTTGTAGTTGTCAACCCTGACTGCAAGTTATAATCAAATGAAGAAATTTTTAATAATTGCTCATATTGAGACCCCCACCCTCAACTCTGATGAAATAGAAACTCTGAATATGTGGCACTGGTGTTGATAATTTTAAAACTTCTCCAGGTGATTTCAAAGTGCAGCTTTGTTTGAGAACCAAGAGTGTAAAGGTAGCTATTTTCTCATCTTCTGATTTGGAAGAACAAAAGAAATAATGGGACAAGACAAAAGAAAGTCTTTCTATCCCTGCAAATTTTCCTTCTTGGGAGCTTACAGCATTAAGTTGTTAAGAGCTATATTGAAATTGGTTCTAGCTGAATCAGGATGTTACATGGTGCAGCTGCATAGAACTGTTCCTATGCAGATTAAATCTAAATCTAATCATATACTTTGTTTCCAGCCCATGCAGCCTCCTTAGCATTGCAGGGCCACACAGAATCTTCGACTAAACCTGTCAGTAAACAGATGAACTTCATATAGCCTTACAATAGTAACTTCCCTGAGTTAGCTGTGCAGCTGTTTCTCTTTTGACTCTGGTTTTTCACCTGACTTTTTGCCTTACTCTTTGTTAACCAGTGGTTTCTTCATTATCCCTTGCATGCCTGGGCTCCTACCTAGATTCTATGTTCAATGCTTTCACTCACTGGATGTTCAAAAGCACTCAATCCCCAGGATGGTATCTCAAGCACCTTGCCTGAGGGTTTTTGTTGTTTTAAATATTCATTTTGTAAAAATTAATATTTGCAGAAAAGTTGTAAGAATAGAACTAGGAATTCTCATCTATCTTATACTCAGATTCACCAACTTTTTATATTTTCCTTATGTCTCTCTTTATATATATATGTATATGAGTGTATGTATTTATGCATTTTTGAGAGAGGGTGACCTGTATACATCCATGCCTACATTTTTCCCTAAATACTTCTGCATGTATTTTCTAGAAACAAGAGTCTTCTATCACATGGTGGTAGTTGTCAAAATCAGGAAATTTAACGTTTATGTGCACCTGTTATCTAACCCATAGTCAATATTCAAATCTCATCAGGTACCCCAATAATGTCTTGTGTAGTACATTTTCCTGGTCCAGAATCCAATCTTGTATCAATTATTGAATTTATTAGTCATTTCTCTTTAATATCCTTTAATTAAGAACAGTCCCTTCTGTGTTTTTAGGCTTTGATATTTTTCAAGTGTACAGGATAGGTACTTTAAAGAATATTGCTCAATAGTGATTCCTTATGCAGAGATTCTGGTTATGAATATTTTGGCAGGAATACCTCATAAATGATATGGTATCCTTCTCAGGGTTTAATATTGGGAGCCTTATTTAAGGTGGTATCTATTAGTTTTCTCTCCTGTAGCACTGTAATTAATAATTGTTGAGTTCCATTCAGTCGCTCAGTTGTGTCCAACTATTTGTGACACCAAGAACCGCAAGACACCAGGCCTCCCTGTCCATCACCAACTCCCAGAGTCCACCCAAACCCATGTCCATTGAGTCAGTGATGCCATCCAACCATCTCATTCTCTGTAGTTCTCTTCTCCTCCTGCCTTCAATCTTTCACAGCATCAGGATCTTTTCAAATGAATCAGCTCTTTGCATCAGGTGACAAAAGTATTGGAGTTTCAGCTTCAACATCAGCCTTTCCAATGAACACCTAGGAATGATTTCCTTTAGGATGGACTGGCTGAATTTCCTTGCAGTCCAAGGGACTCTAAAGAGTCTTGTTCAAAAGCATCAATTTTTTGGCACTCAGCTTTGTTTATATTCCAACTCTCACATCCATACATGAACACTGGAAAAAATAATAGCCTTGACTAGACGGACCTTTGTTGGCAAAGTAATGTCTCTGCTTTTAATATTCTGTCTAGGTTGGTCATAACTTTCCTTCCAAGAAGTAAGCATCTTTTAATTTCATGGCTGCAATCACCATCTGCAGTGATTTTGGAGACCAGAAAAATAGTCAGCCACTGTGTCTACTGTTTCTCCATCTATTTGCCATGAAATGATCGGACTGGATGCCATGATCTTAGTTTTCTGAATGTTGAGCTTTAAGCCAACTTTTCACTCTCCTCTTTCACTTTCATCAAGAGGCTGTTTAGTTCTTCTTCACTTTCTGCCATAAGGGTGGTGTCATCTGCATATCTGAGGTTACTGATATTTCTCCCAGCAATCTTGATTCCATCTTGTGCTTCTTCCAGCCCAGTGTTGCTCATGATGTACTCTGCACAGAAGCTAAATAAGCAAGGTGACAATATACAGTCTTGACGTACTCCTTTTCCTCTTTGGAACCACTCTCTTGTTCCATGTCCAGTTCTAACTGTTGCTTCCTGACCTGCATACAGATTTCTCAAGAGGCAGGTTAGGTGGTCTGGTATTCCCATCTCTTTCAGAATTTTCCACATTTTATTGTGATCCACACAGTCAAAGGCTTTGGTATAGTCAATAATGCAGAAATAGATGTTTTTCTGAAACTCTCTTGTTTTTTGATGATCCAGCAGATGTTGGCAATTTGATCTCTGGTTCCTCTTCCTTTTCTAAAACCAGCTTGAACATCTGGAAGTTCATGGTTCACGTATTGCTGAAGCCACACTTTGAGGATTTTAAGCATTACTTTACTAGTGTGTGAGATGAATGTAATTGTGCAGTAGTTTGAGCATTCTTTGGCATTTCCTTTCTTTGGAATTGGAATGAAAACTGACCTTTTCCAGTCCTGTGGCCACTGCTGAGTTTTCCAAAATTGCTCCATATTGAGTGCAGCACTTTCACAGCATCATCTTTCAGGATGTGAAATAGCTCAATTGTAATTCCATCACCTCCACTAGCTTTGTTCGTAGTCATGCTTCCTAAGGCCCACTTGACTTCACATTCCAGGATGTTTGGCTCTAGGTGGGTGATCACACCATCGTGATTATCTGGGTCGTGAAGATCTTCTATAATTTGTAGGAATAATTTGAAGGGAGGTCATTTTATGGTTGGATTTGCAGATTCTGTTTCTCATCAAAATTTCACCCATTGGGTTTTCTGCTGTAAGAACATACTTCCCTTCACCCGCCTTCTATTTATGTATAACCATATGGGCTCATGGATTCCTATTTTATTCAGTGGAATATAATCCATTGTTGTTAGTATGCAAATTTATTTGAATGCTCATATTGTTCTTTTGGGCTTCCCTGGTAGCTCAGATGGTAAAGAGTCTGCCTCCAGTGTAGGAGACCTGGGTTCAATCCCTGTGTGGGGACGATCCTCTGGAGAAGAAAATGACAATCCACTCCAATATTCTTGTCTAGAAAATCCCATGGACAGAGGAGGAATCTGGTGGGCTACAATCCATGGGGTTGCAAAGAGTTGGACAGGACTGAGTAGTGACTAACACTTTCACTTTCATTGTTCCTTTGAGCTGTCTCCTCTTTTTCACATGTCCCCATTATTCTTTAAGTACTTTCTTGTTTCCTGATTTCAAATCATGTTCTTAGGTACATGTTGTATTTAATCTGTTCCTTCCCTGGAATCAACAAAGGAGCCCAGGTTCCTTTTATTGGAGAATAATATTTGGAAACCAAGATCTGGACTTGAGATGTGCTCATTATTATTGATGCTTCATTTCTTTTAGATTATTTCTGCAGATTGAGCTATGAAATATATCTTTGTACCAGAGTATATTTCTCTCTCTCATATATATATATATATATATGTCTCCCATAATGATACTTTCAATTCCAGTTAAGCAAAGCAGGGTACATTTTGTATCCTCCTTTCCATATATGTAACTCCCCCAACAGTAAGAAACTTAACTCTCATAATCCTCACTATATTTAATCATTTGCTCATGTTTGGAATATATAAGATGGTAGTTTAAAAATTTCTAACCCATTTCACTGTAAAAACTGCCTGGATTTTAAATTTAGGTTCCAACCCTCTGTAAGTGGGATCCCGATGAACAGTATCCCAGTTTGCTCTCCCAGGGTCCTTCCTGAAGATGGGGTCTTTTTTCGTAAGTGCAGTTTTTGAGTCCCAAAGCCCATCATTTACTGATACACTTGTCTAAAATGGAAAGTTACCTTCCTCGAATCTTTGACTACTGCCTGTTTTCAATAGCATTCCCAATTCCCTACCACCATATTGTAAATTATTTTTGCCAGGGATTCTCTGTATCTCCAACTGGTCTGTGCAATCTCTATCCAACACACTTCACTTCCAACAAAGCTCTGATTCAGACCAGTATAAGGAATAATCCATAGTATGTTTTTGTTGTGCTTAAAAGATACATTGTACTGTGTGCAAGTGCATGCATGCACATGTGTCCATGTGTTTGTGTGTGTGTATATATCTGTGTGTAGAGGGAGTTATGGATGTGTGTGGAAATGATTCCTTGACAGGCACTTTAAAAACTAAAAGTTAGCAACTATTTCCAAAACTGTTCAATTTTATCAGCATTGCAAATATATAATATATTCACATAATTTTCAAAAGGCTTTTTCCTGGAAAAAATTAATTTCTTTTACAGCATCATAAATTCCTGTCTTTTAAAAAAGAATACCAACTATATTTAGCCTTTTAATGCTCCTTCTCACTTTGAAATGTCAAAGTCATCCTTCTGAAAAGTCACACAATTAGGTCAAATATATTGCCTAATAAAAATCTTTCACCTTCTCAACGAGCACTGGGACAAAATTAAGAGGTCTTTAAGAACCATTCATGCAATACAAGGCCTAGATCTTCAAATTTCAACATCCAATGTTTTAATGATTCAAAATCTATTTTAAAAATCAAACACTACTCCTGGGGAAGACACTGAGAAGACACAATATTCCATTTGAGATTGTGAACTAAAGAGTCAGATAGAACTAAATCTATGTTACCTAACTTTTCTGCAATTCAGTTTCTTTATCTGTAAAGTGGGTATAATAACTTGCAGGGTTACTGCATTAACTAATACACTGTAATAAAACATTTAATGGTGTACTTACACCTAGGAAATACTCCGTAAATATTATATCTTCTTATAAATGTTATTCAGATCTGTGCTCCTTTTCTGTGCTTTTAGTTCTTGGTTGTTTTGCCTTTTTTTTTCCTTGTAATTGTTTGCAATTCTGCTCTTTGCCCTTCAGTGAAAGGAGCATGGATGATTCCCATGCTGCCCTGCTTCTGCCATGTTGTTTGTGCATGTGGTATTGGTCAAGGCTTATTGCTTATTCCAACATGGCTCAGCTTGTGCCTGTAGTACGGTTGGTCTTAAGAGGCTGTACTGAGGTCCTGGGATGCATTTACCTGCTCTTCACATCTAAGATGATATTGATGAGGTACAAGGGACTCTCAGTTATTGCCCTACTGCTAACTACTCTTCAAATCAAGTTTGTCTTTTGTCTCTTCATTGTCAGCTATCTTCTTTCTGATATATGTTGCTTTTTGCTCCTCCACCTCCCAACTGCTTCAGGTCACTGTCACTATACCTATCTTTTCTATTTTCTTCCTTTAACTGCTTCTCTATTATTTTCTTGACTTCATTTCCACGAGCTGTCTTAGGCTGCTATTTTGTAAAATAACCAGTCAATGGACTACTCTTTTCATACAATTAAATACATAATGAATTGACTAATCATCATATACTGATTGAAATATTTAGGTCTCTCGTACTTCTTTCATCTGTCTGTTCCTTGGTGGATATTTAAAGGCGACACCTTTGATTTTATATATGGTTTCATTTTGTTTGGATGGCTTCTAAGATATGTGCTATTACAGTAGACTGAGATTTTCAGACACCTAATCTTTGGGGGAGCTGAGGTCTTACCACATTTTGAACCCAGAAAAATATTTCCTAAAATATATATATAATATATATATATATATATATATATAATCAGAAGCTTCTTTGTCTGGGAAGATACTGGAAGGAGGCAAGGTAGGATTTAAGGCATAGCCTCTGGAGTCAGACAGAGTTGTCCTTGGAAAAGCACAGATAACATCCTTTTTTTTAACCTGTCTCCTTTTCAATTTTTATCTGTAAAGAAATTACACAGATGGAGGCAGGGGCCTCTTCAATGTAGAACCATAATAGCTTTACTTTCCTGATTCTAAAAGAGCACAGAAATCTTTTTGAAATATGGGGCATCATATTAGCTATAGGCACTGTTTTCTGCTTCTTTTCAGAGCTAAGCTGTCTAACTGGGTTTGCACAGAGCATTAGGCATGCATGTACCTTAGTCATGAGGGGATTGTGAGAACCCAGAGAGGGCTTCCCTTCAAATAATGGTATTAATGATGCTAAGAAAATAATATTCTTATAGAAGCAGCATTTGTTGAGTTTATCATGTACCAGGCATTCATATACACAGTTTTGCAAAAAACACTGAGTTATTACTATTATTCTCATTTTTACAAATGAGTAAACTAGAGAGGTTAGTTAATTTGTCCCAAGTCATGAAGGTAGAAAGTCGCAAAGGGGAATTTACATTCAGTGTTATGTTACTCTCAAATACATACTTCTTTTTGAAATCACTCTAGCATACTTATAAACCTACATGAGACTTTTATATTATATACTCTGTCTCACCTGAAATTTATATGCAGAAAAGGAATCAGACTTGATTTCATTTGTGTGAATACAGTTTCAGATGTCTAGCTGAAAAGATGCATTTTTTATTCACCAACATTCACAACCAATTGAACAGTACATACAATGGCCAGAAGATAGAGATCAAACTATCATGTTTATTGCTAAGTTATATTTGAGACAGTGGCTTAGCATCTACCTCTCTCTCCAATCTTAGCACTGCTCACCTGAGGGTCAATTTGGTTCTGCAGAAGATATCATTTACCTAGTGTTGCTTCCATACACTGGTCTTGTGTGAAGAGGGAAGGAGAATGCTTACAGATTTAGATTATCAGCCTACTAATATAATTTTGGAACATTGGCTATAACCCACCTATCAGGAAACTCACTGCATCTCAGTGGAGAGGACTAAGAGGTAAGGCAAGAGGCCTAAAGGTTTAGTCCCTCCTTGGGGAAATTACAGCATTGAAGAATAAACATTCCCTCTAATATCTCTGAAGTTTAGACATTTTACCCAGTGATTCATACAATAAAAACGATATATCAAGGCTACAGTTACTATACAGCTTTGTTTGAAGAGAAAAATAAAGACTGGGTGAAAAGAAGCCAAATAATTTCTTCTTAGAAATATAACACTTTCTGTGATCCCAGCTAACATGGCTTTGAGGTAAATTTCCTTTTCAAATCAATTAATCCTATAAAAGGTCTTCTCTTTGGCTCAGATGGTTAAGTGTCCCCCTACAGTGTAGGAGACCTGGATTCGATCCCTGGGCCAGGAAGATCCTCTGGAGAAGGAAATGGCAACCCACTCCAGTACTCTTGCCTGGAAAATCCCGTGGATGGAGGAGCACAGTATGCTACAGTCCATGGAATCGCAAAGAGTTGGACACAACTCAGCGACTTCAGTTCACTTCACTTCTCTTCGTTTTCATGAATAATCCATTTCCCCAAGACAGTTGTATTAGAGTAATGCATTCTCTTGATCTTCCAAGAATGTATATGACCAAGCCCACTGGAATCTGGAGGAGAAACAGGGAAATCAACAGAAGACAAACTATGTGAATGTGTATACACCTCTTTTGTCCATCACAGGAATGAATGGATATGTCTGTACAAATACATGGAAATTGAACTTGAGGAGCCTCTATGAATGACAATTTTTATAAAATGGAAACAATGACAATTTTTATCTGTACAATTTTAAAAAGGAATTTCATGACTTTGGCATTTGTGCTTTCTTGTACCAGGAACCATACAAAGACATTTATGTATATTATCTCATTTAATACAATATTCTTTAATATATATGTTGTTGTTCAGTCACTAAGTTATGTCTGACTCTTTGTGACCCCATGGACTTTAGCAAGCCAAGCTTCCTTGTCCTTCATTATCTCCCAGGGTCTGCTCCAATACATGTTTTTGAGACTCCAGAGTTTGCTCCATTTATTGAGTCAGTGATGTGATCTAACCATCTCATCTGCCTACCCCTTCTCCTTTTTCCTTCAGTCTTTCCAGCATCAGAGTCTTTTACAATGAGTTGGCTCTTGGCATCAGGTGGCCAAAGTATTGGAACTTCAGCTTCAGCATCAGTCCTTTCAGTAGCTATTCAAGATTTATCTCCTTTATATCCAAGGGATTCTCAAGAATCTTCTACAGAACCTCAATTCAAAAGCATCAATTCTTCAGCACTAAGCCTTCTTTATGGCTAGCTCTCACATACATACAGAACTACCAGAAACACCATAGCTTTTACTATGCAGACCTTTGTCAGCAAAGTGATGTCTCTGCTTTTTAATATGCTGTCTAGGCTTCACAGGTGGCTCAGTGGTAAAGAATCTGCCTGCTAATGCACGAGACACAAGATACACCGGTTTGATCCCTGAGCCAGAAAGATCTCCTGGAGTAGGAAATGGCAACCCACTCCAGTATTCTTGCCTGGAAAATTCCATGGACAGAGGATCTTCGTGGTGTACAGTCAGTGGGATCACAGAGTTGGAAGCAATTTAGCACATACATACACTAGATTTTTCATAGCTTTCCTTCCAAGGAGCAAGTGTCTTTTAATTTCATAGCTGCAGTCACCATCTTCAGTGATTTTTGAAGCCCAAGAAAATAAAATATGTCACTGCTTCCACTTTTCCCCTTCTATTTGCCATGAAGTGAAGTGATGGGACTGGATGCTATGATCTTAGTTGTTTGAATGCTGAGTTTTAAGCCAGCTTTTTCACTCTCCTCTTTCACTTTCATCAAGAGACTTTAGTTCTTCTTCCCTTTCTGCCATTAGGATGGTATCATCTGCATATCTGAGGATGTTGATATTTCTCCCGGCAATCTTGATTCTAGCTTGTGTTTCTTCCAGTCCAGCGTTTCTCATGATGTATTCTGCATATAAGTTAAATAAGCAAGATGACAATATACAGCCTTGATGTACTCCTTTTCGTTTGGAACCAGTCTGTTGTTCCATGTCCAGTTCTAACTGTTGCTTCCTGATCTGCATACAGGTTTCTCAGGAGACAGATAAAGTGGTCTAGTACTCCCATCTCTTGAAGAACTTTCCACAGTTTGTTGTGATCCAAACTGTCAAAGGCTTTAACTTAAGCAGAAGTAGATTTTTTTTTTTTTCTGGAATTCCCTTTCCTTCTCTATGATACAACGAATGTTGGCAATTTGGTCTCTGATTCCTCTGCCTTTTCTAGACTCAGCTTGTACATCTGAAATTTCTCAGTTCACGTACTACTGAAGCCTAGCTTGAAGGATTTTGAGCATAATCTTATTAGCATTAGAAATGAGTGCAATTTATGGTAGTTTGAACATTCTTTGGCATTGCCCTTCTTTGGGATTGGAATTAAAACTGACCTTTCCCAGTCCTGTGGCCACTGCTGTGTTTTCCAAAATTGATGACATATTGATTGCCACACTTTAGCATCATCTTTTAGGATTTTGCATAGCTCAGCTGGAATTCTGTCACCTCCACTAGCTTTGTTGATAGTAAATCTTCCTGAAGCCCACATGACTTCATACTCCAGGATGTCTGGCTCTAGGTGAGTAACCATACTATCTTGGCTATCTGGGTCATTAAGATATATTTTTATAGTTCTTAGTGTATACTTGTCACCTCTTTTTAACCTCTTCCACTTCTGTTTGGTCCTTACTATTCCTGTCCTTTATCATGCTCATCCTCATATGAAATGTTCCCCTGATACCTTCAATTTTCTTGAAGAGATCTCTAGTCTTTCCCATTCTTTGTTTTCTTCTGTTTCTTCGCATTATTCATTTAAGAAGGCCTTCTTATCTCTCCTTGCTATTCTTCTGAATTCTGTGTTTAGTTGGGTACATCTTTCCCTTTCCCCCTTGCCCTTCACTTTTCTCTTCTCTTCTTTTCTCAGCCTTTTGCAAAACCTCTTAAGGCAACCGCTTTGCCTTCTTACATTTCTTTGGGATAGTTTTGGTCATTGCCACCTGTACAATGTTATGGACCTCCATTCATAGTTCTTCAGGCACTTTGTCTACCAGATCTAATCCTTTGAATCTGTTCACCACCTTTACTGTATATTAGTAAGGGATTCCATTTAGGTCGTGCCTGAATGGTCTAGTGATTTTCTCTACTTTTTTTCAATTTAAACCTGAATTTAGCAATAAGAGCTAATTATCTGAGCCATAGTCAGCTCCAGGTCTTGTTTTTGCTGACTATATAGATCTTTCCCATCTTTGGCTAGAAAGAACAGAATCAATGTGATGTATATACTACTATTTATTCCAATATTACTTAGAAAACTGAGGATCAGAGGGTTTAAGTGGCTTGCCAAGTTTATTACCCTAAGTTACTTAGTATGTCATTTGAATCTTTCTCACTTCCAAGCATAATTCAGTTCAGTTCAGTTGCTCAATTGTGTCCAACTCTGAGATCCCATGGACTACAGCACACCAGGCCTCCCTGTCCATCACCAACTCCTGGAGTTTACTCAAACTCATGTCCACTGAGTAGGTGATGCCATCCAACCATCTCATCCTCTGTTGTCCCCTTCTCCTCCTGCCTTCAGTCTTTCCCAGCGTCAAGGTCTTTTCAAATGAGTCAGTTCTTTGCATCAGGTGGCCAAAGTATTGGAGTTTCAGCTTCACCATCAGTCCTTCCAATGAATATTCAGGACTGATTTCCTTTAAGATGGACTGGTTGGATCTCCTTGCAGTCCAAGGGACTCTCAAGAATCTTCTCCAACACTGCAGTTCAAAAGCATCAGTTCTTCAACACTCAGCTTTCTTTATAGTTCAACTCTCACATCCATACACGACTACTGGAAAAACCATAGCTTTGACTAGACGGACCTTCATTGGCAAAGTAATGCCTCTGTTTTTTAATATGCTGTCTAGGTTGGTCATAACATTTTTTCCACGGAGTAAGTGTCTTTGTTAAGAGACATAATTCCACCCTTCTAGTTTTTCTGTTGTAGAAGGCAATGGCACCCCACTCCAGTACTCTTGCCTGGACAATCACATGGATGGAGGAGCCTGGTGAGCTGTGGTCCATGGGGTCACTAAGAGTCACCTTTCACTTTCATGCATTGGAGAAGGAAATGGCAACCCACTCCAGTGTTCTTGCCTGGAGAATCCTGTGGACGGGGGAGCCTGGTGGGCTTCCGTCTATGGGGTCGCACAGAGTCGGACATGACTGAAGCGACTTAGCAGCAGCAGCAGCAGTTTTTCTGTGAGGACGTCCCTGGTGGTTCAGACGGTAAAGCGTCTGTCTACAATGCAGGAGACCTGGGTTCAATCCCTGGGTCGGGAAGATTCCCTGGAGAAGGAAACGGCAACCCACTCCAGTACTCTTGCCTAGAAAATCCTATGGATAGAGGAGCTTGGTGCAGGCTACTGTGCATGAGGTTACAAAGAGTTGGGCACAACTGAGCGACTTCACTTCACTTCTTCACTTTAGTTTTTCTGTGCTTTTTAAACCTTAAGCATTTAGATATAATTTTGCATATATCTATATATTCAAGAGCTTTGTTAATTTTTATCTAGAGCTTATGACACTAGGCCATAGCAAAATCAGCACATCCTCTGCCTTCATGAACTTCACTATCCAGTGCACTGTTGAGATTCATTGCATCCTGGCAGGTCAGCTTAATCATCCTTATCTATATGGATTGAGGGGAAGAGGAGTTCACAAAATACTACAAACTAATTCTTTAAGATAGAGGTCCCCAAGCTGTTAGGAACCAGGCTGAACAGCAAAGGGTCAGCATCAGGGGAGTGAGGGACGCTTCATCAGCCACCACACCCCATCGCTTACATTACCACCTGAACCATCACCCCTTACCATACATGGAAAAATTGTCGTCCACAAAACTGATCCCCGATGCCAAAAAGATTGGAGACAACTTCTTTAAGATACACATCCTTCCCTTATTCTTTGCCCACATTTGTATAAGTTAGTTGAATTCAGTGACTTTAAAGCAAGTGATTCCTTATAGGAAACCTTTCCCTAAGTGACATTGTGGGTGAGAGTTAGATGCCTGCTAATTCTGGTATAGCAAGGGAGGGAGGAGGAAGGCATGTAGTGATTAGTGATGTGTTTTGTCAGGGGCGTAGCCAGATTACTGGCTACATCCCTGATAATTTCCTTAAAAGCAGATTGTTAGCTGTTGCACAGTTGTGCTGCTCTTGATGCTGGTTTGGGAGAGCATCTGAACCAGTCCCATCAATGGGAAAAAGTGGGGACCATGGTAGTTTGGGGATGTTAGGTGCTGGTTCTCAGTGCCTCAAGTGTGAATTGGCAAATGGAACACAACAGATAAACAAATTATATATATATATATAAATTTGCTTCCTTGCTTTTTCTTTTAATTTATTATTTTCTTGAAGGATGATTGCTTTACAGAACTTTGTTGTTTTCTGTCAAACCTCGACCTGAATTAGCCATAGGTAACATATATCCCCTCCCTGCTGAAACTCCCTCCCATCTCCCTCCCCATACCACCTGTCTATGTTGATACAGAGCCCCTGTTTGAGTTTCTCAGGCATATAGCAAATTCTTGTTTGCTATCTATTTTACATAATGTAAGTTTCCATGTTACTCTTTCCATACATCTCATCCTCTCCTCCCCTCTCCCCATGTCCACAAGTTTATTTTCTATGTCTGTTTCTCCATTGCTCCCTGTAAGTAAATTCTTCAGTATCATTTTTCAGATTCCATATATATTCACTAGAATATGATATTTATCTTACTCTTTCTGACTTACTTCACTCTGTATAATAGGTTCTAGGTTTATCCACCTCATTAGAACTGACTCAAAGGTATTCTTTTTATGGCTGAAAAATATTCCACTGTGTATATGCACCAGAACTTCTTTATCCATTCATCTGTCCATGGACATCTAGATTGCTTCCATGTTCTAGTTATTGTAAATAGTGCTGCAATGAACAATAGAATGCATGTGAATCTTTCAATTTTGGTTTCCTCAGGGTATATGCCTAGGAGTGGGATTGCTGGGTCATATGGTGGTTTTATTCCTAGATTTTAAGGAATCTCCATACCATTTTCCATAGTGGCTGTATCAATTTACATTCCCGCCAACAGTGCAAGAGTGTTCCTTTTTCTCCACACCCTCTCCAGTGTTTATTGTTTGTAGATTTTTTGAGGATGTCCATTCTGACCAGTATGAGGTGATATCTCGTTGTAGTTGTGGTTTACATTTCTCTAATAATGAGCAATGTTGAGCATCTTTTCATGTGTTTGTTAACCACCTGTATGTCTTCTTTGGAGAAATGGCTGTTTGGGTCTTTTCCCCCACTTTTTGATTTTTTTTTTTTTTTCTGGTATTGAGTTGTATGAACTGCTTGTATATTTTGGAAATTAATCCTTTATCAGTTGTTTCATTTGCTATTATTTTCTACCATTCTGAGGGAGATCTTTTTACCTTGCTTATAGTTTCCTTTGCTGTGCAAAAGCTTTTAAGTTTAATCAGGTCCCATTTGTTCACTTTTGTTTTTATTTCCATTACTCTGGAAGGTGGGTCATAGAGGATCTTGCTTTGATTTATGTCACCGAGTGTTCTGCCTATGTTTTCTTCTAAGAGTTTTATAGTTTCTGGTCTTACATTTAGGTCATTAATCCATTTTGTATTTATCTTTGTGTATGGTGTTGGGAAGTGTTCAATTTCATTCTTTTAAATGTAGCTATCCAGTTTTCCCAGCACCATTTATTGAAGAGGCTGTTTTTGTTCCATTGTATATTCTTGCCTCCTTTGTCAAATATGATACCTATAGGTGCATGGATTTATTTTTGGGCTTTCTGTCTTGTCCCATTGGTCTATATGTCCGTTTTTGTGCCAGTATCATATTGTCTTGATGACTGTAGCTTTGTAGTATAATCTGAAATCAGGAAGGTTGATTCCTCCAGCTCCATTCATCTATCTCAAGACTGCTTTGGCTATTCGCAGTCTTTTGTGTTTTCATATGAATTGTGAAAATTTTTTATCTAGTTCTGTGAAATATGCCATTGGTAATTTGATAGGAATCATACTAAATCTGTAGATTGCATTTGGCAGTATAGTCATTTTCACAATATTTATTCTTCCTACCCAGGAATATGGAATATCTCTCCATCTGTTTATGTCATTTTTTGATTTCTTTCATTAGTGTCTTATATTTTTCTGTGTACTGATCTTTTGTCTTCTTAGAGACGTTTATTCCTAGATATTTCTTTTTTTTTTGCAATGGTGAATGGGATTGATTTCTTAATTTCTCTTTATGAATTTTCATTGTTAGTATATAGAAATGCAAATGATTTCTGTGTATTGATTTTGTATCCTGAGACTTTGGTAAATTCATGGATTAGCTCTAGTAATTTTCTGATACCATCTTTAGGGTTTTCTATATACAACATTATGTTATCTACAAACAGTGAGAGCTTTAATTCTTATTTTCTGACCTGAATTCCTTTTATTTATTTTTCTTCTCTGATTGCTGTAGCTAGGACTTTCAGAAATATGTTGAATAATGGTGGGGAACGTGTACACCTTTGTCTTATTCCTGATCTTAGGGAGAATGCTTTCAATTTTTCACCACTGAGAATGTTTGCTGTAGGCTTATAATATATGGCATTCCTATATTGAGGTATGTTCCTTCTATGCCTATTTTTTTGAAGAGATTTAATCATAAATGGGTGCTGAATTTTTTCAAAGGCTTTTTCTGCATCTATTGAGATGATCATATGGTTTTTATATTTCAATAAGTTAATATGGTATATCACATTGATTGATTTGCATATATTGAAGAATCATTGCATCCCTGGAATAAACCCAACTTGATCATTGCTGGGGTCTGGCCCCGGTGGATCCAGGGAATTCGAAGGCTGGACGGAGTCGGCAAGGAAAAATACTTATTTATTTATTAATATAAGATTAGATTAGGAAGAAATAGTGCAGTAGGAAAATTAAGTGGAGAAAGAAGGCTGAATACCTTGGCTTACGGGGAAGGCCAATAAAGTTCCAGACAAGGAGCTTGCACTATCTACGTTGGGCCACCAGCGCCCACTTGAATATTTAAGGGTGCCCCTCCTTAGGCTCCCTTTTGTGCGGGTCTTAAAAGCCAGGGCAAGTAAGAAGACTTAGTGAGCTGCCCTGCTCCAGATGGGAATTCAGCCTGAAGTTAGAGTAAAGAGGAGACACGGGGGAAACCAGTCCAGCGACTGGCTCCATCCTCTATTGTTCAGAAGGCCTTTTATACTTTTGATAAAACATGGAGATCAATGGGTAACACAAAGTTATGCAGCATTAGCAGTCCAGACTCATCAAAACCAGGCTTTTCTCTCTGCATACCTAATTGTATACACAAGTCTTAGGTGATTTACATCATCTTCTGGCCAAAAGGGCCAATTAACATTTTACAGCCTTTTTTTCTGATAAGGGTTTGTCAACCAGAAGACTTATATGTGTTGATCTCCCCAAAGTCTGGCGCCATTCTCAGAAAGCACTATTCTTACATAGCAAAGACACAAGAGGAGCTCAGTGATATATAACAAAGAGAAAAGTAATTAACTCAAAAGTCTAGTGTTGCTAACATCAAAACTATTATATATCTTTTTCCATATCCCATTTACTTTGATTAACATCCTTCCAGGTGCCTAAAAGATAAATAATATGGAGGCCTGGCAGCAGTCATTGAGTCAACAGTGAAAACCCTCTACCAATATAATTTTTAACTCTTTAGAAAAGGCTCTGTATCTTTAAGATGCTTTAAGCTTTGTGCCTCTCGCAGTTGGGGGCTGCAAGCAATTCACAAGCTGTAAGAGGTTCCAGAGGAACCTGTTAGGCAAGCTAGAGAGTTATCAGAGGGGGTTTAAGCTGAAACATCCCTTTCAAATGCAGAAGACTAAAGCCCTGATTTGACTTTTTCCAGAGAATATCAGAAGAGTGGAAAAGCAGGCAGATTCTTAGTTTTTGGGGGGTGTATGCTCAGGAAATTCCAGCGGGAAAACCTGAGGTCTGATTAGCCTTGCCTTCAGAGCTCTGCCGCATGACCTTGTCACGGGTGAAATTCCTCACGCTGGCTCCCGGCAGATCAAAGTGCATAAGCTTTTTGATATGTTGCTGAATTCTGTTTGCTAAAATTTTGTTGAGGATTTTTTGCATCTATGTTCATTAGTGATATTGGCCTGTAGTTTTCTTTTTTTGTGTTGTCTTTGTCAGGTTTTGGTATCAGGGTGATGGTGGCCTTGTAGAATGAGTTTGGAAGTGTTCCTTCTTCTTTCAATTGTTTGAAATATTTTTAGATGGATAGGCATTAGCTCTTCTCTAAATGTTTGATAGAATTCTCCTGTGAAGCCATTTGGTCCTAGGCTTTTGTTTTTTGAGAGATTTTTTATCACAGTTTCAATTTCAGTGCTTGTAATTGCATTGTTCATAATTTCTATTTCTTTCTGGTTCAGTCTCGGGAGACTGAATTTTACTAAGAATCTGTCCATTTCTTCCAGGTTATCCATTTTATTGCCATAAATTGTTCATTATAGTCTCTTATCATCCTTTGTATATGTGCATTGTCTGTTGTAACCTCTCCTTTTTCATTTCTAATTTTGTTGATTTGATTCGTCTCCCTTTTTTCTTGATGAGTCTGGCCACAGGTTTGTCAGTTTTGTTTATCTTCTCAAAGAACCAGCTTTTAATTTTATTACTTTTTACTATTGTTTCTTTCATTTTTTTTTTATTTATTTCTGCTTGGATCTTTATAATTTCTTTCCTTCTACTAATTCTGGGGTTTCTTATTTTTTAATTTTCATTTTTACTTTATTTTACTTTACAATACTGTATTGGTTTCGACATACATTGACCTGAATCCACCACGGGTGTACATGCGATCCCAACATGAACCGCCCTCCCACCTCCCTCCCCACAACATCCCTCTGGGTCATCCCCATGCACCAGCCCCAAGCATGCTGTATCCTGCATCAGACATAGACTGGTGATTCGATTCTTACATGATAGTATACATGTTTCAATGCCATTCTCCCAAATCATCCCACCCTCTCCCTCTCCCTCTGAGTCCAAAAGTCCACTATACACATCTGTGTCTTTTTTGCTGTCTTGCATACAGGGTCGTCATTGCCATCTTTCTAAATTCCATATATATGTGTTAGTATACTGTATTGATGTTTTTCTTTCTGGCTTACTTCACTCTGTATAATCTTTGTTCTTCTTTTTCCCGTTGTTTTAGGTGTAAAGTTAGGCTGTTTATTCAATGTTTTTTTGTTTGTTTGTTTTGCTGTAAACTTCCCTCTTAGAACTGCTTTTGCTGCATCCCATAGGTTTTGAGTTGTTGTGCTTTCATTGTCATTTGTTTCTAGAAATTTTTTTATTTCCCTTTTTATTTATTCAGTAATCTATTGGTTATTTAGAAACATATTGTTTAATCTCCATGTGTTTGTGTTTCATTCAGTTTTTTTTCTTGTAATTGATACCTAGTCTCATAATGTGTGATCACAGTAGATGCTTGATACGATTTCAACTTTTTTAAATTTACTGAGGTTTGATTTATGACCCAATATGTAGTCTATCCTGAAGAATGTTCCATGTGCACTTGAGAAGAAGGTGTATTCTTCTGCATTTGGATGGAATTTCTTGAAGATATCAATGAAATCCATTTCATCTAATATATCATTTAAAACTTTTGTTTCCTTATTAATTTTCTGTTTTGATGATCTGTCCATTGGTGTGAGCAGGGTGTTAAATTCTCATACCGTTATTGTGTTACTGTAAATGTCTCCTTTTCTGTCTGTTAGTGTTTATCTTATGTATTGAGATGCCCTTATGTTGGGTGCATAGATATTTACAAGTGTTTTGTGTACCTCTTGGATTGATCCCTTGATTATTATGTAGTGTTCTTCCTTATCTCTTGTAATCTTCTTTATTTTAAGGTCTATTTTGTCTGATATGAGGATTGCTACTCCAGCTTTCTTTTGCTTCCCATTTGCATGGAATATATTTTTCTATCCTCTCACTATCAGTATATATGTGTCTTTAAGTATGAAGTGTGTTTCTTGTAGACAGCACATATATGGGTCTTGTTTTTGTATCCATTCAGCTAGTCTCTGTCTTTTGGTTGGAGCATTTAATCTATTTACATTCAAAGTAATTATTGATATACATGTTCCTATTTCCATTTTGTTAATTGTTTGGGGTTGCTTTTGCAGATATTTTTTTCTTCTTTTGTATTTCTTGACTATATATGTCCCTTTAACATTTGTTGTAAAACTGGTTTGGTGGTGCTGAATTCTCTTAACTTTTTCTTGTCTGAAAAGCTTTTTATTTCTCCATAAATTTTGAATGAGATCCTTGCTGGGTAGAGTAATTTTGATTGTATATTTTTTCCCTTTCAGTACTTTAAATATATCTTACCATTCCCTTCTGGCCTGTAGTTTCTGCTTAAAGATCAGCTGTTAAGCATATGGGGTTTCCCTTGTATGTTACTTGTTGCTTTTTACTTGCTTCTTTTAATATTATTTTTTTGTGGTTAGTCTTTTTCAGTTTGATTAGTATTTTATTGCCATATTTCTCCTTGGGTTTATTCTATATGGGACTCTTTGTGCCTCTTGAACTTGATTGACTATTTCATTTTCCATGCTGGGGAAATTTTCAACTGTTAGCTCTTCAAAAATTTTTTAATGCCCTTTCTTTTACTCTTCTTCTTCTGAGACCCCTGTAATTCTAATGTTGGTGTGTTTTATATTGTTCCAGAGATCTCTGAGACTATCTTTAGTTTTTTTCATTCTTTTTACTTTTTTCTGCTCTTCAGAAGTTATTTCTACCATTTTATCTTCCAGGTCACTCATTTGTCCTTCTGCTTCAGGTATTCTGTTATTGATTCCTTCCAGAGTATTTTTAATTTCAGTAATTGTGTTGTTTGTCTCTGTATGTTTATTCTTTATTTCTTCTAGGTCTTTGTTAATTGATTTTTGCATTTCCTCATTTTGTTTTCAAGGTTTTTGATCATCTTTATTATCATTATTTTGAATTCTTTTTAATGTAGTTTGCCTATTTCCTCTTCATTTATTTGGACTTCTGTGTTTTTAATTTGTTCCTTCATTTGTGTAGCATTTCGCTGCTTTTTCATTATACTTTTTTTTTTAACTTATTGTGTTCGAGGTCTACTTTTCCCAGGCTTCAAGGTTAAATTCTTTCTTCCTTTTGTTTTCTGCCCTACTAAGGTTGGTCCAGTGGTTTGTGTAAGCTTTCTATATGGTGAGACTTGTGCTGAGTTTTTTTTTTTTTTTTAATTGTTTCCCTGTTTGTTTGTTTTTCCTCCAATGGGCAAGGCTGAATGAGTTGGTAATCTTGTCTGCTGATGACTGGGTTTGCATTTTGGTTTTGTTTGCTGTTTAGACCAGGTGTCCTGCACAAGGTGCTACTAGTGGTTGGGTGATGCTGGGTCTCGTATTCAACTGGTTTCCTTAGTGTGAGTTCTCACTATTTGATACTCCCTAGGGTTAGTTCTGGATATGAGAGTCGGACTGTGAAGAAGGCTGAGCACCAAAGAATTGATGCTTTTGAACTGTGGTGTTGGAGAAGACTCTTGAGAGTCCCTTGGATTGCAAGGAAATCCAACCAGTCCATTCTGAAGGAGATCAAGCCTGGGATTTCTTTGGAAGGAATGATGCTAAAGCTGAAACTCCAGTACTTTGGCCACCTCATGCTAAGAGTTGACTCATTGGCAAAGACTCTGATGCTGGGAGGGATTGGGGGCAGGAGGAGAAGGGGACGACCGAGGATGAGATGGCAGGATGGCATCACTGACTCGATGGACATGAGTCTGAGTGAACTCTGGGAGTTGGTGATGGACAGGGAGGCCTGGCGTGCTGTGATTCATGGGGTCGCAAAGAGTCGGACACGACTAAGCAACTGAACTGAACTGAAGGTTAGTTCTCTGGTAGTCTAGGGTCTTGGAGTCAGTGATCCCAATCCAAAGGCTCAGGGCTTGATCTCTGGTCAGAAACAGATTCCACAAGTAGTTTGTTATGGCATTAAGTGAAATTAAAACAAATACTCCAAAACAAGAAACCAAAGATGAACCCCAGACGTATGGCAGTTACAAAATCAGGCTAATAATAATTAAAATAATGGAATATACACACATACATACACCCGTAACCAAAGTCAAAACAGTCCAACTAAAATAAAGTACAGTAGATTATCCCAGTGAACAAAAGAAATAAAATATTATATTTACCAGTTAAGAACAAAATTAACTAAAGCACAAGCTGGAAAAAAAAAAAAAAAAACTAAATCAAGGTGCCAAGTGGGGGATAAAGCAATGAAAACAAAAGTAGCAAATATATTGAGAGGAAAACCAATACAATATTGTAAAGTAATTAATCTCCAATTAAAATAAATGAATTTATATTTATAAATAATTTTAAAAAAGAAAAGAAAGAAAGAATAAATATGCAAAGTTAAATAGAGGTGATGAAGAAGTTTTGTATATATATTATAGATTAACTGCAAGGGGAAAAGAACAGTAGGAAAGGCAAACAAAGGAATAGATGTAAAAAATATAATAGGTTTTTAAAAATTAAAATTATAAAAAAATGAAAATAAAAAGAAGAAGAAAGAAAAAAAAAAAAGGTAAACTCCAGAGAAGTGCAAAAACCCAACATAGAGGCAGTTGTTTATAGCAACAATAGAAAGGTGTGACTGAATATACACATACAAATACCCCTATAAGCAAAATCAAAACAGACTACCAAAAATAAAGTATAATAGATTGACCTGGTGAGAAAAACAAAGCAAAAATTGTATCAACCAGGTAAGAAGAAAATTAACTAAAGATCAAACTGGAAGACAAAACTAAAGCAAGGTGTCAACTGGGGAGTAAAGCGATGGAAATAAAACTAACAAATATGTTGAGAGAAAAGAAAGAATATATATGCAAAGTTATATAGAGATAGATTAAGAAGATTTATATACATTAAACATTAACTGAAAGGGGAAAAGAACAGTAGGAAAAGCAAACAAAGGAATAAATGTAGAAAAATAATAATAGGTTTAAAAATTAAAGTTAGAAAAAGAGAAAATAAAAAACGAGGAAAATCCTACAGAAATGCGAAAGCCCAACATAGAGGCAGAAGTTTATAACAAAAATAAAAAATATGACTAAGGAAAAAAAATGAAAAACAAAAGGCTCAAAAGCTTAATTAGAATTCATAGTGCCAATAAAATTGACAAGTACAACATAGGGGGAAAAGAAAAGAAAAAAAATCAAAAGAATCTACAGAAGTCAAAACAAAAGAATAATACATATTTTTCTTTATTTTATTTTATTATTTATTTATTTATTACTCTATAATATTGTATTGGCTTTGCCATACATCAACATGAATCCGCCATGGGTGTACACGGGTTCCCAATCCTGAACCCCTCTCACACCTCCCTCCCAATACCATCCCTCTGGGTCATCCCAGTGCACCAGCCTCAAGCATCCTGTATCCTGCATCAAAGCTAGACTGGCGATTTATTTCTTATAAGATATTATACATGTTTCAATGCCATTCTCCCAAATCATCCCACCCTCTCCTTCTCTCACAGAGTCCAAAAGACTGTTCTATACATCTGTGTTTTTTTTCTCTCTCTCTTGCATACAGGGTTAACGTTAAAATCTTTCTAAATTCCATATATATGCATTCAGTTCAGTTCAGTTGCTCAGTCGTGTCTGACTCTTTGCAACTCCATGAATCACAGCACACCAGGCATCCCTGTCCATCTCTATCTCCTGGAGTTCACTCAGACTCACGTCCATCGAGTCCGTGATGCCATCCAGCAATCTCATCCTCGGTTGCCCCCTTCTCCTCCTGCCCCCAATCCCTCCCAGCATCAGAGTCTTTGCCAATGAGTCAATTCTTCACATGAGGTGGCCAAAGTACCGGAGCTTCAGCTTTAGCATCATTCCTTCCAAAGAAATCCCAGGGTTGATCTCCTTCAGAATGGACTGGTTGGATCTCCTTGCAGTTCAAGGGACCCTCAAGAGTCTTCTCCAACACCACAGTTCAAAAGCATCAATTCTTTGGCGCTCAGCCTTCTTCACAGTCCAACTCTCACATCCATACATGACCACAGGAAAAACCATAGCCTTGACTAGATGGACCTTAGTCGGCAAAGTAATGTCTCTGCTTTTGAATATAGTATCTAGTTTGCTCATAACCTTTCTTCCAAGGAGTAAGCATCCTTTACTTTCATGGCTGCAGTCACCATCTGCAGTGATTTTGCAGCCCCAAAAAATAAAGTCTGACACTGTTTCCACTGTTTTCCCACCTATTTCCCATGATGTGATGGGACCGGATGCCATGATCTTCATTTTCTGAATGTTGAGCTTTAAGCCAACTTTTTCACTCTCCTCTTTCACTTTCATCAATTAAGCAGGGTGACAATATGCAGCCTTGATGTACTCCTTTTCCTATTTGGAACCAGTCTGTTGTTCCATGTCCAGTTCTAACTGTTGCTTCCTGACCGGCATACAGATTTCTCAAGAGGCAGGTCAGGTGGTCTGGTATTCCCATCTCTTTCAGAATTTTCCACAGTTTATTGTGATCCACACAGTCAAAGGTTTTGACATAGTCAATAAAGCAGAAATAGATGTTTTTCTGGAACTCTTTTGCTTTTTCCATGATCCAGCGGATGTTGGCAATTTTATCTCTGGTTCCTCTGCCTTTTCTAAAACCATCTTGAACATGTGGAAGTTCAGGGTTCACGTATTGCTGAAGCCTGGCTTGGAGAATATTGAGCATTACTTTACTAGCCTGTGAGATGAGTGCAATTGTTCGGTAGTTTGAGCATTCTTTGGCATTGCCTTTCTTTGGGATTGGAATGAGAACTGATCTTTTCTATTCCTGTGGCCACTGCTGAGTTTTCCAAATTTGCTGGCATATTGAGTGCAGCACTTTTATAGCATCATCTTTCAGGATTTGAAACAGCTCAACTGGAATTCCATCACCTCCACTAACTTTGTTAGTAGTGATGCTTTCTAAGGCCCACTTGAGATCTAATGAGCTGGATGAAACTGGAGCTGATTATACAGAGTGAAGTAAGCCAAAAGCATACAGGGTTATCGTTACCATCTTTCTAAATTCCATATATATGTGTTCGTATACTGTATTGGTGTTTTTCTTTCTGGCTTACTTCACTCTGTATAATAATAGGCTCCAGTTTCATCCACCTCATTAGAACTGATTCAAATGTATTCTTTTTAATGGCTGAGTAATACTCTCTTGTGTACATGTACCACAGCTTTCTTATCCATTCATATGCTGATAGACATCTAGGTTGCTTTCATGCCCTGGCTATTATAAACAGTGCTGTGATGAAAACTGGGGTAGACATGTCATTTTCAATTCTCGTTTCCTCAGTGTGTATGCCTAGCAGTGGGATTGCTGGGTCATAAGGCAGTTCTATTTCCAGTTTTTTTTAAGGAATCTCCACACTGTTCTCCATAGTGGCTGTACTAGTTTGCATTCCCAACAGTGTAAGAGGGTTCCCTTTTCTCCAAACCCTCTCCATCATTTATTGCTTGTAGACATTTGGATTGCAGCCATTCTGACTGGCGTGAAATGTACCTCATTGTGGTCCTGAATTGCATTTCTCTGATAATGAGTGATGTTTAGCATCTTTTTTTATGTGTTTGTTAGCCATCTTTATGTCTTCTTTGGAGAAATGTCTGTTTAATTCTTTGGCCCATTTTTTGATTGAGTCTTTTATTTTACTGGAATTCAGCTACAGGGTTGCTAGTATATTTTTAAGATTAATTGTCACTTGCTTCATTTGCTATTATTTTCTTCCATTCTGATGGCTGTCTTTCACCTTGCTTATAGTTTCCTTTGTTGTAGAGAAGCTTTTAATTTTAATTAGGTCCCATTTGTTTATTTTTGCTTTTATTTCCAGTATTCTGGGACGTGTGTCTTAGATGATCCTGCTGTGATTTATGTCAGAGAGTGTTTTGCCTATGTTCCCCTCTATGAGTTTTATAGTTTCTGGTCTTACATTTGGATCTTTAATACATTTTGAGTTTATTTTTGTGTATGTGGTTAGAAAGTGATCTAGTTTCATTCTTTTACAAGTGGTTGACTAGTTTTCCCAACACCACTTGTTAAAGAGATTGTCTTTAATCCATTGTATATTCTTGCCCCCTTTTGTCAAAGATAAGGTGTCCACAGGTGCATGGATTTATCTCTGGGCTTTCTATTTTTTTCCATTGGTCTATATTTCTGTCTTTATGCCAGTACCATACTGTCTTGAGGACTGTGGCTTTGTAGTAGAGCCTGAAGTCAGGCAGGTTGATTCCACCAGTTCCATTCTTTTTTCTCAAGATTGCTTTTGCTATTCAAGGTTTTTTGTACTTCCATACAAATTGTGAAATTATTTGTTCTAGCTCTGTGAAAAATACCGCTGGTAGCTTGATAGCGATTGCATTGAATCTATAGATTGCTTTGGGTAGTCTGCTCATTTTCATGATATTGATTCTTCTGATCAATGAATATGGTTTATTTCTCCATCTATTAGTGTCCTCTTTGATTTCTTTCACCAGTGTTTTATAGTTTTCTTTATATAGGTCTTTAGTTTCTTTAGGTAGATATATTCCTAAGTATTTTATTATTTTCGTTGCAATGGTGAATGGAATTGTTTCCTTAATTACTCTTTCTGCTTTTTCATTATTAGTGTATAGGAATGCAAGGGATTTCTGAGTGTTGATTTTATATCCTGCAACTTTATTGTATTCATTGATTAGCTCTAGTAATTTTCTGGTGGAGTCTTTAGGGTTTTCTATGTAGAGGATCATGCCATCTGCAAACAGTGAGAGTTCTACTTCTTTTCCAATTTGGATTCCTTTTATTTCCTTTTCTGCTCTGATTGCAGATGCAGTACGATTAGATCTCAATTACAGGAGAAAAACTATTAAAAATTCCAACATATGGAGGCTGAAGAACATGGTTCTGAATAACCAACAAAAGACAGAAGAAATCAAAGTTTTGTGGCCAAAACTTCCAGAACTATGTTGAATAGTAGTGGTGAAAGTGGGCACCCTTGTCGTGTTCCTGATTTTAGGGGCAATGCTTTCAATTTTTCACCATTGAGGATAATGTTTGCTGTGGGTTTGTCATATATAGCTTTTATTATGTTGAGGTATGTTCCTTCTATTCTTGTTTTCTGGAGAGTTTTTATCATAAATGGATGTTGAATTTTGACAAAGCCTTTCTCTGCATCTATTGAGATAATCACATGGCTTTTATTTTTCAATTTGTTAATGTGGTTTATTACATTGATTGATTTGTGGATATTGAAGAATCCTTGCATCCCTGGGATAAAGCCCACTTGGCCATGGTATATGATCTTTTTAATGTGTTGTTGGATTCTGATGGCTAGAATTTTGTTAAGGATTTTTGCATCTATGTTCATCAGTGATATTGGCCTGTAGTTTTCTTTTTTTGTGTGTGACATTTATCAGTTTTTTGGAATTAGGCTGATGGTGGCCTCATAGAATGAGTTTGGAAATTTACCTCCCTCTGCAATTTTCTGGAAGAGTTTGAATAGGATAGGTGTTAGCTCTTCTCTAAATTTTTGGTAGAGTTCAGCTGTGAAGCCGTCTGGACCTGGGCTTTTGTTTGCTGGAAGATTTCTGATTACAGTTTCAATTTCTGTGTTTGTGATGAGTCTGTTAAGATTTTCTATTTTTCCTGGTTCAGTTTCGCAAAGTTGTACTTTTCTAAGAATTTGTCCATTTCTTCCACGTTGTCCATTTTATTGGCATACAACTGCTGATAGTAGTCTCTTATGATCCTTTGTATTTCTGTGTTGTCTGTTGTGATCTCTCCATTTTCATTTCTAATTTTATTGATTTGATTTTTCTCCCTTTGTTTCTTGATGAGTCTGGCTAATGGTTTGGAAATTTTATTTATCCTTCCAAAAAACCAGCTTTTGGCTTTGTTGATTTTTGCTATGGTCTCTTTTGTTTCTTTTGCATTTTTTTCTACCCTAAATTTTAAGATTTCTTTCCTTCTACTAACCCTGGAGTTCTTCATTTCTTCCTTTTCTAGTTGCTTTAGATGTAGAGTTAGGTTATTTATTTGACTTTTTTCTTGTTTCTTGAGGTATGCCTGTATTGCTATGAACTTTCCCCTTAGCACTGCTTTTACAGTGTCCCACAGGTTTTGGGTTGTTGTGATTTTATTTTCATTCATTTCTATGCATATTTTTATTTCTTTTTTGATTTCTTCTGTCTTTTGTTGGTTATTCAGACCGTGTTCTTCAGCCTCCATATGTTGGAATTTTTAATAGTTTTTCTCCTGTAATTGAGATCTAATCTTACTGCATTATGGTCAGAAAAGATGCTTGGAATGATTTTAATTTTTTTTTTTTTTTAATTTACCAAGGCTATATTTATGGCCCAGGATATGATCTCTCCTGGAGAAGGTTCCATGTGCACTTAAGAAAAAGGTGAAATTCATTGTTTTGGGCTGAAATGTCCTATAGATATCAATTAGGTCTAAATGGTCTATTGTATCATTTAAAGTGTGTTTCCTTGTTGATTTTCTGTTTAGTTGATCTATCCATAGGTGTGAATGGGGTATGAAAGTCTCCCACTATTATTGTGTTATTGTTAATTTCCCCTTTCATACTTTTTAGCATTTGTCTTACATATTGTGGTGCTCCTATGCTGGGTGCATATATATTTATAATTGTTATATCTTCTTGGATTGATCCTTTGATCATTATGTGGTGTCCTTCTTTGTCTCTTTTCACAGCCTTTATTTTAAAGTCTATTTTATCTGATATGAGTATTGGTACTCTGTCTTTCTTTTGGTCTCTATTTGCATGGAATATCTTTTTCCAAGGTCTCAGGGGTATTGCTTTTGTATCCATTCAAGCAGTCTTTGTCTTTTGGTTGGGGCATTCAACCTATTTATGTTTAAGGTAATTATTGATAAGTATGACCCCATTCCCATTTACTTTATTGTTTTGGGTTTGGATTTATATGACCTTTTTTGTTTCCTGTCTAGAGAAGATCCTTTAGCATTTGTTGTAGAGCTGGTTCCTATCAGAAATCGCATTGATTATATTCTCTGCAGCAAAAATGGAGAAACTCTATACAGTCAAGAAAAATAAGATTAGGAGCTGACTGTGGCTCAGATCATGAACTCCTTATTACCAAATTCAGACTGAAACTGAAAAAAAAAAAAAAAACAGGGAAAACCACTAGACCATTTAGGTATGACCTCAATCAAATTCCTTATGAATATACAGTGGAAGTGAGAAATAGATTTAAGGGCCTAGATCTGATAGATAGAGTGTCTGATGAACTATGGAATGAGGTTCGTGACATTGTACAGGAGACAAGGATCAAGACCATCCCCAAGGAAAAGAAGTGCAAAAAAGCAAAATGGCTGTCTGGGGAAGCCTTACAAATAGCTGTGAAAAGAAGAGAAGTGAAAGCCAATGAGAAAAGGAAAGATATAAGCATCTGAATGCAGAGTTCCAAAGAATAGCAAGAAGAGATAAGAAAGCCTTCTTCAATGATCAATGAAAAGAAATAGAGGAAAAGAACAGAATGGGAAAGACTAGAGATCTCCTCAAGAAAATTAGAGATACCAAGGGAACATTTCATGCAAAGATGGGCTCGATAAAGGACAGAAATGGTCTGGACCTAACAGAAGCAGAAGATATTAAGAAGAGATGGCAAGAATACACAGAACAACTGTACAAAAAGGATCTTCATGACCTGGATAATCATGATGGTGTGATCACTCATCTAGAGCCAGACATCTTGGAATGTGAAGTCAATTGGGCCTTAGAAAGCATCACTACGAACAAAGCTAGTGGAGGTGATGGAACTCCAGTTGAGCTGCTTCAAATCCTGAAAGATGATGCTGTGAAAGTGCTGCACTCAATATGCCAGCACATTTGGAAAACTCAGCAGTGGCCACAGGACCAGAAAAGGTCAGCTTTCATTTCAATCGCAAAGAAAGGCAATGCCAAAGAATGCTCAAACTACCACACAATGCACTCATCTCACATGCTAGTAAAGTAATGCTCAAAATTCTCCAAGCCAGGCTTCAGCAATACGTGAACCGTGAACTTCCTGATGTTCAAGATGGTTTTAGAAAAGGCAGAGGAACCAGAAATCAAATTGACAACATCCACTGGATCATGGAAAAAGCAAGAGAGTTCCAGAAAAACATCTATTTCTGCTTTATTGACTATGCCAAAGCCTTTGACTGTGTGGATCACAATAAACTGTGGAAAATTCTGAAAGAGATGGGAATACCAGACCACCTGACCTGCCTCTTGAGAAATCTGTATGCCGGTCAGGAAGCAACAGTTAGAACTGGACATGGAACAACAGACTGGTTCCAAATAGGAAAAGGAGTACGTCAAGGCTGCATATTGTCACCCTGCTTATTTAACTTATATGCAAAGTACATCATGAGAAACACTAGATTGGAAGAAACAAGCTGGAATCAAGATTGCTGGGAGAAATATCAGTAACCTCAGATATGCAGATGACACCACCCTTATGGCAGAAAGTGAAGAGGAGCTAAAAAGCCTCTTGATGAAAGTAAAAGAGGAGAGTGAAAAAGTTGGTTTAAAGCTCAACATTCAGAAAACTAAGATAATGGCATCCAGTCCCAACACTTCATGGAAAATAGATGGGGAAACAGTGGAAACAGTGTCAGACTTTATTTTGGGGGGCTCCAAAATCACTGCAGATGGTGACTGTAGCCATGAATTTAAAAAACGCTTACTCCTTGGAAGAAAAGTTATGAGCAAACTAGATAGCATATTCAAAAGCAGAGACATTACTTTGCCGACTGAGGTCCATCTAGTCAAGGCTATGGTTTTTCCTGTGGTCATGTATGGATGTGAGAGTTGGACTGTGAAGAAGGCTGAGCGCCAAAGAATTGATGCTTTTGAACTGTGGTGTTGGAGAAGACTCTTGAGAGTCCCTTGGACTGCAAGTAGATCCAACCAGTCCATTCTGAAGGAGATCAACCCTGGGATTTCTTTGGAAGCAATGATGCTAAAGGTGAAACTCCAATAATTTGGCCACTTCATGTGAAGAGTTGACTCATTGTAGAAGACTTTGTTGCTGGGAGGGATTGTGGGCAGGAGGAGAAGGGGACGACCGAGGATGAGATGGCTGGATGGCATCACGGACTCAATGGACGTGAGTCTGAGTGAACTCCGGGAGTTGGTGATGGACAGGGAGGCCTGGCGTGCTGCGATTCGTGGGGTCGCACAGAGTCGGAGATGACTGAGTGACTGAACTGAACTGTAGAGCTTGTTTGGTGGTGCTGAATTCTCTCAGGTTTTGCTTGTCTTTAAAGATTTTGATTTCTCCTTCATATTTGAATGAGATCTTTGTTGGGTACAGTAATCTGGGCTGTAGGTTATGTTCCTTCATCATTTTAAGTTTGTCTTGGCATTTCCTCCTGGCCTGAAAAGTTCCTATTGAAAGATCTGCAGTTATCCTTATGGGAATCCATTGTATTTTTTTTTTTCCCTTGCTGCTTTTAATATTTGTTCTTTGTGTTTGATCTTTGTTAATTTGATTAATATGTGTCTTGGTGTGTTTCACCTTGGGTTTATCCTGTTTGGGTTTGGGAATCCCTGGGTTTCCTGGATTTGGGTGATTGTTTCCTCCCCCATTTTAGGGAAGTTTTCAACTATTATCTCCTCAAGTATTTTCTCATGGTCTTTCTTTTTGTCTTCTTCTTCCGGGACTCCTATGATTTGAATGTTGGAGCATTTCATATTGTCCTGGAGGTCTCTGAGATTGTCCTCATTTCTTTCAATTCGTTTTTCTTTTTTCCTTTCTAATTCATTTATTTCTACCATTCTATCTTCTAATTCAATAATCCTATCTTCTGCCTCAATTATTCTACTATCTGTTGCCTCCAGAGTGTTTTCTATCTCATTCATTGCATTATTCATTATATATTGACTCTTATTTATTTCTTCTAGATCCTTGTTAAGCCTTTCTTGCATCTTCTCAACCCTTGTCTCCAGGCTATTTATCTGTGATTCCATTTTGATTTCAAGATGTTGGATCATTTTCACTGTCATTATTTGGAATTATTTATCAGGTAGATTCCCTATCTCTTCCTTTTTTGTTTGGTTTGGTGGGCATTTATCCTGTTCCTTTACCTGCTGGGTATTCCTCTGCCTCTTCATCTTGTTTATATTGCTGTGTTTGGGGTGGCCTTTCTGTATTCTGGCAGTTTGTGGAGTTCTCTTTATTGTAGAGTTTCCTCACTGCGGGTGGGGTTGTATCAGTGGCTTGTCAAGGTTTCTTGGTTAGGGAAGCTTGTGTCAGTGTTCTGGTGGGTGGAGCTGGAATTCTCTCTGGAGTGCAGTGAAGTGTCCAGTAATGAGTTATGAGATGTCAATGGTTTTGGAGTAAATTTGTGTAGCCTGTATATTGAAGCTCAGAGCTGTGTTCCTGTATTGCTGGGGAACTTGCGTGGTATGTCTTGCTCTGGAACTTGTTGGCCCTTGGCTTGTGCTTGGTTTCAGTGTAGGTATGGACTTCCCTGGTGGCTCAGATGGGAAAGAATCTGTCTACAATGCAGGAAACCCGGGTTCAATCCCTGGGTCAGGAAGATCAGCTGGAGAAAGAAATGGCAATCCACTCCAGTACTATTGCCTGGAAAATCCCATGGACAGAAGAGCCTGGTAGGCTACAGTCCATGGGGCCACAAAGATCATACATGACTGAGCCACGTTCCTGTATGTATGAAGGCATTTGATGAGTTCCTATCGATTAATATTCCCTGGAGTCTAGAGTTCTCTGATGGTCTCAGGATTTAGACTTTAGCCTCCTGCTTCTGGTTTTCAGTCTTATTTTTACAGTAGTCTCAAGACTTCTTCTATACAGCACCACTGATAATACATCTAGGTTAAAGATGAAAAGTTTTTCCACAGCGAGGGACGCCCAGAGAGATTCACAGAGTTACATGGAGAAGAGGGGGGGAGGGAGTTAGAGGTGACCCAAATGAGATGAGGTGGAATCAAAAGAGGAGACAGCAAGCTAGCCAGTAATCATTTCCTTATGTGCACTCCACAGTCTGGACCACTCAGAGATGTGCACAGAGTTATACAGAGAAGAGAAGAAGGAGTAAGGAGACAAAGGTGGCCAGGAGCATAAAAGGGGGAAATGAAAAGGAGAGAGACAGATCCAGCCAGTAATCAGCTCCCTAAGTGTTCTCCACCATCTGGAACACACAGAGATTCACAGAGTTGGGTAGAGAAGAGAAGTGGGAGAGAGGAGACAGAGGCGACCTGGTGGAGAAAAGGGAAAGTCCAAAGGAGAGAGTAGTAAAGCCAGTAATCTCACTACCAAGTAAAAATGAGTACTGAAGATTGGGTTCTTAAAGGAACAAAATTGATAATGAAAACCAAAAGCAAAAATAAAAATCTACAGTAGAGGTTGGATTTTCAAAAATACAATATTAAAGGAAAGAAGAAGAAAAAAAAAGTCACAAAAGTTATTTATATATATATATATTTATATATATATATATATGAACTTTGCTTTAAATATAGGGTCTTTTTTTTGAAGAGTAATAGTAGGTTATAAAAATGAAAATTAATGGAGTAATAGAGGTCTTTTTTTTTCTTTTATTTATTTATTTATTTATTTATTTTTAATTTTGAAATCTTTAATTCTTACATGAGTTCCCAAACCTGAACCCCCTAGAGGTCTTAAAAATTAAAAAAAAAAAAAGGTTAATAAAAAGAAAAAGAATGATCGTAAAAATAGCAAAGATATATCTAGGACTTTCTCTGGTGTAGTTGTGGGCAGTGTGGGGTCAGTTCATTTTCGGATAGTTCCTTGGTCCGGCTTATATTTCTCAAGATCTATAGGCCCCTTCCTATGTAGTCAGTACTAACAATAGGGTTTTAATCTATTGCACCTGTCACTTCCAAGGCAGTTCCCTCTGTTTTAGCTTCTTCTATTTGCTGGTCTCTTCAGTGTCTGATTTCCACCTTGACACAAGGTGGGCGGTGATGGACACTTTTTTTAGGCTCACTGTTCAGTCGTGCTGTGGGGAGGGAGGGATGCTGCAAACAAATATCTCAGCCACACTGGGCCTGCCCCTGCTCATGGCACACACAGCTCAGGCTCTAGGTTGCTCTGCTAGGAACCGTCCGAAGCTGGCCCTGGGCTGCATGCACCTCCCAGGTCTAAGCTGCTCAGGTTCAGGCACTCAGGTAGTCCTCAGAGGCGTAGACTCGCTTGGGCCTGAATTTTGTGCCCTTCCCAGGTCTGCGTAGTTCAGGTGTTTGGCGAGTGTGGTCGCTGCGGCTTATTGTCTCTCCCGTCCCTGCTGCTCGGTTTTCTAGGTATACAACTGGCGCACCTTCTCAGGTGGATGATGACTGTCCAGAACCCCAAGTCTTAGTTAGCCAAGAAGCCTGCTTGCAGTTTGGTAGATACTTTCTCTCTGGGGCTGTGATTGCCCCCTTCTGGCCCTTCTAGCTCTGACTTCCTGTCACCGGGGGGGAAAGTTCTGCAGCCAGCTAATTCTGTTTCATCCTTTGTAATGTGAGCGGTCCTGGCAGTGTCTTATGTTAGAGCTTTTTGCATGGTAGCTATCCCACAGTCTGGTTTGCTAGCCCAAGTTAGTTCGCTCTGATTACACTCGGGGCATTCAGTCAAATCCTTACTCTAAGCAATGCAGCCCACGCCTCGCCTCCCTGCTCAGCCCCTACTTGCTGTGGGTTTTAATTATTTATTTATTTTTCCTCCCTGTTATGTTGCCCTCTGCACTTCCAAGGCTCACCACAGACTAGGCAGTGAGAGTGTTTCCTGGTGTTTGGAAACTTCTCTGTTTTTAAGACTCCCTTCCCAGGACGGAGCTCCATCCCTACCTCTTTTGTCTCTTTTTGTTTTTTATATTTTTTCCTACCTCTTTTCGAAGACAATGGGCTGCTTTTCTGGGTGCCTGATGTCCTCTGCCAGCATTCAGAAGTTGTTTTGTGTCATGTACTCAGCGTTTAAATGTTCTTTTGATGAATTTGTGGGGGAGAAAGTGGTCTCCCCATCCTATTCCTCCACCATCTTAGGACCACCTCCCCCACATGATTTTCTTGAGTCTCTGCTCTCAGAGTCCTTTCCCTCACTGGAAGTCACAGTCCACCTCACCTCCTTTGGATGCCCTCCAACACTGTGCTGATCTCTGGACCTGTTGTGGGGGCAGCTCTGATTCTAATCTGGTCCTAATCCTGTGTGTTCTTGCCTCCACTGTCCACAGATATCAGAACTAGTGTGTTTTCTTTTGTGGGAGCTCTCAATGTCCTTTTATATATATATATTCCATAGACACAGTCTACTTATTTGATCGTGTGGATTTAACCTACAGATTGTACAGTTGGTGGGAAGATTTTGAATCTTCCTTAACCAGACTGCTCCTGGGTTTCAATTGTGGTTTTATTTCCACCTCTGCTTTAGATGTCACAAACCTCATTCCATAGTTCATCAGGCACTCTATCTATCAGATCTAGACCCTTAAATCTATTTCTCACTTCCACTGTATAATCATAAGGGATTTGATTGAGGTCATACCTGAATGGTCTAGCGGTTTCCCCTACTTTCTTCAATTTATGTCTGAATTTGGCAATAAGGAGTTCATGATCTGAGCCACAGTCAGCTCCTGGTCTTCTTTTTGTTGACTCTATAGAGCTTCTCCATCTTTGGCTGCAAAGAATATAATCAATCCGATTTCGGTGTTGACCATCTGGTGCTGTCTCAACACAGGTGAGAACCTTGTGTTGTTGGAAGAGGGTGTTTGCTATGACCAGTGCATTTTCTTGGCAAAACTCTATTAGTCTTTGCCCTGCTTCATTCCCCATCCCAAGACCAAATTTGCCTGTTACTCCAGGTGTTTCTTGACTTCCTACTTTTGCATTCCAGTCCCCTATAATGAAAAGGACATCTTTTCTGGGTGTTAGTTCTAAAAGATCTTGTAGGTCTTCATAAAACCATTCAACTTCATTTTCTTCAGTGTTACTGGCTGGGGCATAGACTTGGATAGCTGTGATATTGAATGGTTTGCCTTGGAGACGAATCCAGATCATTGTGTCATTCTTGAGATTGCATCCAAGTACTGCATTTTGGATTCTTTTGTTGACCATGATGGCTACTCCATTTCTTCTGAGGGATTCCTGCCCACAGTAGTAGATATAATGGTCATCTGAGTTAAATTCACCCATTCCAGTCCATTTTAGTTAGCTGATTCCTAGAATGTCGACGTTCACCCTTGCCGTCTCTTGTTTGAGCACTTCCAATTTGCCTTGATTCATGGACCTGACATTCCAGGTTCCTATGCAATATTGCTCTTTACAGCATCAGATCTTGCTTCTATCACCAGTCACATCCACAGCTGGCTATTGTTTTTGCTTTGGTTCCATCCCTTCATTCTTTCTGGAGTTATTTCTCCACTGATCTCCAGTAGCATATTGGGCACCTAATGACCTGGGGAGTTCCTCTTTTGGTATCCTATCATTTTGCCTTTTCATACTGTTCATGGGGTTCTCAAGGCAAGAATACTGAATTGGCTTGCCATTCCCTTCTCCAGTGGACCACATTCTGTCAGGCCTCTCCAACATGACCTGCCCGTCTTGGGTTGCCCTGCAGGCATGGCTTGGTTTCATTGAGTTAGACAAGGCTGTGGTCCTAGTACAATTAGATTGACTAGTTTTCTGTGAGTATGGTTTCAGTGTGTCTGCCCTCTGATGCCCTCTTGTAACACTTACCATCTTACTTGGGTTTCTCTTACCTTGGCGTGGGGTATCTCTTCACGGCTGCTCCAGCAAAGCACAGCCGCTGCTCCTTACCTTGGACGAGGGGTATCTCCTTACTGCTGCCGTTCCTGACTTTCAACGTGGGATAGCTCCTCTAGGCCCTCCTGTGCCTGTGCAGCCACCACTCCTCGGGTTGCTCCTCCTGGCCGCTGGCCCTGGCCTCGGGCGTGAGTGGCTCCTCCCAGCTGCTGCCCCTGGCCTCGGGTACAGGGTGTCTCCTCAAGGTCACCGCTCCTGGCCTTGGGTGCAAGGTGGCTTCTCCTGGCCACCCCTGATCTCGGAAATGGGGTGTCTCCTCCTGGCCGCCACTGAGCTCGGATGCAGGGTAGCTCCTCTCTGCCGCCACCCCTGACCTCGGACGCAGGGTAGCTCCTCTTGGCCATTTCTGCACCGTCACAGCCTGGCACTCTAGGCTGCTGCCGCTGACCTTGGATGCAGGGTAGCTCCTCTCGGCCACCGCCCCTGACCTCAGACACAGGGTAGCTCCTCTCAGCCCTTCCTGCACCGTCGCAGCCTGGCACTCCAGGTCGCTGCCGCTGACCTCATACGTGGGGTAGCTCCTCTTGGCCAGGCTTGGTGAGCTGGCTCCCAGTCGCCTGCGCTTAGTGAGCCAGTTCGCAGCCGCCTGTGCTTAGTAGAGGAGACAGGGATCAAGACATTGTACAGGACATTGTACAGGAGACAGGGATAAAGACCATCCCCATGGAAAAGAAATGCAAAAGAAAAACCAAAATGGCTCTCTGGGGAGGCCTTACAAATAGCTGTGAAAAGAAGAGAGGCGAAAAGCAAAGGAGAAAAGGAAAGATATAAGCATCTGAATGCAAAGTTCCAAAGAATAGCAAGAAGAGATAAGAAAGCCTTCTTCAGCGATCAATGCAAAGAAATAGAAGAAAAGAACAGAATGGGAAAGACTAGAGATCTCCTCAAGAACATTAGAGATACCAAGGGAACATTTCATGCAAAGATGGGCTCAATAAAGGACAGAAATGATCTGGACCTAACAGAAGCAGAAGATATTAAGAAGAGGTGGCAAGAATACATGGAAGAACTGTACAAAAAAGATCTTCGTGACCCAGATAACCATGATGATGTGATCACTAATCTAGAGCCAGACATCCTGGAATGTGAAGTCAAGTGGGCCTTAGAAAGCATCACTATGAACAAAGCTAGTGGAGGTGATGGAATTCCAATTGAGCTGTTTCAAATCCTGAAAGATGATGCTGTGAAAGTGCTGCACTCAATATGCCAGCACATTTGGAAAACTCAGCAGTGGCCACAGGACTGGAAAAGGTCAGTTTTCATTCCAATTGCAAAGAAAGGCAATGCCAAAGAATGCTCAAACTACCACACAATTGCACTCATCTCACATGCTAGTAAAGTTAATGCTCAAAATTCTTCAAGCCAGACTTCAGCAATATGTGAACCATGAACTTCCTGATGTTCAAGGTGGTTTTAGAAAAGGCAGAGGAACCAGAGATCAAATTGCCAACATCTGCCGGATCATGGAAAAAGCAAGAGAGTTCCAGAAAAACATCTATTTCTGCTTTATTGACTATGCCAAAGCCTTTGACTATGTGGATCACAATAAACTGTGGAAAATTCTGAAAGAGATGGGAATACCAGACCACCTCACCTGCCTCTTGAGAAATCTGTATGCAGGTCAGGAAGCAACAGTTAGAACTGGACATGGAACAACAGACTGGTTCCAAATAGGAAAAGGAGTATATCAAGGCTGTATACTGTCACCCTGCTTATTTAACTTCTATGCAGAGTACATCATGAGAAACGCTGGACTGGAAGAAACACAAGCTGGAATCAAGATTGCTGGGAGAAATATCAGTAACCTCAGATATGCAGATGACACCACCCTTATGGCAGAAAGTGAAGAGGAACTAAAAAGCCTCTTCGTGAAAGTGAAAGAGGAGAGTGAAAAAACTGGCATAAAGCTCAACATTCAGAAAACGAAGATCATGGAATCCAGTCCCATCACTTCATGGGAAATAGATGCAGAAACAGTGGAAACAGTGTCAGACTTTATTTTTCTGGGCTCTAAAATCACTGCAGATGGTGACTGCAGCCATGAAATTAAAAGACACTTACTCCTTGGGAAAAAAGTTATGACCCACCTAGATAGTATATTCAAAAGCAGAGACATTACTTTGCTGACTAAGGTCCATCTAGTCAAGGCTATGGTTTTTCCTGTGGTCATGTATGGATGTTTGAGTTGGACTGTGAAGAAGGCTGAGCGCCGAAGAATTGATGCGTTTGAACTGTGGTGTTGGAGAAGACTCTTGTTGGCCCCTTGGACTGCAGGGAGATCCAACCAGTCCATTCTGAAGGAGATCAACCCTGGGATTTCTTTGGAAGGGATGATGCTAAAGCTGAAGCTCCAGTACTTTGGACACCTCATGTGAAGAGTTGACTCATTGGAAAGACCTGATGCTGGGAGAGATTGGGGGCAGGAGGAGAAGGGGACGACCCAGGATGAGATGGCTGATGTCATCCCTGACTCAATGGACGTGAGTCTGAATGAATTCCAGGAGATGGTGATGGACAGAGAGGCCTGGCATGCTGTGATTCATGGGATGGCAAAGAGTCGGACACGACTGAGTGACTGAACTGAACTGAACTGCTTTAGATTGTGCACTGGGGATTGCTCCTGAGGCTGCCCCAGAGGGCTTGGGTTTACCCCTGTGAGGGACAGGTGTGGAGGTGGTGCAGCTGCTTGGGTTGCAGGGGTTCTGGCAGCAACAGATACTCAGGGCAGTTGGCAGCTAGGGCAGCAGGAAATATAGTGCTCTAGAAGAGTATGGAAACCAGTATTGGCCAATATTTTCCAATATTCTTGCCTGGAAAACCCCCTTGACAGAAGCCTTGAAGGCCACAGTCCACAGGGTCTCAAACAGTTGGACACAACTAAAGCAACCTTGTGGTATAGATACTGGATATTTTTGCCTGTGGCAGCTCTGCTTCTGTGAGAGCTGAGCATGAAGATGGCATGGCTGCTTGGCTTGTGAGGACCCTGGTGGCACAAAGTGTGCAGGGACATGGACTGCCTCCACCCCAGGAGTTATGGCCCTATCATAGTCTTTTTTCTTTTTTTTTTTTTTTTTTGAGCCTCTTGTAGCTTGTGAACAGATCAGAAGGCCTCTTTGGCCAGTCTTTATCTGTAGCTCCACCCATTCAGGCCCATAGAGGGGCCCTCCTGACTGGAGTCCTACTCTGTAGTTCAGTTCATCAGTCACTTAATGGAGCACATTGGGTGATGTCCTACTCTGTAGCTTCAGGCATTTGATGGGCAGCCTCTCTATTGTTCAGCTGCTAATGTTACCAGAAGCTATGGTGATGGCTCCACCCCCATGCGTGACTCAGCAATATCACCTTGTTTCCATGGCTGCCCAGCTTTCCTCCACAGGCATTTCCCACCACATCCCCTCGATTTGTCTCTCCATAGTCAACAGCAGCCCTCACCCTGGGATTGCTCCACATCCCTGAACTCCAGGTCCCAGCCACTGCACCTTCCAGGGGACCAGCCTCTCTGTCCAGGATATGTATGGCTGTGACAAGGACTATCTGATTCTCATTCAATTTAGGCTGTCACAGATCAGCTGTTTCACTCTAAACCTTACATGTTTCTCCTCTGACTCATTTGCCCTGATATGGGGATCAGACCCCTGCTTCAGTTCCCCCACCTGCTGAAGGCAGGTCCAGTCCTACTCACACTCCTATTTTTTCCCCCTAGTTCCTTTGTCCTACCGAATTTTGCATGGTTCTGTATATTCTTTTCCCCTGGTCAGGTACTCCTGTCCGCTCTCAGCTGGTGTTCGGCATGCACTTCTGTATCTGAGGGTGTATTCCTGATGTATCCGTGGAGAGAGATGTACTCCACGTCCACCTACTCCTCCTCCCTCTTGTTCTCAAGAGTGTATATTTTAACATAATCCAACTTTCATCCAAGCGGACTGTGACTTCTAGTCTACATTTGTACCTCATTGAAGCAAAACTACAGTGATACATCTGCTTTCCACCCACTGTCTTCATTTATTATAAACAATATCTTATGGATGGTACTACTGATTTTCCTCTCAGTATAGCAATTTCAAAATAAGATCTAGAGTTTAATTTTTAAAGACACTTGAAGAGTAGTGTAATCTAAAGTGATTTTTTGCTAATACATACGCTCTCATATTAAAACCTTTGTGCTTTTGGTAAATGTTAATTGTTCTGCTACTATGGAACATTTATTCCTTTAATTTTATATAAATTTAAATTTTATGATGTTTCCTTCACCAAGATTATGCAATCCTTTTTATTATTGAAAAGAATCATAATTATGCAAATGATTATATTCAAGGAGACAAGCAGCAATTAACCGTGGAAGATAGGCTGTTACTGTAAGAATTGTGTTCACACTGAAGGGAATTGGATTTTTCTTAAAATAAACCATTAATAAGAAAATTCAGTTGGTACAGATTTTAAAGGCAAGCAGTTCATTGAGACTGGTTTGTACTCTTCCCATAGCAGTTTTGCATTTTAATATTTATAATTTTATTTTACTCTAGTATGCTTTTAGCTCTTGCCTTATTAAAAATAGCTGCTTCAGCAAGTAAGAAATATTTGTGGAAAAAAATCTCACTCACTCTCTTTATTACTAAGAAAACTAGACAATAATAGCAATCTTACAGATTTTTTAAAACCTAAATGTGTTTGTTTTTATTTATAGCTTTTCTAAAATTAAAATTTGTTTTCATTGTGATCGCTTTCAGCATGCACTGAGCCAAAATTTCCCTTGGGTCTATTTTTGGTAGTAAATTGCACACAGAAGGAAGGGCTTTTACTGCTCTAAGTGGTGAGGCTTCATTTACTGCATTTCTTTTGCTGCTGTCACTGTTCACAGGGCCCAGTAAGACTTAGAGGTGGTTTAACATCTGTTTAAAATTGCAGATTTCTTTGAGGTTAATTACTTTTCTTTGTATTTTTTAAAACTGGAGTATATACAAAGAATATACAATATTACATTAGCTTCAGGTGTAAATCATAATGATTTGGCATTTATATACATTTCAAAATGGTTACCATAATAAGTCTAATTGCTATTTGTCACTATACAAGTTACTATTACTAAAATACTATTGGTTATATTCACTATACATTACTTCCCCGTGACTTTTATTCTTTTTTTATAACTGAAAGTTTGTACCTCTTAATTTCCTTCACCTATTATTTGCCCCCGCCCAACCTCAGTCAGCTTACCTTCTGGTAACCAACAGTTTCTTTTCTGTACAGAACCTGTTTTCGTTCTGTTCACCTCTTTTATTTTGCAGAATTCACTTAAAGCCTTTTGCTGTCTGATACTTCATTTAGCATAATACCTTCTAGACCAGCAGTCCCCAAACATTTTGGCACTAGGGACCGGTTTCATGGAAGACAATACTTCGATGAACTGGGGGAGGAAGTGGTTCAGGCTGCATTGGAAGTGATGAGGAGTGATGGGGAGTGACAGATGAAGCTTTGCTTGCTCACCCACTGCTCTCCTCCTGCTTTGCAGCCCAGTTTCTAACAGGGCATGGGCCAGAACCTGTCTACATTCTGGGGGTTGTGGACTCCTGCTCTAGACCCTGGAGGAGGTCATGGCAACCTACCCCAGTATCCTTGCCTGGAGAATCCCATGGACAGAGGAGCCTGGCGGGCCCTAGTTCATAGGGTCACAAAGAGTCGGACATGATTAAAGTGACTTAGCACACACGCAGGCTCTAGATCATCCACTTTATTTCAGGTGTAGATTTCATTCTTATTTATGGTTCAATAATGGTCATGTATGGATGTGAGAGTTGGACTGTGAAGAAGGCTGAGCAATGAAGAATTGATGCTTTTGAACTGTGGTGTTGGAGAAGACTCTTGAGAGTCTCTTGGACTGCAAGGAGATCCAACAAGTCCATTCTGATGGAGATCAGCCCTGGGATTTCTTTGGAAGGAATGATGCTAAAGCTGAAACTCCAGTACTTTGGCCACCTCATGCGAAGAGTTGACTCATTGGAAAAGACTTTGATGCTGAGAGGGATTGGGAGCAGGAGCAGAAGGAGATGACAGAGGATGAGATGGCTGGATGGCATCACCGACTCGATGGACGTGAGTTTGAGTGAACTCCGGGAGTTGGTGATGGGAGGCCTGGCGTGCTTCGATTCATGGGGTGGCAAAGAGTCGGACACAACTGAGCGACTGAACTGAACTGAACTGGATGTTCCATTGTACATATATGCTACATCTTTATTCATTCCCCTGTTGATGAACATTTGGGTTACTTCTACATTTTGGTTATGGTAAATAATGCTGCAGTGAACATTTGGGTGCATGCGTATTTTTGAATTAGTGTTTCTGTTGTCTTTGGATACTCTATTGCTCTCATCCTATTTGTGATGCCTATTGTCTCACTGTTCACACTATCCACACTGTTCATTGAACCCAAGATAGGTAAAGCAGGAGTTAAGAGGCTGGAAGGAGACTCGAGGGGCCATAGGAAGTGCAGATATGTTTATTCTCTCCTGACTGGCACTGCAGCCACAACACAGCCTCTCTCCTGGATTACACACAGCCATAACAGCAGCCACAACATAACCAGAACATAGCCATAACAGAGCTGTAACATAGCATCATATAATGTAATCATGATGTCTCCCCAATGTAGCCCCAATGCAGCAACATCCAGGGCTTTCATGGTGATGTACTGCACAAAACATCTCCTGACAAGGCGAGTACCTCGTGACCAAGCAAATACCTTGTGATCAAGCAAGTTCCTTGTGATGCACATGCACTGTGCTATAAGTGATCTCAACTGTCACATAAACATTATTTACAAAACATTGAGCAAGAGTGAGAAGCTGTTGAGATAGACTAACCATGCCATCTTGGCTAATTTGTTCTTCCCCTACAGATACATACCCAGGAAAGGAATTCCTAGAACTATTGTCATTCTGTGTTTAAAGTTTTGAGGAACCTCCACCATTTTCTGTAGTTGTTGCACCAATTTACATTCTGACCAACAGTGTAGAAGAGTTCCTTTTTTCTTCACAACCTCACTAACATTTATTATTTGTTGTCTTTTCAACAATAGCCACTCTAACATGTATGAGGTGATGTGTCATTGTGGTTTTGATTTTTATTTCTCTGAAAAAGTGCTGTTAGGCATCTTTTTATGTACCTGTTGACCATCTCTATGTCTTCTTTGGAAAAATGTCTATTCAGGTCCTCTGCCCATGTCTTTTAATTTCATGGCTTCAGTAACCATCTGCAGTGATTTTGGAGGCCTCCAAAATAAAGTCTGTCACTGTTTCCATTGTTTTCCCATTTGCCATAAAGTGATGGGACTGGATGCCATGACCTTAGTTTTCTGAATGTTGAGTTTTAAGCCAAGTTTTTCACTCTCCTCTTCCACTTTCATCAAGAGGCCCTTTAGTTATTTTTCCATTTCTGCCATAAGGGTGGTATCATCTGCATATCTGAGATTATTGATATTCCTCCCAGCACTCTCAATTCCAGCCTGGCATTTTGCATGATGTACTATGCATATAAGTTAAATAAGCACAGTGACAATATACAACCTTGATATACTCGTTTCCTGATTTGGGACCAGGCTGGTGTTCCATGTCCAGATCTAATGGTTGCTTCCTGAGTGGATACAGATTTCTAAGGATGCATGTCAGGTAGTCTGGTATTTCCATCACTTTAAAATTTTCCATAGTTTCTTGTGATCCACACAGTCAAAGGCTTTGACATAATCAGTAAAGCAGAAATAGATGATTTTCTGGAACTCTCTTGCTTGGCATCTGGTCCCTCTGCCTTTCCTAAATCCTTCACGTACTGTCGAAGCCTGGCTTGGAGAATTTTAAGGATTACTATGCTAGCGTGTGAGATGAGTGCAATTGTACAATAGTTTGAACATTATTTGGAATTGCCTTTTTTGGGGATCAGAATGAAAACTGACTTTTTCCAGTCCTGTGGCCACTGATGAGTTTTCCAAATTTGCTGGCAAATTGAGTTCAGCACTTTCACAGCATCATCTTTTACGATTTGAAAGAGCTCAGCTGGTATTCCATCACCTCCACTAGCTTTGTTCTTAGTGATACTTTGTAAGGCCCACTTGACTTTGCATTACTGGATGTCTGGCTCTACGTGAGTGATCACAACATCGTGGTTAGCTAGGTCATTATGATCTTTTTTTGTATAGTTTTTCGGGGTAGTCTTTCCACCTCTTCTTAATATCTTCTGCTTCTCTTAGGTCCATACCATCTCTGTCCTTTATTGTGCTCATCTTTGCATGAAATGTTCCCTTGGTATCTCTAATTTTCTTTAAGAGATCTCTAGTCTTTCCCATTCTATCATTTTCCTCTGTTTCTTTGCATTGATTACTAAAGAAGGCTTTCTCATCTCTATTTGCTATTCTTTGGAACTCTGCATTCAGATGGGTACATCTTTCCTTTTCTCATTTGCTTTTAGCATCTCTTCTTTTCTCAGCTATTTATAATGCCTCTTCAGATAATCATTTTACCTTTTTGCACTTTTTCATGGAGATGGTCTCGATCACTACCTGTTGTACAGTGTTACAACTGTCCGCCCATAGTTCCTCAGGGACTCTGTGTATCAGATCTAATCCCTTGAATCTATTTGTCACTTCCACTATATAATCGTAAGGGATTTGATTTAGGTCGTACCTGAACGGTCTAGTGATTTTCCCTACTTTTTTCAATTTAAGTCTGTATTTGTCAATAAAAAGTTCATGATTACATGGGAACCACAGTCAGTTTCCAGTCTTGTTTTTACTGACTGTATAGAGCTTCTCCATCTTTGGTTGCAAAGAATATAATCGGTGTTGACCATCTGGTGATGTCCATGTGTAAAGTCTTCTCTTGTGTTGTTGCAAGAGGGCGTTTTCTATGACCAGTGCATTTTCTTGGCAAAACTCTATTAGTCTTTGCCCTGCTTCATTCCGCATTCCAAGGCCAAATTTGCCTGTTACTCCAGGTATCTCTTGACTTCCTACTTTTGCATCCCAGTCCCCTATAATGAAAAGGACATCTTTTTTTTTTTTTTTTTTTTTTTTAGTGTTAGTTCTAGGGGGTCTCATAGGTCTTCATGGAATTGTTCAACTTCAGCTTCTTCAGCATTACTGGTGAAGCATAGACTTGGATTACTGTGATATTGACTGGTTTGCCTTGGAAACGAACAGAGATCATTCTATCATTTTTGAGATTGCATCGAAGTACTGCATTTTGGACTCTTTTGTTGACCTTGATGGCTACTCCATTTCTTCTAAGGGATTCCTGCCCACAGTAGTAAACATAATGGTCATCTGAATTAAATTCACCCATTCCAGTCCAGTTTAGTTCACTGATTCCTGAAGTGTCGATGTTCACTCTTGCCATCTTCCGTTTGACCACTTTCAATTTTCCTTGATTCATAGACCTAACATTCCAGGTTCCTATGCAATATTGCTCTTTACAGCATTGGACTTTACTTCCATCACCTGTCACAACCACAACTGGGTGCTATTTCTGTTTTGCCTCCATCACTTCATTCTTTTTGTGGTTATTTCACCACTGATCTCCTGTAGAATATTGGGCACCTACCAACCTGGGGAATTCATCTTTCAGTTTCCTTTCTTTTTGCCTTTTCATGCTGTTCATGGGATTCTCAAGGCAAGAATACTGAATTGGTTTGTCGTTGCTCTTGTTAAGATGTCTATATTGAATAAAAGTGGTAAGAGTTGGTTGGTATTCTTGACTTGCTTCGAATTTTAGATGAAAAGCTTTCAGCTTTTCTCTATTGAGCATAATGTCAGCTTTGGGCTTGTCATGTTGTTCCATCCTTGCTTCCATGGAATAAATCCCACTTGGCTGTGGTGTATGATCCTTTTAATGTATCATTAAATTCAGTTTGCTAATATTCTGTTGAGGATTGCTGCATCTATGTTCATTAGGGATATTGCCTCATTTTTTGTGTCTGATGTCTTTCTGGTTTTGGTATCAGGGTAGTACTGACATTGTAAAATAAGTTAGGAAGCATTCCTTCATCTTCTATTTTTGGAATAGTTTGAGAAGACTAGGCTTGAACTCTTCTTTAAATAGTATGTAGAATTCACCAGCACAGATTATTTTGTAACTCAACAAACCTGGATTCAATTCCTGCTATTTTCACTTATTTTAACTCTGTGCACACATGTGTGTGCTAAGTCACTTCAGTTGTGTCTGACTCTTTGTGACCTTTTGGACTGTAGCCCACCAGGCTCCTCTGGCCATGAGATTCTCCAAGCAGGAATAGTGAAGTGGGTTGTCATGCCCTCCTCCAGGGTATTTTGCCAGACCAGGAATCTAAGCTGCATCTCTTGTGTCTCCTGTGTTGGCAGGCAGGTTCATTATTTAATTATGTAGCCTTGGGCAAATTGCTTAACCTCTTTGAGTATCAGTGTGTTCATTTGCATAAAGGCTTTAATAATAGAACTTGTTTCATGAAAATTAACTAGGTTAATCCTGGCTTAGCACAGTGTCAAGAATATAGTAAGTACTCACATTGATAACTGCTGCTATTATTTCCTGTGTGTGCTAAGTAACTCAGTTGTGTCCAACTCTTTGCTACCTTATGTACTATAGCCCACCAGACTCCTCTGTCCTTGGGATTCTCCAGGCAAGAATAGTGGAGTGGGTAGCCATTTCCTTCTCCAGGGGATCTTCCTAGTCTAGGGATCTAACCCAGGTCTCTTATGTCTCCTGCATTGGCAGGTGAGTTCTTCACCACCCAGTACCACCTGACAAGGTAGTACTACTAGTACCACCTGGGGAGCCCTTCTTACTGAATAGTATGTACTCTGAAAAACTGAGTCTAAAATAAGATTATACCATTAGCTGTCTTTGGTAAAAAAGCAGAGATGGAATAAAGCACCAAAGTTGGCACTGAGAATGAACTTCTTAGTTAATTGATTTGCTTACAGTCAGATGCTGATTTCTCACATGTGCAAGAGAGAGAAAGAGAAAGAAAAAAGCATGATGAAATCTGTCATCAATTGAATCAGGTCATCTCAGAAAAAAAACAAGATGATTACATATGTTGATTAGGACAAGAAAATCCTAAAGCACCAACCAGCACCCTTGATTTGGCTTTAATGTTCTCACTGGGCCTGGGTAGTTTAACTGGAAGGAATTGCAGAGGTGCTGAAACTCCAATATGTTGGCCACCTGATGCAAAGAACTGAGTCACTGGCAAAGACCCTGATGCTGGGAAAGATTGAAGGAGGGAGGAGAAAGGGACGACAGAGGATGAAATGGTTAGATGGCATCACTGACTCAATGGACATGAGTTTGGGTAGATTCCGGGAGTTGGTGATGGACAGGGAGGCCGGGCATGCTGTGATTCATGGGGTCGCAAAGAGTGAGACACGACTGAGCAACTGAACTGAACTGAATTGATGCATATGTGATAATTTGCCTAGAGGCTACATTTTAAATTGAGAGCCCTCAGGTTTTCATGGAATCTCAGGCTGAAATGAACCAGTTAAGGAAATTCAATCTCACTTATTAGCCTGGGATCAGTGGGGTCGTGTTCTAACTTAAAACATTAAATATATTAATAAACAGGTTGAAGACCTAAGGAGTATCACCGCTTCAAAACCACCATCTACCACCACCACTTAACACAGTCAGTTCCCATCTAAGCACCATGAGTCTTGTGGGCAGAGAAGATAGTAGAACAGAGGCAAGTCACTGTGGGACTCAAAAACAGACTTTTGAGTGAAGCATATCAAGAAAGAAGCCACTGCTTCTTATTCCTCATCCTTCATAACATGCTGCTTAAATCTTAGCCCTGTCTCTGCCATTGACTAACTCAGTGCCCATGGACAAATCACTTATATCCTCTCTTTCTCTCTTAATTTCCTCTTCTATAATCTGAAAGGGTAGAATTTCTAAGATTCTTTCTAGCTCTGATAGCTTTTGGTTCCAATTCTAACAGAAGATTAAGAAGGAAAAAGGGAACCTGAGACTAGAATGTTTGACTATAGGTTGATGAGTATGGGCAGCTCTCTGAGTCCAGTTCCTGGAGTATGATAGTGAATCTTCTCTCCCAAAGAAGGTTATTCTCACATGCTGTCTCTGATTAGCAGTGGTGTGTGTGTGTATGTGTGTGTGTGTGTGTGCCTGTGCATATGTGTTGTATGTGTGTGCAAATAGAGAAAGAGATAGAAAGAAATGAATCAGAGTGAGAAGATGGTCTGGGGAAGATATTGGAAGGAAGATGGGACTGGGGGAATAACAAACTCAGAATCTTTTGAAATGTTTCCTCTTACACTTCTATTCCTTCTGGGCCCCTGTAGGAGCTCTAACTTTAGAACCAAACACAATTTTAATTAGTTTTTCCCAAATTATTAATAAATTACTCAAATCAAACTAGATCTTCAAGCTCAGTAAGCTTCCCCAGACAACTGCTAACACAGAAAACTACTTCAGGCTGATCAAAGAGAAGCAGCAGAAGTACTTTAGGGCTTCTGCTCCCCATCCACAAACAGACCCAACTATGTGCTTTTCAGCGAGACCAATGCATTAACAGAGAAAGCTGTTAATAATACTGGATTAGCTACCTGAGAGACCATCTGTGTCTCTCATTCTGAGGCAACTGAGAATGACTGGGTTGGGACAGCTGCATCATTTTCATATAGATCAGAGGCAGGGCTTATGGGAATTAAATATTTGAGACTGCTGTTCCTGTTAATATTTACTGAATATTACCTTCTCTCTCTCTCTCTCTCTCTCTCTCTCTCTCTCTCTCTCTCTCTCGTCAGTAGTCTTAATGTAACATACTCTTTCAAAGTATTTTTCTTTTCATAAGCTGTCCACTGGACTCTCATAAACAGTGACATGACTATAAGAGATAGATTGATTGTATCAATGTCCTCATACAGTGGAGATTATAATAGGAGATTTTTACTAGAGACATTCCAGGATATTGCTGCATCTCAATATATTGGTGCTTATTCTATTCATTCATGTCCAGGGGTAATTGCAGTAAGGTTTTATCCAGGAGAAGCACATTTTAAATGGCTCCCTTCATTTTTTATTTTGAAGAACAGGTGATTCAGTGGTAAAGACTCTGCCTGCAATGCAGGAGCTGCAGGTTTGATCCCTGAGTCCAGAGGATACCCTGGAGGAGGGCATGACAAGCCACTCCAGTAATCCCATGGACAGAGAGCCTGGTGGGCTACATTCCATAGGGTCACAAAGAGTTGGACATGACTGAAACAACTGAGGATGCACCAAGTCTATTTTATCATTTTTTCTCTTATGATTGGTGTTTTTTGTGTCAAGTCTAAATTCTCTTTGCCTAGCCCTAGATTCTGATAATTTTCTCCTCTGTTTCTGAAAGTTTTACAGTGTATATGGGGTACTTCTATAGTGTAATGAATGTCTAGTTATTACAGAAACATTTATTGAAAAGGCTGTCCCTCCCCCATCGAATTTATTTTGCCTCTTTGTCCAAAATCAGTTGGGCAAATGTGCATGGGAATATTTCTGCATTCTATATTTTGTTTAATTTTATATAGGTCTATCACTCCACCAGTAGCCAGAGTCCCTTGGACTGCAAGGAGATCCAACCAGTCCCTTCTGAAGGAGATCAACCCTGGGATTTCTTTGGAAGGAATGATGCTAAAGCTGAAACTCCAGTACTTTGAACACCTCATGAGAAGAGTTGACTCATTGGAAAAGACTCTGATGCTGGGAGGGATTGGGGGCAGGAGGAGAAGTGTTGACCGAGGATGAGATGGCTGGATGGCATCACGGACTCGATGGACGTGAGTCTGTGAACTCCGGGAGTTGGTGATGAACAGGGAGGCCTGGCGTGCTGTGATTCATGGGGTCGCAAAGAGTCGGACACGACTGAGCGACTGAACTGAACTGATCAGGGTGAAAAAGTGCCCCTTTATTTCTAGTTTACTGAGGATTTTTGTCATTGAAATGAGATTTTTCTGAATTTATTAATATGATCATGTTTATTTTCTATATTATTTTGATATGATGTATCACATTAACTGATATTCTTGTGTTGAATCACTCTTGCAAACCTGGAATAAATCCCACTTGATAACAGTGTATAATCCTTTTGGTAAGGTGCAGGATTCAATTGCTAATATTTTAGTGAGAATTTTTGCATCTAAACATGAGAAATATCAGTTTATAGTTTTCTTGTGCCATTTTATCTGGTTTTTGTTGTTAATACTGGTCTCATAGAATGAATTAGGAAGTGTTCCTTCCTCATCTGTTTTCTTGAAGAGAATGTGTACAGTGGTGCTGATGTTTCTTTAAATATATCCTTTGAAACTGTGAAACTGTTTGAATCTGGAGATTTCCTCTTTTAGGGAGCTTCTAATTATGAGTTCAGTTATTTTAGTGGTTTTAGGGACTATTCAGATTATCTATTTTATCTTAGTTTCCTTTTGGTAATTTGTGGTTTTCAAAGAATTATTCCTTCCAATTTAGTTATTTTGTTTTTCAATTATAAAATTAATGTTTTCTCATGTAATATTCCCAGATATAATTTTGATGAGGTAAGAATCATAATGTTAGTAGTTTTAATGGGACCATGGAGCTGCTTACTTACTAGCTCTGAGATTTTAGTTATGAACTTGGTACAGTTAGGATGATTCATTTGTTGGATTACAGGAGAAGGGTAATCCTTTACTTCGACTGAATTTCAAGTTAATAACTATACTCCATTGGATACGGGAAGCAGCAGGAGTTCAGCCACTTATAAGGCCCAAGAGATACAAGGATAGGTTCATATGAAAAGCACTAAAGAGTTGGAACCATACCTGTTTGGAATCCCATTTCTGCCACTTATAAACTGTTTGATTCTGGGGAAGTTAGCATCTCTAAAACTTTTTTTTTTTCTTCTTCCTCTGTAAAATGAAAATAATAATACTGTCTATCTTATAAGGTCTGATCATCAAACGAATCAGATGCATAGCATCTCTCAATATATAGAGTGCATATATATTTATAATTAGTCTTACTCTTTAAATTGGATATGCCTGGTAATGGCCACTAAAATTTCTTATTTGTTCCAACTCTCCAGATTCTCCCTAACACCCTTAGGTGAGCAGGGCTTCTCTAGTAGCTCAAATGGTAAAGAACCTCCCTGCAATGCATTAGACCCAGATTTGATCACTGGGTCTGGAAGATCTCCTGTAGAAGAAAATGGCTGGCTACCCACTCCAGTATTCTCACCTGGGGAATTCCATGGACAGAGTAGCCTGGCGGGATACAGTCCACGGGTTGCAAAGAGTTGGACACGACTGAGCAACTGACACTTGGGGAAGTGTCAAAATATTGGGTATAAGATAGGCTCAAGTATGTATTGTATAACATGGGGAATATAACCAATATTTTGTAATAAATGTAAACAGAAACAAATCTTTAAAAATGCGTAAAATTAAAAAAAAAAAATCTCACTACCACTTTTTTTACCTTGCTCAATATGATTTTCTGTGAACTCACTGAAAACAGGAGCTATGGCATGTGACTTATAATCTTCAGTATCTTGCGAGTGACAAAACCAACTAATCATATTACCTTGGCCATTATGATTCCTCTTTGATAGTTATTTCAGGATCTACCTTTTCCAGGAATCTTTCCCCATTGAATACCCATCATTCTTAAGCCATCTGTAGAATCCCTCTTCATAAAATCTCTCCATTCATATATTGACAGTCATTTAGTGACCATATGCTATACATGAGAAACATTTTCCCTCTAAGATTTGAAACCTCTCACCATTGACTAGATCTTTACTACCTGTGAAATCTTTAAATTCCAATGAATTTTATATATCTCTAAAAACTGAAGCAAGGAGTCCCTGAGCACAAAAGAAAACCCTTAATCCCTGGGTTGCCGGGGTGAGGATGGGTTTGGGGAGGGTGGGAACAAAAAAATTGATGTTCTTTTTCTCTAATCACAACTATAATTTCCAGGTTTCTCAGAAATTACCTACCAACTCCCCTTCCTTTTAATAACATAATTAGTCCTTCCGGCTCCTTTGACTTTTCTATTTTGCCTTAATATATCAATTTCCTTTGATTTTTTTTTTTTAATTTTTATTTTTACTTTATTTTACTTTACAATACTGTATTGGTTTTGCCATACATTGACATGAATCCACCATGGGTGTACATGCGTTCCCAAACATGAACTCCCCTCCCACCTCCCTTCCCATAACATCATTCTGGGTCATCACCGTGCACCAGCCCCAAGCATGCTGTATCCTGCGTCGGACATAGACTGGCGATTCGATTCTTACATGATAGTATACATGTTAGAATGCCATTCTCCCAAATCATCCCACCCTCTCCCTCTCCCTCTGAGTCCAAAAGTCCATTATACACATCTGTGTCTTTTTTGCTGTCTTGCATACAGGGTCATCATTGCCATCTTTCTAAATTCCATATATATGTGTTAGTATACTGTATTGGTGTTTTTCTTTCTGGCTTACTTCACTCTGTATAATCGGCTCCAGTTTCATCCATCTCATCAGAACTGATTCAAATGTATTCTTTTTAATGGCTGAGTAATACTCCATTGTGTATATGTACCACAGCTTTCTTATCCATTCATCTGCTGATGGACATCTAGGTTGTTTCCATGCCCTGGCTATTATAAACTCATTCTATGAGGCCACCATCACCCTAATACCAAAACCTGACAAAGATACTACAAAAAAAGAAAACTACAGGCCAATATCACTGATGAACATAGATGCAAAAATCCTCAACAAAATTCTAGCAATCAGAATCCAACAAGACATTAAAAAGATCATACACCATAACCAAGTGGGCTTTATCCCAGGGATGCAAGGATTCTTCAATATCTGCAAATCAATCAATGTAATTCACCACATTAACAAATTGAAAAATAAAAGCCATATGATTATCTCAATAGATGCAGAGAAGGCCTTTGACAAAATTCAACATCCATTTATGATAAAAACTCTCCAGAAAGCAGGAATAGAAGGAACATACCTCAACATAATAAAAGCTATATATGACAAACCCACAGCAAACATTATCCTCAATGGTGAAAAATTGAAAGCATTTCCCCTAAAGTCAGGAACAAGACAAGGGTGCCCACTTTAACTGCTACTATTCAACATAGTTCTGGAAGTTTTGGCCACAGCAATCAGAGCAGAAAAAGAAATAAAAGGAATCCAAATTGGAAAAGAAGAAGTAAAACTTTCACTGTTTGCAGATGACAGGATCCTCTACATAGAAAATCCTAAAGACTCCACCAGAAAATTACTAGAGCTAATCAATGAATATAGTAAAGTTGCAGGATATAAAATCAACACACAGAAATCCCTTGCATTCCTTTGAATTTTTTGGTCTATGTTCAACCTGGACCAAATGCTAAAATGATCCCTTTAACAACACCCTTAAATTCCTTCTCTTATGCTTCTGTAGGACCATTCAGAACAACTCAAATGATTAATTAATTCTGAAATACTTCTCATCCATATGTGGAGGAATGGAGCCCTGCTGGAAACAAACCAAAAATATGAATTCATGTTGGTAACATTACAACAGTTGATTATTACATCTGGGCCTTCCATGTTGCCCTTCAGTCCTTTTAGTTAATCTGAGCCAACACTTTCAAATTCATGGCTATTCCAAAAATTCTCCCTTTTCTCAATTCAATATTCAAATGTGGACTGACACCTTTTCAAAAGATGACGTAGGGAATCAGAATGTCTTCCCTCAATTTCTAATCCTTCTGCTTACGAACTCATCTGTATCTACAGCCCTCTTTATGTCTTTTCAAGACAAATCACTCCACTTTAACCCTTATCCTCACCCTTCCCTATGTCCCCTACAACCTTCACAGTCCTCTCTCTCTCTACTGATTCTTTACTCTCAGTCTATAAACATAGAAAAAATTCTCCCAAAATGAACACTACCCAACCCTTCCTTGAGCTCTGTTTCTACCATTCTGTTTTCTGTCTGAATTTCTCAGAAGGATAATATACATCCGGAACCTCTATTTTCTAACGTCACTCTGCACCTAACTGCAATCTAGCTTTTGCTTTCAAATATCTCTTACACATATTCTTAGTTGCCTTCTAAATAGCAATACCCCCACCCACTTTGTGTTTTACAGGATATCAACCCTGCACTTATCATTTTTGATTTAAGCTCCCCATCCTGAAATGTCAAAAATCTTGGTTTCTGAGAAGTTATATACTTAATACTGTTTTGGGGATATAATACTATAATACTTCTTTGACTTCTGTGACATTACAGACTACTATTTTTTTTTTTTTTTAGTATTTATTTATTTATTTTGGCTGTGCTAGTTCTTAGTTGTGGTATGTGGAACCTGGGTCCCTGAATTGGGAGTTTTGAGTGTTAGTCACTGGACAACTAGGGAAATTTCACTATAGATTGTTTTATCTTAAGGTTTATTTTGACCTTATTGAGATACAATTTACTTACAGTAAAATGTCCTCATTTTAAGAATACCATTGGCTAAGTATGACAAATGTTCACACTCCTGTAATTACCACTGTAATTAAGATAAAGAGTATTTCCTTCATCCCCCAAAGTCCCCTCTTGCCCCTTTTCAGTCATTCCTCTCTCTCTCCCCACACCCAGCTAACTGCTAATCTGTTATCTGGATAACCTTAGATCGGTTTTTCCTTAAAAATATCTCATATGAAAGAAATTGTATAGTATTTACTCTTTGGTTTCTTGCATCTTTCTTATAGCATGATGTTTTTGAGACTCATCTGTTTTTGTTTGGTGTATTAGTAGTTCACTGGGGATTCCCAGGTGGCACTAGTAGTAAAGAACCCACCTGCCAATGAAGGAGACACAAGTTCAATCCCTGGTTTGGGAAGATTTCTGGGAGGAGGCCATGGCAACCCACTCAAGCCCATGAACAGAGGAGCCTGGAGGGCTAAAGTCCATGGAGTTGCAAAGAGTTAGGACTGAAGCATCAGAGCAGGCATGCACACACTTTAGTTTGTTCACCCATTCACCAGCTATTAAGCATTCAAGTTTCCAGTTTTTGCCTATTATAAATAGAAGTACTTATTCTTGCTTGGGAAGTGCCATGGACAGAGGAGTCTGGCGGGCTACAGTCCATGGGATCGCAGAGTCAGACACGATTGAGTGAACGAGCACACTTATACATGAACATTTGAGTGGCCATTCAAGTGGCACAAAAACTATTTTATTTATCCTGTGTCTCACTGGTCCTTCTTTGTTTCCTTATGGTTTCTTTTTGAGCCCCCAAATGTTGATATTCTCTAGAGTTATAGTTTAGTTCCAAAGGTATTATTACACTGCAAATTTTCATTGGAGATCTTATCCACTTTCACCATTTCAACTCTTCATGCTCAGTCGCTCCATCGTGTCTGACAATTTGGGACTCCATGGACTGTAGCCCACCAGGCTCCTCTGTCCATGGGATTTCCCAGGCTAAAATACTGGAGTGGGTTGCCATTTCCTTCTCCCGGGAATCTTCCCAACCCAGGGATTGAACCTGCATCTCCTGCATTACAGGCTGATTCTTTACTGCTGAACCATCACGGAAACCATTTTTCAATTCTTACCTATATGGTGATCACTTCCAAATCTATGCCTTTCCTGGCTAAATGCTATACATCCATCGAAATTCAACTTTGGTATCAGTTCCTCCAGGAAGTTTTCTTTTATAACACCAGGTTTGTCAGATACCCTTCCTCTGAATTTCTTAAATAACTTGTTTTATCTACCATTACTCTTTGCTATATTTCATATAAAATAATAATGCTTATGGGTCTGTATTCCCAACTAGGTTGTGAACTCTCACAAAGTAGTATTTGAGGTTCATTTATCTTTGTATTTCCAGTGACTAGCATAGTGCCTGGTGCTAATAGATAAGTGCCTGTCTGAGGGATCTAATAATAGTATATACCCTTCCTAAGGAGTTAAGGATGAAGAAAAATAATACCTTTGCCATTCCCTAAAATTTCTGGCCTGGGCATTGATTTCACTATCATAAACACTTTTCATGTTGGGTGTGTGAGTCATGATCCAAGCACCCCTGTGTGGATGTAGAGTTTATACAGTCAGCAGTGCAAGGAGATCTCTTTCAGCAAATAAACATCCAAGTGTCTCCACCACTAAGGGATCTCCTTGGTAAGCTCCCAAATCTTTTCTCTCCCCACTCAAACATTATTGAACCTCTGTTATGAGCCAGAATTTATGCTTGGTTTTGGGGATACTAAGATGAGAATAACATGAAATCCTTATCCCGAAGAATCTTTCAATTCTGTTTTCCTTAATATTTTGATGCTCCTTCTGTATCCACATTTGCACTGGGATTAAAATGGAAAGAAAATTACAGTAGAATTCCAAATTGAATATTGATGAGAAGTGGGAAGAACAAAAGTACTTAGCAGGGTGGGATGATTGATAGTTTCCACTTTTATAGATATAATGTTGCATTATAAATACATCTAAGAAGTTGCAAAATATGGTGAAGAATGGCTGAGGTTCAGAGCCAAACAGACTTGAGTTTGAATGCTGGCTGTGCTACATACTGGCTGTGTCACTTTGGGTAGGCAACGCTATGAGCTTTAAATTTTCAGCTGCAAAATGGGAAAAGTGGTATCTGTCTCTAAGGAAGTTTTGGAAATTAAATGAGATAGTGTAAATAAAAAGCTCGTGATGTAGCAAACATTCAATACGTGTAAGTCCCTAAACCCAAACACCATCCATCCATCTCTGTCAGTCTTTCTCAGCAGTTGAAGTGAGTGAAAGTCGCTCAGTCTTGTCCAACTCTTTGCAACCCAATGTACTATACAGTCCATGAAATTCTCTAGGCCAGAATACTAGAGTAGGCAGCCTTTACCTTCTCCAGCGAATCTTCCCAACCTAGGGATCGAACCCAGGTCTCCTGCATTGCAGGAAGATTCCTTACCAACTGAGGTATCAGGGAAGCCCTTCAGCAGTTGATAGTTTCACTTGTTAAATAACATTCCAGTTCTAAAACAGGAATGTTTGTTTAAAACTTAGAATGGCAGGCCTTAAGAATTTGAAAAGATCTGAGATGACCCAGAGGCATGTATGGGGAGGGAGGAGGGAGGGGGGTTCAGGATGGGGAACACGTGTATACCTGTGGCGGATTCATGTTGATGTATGGCAAAACCAATACAATATTTTAAAGTAATTAACCTCCAATTAAAATAAATAAATTTATATTAAAAAGAAAAGAATTTGAAAAGATAAACCCCTCCATGAGAAAGCAATCAGCCTTTTTGCAAGCCCAAATCCTGGCAGAAAATTCTACATGCCTCACCCTCACACCCAATCCTTGGGTGATCACTGTGACAGAAAGGTCTGCTATGTGCTTAGAGTTTAGGGAGAGAATCTGCCAATATTAACTCTTTGATGTCTGCTTATTTTAGTCTTAAAAAAAGAATATGTTGCCTCCATAAATTCAGTACACTTTCTGCAACTAGATATGTCCACTTCAAAGATGGAAGACAACAAGCTTGTCAGTCTTGTCAGTTAATAAATCTTGGAAGAGAAACGTGGAGCCATTTAAACTGACAATTTCAGCAAAACAAATCTTAAAATCTTGAACTCTCAGACTTTGGTGTCTACCTTATATGCTCATCTGAAATAGATTTACAAATGAAAGGATGATACCTTGTGAGATGGCTGCCCATCTCATAGGCTCAGTCAGTCAGGGCAGGCTGGTGGCCCTAGCCTGGTGGAGCAGAGGCCAAAGTTATATTGTGTTCAGCCTCTAATACTCCTATCTTCACTCTTTCTTCCTCTATAGTGTCACCCACTTTCCTTTACTCTCTTCTCAGCCATCCAAACGTGCTCTCAGGAAGGAATGAATAACAGTTATTTAGATCCTAATGTGAACTTAATTTAAGTTTATTACCTCATCTAGGAATTTTTAAAATTAATTCTCCCAGTGACAGTCTTTCATTCGTTCAATAAGTATTGAATAAGAGAATTAATATAGACATGGCCCCTGTCATTAGAGAGGTTACAGTTGGAAGGGGGAGACAGATAATTTTAACCTCATAAAATATATATAGTTACATATTATGATAAATTCAGTGAAAAAAAATGCAGAGTCCTATGAGAAAAATTAATAGAGAATCCTAAGACTTGGAGGCCAAGGAAAATATGCCTTGGGGAATTCATGGAAGCTGAGATTTAAAGGAAAGGTAAGAAATCATCAGCCTAATGTGATGGGGGGTTTAGTTAAGGCTGAGTGTTGCAAGCAGAAGTATTAGCATGCGCAAAGGACATGTGTTGGGAAGAAGCTTGGAACTTTTATTGAACAGAGAAAAGAAGGGTCGTAAGCCTGGAGGGCTTTAATTCTAAGAAATAGGAACCTCTCTAGTAACTTCCAAGTGGAAATCCTGCCCTTGGCTACTTGTTCTCCCCCAAGGTATACTGAGTCTCATCTCCATATACACATTTTCCTCCTAATATAGCCCTATTAGGATGCATTTTTATTAATATAGTCTATTTTCTGTTAGGCCTTGCTGAGACCAGATTATATCTTAAGACCTTTATTCTGTGCTTCTTATGTGAGAACACTGTGAACAGCATGATCATCTTTGATCATCATTTTTGATCCTCACACCAGTCTTATGACATAGATATTAAAATGACCATACTCATTCCACAGAAGACGAAACTGAGGCTCATAAGTTAAATAATTGCCTAAGGTAAAAGGGGTGTCATATTTAACACCATGACTATTCTCTCTACCTCTCTGCAATAATGTCTGTTCCAAACGGGAATTTAGTCTCAAAGCCAAATTTCATCAAATTAGGTTTCTAAATTCAGTTCAGTCACTCAGTTGTGTCTGACTCTTTGCGACCCCATGGAAGGCAGCATGCCAGGCTTCCCTGTCTATCACCAACTCCCAGAGCTTACTCAAACTGATGCCCATTGAGTCAGCAATTTCATCTAACCATCTTATCCTCTGCTGTCCCCTTCTCTTCCCGCCTTCAATCTTTCCCAGAATCAGGGTCTTTTCCAATGAGGCAGTTCTTCACATCAGGTGGCCAAAATATTGGAATTTTAGCCTCAGCATCAGTCCTTGCAATGCATATTTAGGACTGATTTCCTTTAGGATGGACTGGTTGGATCTCCTTGAAGTCCAAGGGACTCTCAAGAGTCTTCTCCAACACCACAGTTCAAAAGCATCAATTCTTCAGCACTCAGCTTTCTTAATAGCCCAACTCTCACATCCATACATGATTACTGGAAAAAGCATAGCTTTGACTAGATGGACCTTTGTTGGTAAAGTAGTCTCTGCTTTTTAATATGCTTTCTAGGTTGGCCATAGCTTTTCTTCCAAGGAGCAAGCGTCTTTTAATTTCATGGCTGCAGTCACCATCTGCAGTGATTTTAGAGCACGAGAAAATAGTTTCTCACTGTTTCCATTGTTTCCCCATCTATTTGCCAGGAAGTTAAGGGACCAGATGCCCCTATACAACAGCAATTAGTAAATATGCTCCTTCAGTTTATAGAGCTTGAAAGAGTAGTCTTAGTCTCTCAACATTTTATTGACAAAGCAATGACTGGACTAATATATATTAGGAAAATGCTGACCTTGCTGGCAAATGATAATATTGAGATTGTCAGGGAAGATGTGACAGTACCTCATTTAAAATGTTAATTATCCCCAAAGAATTCTGCTTTACTGTTGTACAAATCCCCGAAAACACTTTCTGCAACCAAAATTAGTTTCTCTACCCATTAGAATAGTACATATTCAGATAAACATAAAGCTTTTATCACATAAAGTTATAGAAGCCTATGACTGTGGTCTGAATGCTTGTATCCCTCTGAAATTAATATATTGAAATCCTAACACTCAATATGATGGTATTCAGAGGTGAAGCCTTTTGGTGGCCCTCAGATCTTGAGGGTGGAATCCTTATGAATACGATTAATGCTCTTATAAAACAGGCCCTTGAGAGCTGACTCAGCCCTTCCACTATGTGAAGATACAATGAGAAATCTGCTGTTCAGAAGAGGCCCTCACCAGACGATGCTGGCACGCTAATCTCTAACTTCAAGCCTCCAGAACTGTGACAAATAAATTTCTGTTGTTTATAAGCTTATTTTTGTTATAGCAGCCCAAATGGACCTAGATACCTACCACTCAAGATGCACTTATCTGGAAGTATTCCCATTTAAGAGTAAGTTGATCTCTCCATTCAAAGTCATATACATATTCACATAGGTGAATGTTGTACATAATTAAGGCAGAGACTGACTAATCCTAAGTATTTTAAAACCTGGCTATAGTGGGTAGGATTTGATGGGGAGGTATGTTTAGGCTATAGTAGTTAAAGGGCCATGGCTGGGAGATCATGAATAGTAGTCAGGGTTCGGACTTCTCAAGTATTACTTGATGAGGGCTGGCTGAAGAAGCAGAGAGGATTACAGTGGTGTCAACGACAGTGACCATAAGAAAAAGGTGAATGGGAAAGGCTGGTGTATAGCTAAGGAAGAGATTAAACAGAGAAATGGCATTGGCAGAAACTAAGACCAGGATTTTAAAATAACTAAGTGGGAAGGCCAGACCACCTAACCTGCCTCTTGAGAAATCTGTATGCAGGTCAGGAAGCAACAGTTACAAGTGGACATGGAACAACAGACTGGTTCCAAATAGGAAAAGGAGGACGTCAAGGCTGTATATTGTCACCCTGCTTATTTAACTTATATGCAGAGTACATCATGAGAAACGCTGGACTGCAAGAAACACAAGCTGGAATCAAGATTGCTGGGAGAAATATCAATAACCTCAGATATGCAGATGACACCACCCTTATGGCAGAAAGTGAAGAGGAACTAAAAAGCCACTTGATGAAAGTGAAAGAGGAGAGTGAAAAAGTTGGCTTAAAGCTCAACATTCAGAAAACAAAGATCATGGCATCCGGTCCCATCACTTCATGGGAAATAGATGGGGAAACAGTGGAAACAGTGTCAGACTTTATTTTTGGGGGCTCCAAAATCACTGCAGATGGTGACTGCAGCCATGAAATTAAAAGACACTTACTCCTTGGAAGAAAAGTTATGCCCAACCTAGATAGCATATTCAAAAGCAGAGACATTCTTTTGCCGACTAAGGTCCGTCTAGTCAAGGCTATGGTTTTTCCTGTGGTCATGTATGGATGTGAGAGTTGGACTGTGAAGAAGGCTGAGCGCTGAAGAATTGATGCTTTTGAACTGTGGTGTTGAGGAAGACTCTTGAGAGTCCCTTGGACTGCAAGGAGATCCAACCAGTCCCTTCTGAAGGAGTTCAACCCTAGGGTTTCTTTGGAAGGAATGATGCTGAATGAAGCTCCAGTACTTTGGCCACCTCTTGCGAAGACCTCTGTCACTGGAAAAGACTCTGATTCTGGGAGGGATTGGGGGCAGGAGGAGAAGGGGACGACCGAGGATGAGATGGCTGGATGGCATCACGGACTCGATGGACGTGAGTCTGAGTGAACTTTGGGTGATGGTGACGGACAGGGAGGCCTGGCGTGCTGCGATTCATGGGGTCACAAAGAGTTGGACACGACTGAACGACTGAACTGAACTGAACTGAAGTGGATCTTATTAATGTCACAATGGAGTCTCAGGTTATCTGAGTCAGAGGTTGCAAACTGGCTATCTGTAGGACAGATTCAGTCCAAGGCATGTTTTGTTTGACGTGGGCAGTAATGTAAAGTAACTAAAATTAGTTGCTAACATAAAAGTATGTGGGAGAGTTTGCATAAAAAATCTGGATATCTAGTATAATTGAAGAATCAGAATGTTTGGAAAAATGGAACCTGTATTCTCTCAAAGCAATGATCTGTTGGAGAAATGAGCTCATTAGTGGCTGTTCTCTTTAAATTAAACTAGGGCTCTCTAGTTTACCTCACTTCCCACCACTCCCTATTGTTTAACTGATTCTAGTGCAGGCAATCAATTGCTACAACCTTTCCTATTGCTCTGGCTATTGCTTTTCGTACAAGAGACATATTTACATGATCTGATTTATATCACCTGCCTATCTTTTCCAGGCCCTTGAGTTTGGGGTCCCTGGATCTAGGGAAAAGTCTCTATTTTAGAGATAGTAAGGTAGCTCAGATCGTAAAGAATCTGCCTGCAACGTAGGAGACCTGGTTTCGATCCTTGGGTCAGGAAGATCCTCTGGAGAAGGGACTGGCAATCCACTCCATTATTCTTGCCTGGAGAATCTCACGGATAGAAGAGCCTGACGGGCTACAGTTCGTGGGGTCGCAAAGAGTCAGACATGACTAGGCGACTAACCCACCCACCCACCAAGGTCCAAGGAAATCAAGTGACTTGCCATAGTCTCACAGCTTCTAAAACAAACAAACAAAAAAACCTGGACTAAAATCTGACTCCTAGTTCATTGTACTTATTTCTACTGCACTCTGCTATGCAGTTAGGCAGTGTGTAGCACATTGTGATCTTTTAACTGTAAGAAGTTAGGTCTTGCATCCTCAATGATTTCTCTTTTCCTCTCCCTTCTTCAGACAGGGAAGAATAACTCTTCTCAGTTGTAGATTATTATAGTCTGTCAGGGTGAATATTATTTATCTATGTATGCCCTATTATCCATGAACAGCCCATAGCTCTGTCAGGAAGAACCCAAGTTCCTTATAATAGAGTAAGTGATAGGAAGGGTTTGAGAGGAGACTGGGTCATTGGAGCCTCTGTAATTATCTGCATTGGCTTGGGCTCCTGAACCCTGCTGGTTTCTGACATCCAGATCTTAATAGCTGTGATTTGGACCAAACTTCTGATACTATCCCTCATTAAAGCACTGGGAAAATGTCCCTCTCCTTTTCTCCTATTAATGCTTCTAAAAATGAAGATTCCTTATTAAAAATTCTGTAAGATCTATTCTCATTCCCTAAGATTGAGCATGTATATATTTTCAGGATAAATATAAATATCTAATACAATTCACATTTCATATCTATGCTTATTCTTTTTAGTATTTTTCAGTTCACACAAATTGGTTCATTATAGCAGAGGGATAAAGGAGGAAATTTTATTTTGCTCCAATTTTATCAGCTCTCTACACATAGACCAGCAATGGTTAATATTTTAAGTTATATACATTTGGATTTGGGAGTCCAATCAATTCTGAGGTGTCCTTTAGTTTTATATCAACAATAAAACAAATGTGAAATTTAAATTGTCAGACCTTCTTCTCAACATGGGAATCTAAAAAGGCTTGGGATTTAGAACTTCAATCGAAAAGCTTGTACTGCCGTTCTGAACAATTTGGGTACTGGGACAAGTGATTGGATGAGAGACCCTTAGGCACATCAGGGAAGGGAGAATCTGCTAATGTTTAGAGTATGGATTTATTTTATTTTATTTCTACAAATGCCAAGCATTTTACTGATAAAAGTGTGCATAAATTTATTATTATTATTTTTTGATGTTCAAGCTGGTTTAATTTTTTAATATAACTTTATTTATTTTAATGGGAGGTTAATTACTTTACAATATTGTATTGGTTTTGCCATACATCAACATGAATCCGCCACAGGTATACACATGTTCCCCATCCTGACATTAAACATTGCTCTTTTAAATTGTCTACTTCTAAACCAAATGACAAATCAGTTATAGATTTAGGAAAATGGAATTAAGGTTGCTAGAAACAGAATTCCTAAATTCCTGGAAGGAAGTTTATATTTTCAAAAAAGAAAGATTGTAAAATACCAAAAGAGTAATAAAAATAGTGAATGCTATTTTTCCAACAGATATCTAGTTAAAAAAATAAGTGTTTGTATTAGAAATTCCAGAGCTTACTTTGACACCAAGATAATTATAGTTTATTTGTTCCAATCTCCTATCTTTGACTCATAACCTCACTGACTGACCTAAAAACAGAATATTCTTTTTTTATTTTACTTGAGTTTTGCTTGAATTGTGCTTATTCCTGTCATGAAAACTCATCAAATATGGAATTGCTGAGTTATCTTTTTCTTCACACACATGCATGCTTAGTAGAAAATCAGGCTTGAAAATCGGTTGGCTCTTTTGTTTTTAAAAGTTTGTTAATGTGTAGGTTTTTGATTAAGACGTTCAAAAAGAGAAGTACTACTGCTCACAGTGATGTTTAGATATTACCCAAAGGTAAGACACAAGAACAGATGACCTCATGAAAAAATGAGGCAAGAAATTTTTCTCTTCAGGTCACCACCCATCTCCCTTTGGAAAGGAAAGTCATTTAATGCACTGGAAGAACTTAATGAGGTCCAATATCCTGCTATCACACATATTCAGGGCAGGTTTGCAACACTCATGTAACTACTTGTGTATTTGAACTGTCAATCAGAGACATCAGGTCCCCATCCAAGATTTTCCTCATGCTATTTCTAACTGCAAATTGATTCATTTTAAAAATAAGAAAATGGTAAGTGAGAATATTAAAAAAATAATCCCACTTTTATGAGATAATAATTGTTCATATATTAGTTTATATCCCTCCAAAACTTTTCCTATGCATAGGTTGTGTGTATATGTATGGATGCATACAACAGTTTAACAAAAATTGAGATTGTGGTCTATGGAGTTTTTTTTTATCCTGGTATTTTTACTTATGAATATACTGTAAAGATTTTCTCATGGCACACAGAAACATGTTTTTGACAGCTGCATAACGTTTCATGACCATATTTTATTTTGCAAGTCTCTTAATGTTGGAGATTTAGGTTGTTTTCAATTTATCAGCAGTATAAATAATGCTTTAATGAAGCTCATGTACATAAATTTTTGTCCACACATGATTAGTTTCTGAGGATACATTTTTCGAAGAAATATTGCTGGGTTAAGGGTATGGACAATTTTAAGTCTTTTGATATACGAAGCTGTGTTGCCCTTCAGAAACATCATTTGATTTAACTCTAGTACCAGCAGCGTCTATTCTCTGCATCTTTTCCCACACTAGAATGTGTGTGTGTGTTTGTCTGTATTACACACACAAATAATCTTTGCCAGTGTGGGAAAGTGTATAGCCAAAAATAGTGTTTCATTATTTTAGTGCCTTGTTAGTCATTTTTTTTTACCCACTAGGACATTACATTTTGGGTAAATTCTCCATCCTTCAAGATGGCTCCTGCAAAAACAAACAAGCTTTGCAACTCCTTGAATCAGGAATGAAGAATCTCGCTGCCTTATTCCCTAATATGTGCCTAGAAGGGTAGGGTCGATAATAAAAGCCATAGTCCATAGAACCATTAATGGATGTTAGATATTTAAAGTTACAGTTAGCCCTTGAGCAACAGAGGTTTGAACTGAGGGTCCACTTATATATGGATTTTTTTTTTTTTTCCAACAGTAAATAGTACAGTGTTACATCATCTGGAGTTGATTGAATCTGCATATGGGGAAGTGCAAATATGGAACAATTGTTTATATCCAGGGCCGACTATAAGTTACATATAGGCTTTTGCTTCATGAAGAGTTGGCATTCCTAATCCCAGCATTGTTCCAGGGACAATTGTATTTCTAACTTCACTATGCCATTTCAAAAGACTTTACTCATTATACAGGTGAGGAAAATAAAGGTCAGGAAGCAGGGTATTTCAATAAGCTAAAAGTATAGATGTTGGAATCAAATATGCTTGATAAATTAACTGCACCATTTACTGGCTGTATAACCATGTGTGAACATATGTAAAATGTCTTCCATTACACCTACCTTGTAAGGTTTTTATGCAGCTTAGTGAAATAATGAATTTCAACCTGGAACCTAATAATACTCAGTTCATAGCACTAATTATTGCTTTTTAAAAAATACATAATTGTGGAATTTAAATTTGCCTAAATTTTATATCACTGAAAGTGAAAGTGAAGTCGCTCAGTCGTGTCCTAATCTTTGTGACCCCATGGACTGTACCCTACCAAGCTCCTCTGTCCATGGGATTTTCCAAGGAATAGTACTGGAGTGGATTACCATTTCCTTCTCCAAGGGATCTTCCCTACCCAGGGATTGAACCCAGGTCTCCTGCATTGTAGACAGACGCTTTACCATCTGAGCCACCAGGGAAGTCTGAGAAAGAAAGTGAAAGTGAAAGTCACTCAGTCGTGTCTGACTCTTTGTGACCCCAAAGACTATACAGTCCATGGAAGTCTCCAAGCCAGAATACTGGAGTGTGTAGCCATTCCTTTCTCCAGGGGATCTTCCCAAGCTAGGGATTGAAGGCAGGTCTGCCACATTGCAAGTGGATTCTTTACCAGCTGAACCATAAGGGAAGCTCAAGAATACTGGAGTGGGTAGCCTATCTCTTCTCCAGTGGATCTTCCCCAACCAGGAATCAAACAAGGATCTCCTGCATTGCAGGTGGATTCTTTACCAACTGAGCTATCAGGGAAGCCCACTAAATCTGAGATATGAACCCAAATTGTATATCCCATACCTCATGTTCTTTTTATTGGTCCAAGCCATCATAGCACTGCTTGATGATTCAGAGCCAATGAAATAGCAGCAACTTGTACCCTCCATACTGTAATAGATGTCTTAACCATGCTATTTTCAGCTCTGTTTCTTCTATTCCTCAGTCTTGATCTAGACTTGTGTCCTAAGAGGACTGCACAGACTCTGAAACACAATGCTAAAAAAATTCATGGTGATTTTTTTTTTTCTTTAGAATGCTCACTCTTTCCTTCCTTTGTGTTGGGTACCAAGACTTCAACATTTAATTATATATTGGATAGACCACTATAATTTGATAGCAGTTTTTTGCTCTGAAAATGTTCATTTATTCTCACATGTTTTTATGGGGTGTTGGACTCAGAATGACATACTCTGAAGTGTATGATTGAATACGTGAGACTTTAAAGATTTTATGGTTAAAGTTCTAACCCACTGTGAGAAACTTCTCTACAATATCCCTGACAGGTACATAATCCAGCTTCAAATAAAAAGCTTACTGCCATATGCAGGAACACAGTTATAGAACTATGAAAATAAGATTAGAAGAGGCCTTAGGGATTCAATGGTATATCTCTTTCTCTTACCTAAAGTTATAAATCATTTTATTTAAGGGAAAACTCAGAACTACAAACACATTTCCAGCAGGGCTTCTAGGTACGTTTACTCATGCCACAATGTGAATTCTGTCCCCTGTTATTGTACAACATGGTAGACCTTATACCCAGTCTCCATTAGGTCCTGCTCTTTTTTTAAATTAATTAATTTATTTTAATTGAAGGCTAATTATATTACAATATTGTGGTGGTTTTGCCATACTTTCACATGAATCAGCCATAGGTGTACATGTGTCTACCATCCTGAACCCTCTTCCCACCTCCCTCCCCATCCCATCCCTCTGGGTTGTCCCAGTGCGCTGGCTTTGAGTGCCCTGTATCATGCATCGAACTTGGACTGGTGATCTATTTCACAAATGGTAATATACATGTTTCAGTGCTACTCTCAAATCATTCTACCCTTGCCTTCTCCCACAGAGTCCAAAAGCCTGTTCTTTATATCTGTGTCTCTTTTACTGTCTCGCATATAGGGTCATCATTACCATCTTTCTAAATTCCATATACATGTGTTAATATACTGCATTGGTGTTTTTCTTTCTGACTTACTTTGCTCTGTATAATAGGCTCCAGTTTCATCCACCTCATTAGAACTGCTTCAAATGCATTCTTTTTAATGGCTGAGTAATACTTCATTGTGGAGATATGCCACAGCTTTCTTATCCATTTGTCTGCTGATGGACATCTAGGTTGCTTTCATGTCCTAGCTATTGTAAACAGTGCTGTGGTGAGCACTGGGGTACATGTGTCTCTTTCAATTCTGGTTTCCTCGGTGTGTATGCCCAATAGTGTGATTTCTGGGTTTTATGGCAGTCTTATTTCAAGTTTTTTAAAGGAATCTCCACACTGTTCTCCATAGTGGCTATACTAGTTTTCATTCCCACCGACCATGTAAGAGGGTTCCCTTTTCTCCACACCCTCTCCAGCATTTATTGCTTGCAGACTTTTGGATCGCAGCCATTCTGACTGGCGTGAAATGGTACCTCATCATGGTTTTGATTGGCATTTCTCTGATAATGAGTGACGTTGAGCATCTTTTCATGTGTTTGTTAGCCGTCCGTATGTCTTCTTTGGAGAGATGTCTGCTTAGGTCTTCTGTCATTAGGTCCTGCTTTATTTTTCACCCTGCTTCCTCTTGTAACAATGATTGTCCTCTTTTGGATATTGCTTTGTATCACTTCCCTTTAAAACAAAGTTTCTTGAATTTAGTATAACATTGAAGAAGTTGGCTCACAGAGTTAGAGAACAGTATCATCTGTTGTTCTTGTGGGGAATCTACTATTTCATTCCTGCAAATTAATTCAGCATTTACTTTTTGTTGGACAGATCACATTTTGACATGTCAGTCAGTCAGTCTTTTAGTAAACTAAAAGTCTTAGGTTCTGTTTTAATGACTTTTAATCAGGTTTCCCTGTCTGAGTAAACTTAAACTGCCATATAAAACACTATATACTGAGTAGCTTAAACAGTAGAAATTTATTTTCTCACAGTTTTGGAGACCAGATATCTAAGGTCAAACTGTCAGTATGGTCAATGTCTGGTAAAATTCTTTTCATGGCTTATAGATTGCTGTCTTATTACTGTGTCCTTACATGCGAAAGAGGGTGAAAGTGATCTCTCGTTGTCCCTTCCTGAAAAGTGAAAGTATTAGTCACTAAATCATGTCCAACCCTTTTCAAACCCATGAACTGTAACCCATCAGAGTCCTCTGCCCATGGAATTTCCCAGGCAAGAATACTTGAGTGGGTAGCCATTCTGTTCTCCAGGGGATCTTCTCAACCCAGGGATTGAACCCAGTTCTCCTGCATTGCAGGCAGATTATTTACCATCTGAGCCACCAGGGAAGTGATCCATATCAGGAAATTCCTTTCTATTAGGGCACTAATCCCATCATGAGAGCCCCAGACTCATGACCTCACCTAACCAAATTATCTCCCAAAAGCTCCTTCCCCAAATTCTATCACATTGAGGGGTGAGGGCTTCAACATATGGATTTAGTGGGCACAATGCATCATACAAAGTAGTTTCATGAACTTAGATGCTAGACTTTACTATCACTAAAACAATTAACTTAAACTTGACAATTTCACTCCCTTCTTTCTTGAAAAGGATGAAAACATCGAGCCTGAACATTTAAGATTAGTTACAGAAAACTTGAAGAGATATCTCATCTTTCCCATTTTGTTGATTTTCTCTATTTCTTTGCACTGATCACTGAGGAAGGCCTTCTTATCACTCTTTGTAATTCTTTGGAACTTTGCATTCAAAAAGATATATCTTTTCTCCTTGTCTTTTGCTTCTCTTCTTTTCTCAGCTATTTTTAAGGCCTCCTTAGACAACCATTTTGCCTTTTTGCATTTCTTTTTCTTGGGGATGGTATTGATCACTACCTCTTGTATAATGTCATGAGCTTCTGTCCATACTTCTTCAGGCATTCTGTCTATCAGATCTAATCCCTTGAATCTATTTGTCACTTCCACTATATAATCATAAGGGATTTGATTTAGGTCATACCTGAATGGTCATACTGAAAGTATGTCCATTTCCTTAATTTCTTCACTTTGAGTCTGAATTTGGCACTAAGGAGTTCATGATCAGAGTGACATTCAGCTCCCAGTCTTGTTTTTGCTGACTGTATGGAGCTTCTCCATCACTGGCTGCAAATAATATAATCAATCTGATTTCAGTATTGGCTGTTTGGTGATATGCATGTGTAGAGTCTCTTCTGTTGTTGGAAGAGGGTGTTTGCTATGACCAGTGTGTTCTCTTGGCAAAACTCTGTTAGCCTTTCACTTCCTTCGTTTTGTACTCTAAGACCAAATTTGCCTGATACTCCAGGCATCTCTTGATTTCCTACTTTTGCATTCCAGTCCCCTATAATGAAATGGACATCTTTTTTTGAGTGTTGGTTTTAGAAGGTCTTGTAGGTCTTCATAGAACTGTTCAACTTTAGCTTCTCCAGCATTACTAGTTGAGGCATAGACTTGGATTACTGTGATAGTGAATGATTTGCCTTGGAAATGAATAGAGACCATTCTGTCATTTTTGAGATTGTTTTCAAGTACTGCATTTCAGATTCTTTAGTTGACTCTGATGGTTACTCCATTTCTTCTAAGGGATTCTTACCAAAGAAGTAGATATAATGGTAATCTGAATTAAATTCACCCATTCCAGTCTATTTTAGTTCACTGATTCCTAAAATGTTGGTGTTCACTCTTGCCATCTCTTGTTTAATCACTTCCAATTTGCCTTGATTCATTTGCCTAATATTCCAGGTTCCTATGCAAAGTTGCTCTTTGCAGCATCAGAATTTACTTTCATCACCAGTCACATCGACAGCTGGGTTTCTGCTTTGGCTCCATCTCTTCATTCTTTTTGGCATTATTTCTCCATTGATCTCCAATAGCATATTGGACACCTACTGACCTGGGGAGTCCATCTTTCAGTGTCCTATCTTTTTGCCTTTTCATGCTATTGATGGGGTTCTCAAGGCAAGAACACTGAAGTGGGACAGACTAGAGATCTCTTTAAGAAAATTAGAGATACCAAGGGAACATTTTATGCAAAGATGGGCACAATAAGGACAGAAATGATATGGACTTAATGGAAATAGAAGATATTAGGAAGAGGTGGCAAGAATACACAGAAGAACAATACAGAAAGATCTTCATGACACAGATAACCATGATGGTGTGATCACTCACGTAGAGCAAGACATCCTGGAATGCAAAGTCAAGTGTGCTTTAGGAAGCATCACTAGGAACAAAGCTAGTGGAGTTTAAGGAATTCCATTTGAGCTATTTCAAATCCTAGAAGATGATGTTGTGAAAGTGCTTCACTCAATGTGCCAGAAAATTTGGAAAACTCAACAGTGGTCACAGTAATGGAAACGGTCAGTTTTCATTCAATCCCAAAGAGAGAAATCACCAAAGAATGTTCAAACTCCTGCACAGTTGCACTCATCTCACATGCTAGGCAACTAATGCTCAAAATTTTGAAAGCCAGGCTTCAACAGTATGTGAACCAACAACTTGCAGTTGTTCAAGCTGGATTTAGAAAAGGCAAAGGAACCAGAGATTGAATTGCCAAAGTCCATTGGATCATTGAAAAAGAAAGAGTTCCAGAAAAACATCTACTTTTGCTTTATTGACTATGCCAAGGCCTTTAACTGTGTGGATCACAACAAACTGCAGATAATTCTTCAAGAGATGGGACTGTGTGACCAGCTTACCTACCTCCTGAGAGATTTGTATGCAGGTCAAGAAGCAACAGTTAGAACTGGACACGGAACAACAAGCTCAGTTCAGTTCAGTAGCTCAGTCGAGTCCGACTCTTTGCAACCCCATGAATTGCAGCACACCAGGCTTCCCTGTCCATCACCATATCCCGGAGCTCACTCAGACTCACGTCCATCGAGTCTGTGATGCCATCCAGCCATCTCATCCTCGGTCGTCCCACTTTCCTCCTGCCCTCAATCTCTCCCAGCATCAAAGTCTTTTCCAATGAGTCAACTCTTCGCATGAGGTGGCCAAAGTACTGGAGCTTCAGCTTTAGCATCATCCGTTCCAAAGAAATCCCAGGGTTGATCTCCTTCAGAATGGACTGGTTGGATCTCCTTGCAGTCCAAGGGACTCTCAAGAGTCTTCCCCAACAACACAGTTCAAACAGATCAATTCTTTGGTTCTCAGCCTTCTTCACAGTCCAACTCTCACATCCATACATGACCACAGGAAAAACCATAGCCTTGACTAGATGGACCTTAGTCGGCAAAGTAATGTCTCTGCTTTTGAATATACTATCTAGGTTGGTCATAACTTTCCTTCCAAGGAGTAAGGCTCTTTTAATTTCATGGCTGCAGTCACCATCTGCAGTGATTTTGGAGCCCCCCAAAAATAAAGTCTGACACTGCTTCCACTGTTTCCCCATCTATTTCCCATGAAGTGATGGGACCAGATGCCATGATCTTCGTTTTCTGAATGTTGAGCTTTAAGGCAACTTTTTCACTCTCCGCTTTCACTTTCATCAAGAGGCTTTTTAGCTCCTCTTCACTTTCTGCCATAAGGGTGATATTATCTGCATATCTGAGGTTATTGATATTTCTCCCAGCAATCTTGATTCCAGCTTGTGTTTATTCCAGTCCAGCGTTTCTCATGATGTACTCTGCATAGAAGTTAAATAAGCAGGGTGACAATATACAGCCTTGACGTCCTCCTTTTCCTATTTGGAACCAGTCTGTTGTTCCATGTCCAGTTCGAACTGTTGCTTCCTGACCTGCATACAGATTTCTCAAGAGGCAGGTCAGGCGGTCTGATATTCCCATCTCTTTCAGAATTTTCCACAGTTTGTTGTGATCCACACAGTCAAAGGCTTTGGCATAGTCAATGAAGCAGAAATAGATGATTTTCTGGAACTCTCTTGCTTTTTCCATGATCCAGCAGATGTTGGCAATTTGATCTCTGGTTCCTCTGCCTTTTCTAAAACCAGCTTGAACATCAGGGAGTTCACGGTTCATGTCCTGCTGAAATCTGGCTTGAAGAATTTTGAGCATTTCTTTACTAGCATTTGAGATGAGTGCAATTGTGCGGTAGTTTGAGCATTCTTTGGCATTGTCTTTCTTTGGAATTGGAATGAAAACTGACCTTTTCCAGTCCTGTGGCCACTGCTGAGTTTTCCAAATGTGCTGGCATATTTAATGCAGCACTTTTACAGCATCATCTTTCAGGATTTGAAACAGCTCTACTGGAATTGCATCACCTCCACTAGCTTTGTTCGTAATGATGCTTTCTAGGGCCCACTTGACTTCACATTCCAGGAAGTCTGGCTCTAGGTGAGTGATCACACCATCATGAATATCTGTGTCATGAAGATCTTTTTTGTACAGTTCTTCTGTGTATTCTCGCCACCTCTTCTTAATATCTTCTGCTTCTGTTAGGTCCAGACCATTTCTGTCCTTTATCGAGTCCATCTTTGCATGAAATGTTCCCTTGGTATCTCTAATTTTCTTGAAGAGATCTCTAGTATTTCCCATTCTATTGTTTTCCTCTATTTCTTTGCATTGATTGCTGAAGAAGGCTTTCTTATCTCTTCTTGCTGTTCTTTGGAACTCTGCATTCAGATGCTTATATCTTTCTTTTTCTCCTTTGCTTTTCACCTCTCTTCTTTTCAAAGCTATTTGTAAGGCCTCCCCAGACAGCCATTTTGCTTTTTTGCATGTTTTTTTCCTTGGGGATGGTCTTGATCCCTATTTCCTGTACAATGTCACGAACCTCATTCCATAGTTCATCAGGCACTCTATCTATCATATCTAGGCCCTTAAATCTATTTCTCACTTCCACTGTATAATCATAAGGGATTTGATTGAGGTCATACCTGAATGTCTAGGGGTTTTCCCTACTTTCTTCAATTTAAGTCTGAATTTAACAATAAGGAGTTCATGATCTGAGCCACAGTCAGTCCCTTGTCTTGTTTTTGTTGACTGTATAGAGCTTCTCCATCTTTGACTGCAAAGAATATAATCAATCTGATTTCAAAGTTGACCATCTAGTGATGTCCATGTGTAGAGTCTTCTCTTGTTGGAGGAGGGTGTTTGCTGTGACCGTGCATTTTCTTGGCAAAACTCTATTAGTCTTTGCCCTGCTTCATTCCGCATTCCAAGGCCAAGTTTGACTGTTAGTCCAGGTGTTTCTTGACTTCCTACTTTTGCATTCCAGTCCCCTATAATGAAAAGGACATCTTTTTTGGGTGTTAGTTCTACAAGGTCTTGTAGGTCTTCATAAAACCGTTCAACTTCAGCTTCTTCAGTGTTATTGGTTGGGGCATAGACTTGGATAACTGTGATATTGAATAGTTTCCATTGAGACGAACAGAGATCATTCTGTCGTTTTCGAGATTGCATCCAAGTACTGCATTTCTGACTCTTCTGTAGACCATGATGGCTACTCCATTTCTTCTGAGGGATTCCTGCCTGCAGTAGTAGATATAATCGTCATCTGAGTTAAATTCACCCATTCCAGTCTGTTTTAGTTCGCTGATTCCTAGAATGTTGACGTTCACCCTTGCCGTCTCTTGTTTGAGCACTTCCAATTTGCCTTGATTCATGGACCTGACATTCCAGGTTCCTATGCAATGTTGCTCTTGACAGCATTGGACTTTTCTTCTATCACCAGTCACATCCACAGCTGGCTATTGTTTTTGCTTTGGCTGAATCCCTTCATTCTTTCTGGAGTTATTTCTCCACTGATCTCAAGTAGCATATTGGGCACCTAATGACCTGGGGAGTTCCTCTTTTGGTATCCTATCATTTTGCCTTTTCCTACTGTTCATGGGGTTCTCAAGGCAAGAATACTGAAGTGGCTTGCCATTCCCTTCTCCAGTGGACCACATTCTGTCAGGCCTCTCCACCATGACCCACCCATCTTGAGTTGCCCCATAGGCATGTCTTGGTTTCATTGAGTTAGACAAGGCTGTGGTCCTAGTGTGATTAGATTGACTAGTTTTCTGTGAGTATGGTTTCAGTGTTTCTGCCCTCTGATGCCCTCTTACAACACTTACCATCTTACTTGAGTTTCCTTACCTTGGCGTGGGGTATCTCTTCACGGCTGCTCCAGCAAAGCACAGCCGCTGTTCCTTACCTTGGACGAGGGGTATCTCTTTACCACCACCATTCCAACCTTCATGAAACAACACACTGGTTCCAAATCCGGAAAGGATTATGTCAAGGTTGTATATTGTCACCCTGCATATTTAACTTCTATGCAGCTGGAGAAGGCAATGGCACCCCACTCCACTACTCTTGCCTGGAAAATCCCATGGGCGGAGGAGCCTGATAGGCTGCAGTCCATTGGGTCGCTGAGAGTCGGACACTCCTGAATGACTTCACTTTGACTTTTCATTTTCATGCATTGAAGAAGGAAATGGCAACCCACTCCAGTATTCTTGCCTATAGAATCCCAGGGACGGGGGAGCCTGGTGGGCTGCCATCTGTGGTGTCGCACAGAGTCAGACATGATTGAAGCGACTTGGCAGAAGCAGCAGAGTTCATCATGGAAAATGGCAGGCTGAATGAAGCACAAGCTGGAATCAAAATTGCTGGGAGAAATATCAATAGCCTCAACTATGGAGATGACACCACACTTACAGCAGAAAGTGAAGAGGAACTAAACATCCTCTTGATGAAAGTGAAAGGAGAGAGGGAAAAATTTGGCTTAAAATTCAACATTCAGAAAACTAAGATCATGCATCAGGTCTCCAAATAGATGTGGAAATAAAGCAAACAGTGACAGACTTTATTTTCTCTGGCTCCAAAATCACTTCAGATGGTGACTTCAGCCATGAAATTAAAAGACGCTTGCTCCTTGGAAGAAAAGTTATGACCAAACCAGACAGCATATTAAAAAGTGGAGACATTACTTTGCCAACAAAGGTCCATCTAGTCCAAGCTATGGTTATTCTAGCAGTCATGTATGAATGTAAGAATTGGATTATGAAGAAAGCTGAGTGCTGAATAATTGATGCTTTTGAACTGTGATGCTGGAGAAGACTCTTGAGAGTCCCTTGGAATGTAAGGAGTTCCAACCAGTCCATCCTAAAGGAAATCAGTCCTGAATATTCCTAGGAAGGACTGATTCTGAAGCTGAATCTCCAATACTTTGGCCACCTGATGTGAAAAGCTGGCTCATTGGAAAAGACCCTGATGTTGGGAAAGCTTGATGTCAAGAGGAGCAGGGGATGAAAGAGGATGAGATGGTTGGATGGTTTCTCTGACTCGATGGATATGTTTTTGAGGAAGCTCCTGGAGTTGGTAATGGACAGGGAAGCTTGGCATGTTGCAGTCCATGGGGTCTCAAAGAGTCGGACACGACTGAGCAACTGAATTGGACTGAACATTAAACTTACTGCTTTCTCATTATAACATCCTTGATCATTGGGTTTCAATTTCTTGTCCCCAGTTTTTGTTCTACCTTTTCCAGTTGGGAAAATACTGTGCTTGATTCAAAGTTGTATTCTTTAGTCCACTTGGCTGAATGTAAATTACTTTAAAAATACTATTTTATGCAATTAATGCTTCTATTTCTTCTCGTGCAAAGAGTTGACTCATTGGAAAAGACTCTGATGCTGGGAGGGATTAGGGGCAGGAGGAGAAGGGGATGACAGAGGATGAGATGGCTGGATGGCATCACCGACTCAATGGACATGAGTGTGAGTGAACTCCAGGAGTTGGTGATGGACAGGGAGGCCTGGCGTGCTGTGTTTCATTGGGTCACAAAGAGTTGGACACGACTGAGTAACTGAACTAAACTGAATGCTTCTATTAAATAATTGAAATCCTCTTTGACCAGAGCATACATTGTTTTGTTGACAGTATCAAGGAATGGTTAGAGGACGTTAGAAATGTTCTTGTTATGCAGAGTATAACTGTATTTTTCTTTTTCGCCACTGAAGATCAAGAGAGATTTGAACTTTTTATCCTATCAAAGTTACTAGTGGAAAATTGGAGCTTTTGACAAACAGTGAAGCAGAAATGGTGAAATAGGTGGCAAGGCATACTTTTATCTTCTCTTTTTAAAAATTTTTTTAGAGTCTTTTTTTCTGTAAATTGTCCTAGTACTTTCCTTAGGACTCTAATTAGTGAAATGATGTGGTCCATTTACAAGCCTTCTATGTTTTTAGCCTGGTTTCAAGGATTGTTTTACTTTAAAATCCGTGTCAATTATCAGTCCTTATATGCTTTGTTGTTCAGTCACTAAGTCGTGTCCAACTCTTTGTGACCCCATGGAACTCCAGCACATCAGGCTTTCCTTTGTTTCACTATCTCCCAGAGTTTGCTCAAACTCATGTCCATTGAGTCGGTGATGCTATCTAACCATCTCATCTTCTGCTGCTCCCTTCTCCTTTTGTCTTCAGTCTTTCCCAGCATCAGGGTCTTTCCTAGTGAATCACCTCTTCGCATCTGGTAGCCAAAGTATTGGAGTTTCAGCTTCAGCATCTGTCCTTCCAGTGAATATTCAGGACTGATTTCCTTTAGGTTACTGATTTGTTCTCCTTGCTGTCCACAGGACTCTCAAGAATCTTCTCCAGCACCACAATTCAAAAGCATCAATTCTTCAGTGTTCAGCCTTCTTTATGGTCCAACTGTCATATCTGTACATGAGTACTGGAAGAGCTATAGCTCTGACTGTGTGGACATTTGTTGACAAAGTGATGTCTCTGCCTTTTAATATGCTGTCTGGGTTTGTCATAGCTTTTCTTCCAAGGAGCAAGCATCTTTTAATTTCTTGGCTGCAGTTACTGTCCACAGTCGTTTTGGAGCCCAAGAAAATAAAATCTGTCACTGCTTCCACTTTTTCCCCATCTATTTGCCATGAAGTGATGGGGTCAGATGCCATGATCTTTGTTTTTTGAATGTTGAGTTTTAAGTCAGCTTTCTCACTCTCTCTTTTTACTCTCATCAAAAGGCTCTAGTTTCTCTTCATTTTCTGCCATTAGAGTGGTATCATCTGTATATCTGAGGTGGTTGATATTTTTCTTGGTAATCTTGATTCCAGCTTGCACTTCATCCAGCCTGGCATTTTGCATGATGTGCTCTGCATAGAAGTTAAATAATCAGGGAGACAATATACAGCCTTGTACTTTTTTTTCCCAATTTTGAATCAGTCTATTGTTCCATGTCTGGTTCAAACTGTTGCTTCTTGACCTGCATACAGGTTTCTCAGGAGACAGGTAAAATGGTCTTGTATTCCCATCTCTTGAAGAATTTTATACAGTTTGTTTTGATCCACACAGTCAAATGCTTTAGTATCTGCTATATTATTTAAAATGCAGAACACTGTAAAATAGAGACAGTTATGCATCCATATTTGCATGCCTGTGTGTGGACATGTGCACTCATCCATACACAGTCACATGCAAAAGCATGACATTTATGTATATTTTTGACTTTCAAGTTTCCTATTGTAGATCAAAGCTGGCTCCAAGCTAAGTTTTGAGGGCTATCTTTAGCTCTCTTCTCCCTCCTATTTACATAAATTTCCCTTCTTACATTTACTTGTCTCGTCTAGGCATCTGTGTCCTCATATTACCAAGAAACTCTTACAGAAAATTCCGTACAAATATCCTTTTCCTGCAGAGGAAAAACTTGCTTTCCTCTCCTTCATCAAAAGGTAAGAGTTACTCTCCTCCCAAGATTTTCTCATGTTTTCCATTGCTACTCCTAGATAACCTATGCAGACAATTTAGTCACTGCTAATGATTTTATTCTTTGTAGGCAATGCAGTTTTACTTAAATTGAGAGTTTCTTAAGACACTGCCCTAACCTGAAGTAATTGCTTTGATGGCAGAACTGTCAGGTGCTATAGGGAAGAAGGCAGACATTTCTTTGGTGCCTAAAACTGATTCACTAACTAAAGTCTTTCTATAGATCTAGTGTGCTCATCTGTACGATAGTAAAAAACAAAAACAAACAAACAAAAAACTCAATTGCAAGTTACCAAATTTGGAAATGGAAGGTTATAAGGTTGGTATTATTGATAAGAGAGGATGATAGCATCCTTGTAGAAGGAAAATGGTCTTAAATGTAAATTTCACAGATGCATAACCCTCTTGGCTATTAGTGACCTAGCTGGTTCCAAAAAATTTCTGAAACAGAGAAAAGATAAGGAAAGTATCACATTTTCAATTGTCTGACAGATATGACTATCTCTGTGAAAACAGTCCTAGAAGAAACAATGATTCTTGGCTTGGACATTTCCCCCAGTAGAGCAGGAAAGATGTGGTAGTATCTCAGGAAATAGATAGGGGGAACTTTAGGGTATGATCACTGCCTATTTCCTGATGGATTACAGATAAAAAACCTTTTGGCCTTCCAATAATATTTTACCTCTAGATTTAAAAGCTGAATTGTAAAGTTAAAAACAAGTTATACTGGACAAGAAAATATTTAATGAGAAATTAAATACCAATGGTTTTCACTTTTCCTTAATGTGTGTATTGTTAAAATAACAAGAAAAGAAATATGAATTCAAACCATGTGTTACTGATTTTGTTGTCTAAGAATTATGTTACATCTATGAAAACCTAATTCTTAAGTAAGACTTTAGCTGTCTGTAGATTAATGAAAATAAACACTGGAATAAATGTGTGTGTTAAATAAAATTTAGGCAGTGAGACTTGTCACAATCTGCTGATATTTCCTAGTATATTGTCTTTCTTCTTAGGGGAATGTATGCAGGGCAATTTAGAGGAAGTGAAGTGCTTCATGAGAAGAAAACAGGAAGAATGAATAGAGATAGAGATTGAGAATAGGAAGTATGGAAGGCAGGTCGGCACATACTGCTAAATCACGTCAGTCGTGTCTGACTCTGTGTGCTCCCATAGATGGAAGCCCACCAGGCTCCCCTGTCCCTGGGATTCTCCAGGCAAGAACACTGGAGTGGGTGGCCATTTCCTTCTCCAATGCATGAAAGTGAAAAGTGAAAGGGAAGTCACTTAGTCATTTCTGACTCTTAGGGACCCCATGGACTTCAGCCTACCAGGCTCTGCCGTCCATGGGATTTTCCAGGAAAGAGTGCTGGAGTGGGGTGCCATTGTCTTCTCCGTGGACACATAATACAGTCTAAATAAGAACTAAAGTTTTGAGTTTTTTTTTTCTTTATTACTTGTTTTGATTATATGGAGATAGACTATCTCAATGATTTCTGAACAAGACACTCATGCTTTTTTATCTTAATAAAATAGAAATAATTTGGCCAGTTTTACTTACTTTCAAAATTTTACAAAACTTTTCTTTTCTAATTTTTCTTCCCATATTCATTTGGAATTTAGTATACAATTTCAGACCACTTGATCTATCAAATCTTTCAGTATACTTGCTCAGTAAAAGTTCATGTTATGCCTTCTCAAGAAAGGGCATGAACTCAACACCATTGTAATAAAGTTTACTTTTTGGTAAATTGGAATATCTGGGCAATTAACCAAATGTAACGTGTTTATTAATAGGGGTTGTTCCTTTTTTACTTGAAAACTAATTAACAAATATAAGACTTTGTGGAGTTATGAAAAAATGGTAATTTTCCCTCAAGGGGAAATCCCTTTAGTTTGATTTTGGCCAATTAATAAAACCTCTGAGATGTAATACTAACACTAGAATTTGTACTCCTACATGAAAGGCAAGTGAAGTGATCAGAAAAGACTTAGAAGAGAAGAATTTTGACTGGGTATTAATAAGATGAGGGCCATAAAATAATGCAGAGAAAGAAAGGATTCCACATGAAAGAAATAGCTAGAGAATGACACAAATCTGGAAGTTAAAGGAGCTGAAATGTGCATACATTGTTTTACAGAGAATAGTTTGAAAAAGTAGAGCAGACAAATGTTTGGAGCTTCATAAGACCTTTAGATATGAAGTTGCAAATGTAAAAGGATGAAGGACAGATAAGGGATTCTGAATTCAGAGCCAAGAATTATTCCTGCATATGATAATGGTAAATCACTCCAGTGTTAAATTACACTGGATTATACAAAAGACCTTAAGGTGTACTCCTTGAAATTATAAGGGCCACTTTCAAATTTCTTAAGTGTATCAAGCAACTGAAATCTTTATCGCTAAAGCCAGACATGGATTCTGAAAACAAATATGAAATGATGTGATAATCCATCCTACTCTCCCACCCACAAATTGTGGAGCTCAGCCTAATTCAATGCAGGTCACAACATTATCTTGATAGAGCCAACTTAGAAGGCCAACTTCATTCTACATCCATATCAATCTACCAACTGTTTCCTTTCAGATTTTTTTTTTAAACAATCTTGTTTATAGGTTAGAAACTATTTTTTATCTAAGGTGAAGTGACTATTGTGTTCACTTACCCTTCTTGGCCAGAGCAATTATTAGGTTCTGTGATACAAAAAAAGAGGTATACCTTTAATCTTAAGTGAATAGTTTAAAAGACTGTTAGCCAAACAGCAGCTATTTGGAAAATATCAAACATTTTGTGTACTGTAGATCAGAAGACTAGAATATTCAACAATCTTCAGCTGGACAGGAGGCTAGTCCAAAAGCAAAGGCAAGGTGTATTTGAGTCTAGGTGGGTAATGCTGAAACAGAAGAGAGAAAGAAAAAAAAAAAAAAAAAAGAGGCCTGACTGCAGAGATACCTTACTGCTAAAAGTTTTGTTAAGTTAGGTCTCATGTAAAAGAAATAAACAGCCATCAACTTATTGCTGTAAATGCCATTATCTCAAGGTAGGTATTTAGTGTAGTTTTCTTTACAATAATAAATAAAACTTGAGTGTAGTTGGGATGGAAATAGGGCGTGGGAGATATAGGGCTTTTTCTCCTGCCAGAGTAATTCACAATCCAGGTAATTTTAGTACTGTTGTTGTAGATATGGCATCCATATATGAATTCAACTTTTTAATTTTCATCTAGGCTTTTAGCATTGTGTAGATTATTTGTTCAGAAACTAGTTCTTGCTTTTAAAAAAAACTGCTTATTGAAATATTATATAAATCATAAATTTCACCCATTATAAGTGTACAATTCAATGAATTTTAGTATATTTGCAATGCTAGGCACCCATCACCCAAGTCTAATTTCAGAAGATTTCCAGCATCCCCAAAAGCAACGTTGTGTCCATTTATAATCATTCTTTAATTTCTTGCCAATCTGTACTATGTTCTGATCCGAAACTGGACTTGTCTATGAAGCATACAAGCCAGACATGAGCCAGACTTTCCCCTTGCTCTTACAAAGCAGTTCTCCAAGTCTCCTTTCATAAAACATTGTGAGGCAGCGAGTCCATGAACAGTATTTGTCTACCTGAATATATACTATAAAAGCTGATGGAGCTGAGGATAAGAGTGAAATAGAAATTAGGAGGGAGCACCATTACAGTGAATCAGAGAACCATGATGTTTTCTTTTCCTTCTATTCACTCTATGTGCCTCATAAGTAGTCAGATATTTTAACATGAGTTTTATCACTATGGAATGTGGAAAAGGTGAAGATAACATACGCATTTACTGCTACAGAACAGGATGAACTGAAGATAGAAGTAGGTGTTAATCACCTGAGGTATAAATACATTTTTTAGGTTCAGTTATGGATCAATGACTAACAGAACACTTAAAGTCTCCCACTCTGCTCTGTATTCAATCTATCAGTCTGGTCAAGATACCCCTCTTTTATTTGGGCTCCTGATAAGTAGCCAAATTATTTTGTAGTTGATCTTCTTTAGGTCTGATTTTCCTAAGAAAATGTTTGTATCAGCTGAAATATTATTCTTTTCAATAGCCTCTTTTGCCTTGTGTATCAGGAAACTATGATTCCTGATCCAAACATGTCTTTAAGATGGATACATGAACTGACCTTCAATTAGGCTCCAGGCTAAGACAACATGGGGAAATCAGTAGTTTATTTTCTCTCCCTCTTTCTTTTATTTCTGCTCACATTTTGATGTTTGCTAAAATAAAAATTTATAACACTAAAGGTAAGCAATAGTTAGAACTGGACACGGAACAAGAGACTGGTTCCAAATCAGAAAAGGAGCACATCAAGGCTGTAAAATGTCACCCTGTTTATTTAACTTATATGCAGAGTACATCATGAGAAATCTTAGGCTGGATGAAGCGCAAGCTGGAATCAAGATTGCCGGGAGAAATATCAATAACCTCAGATATGCAGATGACACCACCCTTAAGGCAGCAAGCAAAGAGGAACTAAAGAGCCTCTTGATGAAAGTGGAAGAGGACAGTGAAAGAGCTGGCTTAAAACTCAACATTCAGAAAACGAAGATCATGCATCAGGTCCCATCACTTCATAGCAAATAGATGGGGAAAAAATGGAAACAGTGAGAGACTTTATTTTTGGGGACTGCCAAATCACTGCAGATGGTGACTGTAGACATGAAATTAAAAGGCACTTGCTCCTTGGAAGAAAAGCTATGACCAACCTAGATAGCATATTAAGAAGCAGAGACATTACTTTTCTGACAAAGGTCAATGTAGTCAATGGTACGGTTTTTCCAGTAGTCATGTATGGATGTGAGAGTTGGACTATAAAGAAAGCTGAGTACTGAAGAATTGATGCTTTTGAACTGTGGTGTTGGAGAAGATTTTTGAGAGTCCCTTGGACTGCAAGGAGATCCAACCAGTCCGTCCTAAAGGAAATCAGTCCTGAATATTCATTGGAAGGACTGATGCTGAAGCTGAAACTCCAATACTTTGGCCACCTGATGTGAAGAACAGACTCATTGGAAAAGACCTTGATACTAGGAAAGATTGAATGCAGGAGGAGAAGGGGAGAACAGAGGATGAGATGGTTGGATGGTATCACTGACTCTATGGACATGAGTTTTAGTAAGCTCCAAGAGTGATCTCTGGGAGTTGGAAGCCTGGCGTGCCTCAGTCCATAGGGTCGCAAAGATTCGGACACGACTGAGTGACTGAACTCTACTGAACTGAAAGGCAAGCATCTCCAATGAACATCCAGTAAAATTATCTTAGGCTTAAGGAGTCATGCTTTGGTCTAATAATTGTAAGTCTACCATACCAGGTCTTTCAATATATACCAGTTCCTATGGTATACAGTGTCTACTATCTACTCTTTTTTAGAACCAAAGATCATTTGCACACCTTGCCACATGCTCCACCCTCCATCCTCTACATTCTTTGCAATAAGCTTTACAAGGAACGTGTTAGATAATTGGAACTCTGGTCATGGGCGAATAAACCTGTGACTCTGAAATGTGTTGTTCAATTTTATCAATTTTTGCAAGTGTCAAACGTTACATCACCTCCCACAGGGGAAGGAAGAAATTCTGATCCCTGTCAAACATGTCCATGGGGAAGCTTATTGCAATAAAATTTTAGACCAGATAATTATGGAATGTCTGTCAGTCTGCAGTAAAGAAATCATGCCATGCACGGTTTTCCTTCTTTGCTAACAATTTCTTATCCTAGTTTCTTTACAAGTCAACTAGATTCCTGTAAGCCAACTAATCAGCCATAACATGCATAACAGAAGTATATACCACAGATGTTGAGAATAATTAGGGACAAGCCAATAAATTCTGAATGGAAGCTTCTAATCTGTCACTTTCCCATCATTAGAAAGTGATAGAGCCAAGATTTTATTCACTTTTGCAGCATATAGGATATTTAACACTGCTCCTAGTTCTGACAAAGGCAAATTGGAAATTTAAATAAAATGTAGCAGCCATTAAGCGCAAAATTTATATGTTGGAATTTATAATTAATAAAAGACAACCTAGTGACATAATGGAAAATAATATGAAATATTATTTCTTGATATACATACTCTGATTTATACAATATTTTTAAAATAATGGCAACAACTTACTGAATTATATATATTTCAGGTAAGGTATTAAGAGTTTTAGATTTGCATGTATTAACTCATAATCCTCACTATTTAAAGCTGGTGAATTTAGTATCTCAATTTTACAAGTGATGATACTGAGGCACAGAGTTGTTAAGTAACTTGATCAGGGTCAACACAATTAGTGGTAAAGCTGAAATTTGAATCCAGGTGGTGTGGCCCAGATAGTGTACTTTTAACCAATACACTGGACTGCATCTGGGAATCTGAGAATAAACTGAGTCCCTCATTCTAGGTATATTGGATTTTTCATTATAGTGTCTCAAACTTCTAAGATGTAATTTAGTACTCTAAGCAATAAGCTTCCCAGGTGGGAGTAGTGGTAAGAAAACCCGCTGGCCAATGCAGGAGATGTAAGAAACACAGGTTTGATCCTTGGGTCGGAAAGATTCCCTGGAGAAAGGCATGATAACCAACTCCAGTATTCTTGCCTGGAGAATCCCATTGTCAGAGGAGCCTGGTGGGCTATAGTCCATGTGATTGCAAAGAGTTGGATATGACTGAATAACTTAGCACACATACACAAGCAATAAACAGATAGTTGTGCCAGATTCTTTCCATGCCTAAGTCATTCTTTTATAGGAATTCAGACTTTAGGAGATAATAGTTTTAGACAGTTAGGATCACATTAGATTTACTGCTGAAGGCATGTGGTAATGCATTAAATGGTACCCTTGAATACAGTGTGAGAAATATAAGCCTCTAAAATAGTGTATATTACCCTCAACCAAAATTCATCATAAGGGCTTCTTTCTCAAGTGTTAACTTTCTGTCATACACAAGATACCTTTTTAAACACTATTATAATTGAGATTAGTTATTGTGGTTATGACATGACAAAAACTACCTGGTATCTCTTTGCTGGGAAAATTCAGAAATGGCTACAATATAAACGACATTATGGTTAGGTACTTGGATTGGGTTATGGGTTTTAAATATGTCATATTCCTCTAATGCACTCCATTCTAGCACCAAAAATCGAATGTATCATTTGTTCTCTATCTCTCCACTTACCTAAGGCAGCAGCTCTCATAGAAGGGACATCAAATATTTTCATCATTCCCACCTCTTGTCTCTCTTTCCTGTATGCCCTTATCTCTAAATGGTATAGTTAAGATAATATTCCCAAAGTGGGTTGCATTGTCATTTAACATCTTTAAAAGCCATTATCATTCCCTAATCTTACTCCAGTCACTACTTCAATTAAACATTCCTTAGTATAATTTTTCAAGTCTTTGATAAGCTGCTTCCAAACTATTCTAACTTCTACTCTCATTATTTACACTTAATATCAAATGCTATGCCCCAGTAGCTCCAGGATATTTGACATGCTCTAGGGACATTGTTTTATCTTTCTGCTACCGCTTCTTTACTCATTTACTTTGTGGGAGCAAGAAAGGGTATAGATTCTGTGGTCAGATTACCTTATTTTGAATCTCAGCTCTAATGCTGTGGCTCAGATGGTAAAGCATCTGCCTACAATGCAGGAGACCCGGGTTCAATCCCTGGGTTGGGAAGATCTCCTGGAGAAGGCAATGGCAACCCACTCCAGTACTCTTGCCTGGAAAATCCCATGGATGGAGGAGCCTGGTAGGCTGCAGTCAATGGGGTCGCCAAGAGTTGGACATGACTGAGCGACTTCACTGTAATGCTTACCAGAATTGTGGCTTTAGGCAGGCTACTTCATTTTTCCGATTATTCTGTACCTCATCTATAAGGTGGATAATGATAATGCCTACCACATAGGGTTGTTGTGAAGACTAAATGAGCTAAACGTATGACATATTTTCAAAACTTCCGGCCAGCTAGAGAGCTCTTAACAATCATTACATTTTATTTTCGTTGTTATTGTTCCCACAACCCAGAGCATTTTCCTGCCAACTGTAACTATTGATAGTTTATGTTCCTGTAAGGGATCAGCTCGAATGCCACCACCCCCATTAAGCCTTTGCCTGGCTATGTAGTCAAGAACCATAATGCTAACAGTAATTTTTGCCTTCAGTTTTCCTATATAGTGTAGGAACACCAGTGAAAGGTGTATCATGTAATTTAACCTAGATGCCTTTTCCACGCTCCTTTTCAATTGTTTACCCAGCATGCCACAAATGGGGTGCCAGTGAAAATATATGCCATGTGGGCAGTGCTTCCTCACTGCCTCAGTTGTTTAAGATATGCACATATGCTATATGACAATTTGTTCTGATTCAGATTTTCTAATGGTAGTGCCTGCATAGTCATAATAAATTTGTTTACCATGTGTGGATCACAATAAACTGTGGAAAATTCTGAGAGAGATGGGAATACCAGACCACCTCACCTGCTTCTTGAGAAATCTGTATGCAGGTCAGGAAGCAACAGTTCAAACTGGACATGGAACAACAGACTGGTTCCAAATAGGAAAAGGAGTACGTCAAGGCTGTGTATTGTCACCCTGCTTATTTAACTTCTATGCAGAGTACATCATGAGAAACGCTGGACTGCAAGAAACACAAGCTGGAATCAAGATTGCCAGGAGAAATATCAATAACCTCAGATATGCAGATGACACCACCCTTATGGCAGAAAGTGAAGAGGAGCTAAAAAGCCTCTTGATGAAAGTGAAAGAGGAGAGTGAAAAAGTTGCCTTAAAGCTCAACATTCAGAAAACGAAGATTATGGCATCCAGTCCCATCACTTCATGGGAAATAGATGGGGAAACAGTGGAAATAGTGTCAGACTTTATTTTTGGGGCTCCAAAATCACTGCAGATGGTGACTGCAGCCATGAAATTAAAAGAGGCTTACTCCTTGGAAGAAAAGTTATGAGCAAACTAGATAGTATATTCAAAGCAGAGACATTACTTTGCCGACTAAGGTCCATCTAGTCAAGGCTGTGGTTTTTCCTGTGGTCATGTATGGATGTGAGAGTTGGACTGTGAAGAAGGCTGAGCACCAAAGAATTGATGCTTTTGAACTGTGTTGTTGGGGAAGACTGTTGAGAGTCCCTTGAACTGCAGGGAGATCCAACCAGTCCATTCTGAGGGAGATCACCCCTGGGATTTCTTTGGAAGGAATGATGCTAAAGCTGAAGCTCCAGTACTTTGGCCACCTCATGTGGAGAGTTGACTCATTGGAAAAGACTTTGATGCTGGAAGGGATTGGGGGCAGGAGGATAAGGGGACAACCGAGGATGAGATGGCTGGATGGCATCATTGACTCGATGGATGCGAGTCTGAGTGAACTCCGGGAGAAGGTGATGGACAGGGAGGCCTGGCGTGCTGCGATTCATGGGGTCGCAAAGAGTCGGACACGACTGAGCGACTGAACTGAACTGAACTGAACTCAGAAACAATTACAGCTTGGGTCATTTGAAATGCTCAGGGTAGAGGGCTTCAAATAGTTTCTACCTATCTTACTAATCAGCTAAGTACCAAAGTCTTCTTTAAGATAGTCGTTTCAGCCTCTTTTTTAATCCAGGGACAGTTGAAGTTGACAGGTTGGTAGCTATTCCACATTTTACAAGGCATTGAAGAGACAATGGAATAAAATGTGCCCCCAAAATACAGTTGAATTCACTTGAGGACACTTTTTAGTGGATCACTGAGGCTAGAAATCCATGCCCTGAGACTGAGCAGGTGAGATAAAACATTATTCTCAACTAAACAGTTCTGTTGTTATAGTTTTACTTAACTACCCGCAGTTCTTCAAATGTACCATATTCTCTCTCATCTTCAGATCTTTATACATGATGATCCCTGTGCCTGCAAAGCCAGTTTTTTGCTACTCCTACCTCTCTGTTTATCTGCATCTCTCTATGTACAAGTCTCACTGGGACTTCTTTATATATAATATAATTGAAATATAGTTGATTTGTGATATTATATTAGTTTCAGGTGTACAGCATAGTGATTGAGTATTCTTATAGCTTATACTTCATTATTACAAAATAATGGCTATACTTCCCTGTGGTGTACAATATATCTTTGTTGTTTATATATTTTCTGCATGATAGTTTGTATCTCTTAATCCCATACCCCTATCTTGGCCCTGCCCACTTTCCTTTCCCCAAGGAACCACTAGTTTGTTCTCTATAACTGTGAATCTCTTTTTGTTTTGTTATATTAAAAAAAATACACAAAGAATAAAGCAAATGAATGAATATGACAAAACAGAAAGAGACTCACTAGGACTTCTGAGATACCTTTTCTGAACCTACCAAAGTTGATTTGCTGACTCTGTGACTTGTTTCTGCAACCTACGCTTCTACCTCATAGCTGCTATCACTCTGAGTTATAAGAGTCTGTTTGCTTATCTGCTTTCACTCACTAGACTGAAAAGAACTTGAGATTAATATTGCATCTTTTTCATTTTTAAATTTCTCATGCTTTGGCATATAATTTCTAATGTTTCCTCATGATAAAAAGAAGCTCAGTAAATGTCATGAAGTGAATCCATTGGTTTTGCCATAAAAACACCAACATTGACACCTGACCTCATTTGCTTCTTTCCTAATCCAATAGTAGATTCATGAAGATACAGCATTAAGTGGAGAAGTTGTCCTGTAGTGGTTAGCACATAACCTTTTGAGTCACACGGAGATACACTTTCAAATTCCAGATGTACCAATGATTATTCTTGTGACCTCAAGCAGATTACTTCTCTTCTGTAAGCCTGTGTTTCTACATCTGGGAACTGTGAATCATTCACTAACCTCTCCTTGTAGAAAGTGGTCATAAGGATTTTATGAGATATTACATGCAAAATACTTCACATAGTTCCTGATGTTCCATAAGCATTATATCAATAATAATTATCTATTATTATTATTAGGTTTAATTATAGCCAGAAAATAGATAACATGCTATTAATGTAAGAAATGTGAAGAGACTACATTTGTATCAATCTTAGTTGATTAAAGTCATTTATGGTAGAATATATATTAAAATGTATAGAATTAGGTGATATCTGAAGACAGCCATAATGAACCTGATTTTGTCAGTACTTTGATGCTTTTAGTTTATTTTTTTTTCCTTCATGCTGCTAAATTTCCTCTCACTTCTTTCTGATAGATTTCCCCCTCAATCTCTTGATTTCCTTTGCTGAAACCCCTAAATGTTGGTGTGAGGAAAATGTTAGTGATATGGATAAATTACCTTTTTTGTTCCTATAATATAATAGTAACTAAAAGTTACCATTTTTCTATATTATAAGGCCTAGTTATCATACTCACTTTCTGGAAAAGTATGAAATCGTTTTTACTCTGATTTTTCTTATGGTTACAAATGTATGTGTATTTACCTCAAGACTGTGACACCTGTTATGGGAACCTTAAAGTAGCATTTAATTGTCACTCTAAACATGTCACCTCTTGATCTTTCAACTTCTCTATTTTCTTACTCCTCTGCCATAAGAAAGGCCAAGGTGTATCCAAATAATGAGTCAACACCATTTATAAATATCCTCAGTTAATGGAGCACATCATACATGAGGAATTCCACAGAAACTTACATAAAAAGGGTAAAGGTAAATCAGAACATAACCATAAATTTAGGTAAGGCCTATAAAGGCATAATTAGCTGGCCTCTGGGCAAACTTTCCTAATGTGTTCAACAACATTTTTGTTGTTGTTGCACACATTATCATTTATTAAACATTAACGTTTCATGGTTAGGCTGAAAGTTTAGACCAAATTAAAAGTGAATTGCAAGGATAAAATGATTTTCTCAATTATTTTCTTATTCTAGTTTCCTTTTTATTAAAAAAAAAAATCTTGATTGTAAGAGCTACTTTTAAAACCATTTAAGATTATTCACCATGACGTTGAATAGAATTGATCCGTTATTTCTCCCTCATAGGAATTTGCTGTGCTTTCTCACTACCCAAAGTAAAATTAATTTCTTTAAGCATCTCATGTATCTTGTCTGTTACATTCATATCTAATGCAAGTGATTAAAAATTGCCACTTCTCATAACCTTCATTCAAAGGGGACTGACATTTCAGTTTGGTTTAGTAACTCATTATTTTATCCCACTTTAAAGATGGACAAAGGCATAACAGTTTCTTAATAACCAGTTTCCACAGAAGCCCCACTGTACATACACAATCAAGTGTGTCTGTAGAGAGATACAGAGAAGTCTTTGTAGGCCTTCAACAGAGCACAACATGGACAACCAGGGTAGAGAGAAGCCAACAAGTAGCTGTTTTCTAATAAAGGTATATTACTTAAAGAAACTTTCATTTCAAAATGCCTTCAGTAAAACATATAGGATGCCCTTTAATGCGTTATGAACAAGAAGGGATGCACTACATAATGTTGGTATTCTGGGAGACCTTGGATCAAGAAGGATTAAATCAATACTTCATGCATATATAACTTTTTCCTTTAAAGAAGCTCAAAGCCTTGTTTTCTTCATCTGAACAAAGTTGAAGCAATCCCAAAACTCTTACTGAAAACTTCGTTTTCTTTTAATAAGTTTGTATAAATATCAGAAAACTTTCCCTCAAAGTCTTAGTAAACAGTTCTGTGTATTTCACTCTTGTTTTACATAGAGAATGTCTAGGATGTTAATGAGTGTTCAGGTTTTTGAATGCGTAATGACATTTCCACATGTAGGCCAGAGAAAAGGCAGTTTGGTTGAACGCTCCTTTCTTTCCTTTCTTCTGTACCCATGTGCTATATTAGGATTTTGAAAAATGTAAGAAACAGTAACATTCCACTTATCCACCTATCAGATTTCTAGCAAAATCAATCACCTGGAGCACAACTGAAAGCCAGAATTAAATGAGTCACCTGAGAACAGCAAGTAATGAAAAAAAAAAAATCCGTTTTAGAGCCTGGGTCTTGTACTTTTAGACAAGCACTGTATAGAAAATTGAGGTTATCATTTTATCTAGCTTGTCTCCCTGATTTCCTCTGAAAACACTATGCCTATCTTGTCCTAGACTGTATAGCTATTTTAGAGGTATTAGCAGACACTGTTCAAAACATATGTCCACAGCTATTAAAACTGATAGCTAACTTACAGAAGAGGAAATAAAGTACAATTTAACAGGAACATCAAACTATAATTATTATTTGACCAATGATTTAATCATTCCACACATATCTATTGAAAAAAACATTTTGTGCAAATGGAACAGCATGCACAAATGTATGAGTATAAGAGAGCATTGCTTGTAGTGGAAACAGAAAACATTGAGTGTGACTAAATAAAAGGAATATTAAGACAGGGAACTAGACAGCAATGGTGACAGTCAGGGGTGGGTGCTAGAGTGTAGAGGGTCTTCAGTGCTCAGAATTTGACTTTTATTTGGGGATAATGAGAAGCCACCACCAGAAGCTTTGAAGTTTGAGAGTAACATGATTGGATTTATGTTTTGGAAAATTGACTCTGTGAAAATGTAGGAGGCAATGGGAGTATTATGTTTTTGCTTGCATAAAAAAGGGAAATATCATATATGTGTGTGTGTGTGTGTGTGTGTGTGTAATATATAATATTCATGAAGTTGCTTTGAAAGGACAAATAAAAACTGCTAATACTGGATGCCTCTGAGGCAGGAAAATGAGACTCTGTGACTTATGCTTTGTTTTGCTTGGGGGAGTCTTACTTTTTGCTGTCTACCATTTACACTGTTTGATTTTCACTATGTGTCTTAGCCCTCTTTCTCAGTGAGTAGAGCCTAAGGCTAGATTAATGTGCTGACAGTTTATTTGCAAGGGCAAGTCCAGGGATTTGAAAGCAAAGAACAAAAGGGTAAGCGAGGCAAGGAAAGGCATGAAACAGTGGCAGGCAGTGAATTCCTGAGCTGGTTTTTGCTTCAACACAGCCACTGTGGAGAGACATAGTTGTTCTCAGCAAATGTGTTTGTTCAGCACCACTGTTGCTTGACTTTTCTGGAAAGCTTGAAAAGAGGACCTGCTTCTTGGAGTATTCCTCTGAATGCTGAAGGGAGAAGGGGTTTATCTGCCTGACTCATTTATTGATCAAGTTCACCTCATGGGAAGCTAATACCCACTACTTTCAGATTGCATCATCCAGGTACTCAGAAGGCATTCAGGAAGCCAGATCATGCAGCATGTCGGCGCATTTCATTCATGTCCAGAAATGGCTTGCTACATTTAAGCTTGGCATATGAGATACAGTAAGTATGTCGGTCTAGGGCTTTGACTTGGATTCCAGCTAGCTCAGTGAACTCCACAAAGGAAGTACAGTCCAAGAGGTGGGAAAACGTATGTGAAAAGAACGACTCGATGCATTTTGAGAAAGTGTATAGATGTGTATCCAGAAAATTTTTTAATGTATCATTTCTTAAAGCTACTGAGGAAAACAGGTCAGGAAAGGCAGCGGTAAGGAGATACCCCTCGTCCAAGGTAAGGAGCAGTGGCTGCACTTTGGTGGAGCAGCCATGAAGAAATACCCCATGCCCAAGTTAAGAGAAACCCAAGTAAGATGGTAGGTGTTGCAAGAGGGCATCAGAGGGCAAACACACTGAAACCATACTCACAGAAAACTAGTCAACCTAATCACACTAGGACAACAGCCTTGTCTAATTCAATGAAACCAAGCCATGCCGGTGGGGCAACTCAAGACGGGTGGGTCATGGTGGAGAGGCCTGACAGAATGCGGTCCATTGGAGAAGGGAATGGCAAGCCACTTCAGTATTCTTGCCTTGAGAACCCCATGAACAGTATAAGGCAAAATGAAAGGATATCAAAAGAGGTCCTCCCCAGGTCATTAGGTGCCCAATATGCTACTGGAGATCAGTGGAAAAATAACTCCAGAAAGAATGAAGGGATTCAGCCAAAGCAAAAACAACACCCAGCTGCGGATGTGACTGGTGATAGAAGCAAGGTCCAATGCTGTCAAGAGCAATATTGCATAGGAACCTGGAATGTCAGGTCCATGAATCAAAGCAAATTGGAAGTGCTCAAACAAGGGATGGCAAGGGTGAACGTTGACATTCTAGGAATCAGCTAACTAAAATGGACTGGAATGGGTGAATTTAACTCAGATGACCATTATATCTACTTCTGCGGGCAGGAATCCCTCAGAAGAAATGGAGTAGCCATCATGGTCAACAAAAGAGTCCAAAATGCAGTACTTGGATGCAATCTCAAAAATGACACAATGATCTGGATTCGTCTCCAAGACAAACCATTCAATATTATAGTTATCCAAGTCTATGCCCCAACCAGTAACGCTGGAGAAACTGAAGTTGAACGGTTCTATGAAGACCTACAAGACCTTTTAGAACTAACACCCAAAAATGATGTCCTTTTCATTATAGAGGACTGGAATGCAAAAGTAAGAAGTCAAGAAACACCTGGAGTAACAGGCAAATTTGGCCTTGAAATGTGGAATGAAGCAGGGCAAGGACTAATAGAGTTTTGCCAAGAAAATGCACTGGCCATAGCAAACACCCTCTTCCAACAACACAAGAGAAGACTCTATACATGGACATCACTAGATGGTCAACACTGAAATCAGATTGATTATATTCTTTGCAGCCGAAGATGGAGAAACTCTATACAGTCAACAAAAACAAGACCAGGAGTGGATTGTGGCTCAGATCATGAACTCCTTATGACCAAATTCAAACTTAAATTGAAGAAAGAAGGGAAAACCTCTAGACCATTCAGATATGACTTAAATCAAATCCCTTCTGATTATACAGTGGAAGTGAAAATAGATTTAAGGGCCTAGATCTGATAGATAGAGTGCCTGATGAACTATGGAATGAGGTTCGTGACATTGTACAGGAGACGGGGATCAAGACAATCCCCATGGAAAAGAAATGCAAAAAAGGAAAATGGCTGTCTGGGGAGGCCTTACAAATAGCTGTGAAAATAAGAGAGGCGAAAAGCAAAGGAGAAAAAGAAAGATATAAGCATCTGAATGCAGAGTTCCAAAGAATGGCAAGAAGAGATAAGAAAGCCTTCTTCAATGATCAATGCAAAGAAATAGAGGAAAACAATAGAATGGGAAATACTAGAGATCTCTTCAAGAAAATTAGAGATACCAAGGGAACATTTCATGCAAAGATGGGCTCGATAAAGGACAGAAATGGTCTGGACCTAACAGAAGCAGAAGATATTAAGAAGAGATGGCAAGAATACACAGAAGAACTGTACAAAAAAGATCTTCATGACCCAAATAATCATGATGATGTGATCACTAATCTAGAGCCAGACATCTTGAAATTTGAAGTCAAGTGGGCCTTAGAAAGCATCACTACGAACAAAGCTAGTGGAGGTGATGGCATTCCAGTTGAGCTATTTCAAATCCTGAAAGATGATGCTGTGAAAGTGCTGCACTCAATATGCCAGCACATTTGGAAAACTCAGCAGTGGCCGCAGGACTGGAAAAGGTCAGTTTTCATTCCAATTCCAAAGAAAGGCAATGCCAAAGAATGCTCAAACTACCACACAATTGCACTCATCTCACATGCTAGTAAAGTAATACTTATAATTTTCCAAGCCAGATTTCAGCAGGACATGAACCGTGAACTCCCTGATATTCAAGCTGGTTTTAGAAAAGGCAGAGGAACCAGAAATCGAATTGCCAACATCCACTGGATCATGGAAAAAGCAAGAGAGTTCCAGAAAAACATCTATTTCTGCTTTATTGACTATGCCAAAGTCTTTGACTGTGTGGGTCACAGTAAACTGTGGAGAATTCTGAAAGAGATGGGAATATCAGACCACCTAACCTGCCTCTTGAGAAATCTGTATGCAGATCAGGAAGCAACAGTTAGAATTGGACATGGAAAAACAGTCTGGTTCCAAATAGGAAAAGGAGTATGTCAAGTTTGTATATTGTCACCCTACTTATTTAACTTATATGCAGAGTACATCATGAGAAATGCTGGACTGGAAGAAACACAAGCTGAAATCAAGATTGCTGGGAGAAATATCAATAACCTCAGATATGCAGATGATACGACTCTTATGGCAGAAAGTGAAGAGGAGCTAAAAAGCCGCTTGATGAAAGTGAAAGAGGAGAGCGAAAAATTTGGCTTAAAGCTCAACATTCAGAAAACGATCATGGCATCTGGTCTCATCAGTTCATGGGAAATAGATGGGGAAACAGTGGAAACAGTGTTAGACATTTTTTTTTTTAATTTAAATTTTTATTTTTATTTATATTACTTTGCAATACTGTATTAGTTTTGCCATACATTGACATGAATCCGCCTCGGGTGTACATGAGTTCCCAAACATGAACCCCCCTCCCTCCTCCCACCCCATATCATCTCTCTGGATCATCCCCGTACACCAGCCCCAAGCATCCTGTATCCTGCATTGAACATAGTGTTTATAATGGCCAGGACATGGAAACAACCTAGATATCCATCAGCAGATGAATGGATAAGAAACCTGTGGTACATATACACAATGGAGTATTACTCAGCCATTAAAAAGAATACATATTTTTCAGCTCTAATGAGATGGATGAAACTGGAGCTGATTATACAGAGTGAAGTAAGCCAGAAAGAAAAACACCAATACAGTATGCTAACACATATATATGGAATTTAGAAAGATGGTAATGATGACCTTGTATGTGGACTTTATTTTTTTGGGCTCCAAAATCACTGCAGATGGTGACTGCAGCCATGAAATTAAAAGACACTTACTCCTTGGAAGAAAAGTTATGACCAACCTAGATAGTATATTGAAAAGCAGAAACATTACTTTGCCGACTAAGGTCCTTCTAGTCAAGGCTATGGTTTTTCCTGTGGTCTTGTGCTGGGGTCCAGCCCCAGTGGAATCAGGGTAATTTGAAGGTGAGGACAGAATCGGTGTCCTAAGAAAAAACTTATTTAATTACAGATATATAGAGAGATTAGAAAAGGATAGTGTAGTAGGAAAATTAGTGGAGAAAAGGAGGCTGAATAACTTGCTTTACGTGGAATACCAATCACCACCTACGTAGGCCACAGGAGTCTTTCCATTCTCCCGAAGGAGAGGAGGCACTTAAGCCTCCCCAATTCAATCTTAGAAGCCCAGGCTTAGGCTTGGCGAGTACCCACATACCAGATGGGAATTCAGCCAGAAGGGAAGAAAATGACATGGGGGAATCAGTCTTTCCAGAAACTGATCCAATTTCTTTATTTTTTAGATTTGTTTATATACCTTTTGTCATACATAAGGATGAGTCATGCAGGGGTCAGCAGACCTGACCTTTGTCACAATCAGGTGCTTCATATAAAATTATACAAAGGTCTTATGGGTTTTACATCATCTTCTGGCCATGAGGCCTGCTAACATTTTATGATCCTTTCATTCTGGTAACCAAAAAACTTATTTTTTCTAAGGGTATTTTTTCTTAAATCAGGCGCCACCCTCTGAAGGTAGCAGATAAAGTTGCATTCCTATAGGATGAGGGTGTAGCGGGTTACAATAAAAAAAGGAACTTACTTAGCCTAAGGTTTAACATAATTAATCTTAAAGGTTAATACTTATTTTTCCTATATGCTAGTTATATTCATTATGAGGGCAGGGAATATGGAGATTTAGCAGCAAATATTGGTTCAACAAATGGAAACCCTTCACCAATGTTCCCCTTAAGATCTATTTAGTATTAAGTTAGTGATAAAGTTACATTTTTGCATAGCAAGGACACAGTGATTTATAACAAAGTACAATGATCTATAACAAAAGAGAAAATTAATTAACTCAAAAAGTCTAGTATTGCTAACCTTAAAAACTACTATATTTCCTTTTCTATATTCCAAATACATTGATTAATATATTCCCAGGTGCCTAAGGATATGGAGGCCTGGTGGCAATCATTGACTCAACAATGAGAAAAGCCCTATGCTAAATAAGACTTTCAGAACACTCCAAACTCCCTGTGCTGTTTATGGTTGAGAGGTTGTCACACAAGCTAGTCTGTCAGCAGAGAGGTTTGACCTGAGACACCCTTGTCACGCCCAGGGCAGGGAATTAGCAACAATTATCGGCACAATAAATGAAAAACCCTTCACCAAAATAATTCCTAATCAACCCACTATACTATACTAATAATTTTCTAACTTTTCAAAAGAGTCTGTATATAGAAAGTTTAAAGCATCTCGTGCCTCTCACGGTTGGGAGGCTGTAAACAATCACATGTGGCCGGATGAACCCGCTCAAGCAGGCTAGAGAACCTTCAAAGGAGTTTGTAAGTTGAAACACTCTTGTCACACCCAGGAATTTTTGTTAACTGGAGATGCAAGTTAACTCCTTCTCCAAGAGAAATGGTGATGGGGGAGAGCCCCCCGTAAAGTCAGAGGTATAGGTGATAGCATAAAACAGACTCCAGTTTTGGGGGTAGATGCTCGGGAACAGGGGGTTTCCTGAGGCTTGATCAAGCCTTTGCGTATGCCGAAGCCTCCTTCCACAAGACCTTTGCCATGGGTGGAGTTCCTCACGCTGACTCCCGGCAGTCATGTATGGATGTGAGAGTTGGACTGTGAAGAAGGCTGAGCACCGAAGAATTGATGCTTTTGAACTGTGGTGTTGGAGAAGACTCTTGAGAGTCCCTTGGACTGCAAGGAGATCCAACCAGTCCATTCTGAAGATCAACCCTGGGATTTCTTTGGAAGGAATGATGCTAAAGCTGAAACTCCAGTACTCTGGCCACCTCATGCAAAGAGTTGACTCATTGGAAAAGACTCTGATGCTGGGAGGGATTGGGGGCAGGAGGAGAAGGGGACAACCGAGAATGAGATGGCTGGATGGTACCACGGACTCAATGGACGTGAATCTGAGTGAACTCCAGGAGATGGCGATGGACAGGGAGGTCTGGCGTGTGCAATTCATGGGGTTGCAAAGAGTCGGACACGACTGGGCGACTGAACTGAACTGATTCTAATAGCAGTGTGAAAGGCGATTTGCAGAAAGACTAGAAGTGAAGAGTCTAGTTGGGGGGGGGGGAATTGTGGCTGTTTCATTGACAACAGATGAAATAAAGCAGTAGAAGTAACAAGACATAATGAGAGATATTCAAAAAGTAGTTTCCATGAGACTCAGTTACTGACTGAATGTTAATAACAAGGCAGAAGATGTCAAGAATGACTGTTAAGACTTGTATGTTAGACTATAGATAGGGAAAACTGGAAGAGTAACTCAACTCGATTTCTGAGGAAAGATAATGAGTTCAGTTTTGTCCATGTGGAACTGAAGATGACAGAAGATACATTCTGATAATGATATCCTGTTTATAGTTGGAAATATATACCTGAAGTTCAAAACAAGATCAAGTGTCTACCTGAGACATTTTGGATCATATGGATATAAATGGTAGGTAAACTTAAGTATTTTCAAAGAATGGAGGAGATTATCAAAGGATATTTTCATTAACATCTGTTTAAAAGGAAAAAAAATACATGCACTGCATTTAGAAATGTATCCATCATAACGACAAACCTATTTTCAGGGAGGGAATGGAGACACGGATAGAGAGAAAGGACTTATGGACACAGTAGAGAAAGGAAAGAGTGGAACAAATGGAGAAAGCAGCACCAACATATATACACTATCATGTGTAAAACAGATAGCTGGTATGAAGTTTCTATATAACACAGTTCAATGCTCTGTGATGACCTAGAGGTCTAGGATGAGGGAAAGGAGGGAGGCTCAAGAAGGAGGGTATATGTGTATAGTTATGGAAAGCAACACAACATTGTAAAGCAATTAATATCCAATTAAAAATAATTTTAAAAAGGAATAAAAAAGAAATGTATCCATCAAAATTATTTGTCTTAACACTTAATAAGTACTTTATTTTTATTAAGAAGAAACATTGAAGCTACACAACCAGTAGTCAATCAACATATATTGGATCCCCAACATGAATAGATCATGATCCTAAGTGTTCTGAGGCAATAATAAAGTAAATGGAAGGCAGGATACCTCGCAGACATGCTGACAATATAAGGCAAAGATAAACTAGATGCACAAAGCGTAGACATTAACCACTTAATAAAAGCACTAAATACATTATTAATCAAACCTGTACACACCCAAAGCAACCAAAACATATATGCATAGCAGCCACAAATATGTTTAAAAAACAAAACGTTATTTATTAATCTGAACAAAGTTGTTATGGAACCACTCTTTGCTATGCTTGACACATAACAATAATTATATCAGTGGTCATAGTACCTTGATTAATCATAGATAATCTTTACTCATGTCTCAGTCAGTCGTTCAGTTGTTTAGTTGTGACCCCATGGACTGCAGCATGCCAGGCTTCCCTGTCCATTACCAATTCTGAGAGCTTGTTCAAACTCAGGTCCATCGAGTTGGTGATGCCATCCAACTATCTTATCCTCTGTCATCCACTTCTCCTCCTGCCTTCAATCTTTCCCAGCATCAGGGTCTTTTCTGATGAGTCTGTTCTTTACATCATGTGGCCAGAGTATTGGAGTTTCAGCTTTAGCATCACTCCTGCCAATGAATATTCAGGACTGATTTCCTTTAGGATTGATTGATTTGATCTCCTTGCAGTCCAAGGGACTCTCAGGAGTCTTCTCCAGTACCACAGTTCAAAAGCTCAGCATTCTTTATGGTCCAACTCTCACATCCATTCATGACTACTGGAAAAACCATAGCTTTGACTAGATGGATCTTTGTTAGCAAAGTAATATCTCTGCTTTTGAATATTCTGTTCAGGTTTGTCATAGCTCTTTTTCCAAGGAGCAAACATCTTTTAATTTTATGGCTGCAGTCACCATCTGCAGTGATTTTGGAGCCAAAGAAAATAAAGTCATTTTCTGTCACAGTTTCCATTGTTTCCCCATCTATTTGCCATGAAGTGATGGACCAGATGCCATGACCTTCATTTTTTGAAAGTTGAGTTTTTAGCCAGCTTTTTCACTCTCCATCAAGTTCTTTAGTTCCTCTATTTTTTCTGCCATAAGGGTGGTGTCATCTGCATATCTGAGGTTATTGATGTTTTTCCTGGCAATCTTGATTCCAGCTTGTGTTTCTTCCAGCCTGGCATTTCGCATGATGTACTCTGCATATAAGTTAAATAAGCACAGTGACAATATACAGCTTTGACATACTCCCATCCCAATTTGAAGCCAATCCATTGTTCCATGTCTGGTTCTAACTGTGGCTTCTTAACCTGCATACAGATCTCTCAGGAGGCAGGTCAGGTGGTCTGGTATTCCCATCTCTAGAATAATTTTCCACAGTATGTTGTGATCCACACAGTCAAAGGCTGTAGTATAGTCAATGAAGCAGAAGTAGATGTTTTTCTTGGATTCTCTTGCTTTTTCTATGATTCAGTGGATGTCAGCAATTTGATTTCTGGTTCCTCTGCCTTTTCTAAATCCAGCTTGAACATCTGGGAGTTCTTGGTTCATGTATTCTTGAAGCCTCGCTTGGAGAATTTTGAGCATTTCTTTGCTAACATGTGAAATGAATGGAATTGTGCTGTAGTTTGAGCATTCTTTGGCATTGCCCTTCTTTGGCATTGGAATGAAAACTTATTCAGGCCTAAAGGATCCAGATGGATAGCAGTATAAACACGAATAATTTCAGACCCAAAATTCAGTGATAGGAAGAACTGACTTTGAGATAATGAATCTTGTTGGTATAGACCAAGTTTATGTTTTAAACCTTTGCTCAATCATGTCCTACTCTGTGCAACCCCATGGACTGTAGCCTGCCACACTTCTCTATTCATGGAATTATTCAGGCAAGAATACTCGAGTGGATTGCCATTCATTTCTCCAGGGGATTTTCCTGACCCAGGGATCAAACCCAGGTCTTCTGCATTGCAGGTGGAATCTTTACTGTCTGAGCAACCAGGGAAAATACAAACTTGGTTAATTCAAGACTAAGTGGTAAGAGTAGACTAGTTTCCCCCTGAATTAGAATGTTCATCGTTTATCAAATATTTACTATGTGTTGAATACTCTGTACTTTAAATCATCTATCTCATTTAATAGTTTCCATGGCAAAAATCCTTATTTTACAATGAGGAGACTAAGATTCAGAAAGGCTGTCATTTTCCCAGGAATGTACAAAGGTTGTAGTCCTGATTAAAATTGTGGTAGCCATTATTAGCACTCTCCAATGTATTCAGTTCTCTTTTCATTTTAGTACACAGAGGATTATACTTCCCCACCTCCTTGAAATTAGAGGAGGCCATATAACTAGTTCTGCCTGATGTAATGAGATCAAAAGTGGCATGTCACTTTCTGGAAGAAGCATTGAAATACTTGGGCTCAACTCTCAAGCCCTGTCTTCCCATGTTGCAATGGACCCTTGAGTTTTGTATTAAAATGACAGCATTTTAAGTTAGTGGAGATTCCATCAATCTGAATGACAGTTATGTGGAGCAAAGTTCCTTAACTTCCTACTCCCTACCCTCCCTGCCCTGGTAAGCCTACATTGGATAAGTAAAACTAGGAAGAAATAAACCTTTGTTATTTTATTTAAGCCTCTGAGATTTTGGAGTTTGTCGATACCACAGAATAGCCTAGCCTATCTTGACTGACAGTCTCCATATATTTGCTCCATATTTGGCCCTCTTTCCATTATGCACCACCACTTTTTTGAATTGACTGTTTTATAGCCTAAATATACTGCATGGTTATAACTTAAAATTTTTTGCCACAAATACTTGATTTTTTTATTATTTTAATTTTGTAAGTAGAATGGTGAGAGTCAGACAGGTCTCAATTTTTATTTCTTCAATTAAACTGAGAGAAATCACAGTGACATGAATAAAACACCTTTCATATACAAAATTCGCTGCAAATGTATGAACAGTAAGTCATTTTATGTCATGTTCTTGATCTGAAAGCTGCCAGAAAAGAGAAATACATATTGGTCTGGGGATCCAACTTCCTACTCGACCTGCCAAAGCAATCTACAGACTCAACTGCACTCACTGGATACTTGTATTTTTCTACATCTCTGGGGCCTAGATGTGTCAGTGTGTAACTTATGATGGAAGTTGATCTTTAGCTAATTGACAAATTCACCAGTAATTTCTAGTAAAAGAGTAGTTTCAGTCCTCAAGAATATCAATATTTTCCTTGAAGTATAGCATGACATTTTGGGACTCAGCCAAATTATATGCTCCTCTTGTTTCTTGAATGCACCTTAAAGAGTATCTTGAGTAGTGAAATGAAAATTAAAGTAGCTCTGGGCTCCTGGAACTGAGCTAGGATCAGCATTTAAAATCAAGTTTATATCAGCAGACTAGACTTAAATGAGAAAAACTACTTGATTATGATTAATCACTGTTTGACCTTGATCAATAAGTATATTATGGAGCACAACCATTCTGATGATGGCTTCTGGTAGCAATGGTCAGGCTAAATTTCTCTGTTAGGCATCATGATGTGAGTGTATTTATTCTAGCAGTGTTTGACATGACAGGTGTTAGGTTTCTAAGGGCAACGCTATCCAGAGCACAGAAGAATCAAGTCATTTTCCTTGCAGATATGATTCTAAATGTGAGTGGGTCTGACTTTATTTTGCAAGTACACTGTATCTAAGTGTCAAGTTTTCTGAAACAGTTTAAAAATCAGGCTAAACATAAATATTTCTAGATGAAATCTTATTTAAGTTAAATACCTGCAAATTCTACAAAAATAATGTTGCCTTTGTTAGGAAAACAGTGTCTTTATCTCCTTTAAATTCCAATTTGACTTACACTTAACTTGTTTTCATAATTTTTCTTCTCTTAAAATACATTTTGGCTGAATATCATCTTGGAATTCAATCTTGAGACTCTGCTAATGTGAAAACACCAGAGTGAAGTGTATGTGATTCACAAGCAGCTACAGAATTCATAGACTGAATTGTAGCCCAAGTATTCTTTTGGATCTCAATGGTGCTATCTGAAACATATTTTTCAAGGCATATTCATAAGTGATTAGTCATTTAACTATTTGCATGGAATAGCTCTTATGTACAACTTCAAATCTCTCAGCCTCACTTCTTACTCCAGCCACATCTGTTGTAACCAGTTCCCCACAGATTTTGACCAGCTTGGTTCGGGTGAAAACTGACAGTACCTCCCCTAAAGTCTGAACTAAATATCTATTGTCTCCTGCCCTGGGCTTCTCTGATACCATAGAAATGTCATGATGGGAACCTGCTCATTGCTCATGCATGCTCAGTCACTTCAGTCCTGTCCAGCTCTTTGCAACCCTATAATCTGCCAGGCTCCTGTCCATGGGGTTCTCTAGGCAAGAATACTGGAGTGAGTTGCCATGCCCACCTCCAGGGTACCTTCCCTATTGCTCACACAAATGCAATCTGAAAGTACAAGGCAATTAATGCTTCTTACGGTAATCCTTGACCAATGAAGAATGAAATTCAATGAATGAATGTTTTCCCCTTGTTTCTTTGGAGAAGACAATTCTTAGAAACATTTCCTAGCAAGTCTCCTCACAAGAGTCAGAAGGAGCCTGAAATCAGTCACTGGTAAGAGTAGCCACCTTGATAAGGCATCTTTGGATGGGTTAATCTCCTTGTCTCTTTCATTCTGTCTTTAGCTCCTGTCCCTGAATCATCATTCCAAATGAGCCATTCTCCAGCTTTGATTTTAGGCTAAGATGTTGTATAACTCATCAATTAAATATAGGCAAACTCCAACCTTTATCACAGATTGCTGACCATATTATTATAGAAAACGTTCACATTATGCTCCCTTTGAAAGAAATTTATGATTAAGCACTTGTTCTTAGAAGAAAAGTAACTGTATCAGGGAGAGAATAAGTATATTCGAGACAGAGAATGACAAAGATTACATACAAATAACACAGAATACTGAGGTGCACATACAAAAGAGTCCTTGTTCTCATTCATTCATTCATTCAATAAAGTATATACCAGGTGCCAGGCACTATACTGGGCATTAGGAATTCAGAGGTAAGTATAGCATATATGGTCCTTCTCCTCATGGAGCTTAACTTCTACAGATTTTACAGTGGTCAGTCATAGATATATATATGCCAAAAAAATAATGATTAGCAGAGGAAAAATGAAACCTTTTCTTCAGAATAATCTCTACTCCTAACACCAAATAACTCCAGAAGTAAATAGACAATTAAAAGTAGCTACCACAGAAGGGAGATTAAGAGTAATTAATCAAGCCAAGAGCTCATGCCAACAATAAATTAAGAAAACTTTCTGATTGCTCACTGAAGCAGTTCCCTGTTTGGCTTTGATGTGTCATGACTTTAACTCTTCTCTGGAAAATTCATCTATAAATGGTCCTGCTCAAGTATTTCTCTTGCTACAATAAACAGTGAGCTTTTCTCCAAATAAAGGTCTCACCAAACTATTTCCAATTTTAACTCAGATAACTTAAGCTCAGTGAGGTGTTTATCATTGGTACTGTATTTTCAGCAGTTGGAAAGCCAAAGAGGCAGTTGCTCAAGTAACTGCTTGAAAAAGGAACAAACAACAACAGCAAAAAAACACCTGACCTTTTTCAGACTTTCCATAGTACTCTAGCTATCCAGATTAATTTGTATCTGGATTTGAAATACCATCTAAATTATGCATCTTTTCTCTGGGGTTCACTAACACTTTTCTCAAGCTTCAAGGCCTGCCATCTCACCTTAACCCCATGTGACTAGATGTGACTAACAATGCTGAGTGTCTCAGTATGTTAGGGCATTTACATCTCCTTCTGTTTCCCCTGTAGCTCGGTCGGCAAAGAATCTGCCTACAGGGCGGGAGACCTGGGTTCTATCCCTGGGTCAGGAAGGTCCCCTGAAGGAGGAAATGGCAACCCACTCCAATATCCTTGCCTGGAAAATCCCATGGACAGAGGAGCCTGGTTGGCTGCAGTCCATGGGGTCACAAAGAGTAGAGCACAACTGAGCGACTAACATGCATCTCCTTCTAAGTGTTTAATCTCAGGGCCTCTAAAGTGCTCACAAAACAAGAGAAAGCAAAAGGGAATAAGGAAACTATGTTTAAAAGGATAATATATTAAAGTAAAATTTATTTAAATAAAGACTAACCAAATTGCTTTAAAAATGAGGTTTCCTTGTTGACTGATCATTCTATTTATTGGAAGATGAAGATGAGCTGATTTTTAAAACAAGAGTTCCTCATTCTGCCTTGATAATATAGTGAATATTCAATTCTCTGTTTTTTGTCCGGTCTTGAATAATAATAGTTAATACTAATACCAGCTGTAGGCTACCATGCTAAGTGTTTTTACACAATTATGTTGTTCAGACCTCATAACAAACCTCTAAGGCAAATAGTATTATTAGTCACATTTTACAGGTAGGTCAGAGAGTTCATGAAACTCATCCAAAGCCACATAGCTGGTTAGTGGCAGAATTGGAATTTGAATCTGGATGCAAAAGAAGATGATTAATATTGAAGACAAAAGTGGAGATCTAACATGTAATAATTGATACTTATGAAAGATGAACAGAAATTACCCATAAGCTATGCTGCTGCTGCTGCTGCTGCTGCTGCTAAGTCACTTCAGTCATGTCTGACTCTGTGCGACCCCATAGATGGCAGCCCCCATCCCGGGGATTATCCAGGCAAGAATGTAGGAGTGGGTTGCCATTTCCTTCTCCAATGCATGAAAGTGAAAAGTGAAAGTGAAGTCGCTCAGTCATGTCCGACCCGTAGCGATCCCATGGACTGCAGCATACCAGGCTCCTCTGTCCGTGGGATTTTCTAGGCAATAGTACTGGAGAGGGGTGCCATTTTCATAAACTATAAGACATAGTAAAATGAACCTTTTCTGAAAAACTCAGATATTGCAGATCAAAGAGTTCTTGGACAAAAATATTAGAAATGGTTAAGATCAAGATACCTTTATAAAGTTATTCAACTTCAAGGATAAAGACACTGACACTGAGTGCAAACAGTGTCAGACTTTATTTTGGGGGGCTTCAAAATTACTGAAGATGGTGACTACAGCCATGAAATTAAAAGACGCTTACTCCTTGGAAGAAAAGTTATGACCAACCTAGATAGCATATTGAAAAGCAGAGACATTACTTTGCCAACAAAGGTTCGTCTAGTCAAGGCTATGATTTTTCCAGTGGTCATGTATGGATGTGAGAGTTGGACTGTGAAGAAACCGAGTGCCGAATAATTGATGCTTCTGAACTGTGGTGATGGAGAAGATTCTTGAGAGTCCCTTGGACTGCAAGGAGATCCAACCAATCCATTCTGAAGGAGATCAGCCCTGGGATTTCTTTGGAAGGAATGATGCTAAAGCTGAAGCTCCAGTACTTTGGCCACTTCATAAAAAGAATTGACTCATTGGCAAAGACTCTGATGCTGGGAGGGATTGGGGGCAGGAAGAGAAGGGGACGACAGAGGACGAGATGGCTGGATGGCATCACTGACTCGATGGACGTGAGTCTGAGTGAACTCCAGGAGTTGGTGATGGACAGGGAGGCCTGGCGTGCTGTGATTCATGGGGTCGCAAAGAGTCGGACACAACTGAGCAACTGAACTGACTGACTAAGGATAAAGAAACTTACAAGTATTCCTACAAAAGAAATAGATGGCTCACAAACCAAAATGAAGCAAAAGCAAAACAAAATCTCAGGCTGGTCTTTATTTTTTTTTTCTCTCTCTTTTTTATTTTTATTTTTATTTTTATTTTTTTACTTTATTTTACTTTACAATACTGTATTGGTTTTGCCATACATTGACATGAATCCACCATGGGTGTATACAAGCTCCCAATCCTGAATCCCCCTCCCACCTCCCACACCATATCATCTCTCTGGATCATCCCCATGCACCAGCCCCAGGCATCCTGTATCCTGTATCGAACATAGACTGGCACTTCGTTTCTTACATGACAGTATACATGTTTCAATGCCATTCTCCCAAATCATCCCACCCTCTCCCTTCCCCTCAGAGTCCAAAAGTCCATTCTATACATCTGTGTCTCTTTTGCTGTCTCGCATACAGGGTCATCATTACCATCTTTCTAAATTCCGTATATATGTGTCAGTATACTGTATTGGTGTTTTTCTTTCTGGCTTACTTCACTCTGTATAATCGGCTCGAGTTTCATCCATTTCATTAGAACTGATTCAAATGTATTCTTTTTAATGGCTGAGTAATACTCCATTGTGTATATGTACCACAGCTTTCTTATCCATTCATCTGCTGATGGACATCTAGGTTGCTTCCCTATCCTGGCTATTGTAAACAGTGTTGAGATGAACATTGGGGTACATGTGTCTCTTTCAATTCTGGTTTCCTCGATGTTTATGCCCAGCAGTGGGATTGCTGGGACACATGGCAGTTCTATTTCCAGTTTTTTAAGGAATCTCCACACTGTTCTCCATAGTGGCTGTACTAGTTTGCATTCCCACCAACAGTGTAAGAGGGTTCCCTTTTCTCCACACCCTCTCCAACATTTATTACTTGTAGACTTTTGGATCGTGGCCATTCTGACTGGTGTGAAATGGTACGTCATTGTGGTTTTGATTTTCATTTCTCTGATAATGAGTGACGTTGAGCATCTTTTCAGGTGCTTGTTAGCCATCTGTTTGTCTTCCTTGGAGAAATGTCTGTTTAGTTCTTTGGCCCATTTTTTTTTTTAATTGGGTCGTTTATTTTTCTGGAATTTAGCTGCAGGAGTAGCTTGTATATTTTTTAGATTAATTCTTTGTCAGTTGCTTCATTTTCTTTTTTTTTTTTTTTTAATTTTAAAATCTTTAATTCTTACATGTGTTCCCAAACATGAAACCCCCTCCCACCTCCCTCCCCATAACATCTCTGTGGGTCATCCCCATGCACCAGCCCCAAGCATGCTGTATCCTGCGTCAGACATAGACTGGCGATTCAATTCTTACATGATAGTATACATGATAGAATGCCATTCTCCCAAATCATCCCACCCTCTCCCTCTCTCTCTGAGTCCAAAAGTCCGTTATACACTGCTGTGTCTTTTTTCCTGTCTTGCATACAGGGTCATCATTGCCATCTTTCTAAATTCCATATATATGTGTTAGTATACTGTATTGGTGTTTTTCTTTCTGGCTTACTTCACTCTGTATAATCGGCTCCAGTTTCATCCATCTCATCAGAACTGATTCAAATGAATTCTTTTTAACGGCTGAGTAATACTCCATTGTGTACATGTACCAAAGCTTTCTTATCCATTCATCTGCTGATGGACATCTAGGTTGTTTCCATGTCCTGGCTATTATAAACAGTGCTGCGATGAACATTGGGGTACATGTGTCTCTTTCAATTCTGGTTTCCTCGGTGTGTATACCCAGCAGTGGGATTGCTGGGTCATAAGGTAGTTCTATTTGCAATTTTTTAAGGAATCTCCACACTGTTCTCCATAGTGGCTGTACTAGTTTGCATTCCCACCAACAGTGTAGGAGGGTTCCCTTTTCTCCACACCCTCTCCAGCATTTATTGCTTGCAGATTTTTGGATCGCAGCCATTCTGACTGGTGCATTTTCTATTATTTTCTCGCATTCTGAAGGCTGTCATTTCACCTTGCTTATAGTTTCCTTTATTGTGCAGCAGCTTTTAATTTTAATTAGGTCTCATTTGTTTATTTTTGCTTTTACTTCCAATATTCTTGGAGGTGGGTTATAGAGGATCCTGCTGTGATTTATGTCAGAGAGTGTTTTGCTTATGTTCTCCTCTAGGAGTTTTATAGTTTCTGGTCTTATGTTTAGATCTTTAATCCGTTTTGAGTTCATTTTTGTGTATAGTCTTAGAAAGTGTTCTAGTTTTATTCTTTTACAAGTGGTTGACCAGTTTTCCCAGCAGCATTTGTTAAAGAGATTATCTTATTCTCCATTGTATATTCTTGCCCCCTTTGTCAAAGATAAGGTGTCCATAGGTGTGTGGATTTTTCTCTGGGCTTTCTATTTTGTTCCATTGATCTATATTTCTATCTTCATGCCAGTACCATAACTGTCTTGATGACTGTGGTTTTGTAGTAGAGACTGAAGTCAGGCAGGTTGATTCCTCCAGTTCCATTCTTTTTCTCAAGATTTCTTTGGCTATTCGAGGTTTATTGTATTTCCACACAAATTGTGAAGTTATTTGTTCTAGCTCAGTGAAAAATGCCATTGGTAGCTTGATATAGATAGCATTGAATCTGTAGATTGCTTTGGGTAGTATATTCACTTCCACTATACTGATTCTTCTGATCCATGAACATGGTATATTTCTGTCTATTAGTGTTCTCTTTGATTTCTTTCGCCAGTGTTTTATAGTTTTCAATATATAGCTCCTTAGTTTCTTTAGGTAGATATATTCCTAAGTATTATATTCTTTTAGTTGTCATGGTGAATGGAATTGTTTCCTTAATTCCTTTTTCTGTTTTCTCATTATTAGTGTATAAGAATGCAAGGGATTTCTGTGTGTTGATTTTATATCCTGCAACTTTATCATATTCATTGATCAGCTCTAGCAATTTTCTGGTGGAGTCTTCAGGGTTCTCTAAGTAGAGGATCATGTCATCTGCAAACAGTGATAGATTTACTTCTTTTCCAATCTAGACTCACTTTATTTATTTTTCTTTTCTGATTGCTGTGGCCAAAACTTTCAAAACTATGTTGAATAGTAGTGGTGAAAGTGGGCACCCTTGTCTTGCTCTTGACTTTAGAGGGAATGCTTTCAATTTTTCACCATTGAGGATAATGTTTGCTGTGGGGTTGTCATATATAGCATTTATTCTGTTGAGGTATGTTCCTTCTATTCCTGCTTTCTGGAGAGTTTTTATCATAAATGGATGTTGAATTTTGTCAAAGGCTTTCTCTGCATCTATTGAGATAATCATATGGCTATTATTTTTCAATTTGTTAAAGTGGTGTATTACATTGATGATTTGTGGATATTGAAGAATCTGTGCAACCCCGATTTGGTGTTGACCATCTGGTGATGTCCATGTGTAGAATCTTCTCTTGTTTTGTTGGAAGAGGGTGTTTGCTATGACCAGTGCATTTTCTTGGCAAAACTCTGTTATTCTTTGCCCTGCTTCATTCCACATTCCAAGCCCAAATTTGCCTATTATTCCAGGTGTTTCTTGACTTCCTACTTTTGCATTCCAGTCCCCTATAATGAAAAAGACATCATTTTTGGGTGTTAGTTCTAAAAGGTCTTGTAGGTCTTCATAGAACCATTCAACTTCAGCTTCTTCAGCATTACTAGTTGGGGCATAGACTTGGATTACCATGGTATTGAATGGTTTGCCTTGGAAACAAAGAGAGATTTTTCTGTTGTTTTTGACATTGCATCCAAGTACTACATTTTGGACTCTTTTGTTGACTATGATGGCTACTCCATTTCTTCTGAGGGATTCCTGCCCGCAGTAGTAGATATAATGGTCATCTGAGTTAAATTCACCCATTACAGTCCATTTTTAGTTCACTGATTCCTAGAATGTCGACGTTCACCCTTGCCATCTCTTGTTTGACCACTTCCAATTTGCCTTGATTCATGGACCTGACATTCCAGGTTCCTATGCAATGTTGCTCTTTACAGCATTGGACCTTGCTTCTATCACCAGTCACATCCACAGCTGGGTATTGTTTTTGCTTTGGCTCCATCCCTTCATTCTTTCTGGAGTTATTTCTCCACTGATCTCCAGTACCATATTGGGCACCACCTTCCTGCAGAGTTACTATTTCAGTATGCTATAATTTTCCCTTTTCCTACTGTTCATGGGGTTCTCAAGGCAAGAATACTGAAATGATTTGCCATTCCCTTCTCCAGTGGACCACATTCTGTCAGACCTTTCTACCATAACCCGCCCGTCTTGGATTGCCCCGCAGGCATAACTTAGTTTCATTGAGTTAGACAAGGCTGTGGTCCTAGTGTGATTAGATTGACTAGTTTTCTGTGAGTATGGTTTCAGTGTGTCTGTCCTCTGATGCCCTCTTGCAACACTTACTATCTTACTTGGGTTTCTCTTATCTTGGACATGAGGTATCTCTTCACAGCTGCTCTAGCAAAGCACAGCCGTTGTTCCTTACCTTGGATGAGGGGTATCTCCTCACTGCCGCCATTTCTGACCTTCAACCTGGGACAGCTCCTCTAGGCACTCCTGTGCCCTCCTAGCCACCACTCCTTGGATGTGGGGTGGCTCCTCCTGGCCACTGCCTCTGGCCTCAGAAGCGTGTTGGACATCAACAGATGGTCAACACTGAAATCAGGTTGATTATATTATTTGCTGCCAAAGATGGAGAAGCTCTATACAGTCAACAAAAACAAGACCAGGGGTTGACTGTGGCTCAAATAATGCAATCCTTATGACCAAATTCAGACTTAAAGTGAAGAAAGTAGGGAAAACCGCTAGACCATTCAGGTACGACCTAAATCAAATTGCTTATGATTATACAGAGGAAGGGGATGACCGAGGATGAGATGGCTGGATGGTATCACGGACTCGATGGATGTGAGCCTGAGTGAACTCCGGGAGATTGTGATGGACAAGGAGGCCTGGTGTGCTGAGATTCATGGGGTCGCAAAGAGTCAGCACGACTGAGTAACTGAACTGAACTGAACTGATACAGTGAAAATGAGAAATAGATTTAAGGGCCTAGATCTGACACATAGAGTGCTGGATGACCGATGGAATAAAGTACATGACATTGTACAGGAGACAGGGATCAAAACCATCCCCATGGAAAAGAAATGCTAAAAAGCAAAATGGACGTCCAGGGAGGCCTTACAAATAGCTGTGAAAAGAAGAGAGTTGAAAAGCAAAGGAGAAAAGGAAAGATATAAGCATCTGAATGCAGAGTTCCAAAGAATAGAAAGAAGAGATAAGAAAGCCTTCTTCAACGATCAATGAAAAGAAATAGAGGAAAACAACAGAATGGGAAAGAATAGAGATCTCTTCAAGAAAATTAGAGATACTAAGGGAACATTTCATTCAAAGATGGGCTCGATAAAGGACACAAATGGTCTGGACCTAACAGAAGCAGAAGATATTAAGAAGAGGTGGCAAATATACACAGAATAATTGCACAAAAAAGATATTCACAACCCAGAAAATCACAATGGTGTCATCACTTACCAAGAGCCAGACATCCTGGAATGTGAAGTCAAGTGAGCCTTACAAAGCATCACTACGATCAAAGCTAGTGGAGGTGATGGAATTCCAGTTGAGCTGTTTCAAATCCTGAAAGAGGATGCTGTGAAAGTGCTTCACTCAATATGCCAGCAAATTTGGAAAACTCAGCAGTGGCCACAGGACTGGAAAAGATCAGTTTTCATTCCAATCACAAAGAAAGGCAATGCCAAAGATTGCTGAAATTATTGAATCATCTCTCATGCTTGTAAAGTAATGCTCAAAATTCTCCAAACCAGGCTTCAGCAATACGTGAACCGTGAAATCCCTGATGTTCAAGGTGGTTTTAGAAAAGGCAGGGGAACCAGAGATCAAATTGCCAACATCTGCTGGATCATGGAAAACAGCAAGAGAGTTCCAGAAAAAAACATTTATTTCTGCTTTATTGACTATGCCAAAGCCTTTGACTGTGTGGATCACAATAAACTGTGGAAAATTCTGAAAGAGATGGGAATACCAGACCACCTGACCTGCCTCTTGAGAAATCTGTATGCAGGTCAGGAAGCAACAGTTACAACTGGACATGGAAGAACAGTCTGGTTCCAAATAGGAAAAGGAGTACGTCAAAGCTGTATATTGTCACCCCACTTATTTAACTTCTATGCAGAGTACATCACGAGAAATGCTGAACTGGAAAAAGCACAGGGTGGAATCAAGATTGCTGAGAGTAGTATTAATAACCTCAGATATGCAGATGACATCACCCTTATGGCAGAAAGTGAAGAGGAGCCAAAAAGCCTCTTGATGAAAGTGAAAGTGGAGAGTGAAAAAGTTGGCCTAAAGCTCAACATTCAGAAAATGAAGATCATGGCATCTGGTCCCATCACTTCATGGCAAATAGATGGGGAAATAGTGGAAACAGTGTCAGACTTTATTTTTGGGGGCTCCAAAATCACTGCAGATGGTGACTGCAGCCATGAAATTAAAAGACACTTACTCCTCGGAAGAAAAGTTATGACCAACCTAGATATCATATTCAAAAGCAGAGACATTCCTTTGCCGACTAAGGTCCATCTAGGCAAGGCTATGGTTTTTCCTGTGGTCATGTATGGATGTGAGAGTTGGATTGTGAAGAAAGCTGAGCACCAAAGAACTGATGTTTTTGAACTGTGGTGTTGGAGAAGAATCTTGAGAGTCCCTTGGACTGCCAGGGGATCCAACCAGTCCATTCTGAAGGAGATCAGCCCTGGGATTTTTTTGGAGGAAATGATGCTAAAGCTGAAACTCCAGTACTTTGGCCACCTCATGCGAAGAGTTGCCTCATTGGAAAAGACTCTGATGCTGGGAGGGATTGGGGGTAGGAGGAGAAGGGGACGACCGAGAATGAGATGGCTGGATGGCATCACAGACTCGATGGACGTGAATCTGAGTGAACTCTGGGAGTTGGTGATGGACAGGGAGGCCAGGCGTTCTGTGATTCATGGGGTCACAAAGAGTCGGACATGACTGAGTAACTGAACTGAAGTTACATCCCTGGGATAAAGCCAACTTGGTCATGATTTATGATCTTTTTAATGTATTGTTGGATTCTGAGTGCTAGAATTTTGTTAAGGATTTGTGCATCTATGTTCATCAGTGATATTCACCTGTAGTTTTCTTTTTTGGTGGCATCTTTTTCATTGCGGTCAGCTGCGATGGTGCACAAGCGTGGGCAGCTGTGATGGCACACAAGTGTGGCCGAGAGGAGCTACCCCACATCCGAGGTCAGGGGAAGAAGCCATGAGGAATCCATGCCCGAGGGGCAGTGGCAAGTGGAGCTACCCCACATCCGTTATCAGGGGCAGTGGCCGAAAGTGCCAAGCTGCGAACAGGTGAGAGGAGCTACTCCCTCCCTGAGGCCACGGATGGCGGATGGGAGGAGCCACCTAATGCCCGAGGCCAGGGCCATTAGCCAAGAGGAGCAACCCCAGGTCCAAGGAGCGGTGGTTGCACGGGCACAGGAGGGCCTAGAGGAGCTATTCTATGTTCAAGGTCAGGAGGGGCGACAGTGAGGAGATACCCCTCATCCAAGGTAAGGAGCAGCGGCTACACTTTGCTGGAGCACCCGTGAAGAGATACCCCATGTCCAAGGTAAGAGAAACCCATGCAAGATGGTAGGTGTAGCAAAAGGGCATCAGAGGGCAGATACACTGAATCCATAATCACAGAAAACTAGTCAATCTAATCGTACTAGGACCACAGCCTTGTCTAACTCAATGAAACTAAGCCATGCCCACTGGGGCCACCCAAGATGGGCAGGTTATGGTGGAAAGGTCTGACAGAATGTGGTCCACTGGAGAAGGGAATGGCAAACCACTTTAGTATTCTTGCCTTGAGAACCCCATGAACAGTATGAAAAGGCAAAATGATAGGATACTGAAAGAGGAACTCACCAGGTCAGTAGGTGCCCAAATGCTACTGGAGATCAGTGGAGAAATAACTCCAGAAAGAATGAAGAGATGTAGCCAAAGCAGAAACAACACCCAGGTGTGAATGTGACTGGTGATAGAAACAAGGTCCAATGCTGTAAATAGCAATATTGTTTAGAAACCTGAAATGTTAGGTCCATGAATCAAGGCAAATTGGAAGTGGTCAAACAGGAGATGGCAAGAGTGAACGTAGACATTCTAGGAATCATCAAAATAAAATGGACTGTAATGGGTGAATTTAACTCAGATGACCATTATATCTACTACTGCGGGCAGGAATCCCTCAGAAGAAATGGAGTAGCCATCATGGTCAACAAAAGAGTCCGAAATGCAGTAATTGGATGCAATCTCAAAAATAACAGAATGACCTCTGTTCGTTTCTAAGGCAAACCATTCAGTATCACAGTTATCCAAATCTATGCCCCAACCAGTAACGCTGAAGAAGCTGAAGTTGAACGGTTCTATTAATACCTACAAGACTTTTTATAGCTAACACCCAAAAAAGATGTCCTTTTCATTATAGGGTACTGGAATGCAAAAGTAGGAAGTCAAGAAACACCTGGAGTAACAGGCAAATTTGGCCTTGGAGTATAGAATGAAGCAGGGCAAAGGCTAATAGAGTTTTGGTCATAGAAAACACCCTCTTCCAACAACACAAGAGAAGATTCTACACATGGACATCACCAGATGGTCAACACCAAAGTCAGATTGATTATATTCTTTGCAGCCAAAGATGGAGAAGCTATATACAGTCAGCAAAAACAAGAGCAGGAGCTGACTGTGGGTCAGATCATGAGCTCCTTATTGCCAAATTCAGACTTAAATTCAGAAAAAAAGTAGGGAAAACCACTAGACCATTCAGGAATGACCTAAATCAAATCCCTTATAATTATACAGTGGAAGTGAGAAATAGATTTAAGAGCTTAAATCTGATAGATAGAATGCCTGATGAACTATGGATGGAGGTTCCTGACATTGTACAGGAGACAGGGATCAAGACCATCCTCATGGAAAAGAAATGCAAAAAAAACCAAAATGTCTCTCTGGGGAGGCCTTACAAATAGCTATGAAAAGAAGAGAAGTGAAAAGCAAAGGAGAAAAGTAAAAATGTAAGCATATGAATACAGAGTTCTAAAGAATAGCAAGAAGAGATAAGAAAGCCTTCCTCAGTGATCAATGCAAAGAAATAGAGGAAAACAACAGAATGGGAAATATTAAAGACATATTCAAGAATATTAGAGATACTAAGGGAAAATTTCATGCAAAGATGGGCTTGATAAAGGACAGAAATGGTATGGATCTAACAGAAGCAGAAGATATTAAGAAGAGGTGACAAAAATACACAGAAGAACCTCCCCCCCCCCCAAAAAAAAGAGAAGATCTTCAAGACCAAGATAATCATGATGGTGTGATCACTCACCTAGAGCCAGACATCCTGGAATGTGAAGTCAAGTGGACCTGAGAAAGCATCACTAAGAACAAAGCTAGTGGAGGTGATGGAACCCCAGTTGAGCTATTTCAAATCCTGAAAGGTGATGCTGTCAAGATGTGGCACTCAATATGCCAGCAAATTTGGAAGACTTACTAGTGGTCACATGACTGGAAAAGGTCAGTTTTCATTCCAATCACAAAGAAAGGCAATGCCAAAGAATGCTCAAACTACCACACAATTGGACTCATCTCACATGCTAGTAAAGTAATGCTCAAAATTCTCCAAGCCAGGCTTCAGCAATACATAAACTGTGAACTTCCAGACGTTCAAGCTGGTTTTAGAAAAGGCAGAGGAACCAGAGATCAAATTGCCAACACCCGCTGGATCATGGAAAAAGCGAGTTCCAGAAAAACATCTATTTCTGTTTTATTGACTATGCCAAAGCTTTTGACTGTGTGGATCACAATAAACTGTGGAAAATTCTGAAAGAGATGGGAATGCCAGACCACCTAACCTGCCTCTTGATAAATCTGTATGCAGGTCAGGGAGCAGCAGTTAGAACTGGACATGGAACAACAGACTGGTTCCAAAGAGGAAAAGGAGTATGTCAAGACTGTATATTGTCAACCTGCTTATTTATCTTCTGTGCAGAGTACATCATGAGAAACGCTGGTCTGGAAGAAGCAGAAGCCGGCATCAAGATTGCCGGGAGAAATATCAATAACCTCAAATATGCAGATAACACCACCCTTATGGCAGAAAGTGAAAAGGAACTAAAACGCTTCTTGATGAAACTGAAAGAGGAGAGTGAAAACATTGGCTTAAAGCTCAACATTCAGAAAACTAAGATCATGGCATCTGGTCCCATCATTTCATGGGAAATAGATGGGGAAACAGTGCCAGACTTTATTTTTGGGGGCATCAAGATCACTGCATATGGTGATTGCAGCCATGAAATTAAAAGACGCTTATTCCTTGGAAGGAAAGTTATGAACAACCTAGATATCATATTCAAAAGCAGAGACATTACTTTGCAAGAAAGGTCCGTCTAGTCAAGGCTATGGTTTTTCTGGTGGTCATGTATGGATGTGAGAGTTGGACTGTGAAGAAGGCTGAGCGCCAAAGAATTGATGCTTTTGAACTGTGGTGTTGGAGAAGACTCTTGAGAGTCCCTTGGACTGCAAGGAGATCCAACCAGTCCATTCTAAAGGAGATCAGCCCTGGGTGTTCTTTGGAAGGAATGATGCTAAAGCTGAAACTCCAGTACTTTGGCCACCTCATGCCAAGAGTTGACTCATTGCAAAAGACTCTGCTGCTGGGAGGTATTGGGGGCAGGAGGCGAAGGGGACAACGGAGCATGAGATGGTTGGATGGCATCACAGACTCGATGGACGTGAGTTTGAGTGAACTCCGGGAGATGGCAATGGACAGGGAGACCTGGTGTGCTGTGATTCATTGGCTCGCAAAGAGTCGGACATGACTGAGAGACTGAACTGAATTGAACTTCTCAGATTTTGGTGTTAGGATGATGGTGCCCTCATAGAATGAGTTTGGAAGTTTACCTTCCTCTGCAATTTTCTGGAAGAGCTCTAATAGGATAGGTGTTAGCTCTTCTCTAAATTTTTGGTAGAATTCAGCTCTGAAGGCGTCTGGACCTTGGCTTTTGTTTCCTGGAAGATTTCTGATTACTGTTTCAATTTCTGTGCTTGTGATGGGTCTGTTAAGATTTTCTGTTTCTTCCTGGTTCAGTTTTGGAAAGTTGTAGTTTTCAAAGAATTTCTCCATTTTTTCCAAGTTGTCCATTTTATTGGCTTATAATTGCTGATAGTAGTCTCTTATGATCCTTTGTATTTCTGTGTTGTCTGTTGTGATTTCTCAATTTTCACTTCAAATTTTATTGATTTGATTTTTCTCCCTTTGTTTCTTGATAAGTCCAGCGAATGGTTTGTCAATTTTGTTGATCATCTCAAATAACCAGCTTTTGGCTTTGTTGATTTTTACTATGCTGTCTTTTGTTTCTTTTGCATTTATTTCTGCCCTAATTTTTAAGATTATTTCTTTCCTTCTAATAACCCTGGGTTCTTCATTTCTTCCTTTTCTAGTTGCTTTATGTGTAGAGTTAGGTATTTATTTGACTTTTTTTCTTATTTCTTGAGGTATGCCTGTGTTGCTATGAACCTTCCCCTTAGCACTGCTTTTACAGTGTCCTACAGGTTTAGATTGTTGTGTTTTCATTTTCATTTATTTCTATACATATTTTGATTTCTTTTTTGACTTCTTCTGTGATTTGTTGGTTATTCAGCAGCATATTGTTCAGCCTCCATATGTTCTAATTTTTAATAGTTTTTCTCCTGTAATTGAGATCTTTTCTTACTGCATTGTGGTCAAAAATGATGCTTGGAATGATTGCAATTTTTTTGAGTTTACTAAAGCTAGATTTATGGCCCATGATGTGATCTATCCTGGAGAAGGTTCCATGTCCACTTGAGAAAAAGTTGAAATTCATTGTTTTGGGGTGAAATGTCCTATAGATATCAGTTAAGTCTGACTGGTCTGTTGTGTCATTTAAAGTTTGTGTTTCGTTGTTAATTTTCTGTTTAGTTGATCTATCCATAGGTGTGAGTGGGGTATTAAAAGTCTGCCAGTATTATTGTTTTATTGTTAATGTCTCCTTTCATACTTGTTAGCATTTGTCTTACATATTGAGGTGCTCCTATGTTGGGTGCATGTATATTCATAATTTTTATATATTCTTCTTGAATTGATCATTTGATCATTATGTAGTATCCTTCTTTGTCTCTTTTCACAACCTTTGTTTTAAATTCTACTTTATCTGGTATGAGTATTGCTACCCCTGCTTTCTTTTGGTCTCTATTTGCATGGAATATCTTTTTCCAGCCTTTCACTTTCAGTCTGTATGTGTCCCTTGTTTTCAGGTGGGTCTCTTGTAGGCAACATATATAGGAGTCTTCTTTTTGTATCCATTCAGCCAGTCTTTTTCTTTTGGTTGGGACATTCAACCCATTTACATTTAAGGTAATTATTGATAAGTATGATCCCATTTCCATTTACTTTATTGTTTTGGATTCGAGTTTATACACCCTTTTTGTGTTTCCTGTCTAGAGAAGATCCTTTAGCATTTGTTGGAGAGCTGGTTTGGTGGTGCTGAATTCTCTCAACTTGTGCTTGTCTGTAAAGCTTTTGATTTCTCCTTCATATTTGAATGAGATCCTTGCTGGGTACAGTAATCTGGGCTGTAGGTTATTTTCTTTCATCACTTTAAGTATTTCCTGCCATTCCCTCCTGGTCTGAAGAGTTTCTATTGAAAGATCAGCTGTTATCCTTATGGGGATCCCCTTGTGTGATATTTGTTGTTTTTCCCTTGCTGCTTTTAATATTTGTTCTTTGTGTTTGATTTTGTTAATTTGATTAATATGTGTCTTGGGGTGTTTTGCCTTGGGTTTATCCTGTTTGGGACTCTCTGGGTTTCTTGGACTTGAGTGGCTATTTCCTTCCCCATTTTAGGGAAGTTTTCAACTATTATCTTCTCAAGTATTTTCTCATGGTCTTTCTTTTTGTCTTCTTATTCTGGGACTCCTATGATTCGAATGTTGGGGCGTTTAACATTGTCCCAGTGGTCTCTGAGATTGTCCTCATTTCTTTTAATTCACTTTTCTTTTTTCCTCTCTGATTCATTTATTTCTACTATTCTATCTTCTACCTCACTAATCCTATCTTTTGCCACTGTTATTCTACTATTTTTTCCCTCCAAAGAGTTTTCGATATAATTTATTGCATTATTCATTATATATTGACTCTTTTTTATTTTTTCTAGGTCCTTGTTAAACCCTTCTTGCATCTTCTCAATCCTTGTCTCCAGGCTATTTATCTGTGATTCCATTTTGTTTTCAAGATTTTGAATCATTTTCACTATCTTTATTTGGAATTCTTGATCAGGTAGATTCCCTATCTCTTCCTTTTTTTGTTTGGTTTGGTGGGCATTTATCCTGTTCCTTTACCTGCTGGGTATTCCTCTGTCTCTTCATCTTGTTTTTATTGCTGTGTTTGGAGTGGCCTTTCTGTATTCTGGCAGTTTGTGGAGTTCTCTTTATTGCGGAGTTTCCTCACTCTGCGTGGGTTTGTATGGGTGGCTTGTCAAGGTTTCCTGGTTCGGGATGCTTGTGTCCGTGTTCTGGTGGGTGGAGCAGAATATCTTCTCTCTAGAGTGCAATGAAGTGTTCAATAATGAGTTATGAGATGTCAATGGGTTTGGGGTGACTTTGGGCAGCCTGTATACTGAAGCTCAGGGCTGTATTCCTGTGTTGCTGGAGAATTTGCATGATATGTCTTGCTTTGGAACTTGTTGGCCCTTGGGTGGTGCTTGGTTTCAGTGTAGGTATGGAGGCATTTGATGAGCTCCTGTCGATTAATGTTACCTGGAGTCAGGAGTTTTCTGGTGTTCTCAGGATTTGGACTTAAGCCTCCTACCTCTGGTTTCAGTCTTGTTTTTACAGTAGCCTCAAGTCTTCTCCATCTATACAGCACCATTGACAAAACATATAGGTTAAAGATGAAAAGTTTCTCCACAGTGAGGGACACCCAGAGAGGTTCACAGTGTTACATGGATAAGAGAAGTGGGAAGAGGGAGATAGAGGTGACTCGGATGAGATGAAGTTTTATCAAAAGAGGAGAGAGCAAGCTAGCCATTAATCACTGCCTTTTGTGTGCTCCACAGTCTGGACTGCTCAGAGATGTTCACAGAGTTATACAAAGAAGGGAAGATGGAGGAAGGAGACAGAGGTGGCCAGGAGGATAAAGGGGGAAATCAAAAGAGAGACAGATCCAGCCAGTAATCAGTTCCCTAAGTGTCCTCCACCATCCGGAACACACAAAGAGATTCACAGAGTTTGGTAGAGAAGAGAAGGGGGAGGGAGGAGAGAGAGGCAACCTGGTCGAGAAAAAGGAAAGTCCAAAGGGGGAGAGAGCAGTCAAGCCAGTATTCTCACTCCCAAGTAAACATGGGTACTGAAGATTGGGTTCTTAAACGTACAAAATTGATAACAAATACCAAAAAGCAAAGAGTAAAAATCTAAAGTAGAGGTTGGATTTTCAAAAATACTATATTAAAGAAAAAAAAAAAACAAGCAAACAAAGTCACAAAAATTATAATATATTTGTATATGTATATATGAAGTTTGCTTTAAAAAATAGGGTCTCTCTTTTTTTGCAAGATAATAGTAGGTTATAAAAATGAAAATTAAAGGAGTAATAGAGGACTTAAAATTAAAAAAAATAAAAAGTAAGAGTGGTAGTAAAAATCATAAAAATATGTCTAGAACAGTCTCTGGTGTTGTTGTGGGCAGTGTGGGGTCAGCTCAGTTTCGGATAGTTCCTTGATCTGGCTTATATTTCTCAAGATCTATAGTCCCCTTCCTATGTATTTGGTACTAACTACAGGGTTTTAATCTATTGCACCTGTCATGTCCAAGGCGATTCCCTCTGTTTTAGCTTCTGTTTGGTGGTCTCTTCAGTGTCTAATTTCTGTCCTGACACAAGGGGGCGGTGGTGGACACTTTTTTAGGCTCACTTGTTTAATCGTGCTGTGAGGAGGGAGGGACGCTGCAAACAAATAACACTGGCGTGTGCTTGCAGTGACTCGGCCACACTGGGTTTGCCCCCGCTCACGGCGTGTGTGTTTTCCCTGTCTACACTGCTCAGGCTCTAGGTTGCTCTGCCAGGAACTGTCTGAGGCCAGCCCTTGGTTGTGTGCACTTCCTAGGTCTAAGCCACTCAGGATCAGGTACTCGGGTAGTCCTCAGAGGCACAGACTCAGTTGGGCCTGTGTTTTGTGCCCTTCCTAGGTCTGAGCAGCCAGGTGACCAGGTCTTTGGCGAGAGTGGTCACTGTGACTTATCACCTCCCCCATCCCTGCCACTCAGTTTACTGGGTGTACAACTGGCGCACCTTCTCAGGTGGATGTTGACCATCCAGAATCCCAAGAAGTCTTAGTTAGCAATGAAACCTGCTTTCAGTTTGATAGATAATGCCTCTCTGGGGCCGTGGTTTCCCCCTTCCAGCTCTGGCTGCCTGTCACCGGAGGGGGTTGGTCTGTAGCCGGCTAGCTCTGCTCAGTCCTTTGTTCTGTGAGTGGGCCTGAAAGTGTCTTAGGTTAGGTCTTTTCCCATAGCTTTAGTCAGTCCTTTGTTCTGTGAGCGGGTCTGGTGGTGTCTTAGGTTAGGGCTTTTTGCATGATAGCTATCCCACAGTTTGGTTTGCTAGCCCAAGTTAGTTCCCTCAGATTGCCCTCGGGGCGTTCAGGCCCGGTCCTTACTCTAAGCAATGCAGCCCGTGCCTCCCTTCCAGCCCCCACTTGCTAGTGGCAGATGCAAGCGTCTGCACTGCTTATCCTCTGGGGGAGTTACCGTTGGGCTCGTAATCTATGGGTTTTAATAATTTATTTATTTTTCCTCCCAGTTATATTGCCCTCTGTAGTTCCAACGCTCACCACAGAGCAGTGAGAGTGTTTCCTGGTGTTTGGAAACTTCTCTTTTTTAAGACTCCTTTCCCGGAATGGAGCTCCATCCCTACCTCTTTTGTCTTTTATATTTTTCCCTACCTCCTTTTGAAGACAATGGGCTACTTTTCTTGGTGCCTGATGTCCTCTGCCAGCATTCAGAAGTTGTTTTGTGGAATTTACTCAGCGTTCAAATTTTCTTTTGATTAATTTGTGGGGGATAAAGTGGTTTCCTTGTCCTATTCCTCCACCATCTTAGGACTGCCTCTGTTGCTGCTTTTTAATATCATTTTTTTTTCCATCTCTTTACCTTTGAAACTACTTTCCCTCTTCAAAAGCTATTGCAAATGTAACTGTGTCGCTGATGTTTCTCCAGAGCCACACCCCCACCACAAAAATTATTGCTCCTCCTGCAAAGGATGGGGTGGATATGGAGATGTCTCAATCCTGGGGTAGGGGTGTAGTATGATCACTGTGATTGGACTGCTGAGATGCTGCTAGAAGATGGGTTCTAATTTTTGCATTGACGTTTTGCAGTTGTTTATTGGCTTGAGTTAAAATTAACCCAGGAACTAGCAGCTGGCAAAAAAATTTGGGGAAGTAGTCCACATTTCAGGCCCTCCATGAGTTAAAGCAGTGGTTTCCAAACTGTGCAAATTGGGGGTATTTAAAAAGTGATACCTGGACTCCATCCCCCAGATATTCTGACTTAATTTTATGAAGTGTAACCTGGGAATGAGTATTTTCAAAACTTCCTTAGGGAATTTTAATGTGCATTGGTGTTTGAGAACTTTTTTAATTAGAGTGAGAGAAATAGATTTAACACAGTTTGGGGAGACTGTCAGTCATATCAGACTTCCCTGGTGGCTCAGACGGTAAAGCGTCTGTCTACAATGCAGGAGACCTGGGTTCGATCCCTGGGTCAGGAAGATCCGCTGGAGAAGGAAATGGCAATCCACTCCAGTACTATTGCCTGGAAAATCCCACGGACAGAGGAGCCTGGTAGGCTACAGTCCATGGGGCCGCAAAGAGTCGGACACGACTGAGCAACGTTCCTGTCAGTCATATCAGGGAAGCAGGCTTGAGATGAGAAGGGGAAATGAATTGGTTCCCAATACTCTCCTCTGTAAAGACAATTGTAGGGAAGAGGGATTGGTAGCATTGAGGAAGAAATCTAATTGTTATGTACTTGAAGGTGAGTTAGGGCTTCCCTGATAGCTCAGTTGGTAAAGAGTCCACCTGCAATGTAGGAGACCCTAGTTCAATTCCTGGGTCAGAAGATCCCCTGGAGAAGGTATAGGCTATGCACTCCAGTATTCTTGGGCTTCCCCTGTTGCTCAGCTGGTAAAGAATCCGCCTGCAATGGGGGAGACCTGGGTTCGATCCCTGGGTTGGAAAGATCCCCTGGAGAACAGAAAGGCAACCCACTCCAGTATTCTGGCCTGGAGAATTCCATGGACTGTATAGTCCATGGGGTCACAAAGAGTCAGACACAACTCAGCAAGTCTGACTTTCACTGACTGCCTGAGGGTGAGTTATATAAAGGTAGATCATAATGCACATGCTGGGTTAGGAGGCACTGTTATAGCTTGTGAGTGGTAGATTTGAAGCTAGGATTTAAACCCAGAAATACCAAATGCATGTGATTCCCAGCACATATTTTTATATTTTCCACCAGTTATCAAATTTAATATTCATTAGAGTCCCTGGAAATATTTTTAAAAACACAATTCCTTGGACCCTAATTCCCTAACAAATATTTGTGCATGTGGTAGCTGTTGTTTTTAGCAACAGAAGCATTCTGCCTTTTGTTTTCCAGCAAAACTGACCTTAAACTTTGATATATAAAACAGGTAAAAGCAGAGTTGATTTTCTTCAAGCAGAAGTTTGAGAGTTCAGCTTAAACCACTATGTAATTTTTTCTTCACCCAACCCATCCTCTCAGAGAAGTCCTTGAGGCTTCTCCTTCCCATTTGAAATAGACTTCATGAATCCTTACACAATTTTAAAATATAATTCTAGAAAAATAGCCTATAAAAATACTTGCAAAATTGTGGAAGAGTAAACATATGGGAGTATTCACTCACCACTGTGAAAATGAAAACATTTTTACAGATAATGAAAATGTCAGTCAATGTAGGTCAAATCATTTATGGTAATTAAGATAACTGATGGTTACTGAGGACTTAGTTTTGACCAAGCACTGGATACTTTGTGTCTGTTATCGCATTTGTCCCTCTCAACAGCTGTACAAATTAGTGTCAATGCAAAAATTGCAACAGGCAAAGTTAAATAGGCAGTGAAGACTTTATTTAAGGTTATTGCAACAAGAAATCAGAACTCAGTCTGAACTCAATACTGTTCTAAGGATAGGGGGGTGTAGTATAAACTCTGGAATAAACTAGTGGAAAAGTACTAGAGGGCATTAGTGGGGACTCATAGGCCATCTGTGTTTACTAATTGGCTTTATATGGAGGAAAACTAAATTCATATGTTTATGACAGGAGATAGGATAATTGATTGAGCAAGACATACACCAAAGTTAAGCTCCCCCTCTCCCACAGAGATTGGGAGGAAACAGTGCTATGTTTCTTGATGATTACATTTTTTACTGGAGTATAGTTGGTTTACACTGTCATGTCAGTTTCTTTTGTACAGCAAAGTGAATCAGCTATAAGTATTCATATATCCCCTATTTTTTTTTATTTCCTTCCCATTTTGCTCACCACAGATCATTGAGTAGAATTCCCTGTGCTATATAGTAAGTGCTCATTAGCTATCTATTTTGTACATAGTATCAATAGTGTATGTAGGTCAACCCCAATTTCCCAATTCATCCCACACCTCCTTCTTTTCCCTTTGGTATCCATATGTTTGTTTTCTACATCTGCGTCTCTATTTCTGTTTTGCAAATAAGTTAATCTTATGATTACATTTTAAAGGGATGGATTCTTGAGAAAGACATACCTGGGTTGTAAAACTGGCAAAAGACTTTTAGAAAGATTTATATCTCAGAGGAGCTGAGAAATAATTTGTAAGTTCTCTAAAGTAAATGACCTTAAAAAAGGAAGGTTAAGGGTCTAGAATCAGGAAGAAGCCTGTATAAAGTATAGTTAAACTCTTCAGTTCAGTCCAGTCTCTCAGTCGTGTCTGACTCTTTGCTACCCCATGAATTGCAGCATGCCAGGCCTCCCTGTCCATCACCAACTCCCGGAGTTCACACAGACTCATGTCCATCAAGTCAGTGATGGCATCCAGCCATCTCATCCTTTGTCGTCCCCTTCTCCTCCTGCCCCCAATCCCTCCCAGAATCAGAGTCTTTTCCAATGAGTCAACACTTTGCATGAAGTGGCCAAAGTATTGGAGTTTCAGCTTTAGCATCAGTCTTTCCAAAGTACACCCAGGGCTGATCTCCTTTAGTATGGACTGGTTCAATATCCTTGGAGTCCAAGGAACTCTCAACAGTCGTCTCCAATACCACAGTTCAAAAGCATCAATTCTTCGGCACTCAGCTTTCTTCATAGTTCAACTCTCACATTCATACATGATGACAATAAAAACCATAGCCTTGACTAGACGGACGTTTGTTGGCAAAGTAATGTCTGCTTTTCAATACGCTATCTAGGTTGGTCATAATTTTCCTTCCAAGGAGTAAACATCTTTTAATTTCATGGTTGCAATCACCATCTGCAGTGATTTTGGAGCCCCCTCCCCAAAATAAAGTCTGACACTGTTTCCACTGTTTGCCCATCTATTTTCCATGAAGTCATGGGACCAGATGACATTATCTTCGTTTTCTGAATGTTGAGCTTTAAGCCAACTTTTTCACTCTCCTCTTTCACTTTCATCAAGAGGCTTTTTAGCTCCTCTTCACTTTCTGCCATAAGAGTGGTGCCATCTGCATATTTCAGGTTATTGATATTTTTCCCGGAAATCTTGATTCCACCTTGTGCTTCTTCCAGCCCAGCGTTTCTCATGATGTACTCTGCATATAAGTTAAATAAGCAAGGTGACAATATACAGCCTTGACGTACTCTATTTCCTATTTGGAACCAGTCTGTTGTTCCATGTCCAGTTCTAACTGTTGCTTCCTGACCTGCATACAGATTTCTCAAGAGGCAGGTCAGGTGGTCTGGTATTCCCGTCTCTTTCAGACTTTTCCACAGTTTATTGTGATCCACACAGTCAAAGCCTTCAGCATAGTCAATAAAGCAGAAATGGATGTCTTTCTGGAACTCTCTTGCTATTTCCATGATCCAGTGGATGTTGGCAATTTGATCTCTGGTTCCTCTGCCTTTTCTAAAACCAGCTTGAACATCAGGAAGTTTACGGTTCACATATTGCTGAAGCCTGGCTTGGAGAATTTTGAGCATTACTTTACTAGCATGTGAGATGAGTCCAATTGTGTGGTAGTTTGAGCATTCTTTGGCATTACCTTTCTTTGGGATTGCCATGAAAACTGACCTTTTCCAGTCCTGTGGCCACTGCTGAGTTTTCCAAATTTTCTGGCATATTGAGTGCAGCACTTTCACAGCATCATCTCTCAGGATTTGAAACAGCTCAACTGGGGTTCCATCACCTCCAATAGCTTTGTTCGTAGTGATGCTTTCTCAGGCCCACTTGACTTCACATTCCAGGATGTCTGGCTCTAGGTGAGTGATCACACCATCGTGATTATCTTGTTTGTGAATATCTTTTTTGTACAGTTCTTCTGTGTTTTTTTGCCACCTCTTCTTAATATCTTCTGCTTCTATTAGGTCCATACCATTTCTGTAGTTAAGCTGAGGGAACGTTAATGCCATCATGGTCAGTAGATACTATTATATTATTGCCATTTTACAGATGAAGAAATCGAGATTTAGAGAAAGCAAGTGTCTTGTTCAAGATTACTCTACTAGCTATCCTCTGAGTCAGATCAAACTTCATCTTTGACTCAAGTAACAGCAAGTTTAAACACTTTGTGATGCTGCCTCACCATCCAGATAATGATATATCACGGAGATTTTAAAAGCATAAGGTAGATCTCTATGTACGGACATACAAAGATGTCCTCAAAAAGGTTAAAGTTTTAATTATGTGGAACATTTAATTATTGTTTTGGTCAAAAAGACAATGATAACAATTGAATGAAGAAACCATAAAAAGTCAATTTCTCTCCCTTTCTTTCTCTCCACCCTTCGTCCCCTTTTTAAAATCCAAAGTGAAAGATATCAAACAAGAAAAATAAACTTTGATTACCTCAACAAGTTTGGACATGGGAAGATTTTCACACAATTCCAAATCATTTAGTTTTCTTCGTCTTCTGTTTGAACATATATGTTTTGTTTTTGTACTTAAGGAGGCAGAAAAAAAAATGGGAAAGTTGAGATGGGGAAGGAAAGAGATAAGGGAGAGGAAAGGAATTGTAGTAAACAGGAAAAAAAAGAATAACTTGTTTTAAAGTAACAGAACAGGAGAGAGGAAAATAAGAGAGCAATGGAAAGGAATGAAGAAAAGAGAGGGAAAGAGAGAGGGGAAAAGAAAGGGACTAAGAGACAGGGATAAAAGAGGAAGAGAGAAATAAGAGAAATTGTAAAATGGCAAAATAAAAAAAAGATAATGAAGAGTAGCATAGGGAAGAAAGAATAAAATAAAAAGAAAGAAAGGGAATGAAAAATATGGGAAAAAAGAAAAATAACAAAATAATGAAAGAAAGAGGAAAGAAGTTGGCACAAAAGAATGGCAACACACTCCAGCATTCTAGCCTGGAGAATCTCATGGATAGAGGGGCCTGGGGGCCTACAGTCCATGGGGTCTCAAAGAATCAGACACAACTCAGCAACTAAGATTTAAGTCCATTACCACAGGCTTAGGGTTTGAGTATGGAAAGTAGAATAGTTTCCTTCAAATGCTGATGTTCTGTTGACCTAAGGGTGAATGGGGACCTAGTTGGTGAGGCCTCCTTGTGTGTCTCAAGCACTCTTGATTCTAGTGGAAGAACATTTAGAGCAGGTGCCAGGTGTGAGTAGGGCTCTGTGATGACTTTATATGATGTAAATGTTTTTCTCCTAATAATAAGAAATAAATAGATCACCAGTCCAGGTTCAATGCATGAGACAGGGTGCTCAGGGCTGGTGCACTTGGACAACCCTTTAGGGATGGGATGGGGAGGGAGGTGGGAGGGAGGTTCAGGATAGGGGGCACATGTACACCCATGGCTGATTCGCATGAATGTATGCCAAAAACCACTACAATATTGTAAAGTAATTAGCCTTCAATTAAAATAAATGAATTAATTTACAAAAAAAAAAAATCTGATCTACTCAGAAAAATCTTCTTGCTCCTAACAGGAATTTATGGTTCATAGCTTTTCTTTTTCTTGTTGATTTATGTAAGTGTTATTGTCTTCTCTAGCTGAAGGTCACCTCAGCAGAAACTTTGGTCCATCTGCTTTTATTATTTTCATCTAGAGGGCAGAGGTTTAGAAATTATTTTCAAAAGTTTTTGTATGTTTACTAGAAAAAAAAAATTGAAAAGGGAAAACAAAACATATTTTTAAAGCAGTGTTTTGAAGTAATTACATAAAACAGCAGTTTTTCTCTCTCACAAACAAAAACCCTGCCTCTGCTTTTGTCTTAGAAACAAATAACATTTGTCTTACCTGACTCTTCCTCCACATTCTCATAACTGGTAACAACAACAAAAATCCGGTGACTTGCTGTGTGTGTGTGTGTGTGTGTGTGATCAGTTGTGTCTGATTCTTTACAACCCCATGGACTGACAGGCTCCTCTATCCATGGAAATTTCTAAGCAAGACTACTGGAATGAGTTGCCATTTCCTATTCCAGGGAATCTTCCGAATCCAGTGGTCAAACCCTTGTCTCTTGCATCTCCTTCATTGGCAGGTGGATTCTTTACCATTGTGCCACCAGGGAAATATGTGGCTTGTTGCTTCTGTCTATAGTGTCCATTCTCATTTTATTTAAGGCTAAGTTCATTATAGAATGAGGTATCCCTAAAGAAAAGTTCTGTAGCTGTAAAATACACCTTTCATGATGAAAAATATTTATGTACATATAGGTTGATATATTTCATTGTGTTCTCCCTCACTTTTCTCTGCTTATAGCCTGGAGAATATGGTTTTTTAAGCCACAGTTATTAAGAAGGAAGGTTGCTTAAATAGCTTTGCTCTCAACTCAAAGTCAGGGAGTGCCCACCAGGTACAGGTTTATTTTATAACAGTCCCTCAAAGGTGTACTTTTGTTTGGAAATTTATGAAGACTATGAAAGGATTTGTTGGGAACGACTATAAAGCAGTGATTCTCAAAACTGACCTTGTATTTGAATCAACCTTGGGAGCTTGTTATAAGATTCCCAGACCTCACATGGTTCTTGTTTCACACAGCTAGTATTTTTTTTATTGCTTTAGTATTCTTATTACTAGGTCTTACAGCTTGCTTATGGAGGCTTAGGTTTTACATTCTTAGCAATCAATATTTATTGAAGGGTGTGAGTCATCTCAGTATTCCATATAGCAGCACTGTTCAACAGAATTCTAATACAACATATGTAATTTTATATTTTCTAATCAGTTCAGTTCAGTTCAGTCGCTCAGTCGTGTCCGACTCTTTGCGACCCCATGAATCGCAGCACGCCAGGCCTCCCTGTCCATAACCAACTCCCAGAGTTCACACAGACTCACGTCCATCGAGCCAGTGATGCCATCCAGCCATCTCATCCTCTGTTGTCCCCTTATTCTCCTGCCCCCAATCCCTCCTAGCATCAAAGTCTTTTCCAATGAGTCAACTCTTCGCATGAGGTGGCCAAAGTACTGGTTAATAGTTTCATTTAAAAAGGTGAAATCAATTTTAATAATTTTAGTTAACCCAATATAACCAGAATTTTATCATTTCATCAAGCAATAAATATAAAATATTTATTAATAATATAGTTTCCTTTTTTTGTTCATACTAGTCTTTAAAAACCAGTGTATATGTTATTCTTATGGCTTATCTCAGTTTGGACTAGCCACATTTCAGATGTTCAGTAGCCAAATATGGAAACAATCTACTATACTAGTGCAGATGCAGGAGACTGTGGTTGTGGTTTTAATCTGATTGCTTCAGAACTTCATCTATATTTTCTTAATGTGCCACACTGTATCAGGGTGCAGTTTAATGGTGGCTGAGATGAAAAAGGTCCTTCATGGTGCATGATAATAGTTACCAGATCATTCCATGTACAGTGCTACTAACAGTAACTCTTCTGTTTTCTGTTTATTCATTCTTGCCCACATTATGTGGGTTACACAAGCAATTCTCTACAGTATATATTGGATACACTGTAAAAAAAAAAAGTTGATTTCCAAGACTGAGTCCATTTATAATATGGGATATGTAGGTTTAACATCAGAGAGTCATGACCAGCTGAATAGTCATCTGTGAATAGAAGCAGCATTAGGTGAGAAATATGATCCAAGGAGGCACAAAAATGGAGTAACAGAACATATAAACAATATATAAGAGAAAATGAACATAAAGATACATATATGCAAATATATATGTTAATATATATGTGTATGACAATGGATATACATGCTTAAAATCATTGGATTCAAAGAAAGCGTAGTCTGCTTATTGTTTTTATAAATTAAAGAATGAATTTCATTGTAAACCCAGTGACTTATATAGATGTCAGATATTATAATAAGCAAGCAGCAAACTCAAACCATATGTTTTGGCATTTCAGAAGCTTAATTTGATGTATTATAATAGTTCCCAGTTAGGAAGAGTCACTCATACAAAATATTACTTATTTATAAATAAACCAACATGACTGACCAAAACTTTGGGAGTAAGAGGAATACACAGACTAAATATAATCATGCCAAATTGTAATTCATGAGGATCTTGTAATTGAATCTCAAGCAAATTACACTGTTCAACAATAGTGATACCAAACTATGAGTAGGCAGAAGACAGAACAGACAAAATTTTCAGAGAAATTACTCGAATGAGAAAGAATAAGAAATTCCATCAAACAGCCAGAGACACTTTTACAGTAGACTATAAAAAAATAATCAAGGGAAAACTATAAGTATTTCAGTTTGGGTGCTTTTGGTTGATATTTAACAGAAAATTCAACTTAAATTGTTTTATACAATGAAAAAAAATATGTTGGCAAGATGTTGTTGGAAAAGTCTAGGGGCAGGAATTCAGGCAGTTTAATCAGGTGTCTAACTCAGTTTCTCTGGTATTTTTTCATCCCTGCTCTCCTCCAGGTGTTGTGATTTTTTTTTCAGACTGTTCTTACTGTAGCAAAATGGCTGGAGCAGTTAGAGAATTTACATCAGTACACTACACATTTATACAAAATTCCTGTGCTAAATTCTGAACCAATCCAAACCAATGTGGTGGTCAGTAGAATATCATATATTCTACTTTATTCTACCATATATTCTTGCTTTGAATCAGGATTATTGACTATCCATAGTTTGGTATTGCAGGAGGTGAGATTGTGCTAATTGGATTATGCTTCTCAGGGCTCACCATTTTAAGGAGAGTCAGTCCCACCCAAATTACATGACCATCACATAATGAGAGAAGGATGAAATGGATACTGTGGAGACAAACAAGTATCCACTTTAATGCAATATAGGAAAAAATTCCCTGAATAAATATATCTGAGAATCCAGCCAAAGAAAATTTAAATTAACCCCAATCTGATCTAACCAAAGAAGAAAGTTGGCTTTTATCAACATGATGAGCAAATGCCTAAGCCCTTTGTAAATAAGTAGACCTTATTACATTTAGGCACAAATACTGTGAAGACTTTGGAAAACCATTCTAAATTAAATTCTAAACTAAATAAATAATAAATCATTAAATATTATCCTTTCATATATACTTAATTAAGCAGGATGTACTAGTACCTATAACATTATTTTGATAAACATTTCACTAGATGAATGTCATTTATTTATTGAGCTTCACCATTTGAAACCATCTGCTCCATTTCATTTCTCCCAAATAAATGTTTCCTATTGGGCAAACTCGGGGAGATAGTGAGAGACACAGAGGTCTGGCATGCTGCAGTCCATGGGGGTCACAAAAAAGTCGGACATGACTTAGTGACTGAACAACAGCAACATTATGTAGATATATATAATATAGAGTTAATAATTATCTTATCAATTTGAGAAATCTAGAAAGACAATTTGGGTAATTTGAGAGCCTTAATGAAATGTCTACCTTTAATGATTTCCATTGAAATCAAATACTGAATGCTGAATGGACCAAGTATATTATTTTCAATTGAAAGCAAATCCTGAATACTGAATCAATCAAGTATATTATTTTTGTAGGATTTTCTTTTGTTTGACCTTTCACTCTGTGTGTGTGTGGTATTAGTTTAGGACAATGAAATCCAAATGATATATAATGCAAGGAATATGTAACTTTGTATGTAGTACCCATAATTAAAAGGTACAAAAGAAAGATTATTTTATTATATAATAATCTAATATTTCCAAAATATTATTTCAATATTAATCAAATGAAAATATTAATGAGATATTGCATCCTTTTTTGTTTTCCTAAGTTTTCAAAATGTGTGTGTTTTGTTATACTGAAGCCAATATCAGTTCAGACCAGCTGCACTTCATGTGTTCAATATCCCCATGAGACTAGTGGCTATTATACTGTATAGGTCAAGATATATTCCTGTTTGTTCTCAAAATCCAGAGGCTGTTATTAGCCAAGAGTACAATGCACCTTGTATTGTATAGCATTTTCTTCACTATAATATCAGGTTTTGCTGCTACTTAAAAATATAGTTCTCTTATTTTTTCCTTATCACATACTTTTATAGTTTATTAATTATATGTGCTAAGTATTTGCTGATTCTTTTTTTAAATTCTAATTTTACCACGTTTTTCTTATTATCTTTTCTTTATTTAGAGTTTATTAGAATGGATGGCAATGACTGCCTTAATTCTGCTTTCTTCTCCCTTTCTACATTAATTTTGTCTGTATTATTTCCTAGATTCTTTAAACTGTTTTCATTAGCTCAAAATCAGCTTTCCTGAGGAATTTATAGTGTTCTTTCCTTTGATGCATACACATTTTCTTAATAAGCACTTAAAATCTAATGACATTTCCAAAATTCCATACTAAGATTGTTCTAAGAAGCATTTTTGTGCCTTGATAATATGATAACCAAAGTAATTAATGCAATTTTATCTTCTTGCAAGGTGAAAGAATTTCCAAAATATCTTTATTTGGATTAAATTAGTTTGTGATTAATATCACTGGGTTATTAGAACATATTTCAAAAACTACTGATATTAAAATAAGATTCATGAAGCACATGTCATAATGTTTTATTTAAAAGACAACAGATAAAAAAAATGCATAGTGTATTCTGTGACCTAATAATGTCCCCATTATTTGCCTCCCTCTCTTCTCATTCCTTCCTGCCATCATTATTTCATTGGAGCAGGCTTGGCAGCAGAAAATGGTAGTTAGAATTGTGAGCTTGAGTCAGACAGTGTTCTGTTCTTATCTCTGCCACTCATTAGCTGTGTGACCTCAAGCAAGTTTCTTGTTATTAGATTATTTGCTTGTAAATTAGGAATTAATATTATAACTTTAGATATATAACTAAATTTATATCACTGGTTATTGAGAGTTTTAAGTGAAATATTTATGCTTGTACAAACAGCACTCAATAAAGTTCTTTATTATTAATAATAATAACTGTAGTATTTTAAGGTAAATTCTCTTCACTGGAATATATCTGCATATACCTATCTTTACTAGTACAAATTGAAAAGTAATTTTACTTGAAGAAGTATCCAAAACTGTGTGGCAAATAATATGTGTAAACTTAATCACTTTGTATTAGTACAAAATATATTTTAAACATCAATGAACCAAATATTTTAGCCAAGAAGCTAGGAAAAAAAAAATCAAAATGAACCAACAAAAGTAAGAAAGTCAGTTAATATGAAAAGCACTCCCAAGAAAGCTGTGGTACATATACATAATGGAGTATTATTCAGCCATTAAAAAGAATACATTTGAATCAGTTTTAATGAGGTGGATGAAACTGGAGCCTATTATACAGAGTGAAGTAAGCCAGAAAGAAAAACAATACAGTATACTAACGTATATATATAGAATTTAGAAAGATGGCAACTATAATATTGTATGCGAAACAGCAAAAGAGACACAGATGTATAGAACAGTCTTTTGGACTTTGTGGGAGAGAGAGAGGGTGGGATGATTTGGGAGAATAGTGTTGAAACATGTATAATATCATATATGAAACGAATCACCAGTCCAGGTTTGATGCATGATACTGGATGCTTGGGGCTGGTGCACTGGGACAACCCAGAGAGATGGTATGGGGACGGAGGAAGGAGAGAGGTTCAGGATGGGGAACACGTGTATACCTGTGGCGGATTCATGTTGATGTATGACAAAACCAATACAATATTGTAAAGTAAACAGCCTCCAATTAAAATAAATAAATTTATATTAAAAAAAAAATTAAACCAAAGTCAGTAGTAGTTTCTGTGAAAGTAAAATCACCCATCACAGGTCTAACTCAGAAAATAATGAAAATAACACAAATTTGAATTAGGTTGAAAAATTAGGATATGAAGAATTTAAAAACTGAGAAAATATTATGCAAAATTTTATATAAAAATTTTTGCAAATCTAGATTAACTAAAATTATAAAAAATAAATTACATAAGTTAAAAAAGTTACTCAAGAAGAGGCATAACATACAACTTGAATTGACCAAAAGTAAAAAAAAGAAGAAAAATATAAAAGTCATGCTATATGTATGTATATTTGTTCTTAGCCTTGTCTTACTCATTGCGACCCTATGGACTGTAGCCTGCCAGGCTCCTAGCTCCATGGGATTTTCCAGGCAAGAATACTGGAATAGGTTGCCATTTATTAATAGCTAACAGACAATCGCTGGTTTTAGAAAAGGCAGAGTAACCAAATTGCCAACATCCACTGGATCATGGAAAACAGCAAGAGAGTTCCAGAAAAACATCTATTTCTGCTTTATTGACTATGCCAAAGCCTTTGACTGTGTGGATCACAATAAACTGTGGAAAATTCTGAAAGAGATGGGAATACCAGACCACCTGACCTGCCTCTTGAGAAATCTGTATGCAGGTCAGGAAGCAACAGTTAGAACTGGACATGGAACAAAAGACTGGTTCCAAATAGGAAAAGGAGTACGTCAAGGCTGTATATTGTCACCCTGCTTATTTAACTTCTATGCAGAGTACATCATGAGAAACGCCGGACTGGAAGAAACACAAGCTGGAATCAAGATTGCCAGGAGAAATATCAATAACCTCAGATATGCAGATGACACCACCCTTATGGCAGAAAGTGAAGAGGAGCTAAAAAGTCTCTTGATGAAAGTGAAAGTGAAGAGTGAAAAAGTTGGCTTAAAGCTCAACATTCAGAAAACGAAGATCATGGCATCTGGTCCCATGACTTCATGGGAAATAGATGGGGAAACAGTGGAAACAGTGTTAGATTTTACTTTTTTGGGCTCCAAAATCACTGCAGATGGTGACCACAGCCATGAAATTAAATGACACTTACTCCTTGGAAGAAAAGTTATGACCAATTTAGATAGCATATTCAAAAGCAGAGACATTACTTTGCCGACTAAGGTCCATTTAGTCAAGGCTATGGTTTTTCCTGTGGTCATATATGGATGTGAGAGTTGGACTGTGAAGAAGGCTGAGCAATGAAGAATTGATGCTTTTGAACTTTGGTGTTGGAGAAGACTCCTGAGAGTCCCTTGGACTGGAGGGAGATCCAACCAATCCGTTCTGAAGGAGATCAGCCCTGGGATTTCTTTGGAAGGAATGATGCTAAAGCTGAAACTCCAGTACTTTGGCCACCTCATGCCAAGAGTTGACTCATTGGAAAAGACTCTGATGCTGGGAGGGATTGGGGGCAGGAGGAGAAGGGGACGACAGAGGATGAGATGGCTGGATGGAATCACTGACTCAACGGACATGAGTCTGAGTGAACTCCGGGAGTTGGTGATGGACAGGGAGGCCTGGCGTGCTGCAATTCATGGGGTCGCAAAGAGTCAGACACGACTGAGCGACTGAACTGAAGTGAACTGAAGGGGAAGAAAATCCCTGCCTTCAGGGAGTTTTCATTCTAAATGTTCCCGTTTTATATATAAGCTTAGAAAGATTTCAGTTTAAACTCACAAATATAAGCAATTATCTAATTACATATTTTAATTTAGAATTACAAATGGACACTTTAAACAAATTGTTAACACTTAAAATGCCAAAATATAAACATGATTTGTCAAAAATTTTGATACTATGGCCTTGGTTTTCTTAAAAATTTCAGTACTGAATTCTCAAACTCAGGCTCTAAAATATGCTCAATTATTGATAAAATTAATTCCAGATGAGGTACTTCAAATCTTAAATGCTGTGAAAGTGCTATATTCAATATGTCAACAAATTTGGAAAATTCAGCAGTGGTCACAGGACTGGAAAAGGTCAGTTTTCATTCCAATCCCAAAGAAAGGCAATGCCAAAAAATGTTCAAATTATAGCACAATTGCTCTCCTCTCATATGCTAGCAAAGTAATGGTTAACATTCTACAAGCTAGACTTCCACAGTAAGTGAATCAAGAACTTCCATATGTTCAATGATTTAGAAAGGGCAGAGGAACCAGAGATCAAATTGCTAACATCCGTTGGATCATAGAAAAAACAAAAGAATTCCAGAAAAAAACATCTACTTCTGCTTCATTGACTACACTAAAGCCTTTGACTGTGTGGATCACAACAAACTGTGAAAAATTCAAGAGATGGGAATACCAGACCACCATAACTGCCTCCTGAGAAATCTGTACACAGGTCAAGAAGCAACAGTCAGAACTGGATGTGGAACAATGGACTCGTTCCAGATTGGGAAAGGAGTGCATCAAGGCTGTATATTGTCACCCTGCTTATTTAAATTTTATGCAGAGTACATCATGTGAAATGCCGGGCTGGATGAAGCACAAGCTGGAATCAAGATTGCAAGGAGAAATATCAATAACCTCAGACATGCAGATGACACCACCTTTATTGCAGAAAGCAAAGAGGAACTGGAGAGCATTTTTATGAAAGTGAAAGAGAAGAATGAAAAAGATGGCTTAAAACTCAACATTCAGAAAAGTAAGAGCATGGCATTTAGTCCCATCACTTCATGGTAAAAAGATGAGGAAACAATGGAAACAGTGAGAAACTTTATTTCTTGGGGTCCAAAGTCACTGCAAATGGTGACTCTAGCCATGAAATTAAAAGACGCTTGCTCCTTGGATGAAAAACTATGACCAACCTAGACAGCATATTTAAAAGTAGAGACATTACTTTACTAACAAAGCTCCATCTAGTCAAAGCTATGATGTTTCCATTAGTCCTGTGTGAATGTGAGATTTGGACAATAGAGAAAGCTGAGCACCAAAGAATTGATGTTGTGAACTGTAGTGTTGGAGAAGACTCTTTGAATCCATTGGACAGCGAGGAGATCAAACCAGTCAATCCTAAAAGGAATCACTCCTGAATATTCATCAGAAGGACTGAAGTTGAAGCTCCATTACTTTGACCATATGATTTGAAGAACTGACTCATTGGAAATGACCCTGATGCTGGTTAAGAGTGACATCAGGAGAAGGGGATGACAGAGGATAAGATGGCTGGATGACATCACTGACTTGATGGACATGAGTTTGAACAAGATACAGGCATTGGTGATGGATAGAGAAGCCTTACGTGCTGCAGTCCATAGGATCACAAGGAGTCAGACATGAATGAGTGACTAAACTGAGCTGAACTAATAAAATTAAATTTGTTATCCTAGAATATTTTGAGAGATAACATCACAGATTGTGGTGGTTATTTTCACATGTCAACTTGCCTAGGCTATGTGGCAGTTTGTTTGGTTAACCACCAATTTATGTACTGTTGTGTGTGTATATATATATGTTTATATATATATATTCATATATATATGAATGATTAACATTAAATCAGTAGTATTTGAGTAAATAATATTACCCTCCTTCATATGGGTGGGTCTAATCCAATCAATTGAAAACCTTGATAGCAAAGATTGACATTTCTTAAAAATTAAACAATTCAAACCTGCCTTCGTTACCAGCTTGCTATCCTGCCCTGTAGATTTTGGATTCAAGATTGTAGCATTAGCTCTTAACTGAATTTCTTGCTAGCCAGCTTATTTTGCAGGTTTAGGAGGATTTGCCATTCTCCACAATCACATTGGTTAATTTCTTTAAAAAAATCATATACATACATATATGCATATAACATATATATGTGTGTGTATATATGCATATACTATATATGTATACAATATAGGTAAAAATAACATCTAAACTGGGTGTTCATCCAACGTTTATCATTTTTTTTAATTTAACTTCATTTATTTTAATTAGAGTAATTAGAGGCTGATTACTTTACAATATTGTATTGGTTTTGCCATACATCAACATGAATCCGCAACATTGTATACATCATATGTATTAATTTTTGTTTGATATTCAATGAAATTTGATACTCAAAAATTAGATTAATAAAAATAGCTAGTCACCATCTTTGGAACTTTACATGCTACTTAATTTGATCATCAGTCAAATTACTCTTCCTATAAATTTTAATAAGCTTCAGATTTTTTTAATCAGCAGCATACTGTCCTTTACTTAGCCCAGGACAAGACAGATCAGTGCAATTATTAGCCACAAACATATGTCAAGATCCCACAGGTATTTTTATATGAACTTAATTGAATGGGACAGAAATCAATAACAATGGCAAGAAAACTAGACTCAGCGCCTGAAATACAGCACATATCAGTGGAAAGTGACAGGTAAGGAGTGACAGAAAAAGAACATATTATGAACAAAATGCATTCAACCACTAGGAAGCTTGTTCACTGCTCCAGTAACCAGTGTATTCAGTGTTGTTCGCTTGCTAAGCCATGTCTCTTTGAGACGACATAGACTGCAGCAGGCCAGGTTTCCCTGTCCTTCACTATCTCCTGGAATTTTCTCAAACTCATGGCCAATGAGTCAGTGATATTATACAACCATCTCTGTTGCCCCCTTCTCCTGCCCTCAATGTTTCTCAGTATCAGGGTCTTTTCCAATGAGACAGCTCCTCGCATCAGGAAGTCAAACTATGGGACCTTCAGCATCATTCTTTTCAATTAATATTCAAAATTGATTTCCTTTAGGATTGACTGATTTGATCTCCTTGCAGTCTCAAAAGTTTTTTCCAGCACTACAATTCAAAGGTATCAATTATCTGGTGCTCAGCTTTCCTTATGGTCCAACTCTCACATCCATACATGATTACCAGAAAAATCAGTTTTGAGTACATGGACTTTTGTCAGCAAAGTTATATCTCTGATTCTTAATGCACGATCTATGTTTTTCATAATTTTCCTTCCAAGGAGGAAATGTCTTTTAATTTCATGGCTGTAGTCACTGTTCTCAGTGATTTTGAAGCCCAAGAAATAAAGTCTGTCACTGTTTCCATTGTTTCTCCATCTATTTGCCATGAAGTGATCAGACCAGATGCCATGATCTTCGTTTTAAGAATGTTGAGTTTTAAGCCAGCTTTTTCACTCTCCTTTTTCACCCTCCTCAAGAGGCCCTTTAGTTCCTCTTCACTTTCTGCCATTAGATTGGTCATCATCTGCATATCTGAGGTTGTTGGTATTTCTCCTGGCAATCTTGATTCCAGCTTGTATTCATCCAGCCTGGCATTTTGTATGATGCACTCTGCATATAAGTTTAATAAGCAGGGTGACAACATACAATATACTACTGTGGCCAAGAATCCCTTGGAAGAAATGGACTAGTCCTCAGAGTCAACAAAAGAGTTTGAAATGCAGTGCTTGAATGCAATCTCAAAAACGACAGAATTACTTCAGTTCATTTCCAAGGCAAACTATTCATCCAAGTATATTCAACAGAGACCATAATGTACTTGTACATTCCCCATTCCCCACTGTTACTTATCTTCATATTCACCTTAGAGTATGTGAGCAATATTTTCAACGTAGATCACTGTATGTAAGAAGACATATCAAATATCAAGTTATAGAGTAGAAAATATTTTTAAATGTTTATTTATCTATTTTATTTGGAGGATAATTATAATATTGTGATGATTTTTGCCATACATTAACATGAATCGGCCATAGGTATACATGTGCCCACTCCATCCTGAACCCCCCCACTTTTGCTTTAATTTTCTTCCATCCTGCCTTTGAATCCATGTAATTAAATCATTTCTTTATCTCATTAAAAATACCTTAGTAATTCATTGTTGGAAACATAAGTATTAAATTTATCTATGTGCTGTGAGTGTTAACCTAATTGCCCAACCAAGCTTGTTGACTGAAAGACCAACAGATTCTCTGGTGGCATATCACAATCAGTGTACAATTTACAACTGATTTTGTTCATGATTTTCTTTTTTCTTAGAAGCCACCTGTATTTTATCTTCTGATTGTGCTTTTTATGTAAGACACTTGCACATTGCTTATTGAGGTTTTGCAAACATATTATACTCTCCTACTGTTAAAAGTACCACCTAACTGGACTTGGCCATCTAAAGGCATCAAATATAACAATTTCTTTTAATTAAATCTCTGTCATCAAAATAAAGCTTGATTTAGAGGGTAGGGTAATCTCTATATTTGAACTCCTATAATGAGGGGGTAACCACAGCGATTAACTTTTGGTTAGGGACTGTATTTTCATATAGTTGGAAAATGTATCTGGAAACTTTACTAAGGGTCTTAAAGTTGAGAAAAATAATTCTGGAATCTAAATTTTTTCTTAAATACTATGGTAGGATATATTTGATATACTAAGCAATGTTTTGTAACTGCTAGCTTTGGTAGTACCTCTTTAAAAACTCACAGGATGCTTTCTCTTGGGAAAGTAACCAGCATCCTAACAGAGAACAGAATTTACTATAGATGGTAGAAATTAAGGGACTTTAACCTAAGGGACCATTAGTGAATTGTAAGTAGGGCTCAAGGGATAAACAAGGGACATTACAACAATTATAGATAACCAGTTATGGAAAACTACCACCATTCCTAGGAACAACAGGAGGAAATAATCTTGTCAAAACTCAGTACAAAAGGTCATAGTGCAGGAGAATTTCCCAGTGGGAAACTGTTCGTGGGTGAATGCAGCTGTTACCAGAGACATTGTGTCAAAATAGATGTATTTGTTATCTTAGGCTGCCATATCAAAATAACGTACACTGATAAGTGGCTTAAATAATATGATTTCTTTTCTCACATTTCTGGAGGCTGGGAAGTCCAAGATTAAAGTATCAGTCCAAGATTAAGGTGTCTTGGCAAGGCTCTCTTCCTGGCTTGTAGATGGCTACCTTCTTAATGTGCACTCACATAGCCTTTCCTCAGTGTGTGTGCTTAGGGAAAGAGAGAAAAGAGAGAGAAAGTAGAGAGAGAAGAAAGGAAAGGAGAAAAAAGGAGAGGGAAAGAGAGATTTCTTCCTCTTTTTTAAGACCACCAGTCGTACTAGATTAGGACTCCTTTTTTATGACCTCATTTAAGCTTAATTGTCTCCTAAAAGCCCTATCCCCAAATATAGTCACTTTGAGGATTAGGGCTTCAACATATAGATCAGGAGTGGGGGAAGGAGGGGCATAGATCACAATTCAATTTGTAGAAGCAAAGAAGCAGCGAAGAAAAACCAGAACCTCTTCTTCCCTCTGTCCTCCCATCCCTTACCAGCTCCGACTATTATTCAAAACCAACCCCAGGCCAACTGGCAAGAGATTCTAGATGAGCAGTACACAATAGTCAATCTGAGGACACAGAACAAGTAATGGATTACAAATGTGAAGCAGCAAGTAGAGAATTTACAACTCAGCTAATCCATGTGGCATTTTTTGCTTCCTGAAAGGAAAGTTACAACATAAGCTTAGGTTCTGATATTATTCAGAGAAAAACATGGTATATGACAGGGAGAGAGGTTTCTGAAGGCTTGGACAATGGTACTGGACATGGTGAGCAAATATGAAGTTGAGTAAATAAATTATACTGTGACCACTCAGATAGCATTGTCTAAGAATTAATTGGAAACTGAACCAATTACCAAAAACCTGAATTGAAAATCAGACAAGGATAGAACAAGAATAGAATTTTTCTTTAAAAAAATCATAAAACAGAGATTAATCTCGCTTGTAAACAGGGATGTGAAAATCCTAAATAAAATATTAACATATTGAATCCAGAAGTAAATATAAAAACAACCCATTGTTACCAAGTGAGATTTAACTTATTAATGTAAGGTTGGTTAATATTATCACTAAAATCATAAATATTAACAGATTAAAGTAGACGAATTAAACTGTTCATTGTGATAGATAAATAAAATTATTCACTAATGTTCAATGAACATTCATGACTTAAGAAAAATATCCTTTTGAGAATAATGTCAGTAACGTGGCTGAATAACACATCTCTTATCATGTCCACTCCATCAATAACAATTTGCATTCATCCATGAACAAAAATATTCTATTGTAGAATTTGTGAGATCCAGCCCCATACACCAAGGGCCCAAGGAAGAGTCTTGCCCACCCATGTATCAGTGCCAGCTGTAGATACAGCAATGATCTGTAAACTGTCTATAGCTTACAGAGTTCAGTGCCAGGTGTAGATACAGCAATGATCTGTAAACTGTCTATAGCTTCTCCTGGTCATGGTCTGGGAGCCCATGAAGAGAACTGTCTTATACAATCACCGTCAGATGAGAGAATCTGTGTGGAAATACAGGCTTCAAGCAGAGAAATACCAGCACACGTTTGGGGAAAGAAAAAAAAAGTTTGGATGCATTGGGGAGAATAAGAGAAACAATTTGACTTTATATATGTTACTTATCCTTGAAGGAAACACAGATCAGAGCCTTCTTAATCCATGGTTTCTCTCTGTAGGGAAAGTGAGAACGTGTGAGTGAGTGCCTGGCTTTGTCAGCTATGTGGGACATTGCAAAAGAGGCCCACTTTTCTCTCACTCCATCCAATATACGGAACCATGAGCTCCATGACTTGATGTCAGGAAGAAGCTGGGAGACAGGTGGATAAGTAGGTAGGAGGACATTAAAGGCACACAGGTCCTACTAACTGTTGTGGACTTCATAATGAAACCTATTCATGAGCCATTGGGGATGTTTCATCCATGACTCCTCCAAATGGCCCATGAGAACACCAAGCACTCTGTGCACCTCACTCACACCTCCTACCTTATAACTGGCACTCGGTATGTGCTCCTCACTCTGATAAAAGCAAGATTTCGCAGATGGCTATTGAGCACCTGCAGAATGTCAGCCAAAATCCATGGCAAAGGAACTACCCCACATTTGAGCTTTACCTCCACCATTGGGCAAGCAAAAAAGGAGGCTCTCAGTACCAGACCTGGTACATTGCAGCATCGGGAAATGGCATATAAGCTTAAGAAGTCTGCCATAATTAGAAGGAAGAAGCATGGAGCAGGCATATTCACGGAATGTCTGAAGAAGTATCAGAATCCCTAGCAGGGCTGGTGGAAAGTATTTCTATTTTGAAGTTACTAAAGATTGGAGGAGGGGACTTCTACTGTGAATGTGAAGAAAATAACACAAAATTTCAAAGAAAATGAGAAACCAAGGAAACATGATATCAGCAAAGGATCACAATAATCTTCCAGTAACTGAGAAAAAATGAAGACAGTTCCAGAAAAACATCTATTTCTGCTTTATTGACTATGCCAAAGCCTTTGATTGTGTGGATCACAATAAACTATGGAGAATGCTGAAAGAAATGGGAATACCAGACCACCTGACCTGCCTCTTGAGAAACCTATATGCAGGTCAGGAAGCAACAGTTAAAACTGCACATGGAACAACAGACTGGTTTCAAATAGGAAAAGGAGTACGTCAAGGCTCTCTATTGTCACCCTGTTTTTTTTTTTTTTAAACTTATATGCAGAATACATTATCAGAAACGCTGGACTGGAAGAAGCACGAGCTGGAATCAAGATTGCTGGGAGAAACATCAATAGCCTTAGATATGCAGATGACACCACCCTTATGGAAGAAAGTGAAGAGGAACTAAAAAGCCTCTTGATGAAAGTGAAAGAGGAGAGTGAAAAGTTGCCTTAAAGCTCAACATTCTGAAAACGAAGGTCATGGCATCTGGTCCCATCACTTCATGGCATATAGATGGGGAAATAGTGGAAACAGTGTCAGACTTTATTATTTTGGGCTCCAAAATCACTGCATATGGTGACTGCAGCCATGAAATCAAAAGACACTTACTCCTTGGAAGGAAAGTTATGATCAACCTATATAACATATTCAAAAGCAGAAACATTGCTTTGCGAACAAAGGTCCGTCTAGTCAAGGCTATGGTTTTTCCAGTGGTCATGTATAGATGTGAGAGTTGGACTGTGAAGAAAGCTGAGCACTGAAGAATTGATGCATTTGAACTGTGGGGTTGGAGAAGACTCTCGAGAGTCCCTTGGACTGCAAGGAGATCCAACCAGTCCATTCTGAAGGAGATCAGTCCTGGGTGTTCTTTGGAAGGAATGATGCTAAAGCCGAAGCTCCAGTACTTTGGCCACCTCATGAGAAGAGTTGATACATTGAAAAAGACTGATGCTGGGAGGAATTTGGGGCAGGAGGAGAAGGGGACAACAGATGGTGAGATGGCTAGATATCATCACTGACTCGATGGATGTGAGTTTGAGTGAAGTCCGGGAGTTGGTGATGGACAGCGAGACCTGGCGTGCTGCGATTCATGAGGTCTCAAAGAGTCAGACATGACTGAGCAACTAAACTGAACTGAACTGAGAACAAAGACATGAAGATCTGTGATTTATCTGATAAGGTAGCTCAATAGCCTCTGAGAAAACGCAGAATATTGTAGAAAAGGATCCATGGGAAAGATACCCCTCCAGATTTTCAAAGAGGGAATTAGAAAGCCATTGAGAGGAAAAGTCAGACTCCACCTGCTTCATATTCTGAATATCCTGATGTAACTTATAAATATCAATACTAAAATCTGAATGATTCCAGACACCTAAAATATGATTTCTAATGTGTTCCCAAGAGTGCATGGACTCATTCACTTGTAGAGGGGTAACACATCCATTTAAATTCAGCATGGCACCTTAAAGACAATTTAATTGTTAAATTTGTAATTTATTGCCCCATAAGCAGAACTGCTTCTTCTAAAGCATTGACCTTATTTTCTATTTTCTTATCTATAATTTCCTGCGTAGTAAGAGCTATGGAGAAATTTTTGGACAGCTGATCGACAAACAAGGCCATATGCACTTCTTTTGACAGCGCAACAACAGAAATCATAACTGATGCAATTATGGCAATCAAGACAGTTATTCCCACATCCAGAGCTGCAATGAATGTCTTAGGTCGAGAAATTAAGCCATTAAGTTCATATAAAACTTTCAATGCATAATCATCAAACCATTGTCCCTCTAATTTTACAGGAACCATCAAATATGGTGGTTGCTTTACAATCATCACAGCCTTATAATTATTATAATCATTCCCTTCAACACAATTTGATATAAAACAATTCGCACATATAACATTGTAAACAGTTTTTCCTTCAGACACTTCCAAATCACTGATTTCTGGCCAACAAAAAGGCATAGGGAGAATGTACACAGGCCTGTACAATATATCTTTGTCCGTTTAAAGGTCTATGTAAAATCACAGGTGCCATAGCAGCCAATGCTTTCCATAACTCAGGCTGCATGGGACTCATTCCATCGAAGCTCACTAAAGGAGGAACCCATCCATTGGCATGCCACCTAGTAATTACTAAAGGAATAGGGAGAAATGAATTATTCCATGTGGACCTATAAGGCTCTACATAAATCAAGCCCCATCATTGATTCGAAAGATAGGGGCACCCCCGTTTGGTCAGAAAATGTCTGATGACAGCAATGGGAATAGATAACTTTATGGCGTACATGCATTCTTTCCAATGAGGAAAGCCAGAAATTCTGCTTATGCTTTCCCAGGCCTGTAGTCCTTGTTCATCAGAGTCCAAGGTGGGGAGTGCACAGCTCAGATAGTCCTTTAAATGAGGGGCTGCCTTTTTAAGGCATCAAATATTTCTTGTGCCCCCGGCGTCAGCAGCTGTAAAGACCAAAATTCTCTCTTACCATCGCTTCTCGGAGAATCAGTAAGCATGCCTTTCAAGGAAGTGCTAACGCATCCATTCAAAACCGGAGCTGCTTCTTGTAAAGAGGAAGGTATGACAAAGCAAATAGGTGGGTAAATGGATACGCCTGAAAAATTGAAGGGAGTGCTGACCACTGTTTTAACATTATTAGGATAGACAGAAGCCCCGCCCAAAAGAAGAGTATCATTGAGAAAAACACGAATGGGCTCATTCATCCAATCTACAGGCTGGAAAGAAGGTGGATTAGGAAAATAGGCCCATTGAACTTTTTCTGTGCTGGAAGGCCTCGGCTGACAAGCCAACACAGCAAGCATAGCCACAAACATTACCATAGGAGTGGCCTCATGTCTCCCCCTTTCTATAATTCTTCAGCCTGCTGAGTGGGAAGTTTCAGCTGGCCCCAAGTTGGTACCGTGCTGGAAGTGGTTCTTTAAATATGATGATGGCGACGAGGTGGGGCAGAATGCAGTTGAACCCGATCAACATGTCTCTCCTGAAGTACCAGGTCCTGAAGCGATGTACTAGTGGTGAAGCCTCAGGTGAAGGGTTATTCACCCTTTGGCGTTTCCTTGGCTCCCTCAGGTCTGGACTTGACAAGCTTCTGGTCTCCCCATCTTTTTTTGGTACTGGATTCCAGGACTTCAGGGATTTTAGTAACCTCAGGGGTCCAAACAGGAGAAGTGGAATCCTGTGGAAACACACAAACATACCCTCTCCCACAAGTTAGCAGTGTATCTGGCCCTCTCCATTCTCCTGTAAGGAGGTCTTTTCACTTAACCAGAGGCCGTGTCGTAGCCCCTTCAGGAGTTCAGTGTCTCGTCAATGCAGTCTGTCCCTGTGTGTCCACTTTCAACTGATTAATTACAAACAAAGCATGGTGTAAAACATTATGTGCAGAGGAATATTTAATTCTCCCTGTCTTAATTGAACTATCTGACTTTTTAAAATCTGGTGCACTCTTTCCACTATGGCTTGGCCTTGGGGATTATAGGGTATTCCTGTTGAATGCACTGTGGAAAATTGCTGACAATAATCTCTTAAAAGCAGCAAAAGTATAAGCTGGGACATTATCTGTTTTTATCTGTTCGGGGAGTCCTATTTGGGAAAAGCATTGAAACAAGGGCTGAATTACATCTCTTGCTGCTTCACCTGATCTAGCAGAGGCTATAATAACATGTGAAAAGGTATCCACAGTAACATGCACAAAGGACAGTTTTCCAAAGGCTGGAATATCAGTTACATCCATTTGCCACAGAGCATTAGGCCTAAGGCCTCAGGGATTAAATCCTAATAGTGGAGATGGATTAAATGTTGGGCAATTTGGACATAACTATTTGTCTAGCTGCTTCCCTAGGGAAATGAAATTCATACCTTAAACCAGCTGCATTTTGATGATGAATTTTGTGAGAATTTTTGACCTTGTCAATCTTTTCATGTAAGTTTAAATCAATTACTTTAGTTAATGCATCTGCTAAAGCATTTCCTTCATGCAAAGGGCCGGAATGTGCTCTAATATGTCCCACAAAATATTTTTTTATCTCTATGTTTAATCTCCTTCTGTAAATCAAAGAACAAGGAGAAGATGGTAGTTTTATTTTCTGGAATATTAGCAGTTTCGATATGAGGAAACAACCCTACAATATATTGGGAGTCAGTCAAAAGTTTGAAGATATGGTCTCTCAAATGTTGAAAAGCCCAAATAACCGCCCTTAACTCAGCTCTTTGGGCCGATGTCTCTTCACTTACCTGAACATGGGATTTTTCATCAATAATTGTGACTGCTTTACCATTAGAGGAACCACCTGTGAAAACTAACATTGCTTCTTTCAGAGGTTGAATAGAAAATTTTTTCAGAAAAATCACTGGATGTGTTTTTTTGTTGTTGTTTTTGTTTTGTTTTGTTTTTAATGCAAAAGAGGGCTTGAGGGAAAATGAAACAAAATTCAACCCCTGAAATCTATCAGGGCAACTTGTTAATCTTCAATATTTTGTAAAAGAAATGGCAGTTGATCCTTATTGAATGGAATCACTATATTTGCTACTTCTTTTCCAAAAAGTTCCACACTTCTTTTTCTTCCTTTTATAATTAAGTGCCACCAAGCTGGGAAAATATAAAACTATTTTTCTTGGGGTCACTGGTAGATGGAGCCATTCCAATGGGCCTTCTTGCCACAAGCATCATGTAGGTGTATGCTCTGTGATGAGAATAATTAAATCTCATCCTCTGGTAATATTAATCCTAATTAACTGATCAATTAAAGCCTCACCCACTTTAACAAGAGCTGATTCGGCCTCACTAGTCAATTCTCTCTTAGAACTGGGATCAGGATCACCATTTAAGCAATTGAACAGAGGCTGTAAATCTGCAGTGATCAGTTTTAAATGTGAGCGTATTCAATTAATATCCCCTAATAATTTCTGGAAATCATTTAAAGTTAGTAAACAATCTCTCCACAGCTACAAAGGGGTATGACTCATGGTATGGGTGTTTAATACCCTCCTTAGATAAGAAAAAGGAGGATTTACTACTTGGATGCAATCTCAAAAATGACAGAATGTTCTCTGTTCATTTCCAAGGCAAACCATTCAGTATCACGGTAATCCAAGACTATGCCCTAACCAGTAATGCTGAAGAAGCTGAAGTTGAACGGTTCTATGAACATCTACAAGACCTTTTAGAACTAAGACCCAGAAATGATGTTCTTTTCATTATAGGGGACTTGAATGCAAAAGTAGGAAGTCAAGAAACACCTGGAGTAACAGGCAAATCTGGCCTTGGAATGCAGAATGAAGCAGGGCAAAGACTAATAGAATTTTGCCAAGAAAATGCACTGGTCATAGCAAACACCCTCTTCCAACAACACAAGAGAGGACTCTACACATGGACATCACCAGATGGTCAATACTGAAATCAGGTTGATTATATTATTTGCAGCCAAAGATGGAGAAGCTCTATACAGTCAACAAAAGAGAAGACCAGGAGCTGACTGTGGCTCAGATCATGAACTCCTTATTGCCAAATTAAGACTCAAATTGAAGAAAGTAGGGATAACCGCTAGACCATTCAGGTATGACCTAAAACAAATCCCTTCTGATTATACAGTGGAAGTGAGAAATAGATTTAAGGGCCTAGATCTGATAGATAGAGTGCCTGATGAACTATGGAATGAGGTTCGTGACATTGTATAGGAGACAGGGATCAAGACAATCCCCACGGAAAAGAAATGCAAAAAAGGAAAATGACTGTCTGGGGAGGCCTTACAAATAGCTGTGAAAAGAAGAGAGGTGAAAACCAAAGGAGAAAAGGAAAGATATAAGCATCTGAATGCAGAGTTCCAGAGAATAGAAAGAAGAGATAAGAAAGCATTCTTCAGTGATCAATGCAAAGAAGTAGAGGAAAACAACAGAATGGGAAAGACTAGAGATCTCTTCAAGAAAATTAGAGATACCAAGGGAATATTTCATGCAAAGATGGGCTCAATAAAGGACAGAAATGGTCTGGACCTAACAGAAGCAGAAGATATTAAGAAGAGGTGGCAAGAATACACAGAAGAACTGTACAAAAAAGATCTTCATGACCCAGATAATCATGATGGTGTGATCACTCATCTAGAGCCAGACATCTTGGAATGTGAAGTCAAGTGGGCCTTAGAAAGCATCACTATGAACAAGCTAGTGGAAGTGATGGAATTCCAGTTGAGCTGTTTCAAATCCTGAAAGATGATGCTGTGAAAGTGCTGCACTCAATATGCCAGCACATTTGGAAAACTCAGCAGTGGCCACAGGACAGGAAAATTTCAGGTTTCATTGCAATCCCAAAGAAAGGCAATGCCAAAAATGCTCAAACTGCCGCACAGTTGCACTCATCTCACATGCTAGTAAAGTAATGCTCAAAATTCTCCAAGCCAGGCTTCAGCAATATGTGAACCATGAACTTCCTGATGTTCAAGCTGGTTGTAGAAAAGGCAGGGGAACCAGCGATCCAATTGCCATCATCCACTCGATCATGGAAAAATCAAGAGAGTTCCAGGAAAACTTCTACTTCTGCTTTATTGACTATGCCAAAGCCTTTGATTGTGTGGATCACAATAAACTGTGGAAAATTCTGAAAGAGATGGGAATACCAGACCACCTGAAATGCCTCTTGAGAAATCTGTATGCAGGTCAGGAAGCAGCAGTTAGAACTGGCCATGGAACAACAGACTGGTTCCACATAGGAAAAGGAGTACGTCAAGGCTGTATATTGTCATCCTGCTTATTTAACTTATATGCAGAATACATCATGAGAAATGCCAGACTGGAAGAAACACAAGCTGGAATCAAGATTGCCGGGAGAAATATCAATAATCTCAGATATGCAGATGACACCACCCTTATGGTAGAAAGTGAAGAGGAACTGAAAAGCCTCTTGATGAAAGTGAAAGTGGAGAGTGAAAAAGTTGGCTTAAAGCTCAACATTCAGAAAACGAAGACCATGGCATCCGGTCCCATCACTTCATGGGAAATAGATGGGGAAACAGTGGAAACAGTGTCAGACTTCATTTTTGGGGGCTCCAAAATCACTGCAGATGGTGATTGCAGCCATGAAATTAAAAGACAGTTACTCCTTGGAAGAAAAGTTATGACCAACTTAGATAGCATATTCAAGAGCAGAGACATTACTTTGCCGACTAAGGTCCGTCTAGTCAAGGCTATGGTTTTTCCAGTAGTCATGTATGGAAGTGAGAGTTGGACTATGAAGAAGGCTGAGCGCCAAAAAATTGATGCTTTTGAACTGTGGTTTTGGAGAAGATTGTTGAGAATCCCTTGGACTGGAAGGAGATCCAACCAGTCCATTCTGAAGGAGATCAGCCCTGGGATTTCTTTGGAAGGAATGATGCTAAAGCTAAAACTCCAGTACTTTGGCCACCTCATGCGAAGAGTTGACTCATTGGAAAAGACTCTGATGCTGGGAGGGATTGGAGGCAGAAGGAGAAGGGGACGACAGAGAATGAGATGGCTGGATGGCATCACTGACTCAATGGACGTGAGTCTGAGCGAACTCTGGGAGTTGGTGATGGACAGCGAGGCCTGGCATACTGAAGTTCACGGGGTCGCAAAGAGCTGGACACGACTGAGGGACTGAACTGAACTGAACTATCTGGAGCTATTTTTAAACCCCAGCTTTCCAAGGCCTCAATCAATTCAGATAAAATTTGTTGTAACATGGTTCTGTCCTTATGAATTTCGAAAATATTTTCCATATAATGTATCAAATATTGATCTTTATACTTACTTCTAATATTTTGCACAGCTTGGTCTACAAATTTCTGACACAACATGGGGTTATTTTTCATTGCTTTAGGCAAAACCTTCCATTGAAACCGTCTATCAGTTCAGTTCATTTCAGTCGCTCTGTAGTGTCCGACTCTTTGGGACCCCATGAATCGCGGCACGCCAGGCCTCCCTGTCCATCACCAACTCCCAGAGTTCACTCAGAGTTGCGTCCATCGAGTCAGTGATGCCATCCAGCCATCTCATCCTCTGTTGTCCCCTTCTCCTTCTGCCTCCAATCCCTCCCAGCATCAAAGTCTTTTCCAATGAGTCAACTCTTCGCATGAGGTGGCCAAAGTACTGGAGCTTCAGCTTTAGCATCATTCCTTCCAAAGAAATCCCAGGGCTGATCTCCTTCAGGATGGACTGGTTGGATCTCCTTGCAGTCCAAGGGACTCTCAAGAGTCTTCTCCAACACCTCAGTTCAAAAGCATCAATTCTTCAGCGCTCAGCCTTCTTCACAGTCCAACTCTCACATCCATACATGACTACTGGAAAAACCATGGCCTTGACTAGACGGACCTTAGTTGGCAAAGTAATGTCTCTGCTTTTGAATATGCTATCTAGGTAGGTCATCACTTTTCTTCCAAGGAGTAAGCGTCTTTTAATTTCATGGCTTCAGTCACCATCTGCAGTGATTTTGGAGCCCCCCCAAAATAAAGTCTGACACTGTTTCCACTGTTTCCCCATCTATTTCCCATGAGTTGATGGGACCGAATGCCATGATCTTTGTTTTCTGAATGTTGAGCTTCTATAGGGCTGTTCAAAATAACTGAAGTGACACTGAAGGCAAACCGCTTAGAGTCTTGCATGGCCAGGGGATAGTAAAGAATCAATCCTGTAGATCTATAACTATCACATTATTTTGAAAAGGCACAGTCACTCAGGAAGGGAGGCCCGGCTGGAGTGCCCCCATGTCTTCCATTGTTGCGTTTATAGCTCTCAAATCTTGTAACAATCTGCATTTTCCTGATTTTTTCTTAATAACAAAAATAAGATTATTCCACCGGCTATTAGAAGGTTCTATATGGCCGGCTGCAAGTTGTTCCATAACTAAATCCTCAGCTGCCTGTAACTTTTCGGCTGTTAAAGGCCATTGCTCCATCCATACTGGATCATCAAATTTGCAGGTAATAGGGTCTGCAGCAAGAGCAACAGCGTCTAGGATCAATTTGAATATCCCAGACTCTCTCTATTCTTGTTGGGAACCACCTTTAATGGCGAAACAATTGCCTGCTGATCTTTACCAAGCGCCTTATCAGGATTATACCTCATTGGCCGCATTTGATTAGTAGCCTTTTCATCTGGGCTATATAAAAGCATTCCCATCTGAGATAATATATCCCTCCCCGACAAAGAAAAAGGTAGTGAAGGAACCACATATGGGCAAAAAGTGCCTTATGCCCCCTTCTCATCTGACCATGCCAAAATTTGTGAGCTCTTAGCAACCGAGGGCACTGACCCTACTCCTACCAGGCCGGCAGTGGTCAAGCGTGTCAGTCAGGATGAGTGCCAGTCTTTTCCAGCAATGCAAGAGACGTCTGCTCCAATATCTAACAGTCCTGCAATTTTATTTCCTTGAATTAGAAGATCTTTTAAAGTCCTAGAAGCTGTAATTTCCTGCACCCAAAAAGCTAGATCACTAGATCCAAATCCTCTGGGGCACCTAGCTTGAGAAGTCAAGGTTTTTCCTGTCTGATAATAAGGTAAAAGCAAAAGCTGTGCTATTCTTTGACCTGTATTAATTTGCACGGTTTTGGTAGGCAGCGAGATCAAAACTTTAATTTCCCCAGTATAATCAGAGTGTACTACATCAGGCACCACCGAAATTCCTTGAAAAGAAAGCGAGCTACACCCCAGCACAAGTCCTACAATGCCCTCAGGTAGGGGGTCTACCACTTTCATTGGAATCGGAGTAACTGGCACGCCAGGGGGTTAATATTGCTGCAGTGGTGGAACTGAGGTCCAGTCCTACACTACCTGGGGTTGCTGCCCCTATTGTTGTCTGAGGCCGGGGCTACCCCTGCTGCCCATTTCCCTTAAACTGGGAAAAATTACTTCCCTGTACTTGGGGGGTGAGCATAGTCCTATCCTTTTGAAATTTAGATCTGCAGTCCTTTGCCCAGTGATGTCCTTTCTGGCATCTGGGGCAAAGTGCCTTTGGGGGGTTGGTATTAGTTTGCATTGGCATGGCCCGTTGTCTCTGCCTGGCAGGACATTGCCAGCAAAAATGCCCTATTTGGCCACAAGAGAAACACGTGGTTTTTTTTTTTTTTTTGTAGAATTGTATCGGAGGTGGCGGTGGTCGCCTTAAATCAGAAAGTGGTGGATAAATTTTTAAAGGTTTGCATAGAGGGGGAGGGGACTCGCCAGGGCACCTGGCCACAGCGTCCTGTAAGCCCTCTCCTTCCTCAGGAGGTAGAGCACAGTCTCCCTTCTTTTCTTTGTCAATGGCAAAAAACATGATCTGCGCAGAAGTTGGAGACCCACCATCCACCGCTATAGCCTCCCCCATAGGCTATCTAACAGCCTCATGACGGGGGTCCAGGACATTTCTACTCATATTCCACAGAGAAAAGACATCTACAGGAACCTTTTCTGGCCCATGCAAAGTATAAAACAAACGTAGAAATTTAGACAGTCTCCCTGTGGTTACTTTAACGCCTCTATGGGCTAACATATGAAGTAATATTTCAATAAACATTTGTCTATTCTTAGATGCAGAGAAACCCATTCTTCTAGAGAATATTTTTTATTGATTCTGTACCCTCCTCACCCTGCCTAAACTGCAGAGGGGAGCCGGCCACCCACAGGAACAATCCTAACCATCCCGCGTTACAATCTCAGATTGCTTACTCTTTAGTGTCCCCTGTTCTGGGTGCCACTTGCCAGAGTCCAACTCCAGCAGCCAGGGATTCAACCTGAAGAGGTGAACGGTGTCAGCGAATGAGACTGCCTCTCAATTTTCTTTGGACAGCCTGTTTATTCCAAGTTTAAGATTCTCTTTTATACTTTTACAAAAGCATTTAAATACATTCCTTCCAGCAGTGCAAAAGGGTTCCCTTTTCTCACACTCTCTCCAGTATTTATTGTTTTTAGATTTTTTGATGATGGCTGTTCTGATTAGTGTGAGATGATACCTCATTGTAGTTTTGATTTTCATTTCTCTAGTATTTAGTGATGTTGAACAGCTTTTTATGTACTTTTTGGCCAAAGGTATGTATTCTTTGAAAAAAATGTCTATTTAGATCTTATTTTTATTGAGCTGTTTGCTTCTTTGATATTGAGCTACATAAGCTGTTTGTATATTTTAAAGATTAAATCGTTGTTTGTTGCTTCATTTGCAAATATTCTTTCATTCTCTGGGTTGTCTTTTTGTTTCATTTATTGTTTCTTTTGCTGTGCAGAAGCTTTTAAGATTAGTTGTGCTGTGCTTAGTTGCTCAGTTGTGTCCGACTCTTCACCATCTGAGCCACCAGGGAAGCCCTAAGTCTAGTCCCATTTTTACATGTTTATTTTTACTTTCATTACTCTAGGAGGAAGATCAAAAAATATCCTGCTGTGATGTTTGTCAAAGAGTGTTCTGCCTATGTTTAACTCTAAAAGTTTTAGAGTGTCCAGCCTTATATTTAGGTTTTGAATCCATTTCTAATTTATTTTTGTGTATGGTATTAGGGAGTCTTGTTTCATCCTTTTACATATGGCTGTCATGTTTTATAGCACACATTATTGGAGATACTGTTTTTTCTTCACCATGTATTCTTGCCTCCTTTGTCACAGATTAGGTAACTATAGGTGTGTGGGTTTATCTCTGTGCTTTCTATTATATTGTATTGATCTGTATGTCCATTTTGTGCCAGGACTATACTGTATTGATTACTGTAGATTTGTACTAACTATAGTCTGAAGTCATGGAGCCTGATTTCCCCAGTTCTGTTTTTTCTTTCTCAAGATTGCTTTGGCTATTCCTGGTCTTTTGTGTTTCCATACAAATTGTAAATTTGTAAATTCTAATTCTCTATAAAATGTCATTGGTAATTTGATTTGGATTGCACTGAACCTGTAGATTACTCTGGATTGTATAGTCATTTTGACAATACTGATTCTTCAAATCAAAAATACTGAATGCTTCATAAATTTGCATGTCATTCTTGCACAGGGGCTATGCTAATCTATATTGTTCCAATTTTAGTATATGTGATGCCACAGTGAGCACCCTATGATGATCTTGATGTGATATCTGCCAGGGTCCAGCCCCGGTGGATCCAGGGTGATTCGAAGGTGGGGACAGAGTTAGCGTCTTTGGAAAAATACGTATTTAATCACAGATATAGAGAGAGACTAGAAATGGATAGTGTAGTAGGAAGATTAGTGGAGAAAAAGAGGCTGAATAACTTAGATTACGTGGAATAGCATCCATGCTCCAGATGGGAATTCAGCCAGAAAAACGGGAGCAAGAAAGAAGCGACATGGGGGAATCAGTCTTTCCGGAAACTGATCCGATTTCTTTATTTTTGTGTTTGCTTATATACCTTTTGTTACACATAGGGATTAATATAGAGTTACGTGGGAGTCAGCAGTCCTGACCTTTATCAAAATCAGGTGCTTCACATAAATGTATAAAAAAGGTACATCATCTTCTGGCCATGAGTGAGACCTGCTGACATTTTATGATCCTTTCTTTCTGATAACCAAAAAACTTATTTCTTCCAAGGGTGTTTTTCTTAAACCAGGCACCACCCTCCAAATAAAGTTACATTCCTATAGGGTGAGGGTGTAGTGAGTTACAATCAAGAAAGGAATTTATTTAACCCAAGGTTAACATGATTAGTTTTAAAGGTTAATACTTATTTCTCCTATATGCTTAAAGGTTAATACTTATTTCTTCCTATATGCTAGTTATATTCATTATAAGGGTAGGGAACATGGAGATTTAGCAGCAATCAGCCCAACAAATGAAAATCCTTTCACCAATGCTCCCCTTAAGATCTATTTAGTCTTAAGATATGATAAAGTTATATTTTTACATAGCAAGGACACAGTGATTTATAACAAAGTACAGTGATCTATTACAAAAGAGAAAATCCATTAACTCAAAAAGTCTAATATTGCTAACATCAAACTACTATATTTCCTTCGCTATATTCCAAATACATTGATTAATAAATTCCCAGGTGCCTAAGGCTATGGAGGCCTGGCGGCAATCATTGACTCAACAAGAAGAAAAAGCCCTATGCTAATTAAGACTCTCAAAATACTCCAAAACTCTCTGTGCTGTTTATGGTTGAGAGGTAGTAAACAATCATGTGCATAGTGGCAGGAGTATGGATAATCCTGTCACACAAGCTAGTCTGTCAGCAGAGAGGTTTGACCTGAGACATCCTTCTCCCACCCAGAGCAGGGAATTAGCAGCAATTATTGACACAACAAATGAAAAACCCTTCACCAATATAATTCCTAACCAACCCACTATACTAATAATTTCTAACTCCCCAAAAGAATTTGCCTTTAGTAAGTCTAAAACATCTCATGCCTCTCAGATTGGGAGGCTGTAAACAATCACATGTGGCCGGACGAACCTATACAGGTGGGCTAGATAACCTTCAGAGGAGTCCGTAAGCTGAAACACTCTTGTCACGCCCAGGAATTTTTATTGCCTTGGAGCTGCACGTTTACTCCTTCTCTGAGAGAAACAGTTATGGGGGAGAGCCCCCCGTAAAGTCAGAGGTGTAGGTGAGAGCATAAAACAGACTCTGGTTTTGGGGTTAGATGCTCGGCAACAGGGGGTTTCCTGAGGCTTGATCACGCCTTTGCATATGCCAAGCCTCCTTCCTTATGACCTTTGCCATGGGTGGAGTTCCTCATGCTGGCTCCCGGCAGGTATCCTTGTGTGGGAGTGCCCCTATACAGTCTGTTCACAGTTTCTTTGGTGGGAAAGCTGGATCTGAAGTGAACATGGGTCATATCGTTCCCTGGGTGTGCTGCCAGTTGGTGAGAGGTGAGGCTGGAGATGGAACAGCTAGAATCATGGTCAAGTTTGACCTGGGGCACCTCTTCTGTGCAGTGGCCAACACCATCCTATTGGTAGAGGGGTTGGATTCTATGTTCCTGGAGCATAAGCCCTGAGCTTTTGGCCCATGCTGGCTCTGTTCTTTCTAAATGTGTGCCCTCCACCTCCCAGCATCATCACCCTCACTCCAAAGGGGAGCAGTGCTGAAGTAAGAGGGTCTGATACAGGTACTTGGCATGGAATGAGCATGGGTTGTAGTGGCCCTGGCACCAGATATCCAATCTACTCCCAAAATAAGCACCAGAAATGATTGGTTGCCCCTGCCCTGTTCATATGCCTTTCTGAGTCTGAGCCACTTGTTTCTTCACAATTGTGCACTCCTCTAAGCCACTATATTCCTTCACCATTGAGCAGGAGGAGCCAGAGCTGGCATGTAGCTCAGGCTGGGGCACATACCAGGGCAGTGGGGAAGAGTCAGCCATGATCCTGGCCAATTTCAATCTTCTTACTCCTCCTTATTTTGGGATTATACAAATGTGTATATACCCTTTATGAGTGGTGTCTAGGTTTCTTACAGTCCTGCTCTCAGTCCCACTTGTTTTCAAATTAAGGAGATTTGTACTATCAGTGTTCAACTCCAGGACTGGGGTGCTTAATATGAGGCTCAAACTTCTTATTCCCCAGAGAGAATCTTTAAGCCTGTATAATCACTTTCCTCTTCTGTGTCCCCTCCAAGAGGTTCAGGCCCCAAATTTATTGCTTGTCTTCCCTTCCTTCCAAAGTCAGTGTAAATCTTACTTAGAAACTGCTACAGAACATAGTCTTTCTCTCAGTCTCCAGTTTTTTTCAGTGAAAATTCCTTCATATGTGGATGTATTTTTGATGCTTTCATTGAAGGGAGGTGAATTCTATGTCCTCCTCTTCCACCTTCTTGACCTCTCAAGACTGTAGATTTTAAGGGTGATGGTGAGTATTCAGAGAAAGTCAAGTAGAGGACTAACATTATCGGGACAGCTTGTTTAAACAATTATCTGCTTAATGTTTAGAGAACTAATTGAATTGGGAAAACTAAAGTCAAGACGACTAGTCAGGCAACATCTTGCAGAAGTCCAGGAAAAAAATCATGGTAATTTCTATATGGTGATGGAAAAAGTTAGAAGGGATAAGATCCTGGATATATTTTGAAGGTAGAACCATCTGGATTTGAGGATGGACTAGATATGGATTGAGAGAAAAGGAGAAGTTCAAAGTTCTTGCCTTCAGCAACTAATGAATGGCAGCGTTGCATGCCAACATGAAGAAGAATGAGAGGAGCATTTTGGAGAGTATGTATGAATTAGTGCAATTCTGGACAATGAACTGGACAAATAAAGCATGTTCCTTTTCAGATTTCCTCAGTTGCCTCATTTCTGTCTTATGATGGGTAACTGTACTGCATCAAGTTGCTACTTACTCTTCCATGTCTATATTTAAATGAAATTTCACACCAGGTAGTGTGGGGTCTGTCTTCCTGAGTATAGTGACAAATTTATTATGCATTGCCCAGGATTGAACAAGCAGGACTATCAGTGCTAAAACTCTGTCAGTCCCCAGTGAACTAGAATGCTATTTTATCCTTAAGTAACTACCAAGGAGTCAGATGATATACCATATGTTTGGGGAATTAACTGTTTATCAAATGGACTTTGACTAATGAGAAATGAGAGACAGATGATGTTGTAGGCTGAGTTTTCTGGATACAAATACTTACATTGATATTGTTCAGATTCTAAGTCATGGCCAACTCTTTGAGACCCCATGTACTGCAGCACACCAAGATTTGTTGTCACACTTCACTATCTCCTGGTGTTTGCTCAAACTCATTTCTATTGAGTTGATGATGCCATCTAAATATCTTACCCTCTGTTCTCCCCTTCTCCTGCCCTCAATCTTTCCCAACATCAGGGTCTTTTCCAATGAGTCGGGTCTTCATATTAGGTGGCCAAAGTATTGGAGTTTCAGCTTCAGCATCAGTCCTTCCAATGAATAGTCAAGGTTTATTTCTTATAGGATTGACTGGTTTTATCTCCTTGCTGTACAAAGGACCCTCAAGAGTCTTCTCTAGCATCACAATTTGAAAGCATCAATTCTTCAGCACTCAGCTTTCCTTATGGTCCAACTCTCACATCTGTACATGACTACTGGAAAAACCATAGCTTTGACTATATGGACAGAAAATAAAATATTTCATTACTTCTATTTTCCCCTTCTATTTTAAGTGATGGGAATGGATGCCATGATCTTAGTTCTTTTAATGTTTACTTTCGAGCCAGCTTTTTCAATCTCCCCTTTCAACTTCATCAAAAGGTTCTTTAGTTCCTCTTTACTTTCTGTCATTAGAATGGCATCATCTGCATATCTGAGGTTGTTAATATTTCTCCCAGCAACCTTGATTCAAGCTTGTGCTTCATCCAGCCCAGTATTTTGCATGACGTACTCTGCACAAAAGTTAAATAAGCATGATGACAATATACAGCTTTGACATACTCTTTTCCCAATTTTGAACCAGTCCATTGTTCCATGTTGGGTTCTAACTGTTGCTTCTTGACCTTCATTCAGGACACAGGTAAGGTAGTCTGATATTCTTGTCTTTTTAAAAAATTTCCACAGTTTATTGTGATCCACACAATCAAAGGCTTTATTGTAGTCAATGAAGCAGAAGTAGTTCTGACAAAACGTGGTCCACTGGAGAAGGGAATGGCAAACCACCCCAGTATTCTTGCCTTGAGAACCCAATGAACAGTATGAAAAAGCATAAGGTATGACACCAGAAGATGAGTTCCCTAGGTTGGTAGGTGTCTAATATGCAACTGGGGAAGAACAGAGAAATAGCTCCAGAAAAAATGAGAAGGCTGGGCCAAAGCTGAAATGACACTCAGTTGTGGATATGTCTAGTGGAGAAAGTAAAGTTCAGTGCTGTAAAGAGCAATATTTTATAAGAACCTCGGATGTTAGGTCCATGAAGCAAGGTAACTTGAAAGTAGTTAAATAGAAAATGGCAAGAGTGAACGTCACCATTTTGGAATCACTGAACTAAAACAGACGAACTTAATTCAGATGATACTTATATCTACTACTGTGGGAAAGAATCCCTTTGAAGAAATAGATTAGCCCTGATAGTCAGAAAAGAGTCTGAAATATAGTACTTGGTGCAATCTCAAAATTGACAGAATTATATGAGTTCATTTCCATGGAAAACCATTCAACATCACAGTAATCCAATTCTATGCCCCAATCACTAGTGCTGAAGAAGCTGAAGTTGATCAGTTCTATGAAGACCTCCAAGACCTTCTAGAACAAATACAAAAAAGATGCCCTTTGCATTATAGGGAACTGGAAAACAAAAGTAGGAAGTCAAGATATACCTGAAGTAACAGGCAAGTTTGGCCTTGGAGTACAAAATGAAGCAGGGCAAAGGCTAACAGACTTTTGCTAGATAACACACTGGTCATAGCAAACACCCTCTTTCAACAACACAAGAGACAACTACACATGGACATCACCAGATGGTCAATACTGAAATCAGATTGGTTATGTACTTTGCAGCTGAAGATGAACAAGATTTATATAGTCAACAAAAACAAAGCCTGGATCTGGCTAAGGCTCAGATTATCAGCTCCTTTTTGCAAACTTCAGGCTTAAACTGAAGAAAATAGGAAACATCACTAGGTCATTCAGGTATGACCTAAATCAAATCCCTTATGATCATACAGCAGAGGTAAGGAACAGATTCAAGAGATTGTATCTGGTAGATAGAGTGCCTGAAGAACTATGGACAGAGGTTCATAACATTGTACAGGAGGCAGTGACCTAAAACCTCTGAAAGAAAAAGAAATGCAAGAATAACAAAGTGGTTGTCTGAGGAGGCCTTAAAAATAACTGGGGAAAGAAGAGAAGCAAAAGGCAAAGGAGAAAGAGAAAGATACATCTTATTGAATGCAGATTTCCTGAGAATCACAAGGAGAAATCAGAAAGCTTTCCTAAGTGAATAATGAAAATAATGAGAGGAAAACAATGTAATTCTCGAGACTAAAGACTTCTTCAAGAAAACGATCGTCTCAGTGTACCAGCCCCAAGCATCCAGTATCGTGAAATTAAAATAAATAAATCTATATTAAAAAAACTGGAGATATCAAGGGAACATTTCATGCAAAGATGGGCACAATAAAGGACAGAAACAGTAAGGACCTAACAGAAGCAGAAAATATTAAGAAGAGGTGGCAAGAATACACAGAATAACTTTAAAAAAAAAAAAAAAAAAAGACCTTACTGACCTGGGTAGCTAGGATGGTGTGATCATTCCCCTAGAGCCAGACATCCTGGAGTGTGAATTTAAGTGGGCTTTAGGAAGAATTACTACAAGAAAAAAAGCTAGTGGAGATGGTGGAGTCCCATCTGAGCTATGTTAAATTCTAAGAGATTATGCTGTTAAAGTGTGACAGTCAACAGGTCAGCAAAGTTAGAAAACAGCAGTGGCCACAGGACTGAAAAAGATCAGTTTTCATTCCAATCTCAAAGAATACCAATGTCAAATAATGTTCAAACTACCATATAAGTATGCTCATTTCATATGCTAGCAAGGTTATGCTCAAAATCCTTCAAGCTAGAAGAATTGAGAACTTCCTGGATTTACAACCTGGATTTAGAAAAAGCAGAGGAACCAGAGATCAAATTTCAAACCTCTGTTGAAACATAGAAATACTTACATTAGCATGTTGTATATTTATTGTGGGTTACCACTTGTATGGAAGGATACAGAAGTAAGTTGAGATAGAGGGAGAATTGCAACTGTGAGAAACTCTCAACAAAACTGACTAACCCTATGGTTGGGCATGTAAAGCCCATTAGAAATGTCCTGAAATAGACCAATATGGCCTAACTTTTCTACCTATGTAATCCACTTTTGGTTGTGAGCTGCCCCACGAAATGTGTGCTGTTGGATTAGATGGCTCTCTGAAGGAGGTGATAGCTAGAGTCTGCAGATAGTCAACAAATCCTTTCTTGAATGCAGTTATGCATAAGCACATGTTCATGCCCCCTACAAAAAGGACTTGGCAGGTAAATTTCTGTCTTTATTTCCACTGTGGATTGCTCTGAGTTATGATCTTGCAAACCTTGAGATGTCTGTGTATTGAGTGAACATAATTGATGAATCTAAACTGCATTTCATTATCCTTTTACTCCTTGCATTTACTAAACTGGATTTGTCCTCCCAAATGATGCCATCATACTGATTTTTACTTCAGACTTTGATACCTAGAAGACTTAGCCAGTAGTGTTAAATATGAGAGGCCTTTTAGAAATCTAACAGGAGATATCGAATAGGCATCCAGAAGGTCAGAGCTGCAGTTATGCATTTCTGAGTCATAAACGCCATTTAAAACCATGAGAGTGAGTGAAATGACCTGGAAAGTGTGTATAGATAGAGAAGAGAACAACACTGATTTCAGAGTTAAATTGTCAATAAATTGAAGCTATACATAATACAAATATAATTTCCTTAAACATGAGCATTTAAAAGCAAAGGAAATATTCTCAGTTACCACTAAGCACTGCAGTTTAAATCACATTAATTTTGTCATTCATATAGTAAAGCAAGATTTAGCATTATCTGGGAGAAAGGGATAGGCAGAAATATGAAATGAGAGAAAGAAAGGGAACATTGTCTCCAAGGGATCAGTCTGTTACAATGTTCTTGAGTCTGAAATCAAGAAATATAAAACTAAATTAGAAAAAATACTCCATCAATAGTATAATTGCAGGATTATGCTTCCTATACCCAAGAGGCATTTTTTGCCACCTGTATACTGTTTGCTTTGCTGGAGAATAGTGTCTGAGACTACAGAAGACCTCAGAGATTACAGAGTCAAATTTGTAGCCTTGAGTTCCAAAAACAGACTCTTATAGTACAAGGGGGATAAAAAGGTCTTGAGAGTTAAGATTTTTCTTCTATAAGAGCTCTCTTTTTGGAATGCAAAGATTAAACTCTGAAGGAAGCTACTTATAATTCCTATATCATACAATAAATGTTAAGAAATAGATGATGAGACATGTAATGCAATCTAGGGAGAGGATTGGAATTGATAGATTTTTAAATTTCCATGAGAAGAATTCTGATAACTAGTAATTTTACTTCAGAGTGATTAAATTAAAATTTTATAAATAAAAAATTGAGGGCTTGGAAAATCAGCATATACAATTTAATGTTGCTTTATGCATTCATCATTTATTTTTCTGTTTGTAAAAGTATTACAAGATCATTTTACATGTAACAGTATTTTGGCTTGGTAATATGTGATGATATGTGTAGCCTCTATTCCAAATTTCCTTGTGCATTTTGCTTTTGGCAACTGTGAGGCGGGGATGATTGCTTCCCACACATGTCTGTCTGTAACTGATATTTACAAGGGGTCCTCTGAAAGAAAATTAATTAGGACCCCAATTATTTTTCTTTGAAACTGAGAGTCATTAAAACACATATAGGTGAGTGGTATGAGAACAGAGGACATGAAATATGATGGGAGCCCATGAGAGACAATTAAAAATAAGTGAGAAGGAAATCTGACTACTGATCTAAGCTTAACACAAGGAGCTGGAAGGCAGCAGGCAGGAGTAACTGACTCTGCATGTTCTGTGCAAATCATATAACTTTGTAACTCAGCCATTATGGTTGTGATTCTACTTTGAGTTAACGATGGATTTAAGTTGATAATATCTTATTTAGGTTTTTACATGATACATATTTGTAGTGAAGATTGAGCCTTGGTTTTCTTTTCTTACTTTCTTTTTATTTGGATTTTATTTGAAAAGTTTGAATATCAAGATTGTGCTACTAAATTTTACATTGTTTCATATGCTTCATAATACTTTGAGTGGTATAATATTTTCATTGGAGATATAACACATCTTACACTTTAAATAATCTAAGTTAGGAAATATTTGGGAAGTTGGAGATGGTGATCATTCTTTTGTTCTCGATAATTATTAAACATTCAGGTTTCTACATATTTAGGGCCTTTGGTTTATTTCATTAAAACTTGCTAATATGTTAACATTATCTTTCATGTATCATTCCTATGTTTTTGTAGTTTTATTCTTTTTCTCAAGTTACATGATCGTGTTTAATCTTTGCTTTTCTTGATTTCATGTTTTCACTATGCTTTTTAAAGACCAAACTATTATACTTTCTCTGTTTCCTACTTTATTTTTTCTTTTGCTTTGTTAACCTCTTCCTTTTAACATTCCTCAGTTATTCATTAACAACAAGACTGGATTTTCATACAGAGTGCTTATTTGGTGTAGTCCCATCTGGGAAACATTGACAATGCTCTTCAGTTCCACTCCCTAGTAACTGCAGTTTATACTTTTTAACTGCTGAAAAATACTGCATCTTATAAATAATCCATCTTATAAGACTATTCATCTTATGAATAACAACACAAGAGAACAATACACATGGACATCACCAGATGGTCAATACTGAAATCAGACTAATTATATTATTTGCAGCCAAAGATGGAGAAACTCTATACAGTCAGCAAAAACAAGACTGGGAGCTAAATTGTGGGTCAGATTATGAACTCTTTATTGACAAATACAGACTTAAATTTAAGAAAGTAGGGAAAACCACTAGACCATTCAGGCATGACCCAAATCAAATCCCTTGTGATTATACAGATTCAAGGGTTTAGATCTGATACACAGAGTACCTGAAGAAATATGGAAGGAAGATCGTGACATTGTACAAGAGACAGATAAAAACCATCCCCAAGAAAAATAAATGCAAAAAGGCAAAATGGTTGTCTGAAGAGGCCTTACAAATACAGCTGAGAAAAGAAGAGAAGCTAAAGGCAATGGAAAAAAGGAAAGATATACCCACTTGAGTACAGAGCTCCAAGAATAGCAAGGAGAGATAAGAAAACCTTCCTCAGTGATCAATGCAAGGAAATAGAGGAAAACAATAGACTAGGAAAGACTAGAGATATCTTGAAGAAAATAAGAGAAACCAAGGGAACACTTAATGAAAAGATGGACACAATAATGAAAAGAAATGGTATGGACCTAACAAAAGCTGAAGATATTAAGAAGAGATGACAAGAAGACAGAAAAACTATACAAAAAAAGATCTTCATGACCCAGAAAACCACAATTATGTGATCACTCACCTAGAGCCAGACATCCTGGGATGTGAAGCCAAGTGGGCCTTAGGAAGCATCACCATGAATAAAGCTAGTGGAGGTGATGGAATTCCAGTTGAGCTATTTAAAACCCAAAAAGATGATGCTGTTAAAATGCTGCACTCAATATGTCTGCCAATTTGGAAAACTCAGCTGTGACTACAGGACTGGAAAAGATCAGTTTTCATTCCAATTCCAAATAAAGGAAATTCCAAAGAATGTTCAAACAATCACACAATTGCACTCATCTCACAGGCTAACAAAGTAATGCTCAAAATTCTCCAGTCCAGGCTTCAACAATACGTCAACTATGAACTTCCAGATGTTCAAGCTGGGTTTAGAAAAGACAGAGGAATCAGAGATCGAACTGCCAACATCCAGTGGATCATTGAAAAAATCAGGAGAGTTCCAGAAAAACATCTATTTCTGCCTTATTTATAACACCAAAGCCTTTGACTATGTGGATCCCAACAAACTGGAAAATTCCTAAAGAGATGGGAATACCAGACTACCTGATCTGCCTCCTGAGAAATCTGTATGGCGGTCAAGAAGCAACAGTTAGAACCAAACATGGAACAACAGACTGGTTCCAAATTGGGAAAGGAGTACATCAAGGTTGTATATTGTCATCCTGTTTATTTAACTTTTATGCAGAGTACCTCATGCAAAATGCTGGGCTGGTTGAAGCACAGGCTGCAATCAAGATTGCCAGGAGAAATAACAATAACCTCAGATACTCAGATGACACCGCCCTTATGGGAGAAAGCAAAGAACTAAAGAGCCTCTTGATGAAAGCGAAAGAGAACGAAAACCTTGGCTTAAAACTCAACATTCAAAAAACTAATATCATGGCATCCAGTCCCATAACTTCATGGCAAATAGATGGGGAAACAATGGAAACAACGACAGGCTTTATTTGGGGGAGGGGGCTACAAAATCACTTCAGATAATGACTGCAGCCATGAAATTAAAAGACACTTGTTCCTTGGAAGAAAAACTATGACCAACCTAGATAGCATATTAAACAACAGAGACACTACTTTGCCAACAAATGTCAGTCTAGTCAAAACTATGGTTTTTGCAGTAGTTATGTATGGATGTGAGAATTGGACTATAAAGAAAGATGAGCACCAAATAATTGATTCCTTTGAACTGTGGTTTTTGAGAAGACTCTTCAGTATTCCCTTGGACTGCAAGGAGATCAATCCAATCAATCCTAAAGGAAATCAGTCCTGAATGTTCATTATAAGGGCTGATGCTGAAGCTGAAACTCCAATACTTTGGCCACCTGATGTGAAAAACTCACTCCTTGGAAAAGACCCGGATGCTGGAAAATATTGAAAGCAGGAGGAGAAGGGGATGATAGCGGATGAGATTGTTGGATGGCATCACCAAGTCAATGGACATGAGTTTGAGCAAATTTTCTGTGTTGGTGATGGACAGGAAAGCCTGGAGTGGTGCACTCCATGGGTTTGCAGAGTCAGACACGACTGAGCGACTGAACTGAATGAATAATTCCTGTTTACTTTCTCCCCATATGTTGTCATTCAAGTTGCTCCAGCTTTGTTTACTGTTGTTGATATTTCTGTTTTTATATGTCTTATGTTATACATTTACAAATATATGTTTTGTACATGTAACTAATATAATGAAAATTATTTTCCAAAAAGGTTCTATCAAGAAAATGTTCTCCCACCAGAAATATATAGCCTATTGATTCACTCTATCTCTAAATCTTGGCATTGTCCTGATTTATTTTTATTGAAAACTTTTTGTTTTATTTTATTATATTTTTGCCAGTTGAATAAGTATAGGGTTTTCTCATTGTAGTTTTATGTGTATTTTCCTGATTGTCAATGGAATAGAGGATCCCTTTCTATTGGTTGTAAATGTTTTCTTCACTTGAAATACCTCTTTTTTCACTGATTTTTCTATGACTATATTTAGAGTCTTTTTGATTTACATGACATTCATGTTTTTCAGTTACTGTTCCTTCTTGTTTATATGTGCTGTAATACATTTTTTTTTCCTCCCAGTCTATGGCTTGTGATTTTTTGCTTTTCTTTCGTGTGTGTGTGTGTGTGTGTGTGTGTGTGTGTGTTGTGTTTTTACTATCCTAAAAGCTTTGCTAAGTGGAGAGAAGTTTTGCTTTAATATAGTCAAATTTATCATGTCTTAAGATTCTTTTTTTTGTCTTTAGAAGTCCCTCTCTACCCTGAAGTCAAGAATATATTCACGTATGTTTCCCATTAAACATTATACCATTTTACTTTTATATGCAAGGTTTTTAATTTCTTACATAAATTTAATTTTGAATGGTGTGATGGTCCAAATTCAGTTTTTCCCTATGAATAAACATTTTTTCCACTTGTTTTCATTGAATAGTCTTTCTCTATTTATCTACTATGCTATATTTGACATATCAAATTTTTGTATATGTGTGGATGTGAGGAAATGAAGCTTTCTAGAGTTCTCAGTTCCCCTGTTAAAAAGCCCTAACCTCCTGAGATATAAAAATATAAAGATAGAAAATATTTGTCTTAATTTCTCCTAGGAACATTTTACTTTTCACATACAGAAGAATAAGATTGGAGCTATTTGTCCCTGTTAATTGCTTTGATCCAAAGAAACAATAAAATGTCTCTATCTCTTCCAGAGAGAGTCTAATAGTTACAGTCCTGACTAGACCCCTAGGATAAGTCCCAAAGTTCCAGGAAGACTAGAGCTCTGTCTCCCTTGGTATTTACATGACAAAGGGTTGAAGCCCAGAACTTGGCAATATTTCTGTTTTAAAATAGACAACTGGGGTTTATTTAGCACTTGGAAAGGTACATTTATATTCCAGAAGGTGAGGGTAAGAACCCAGGATAATTTCCATTTAATCTTAAGCAAGCAAAGGGGTTTTTCACTGTTTTTTTGGGGGGAAGGAGGGAGAACAGAGGGTGATTGCCTAACTTTTGTATAAAAATAAAGGAAATTCATTGTTAGGCACCCCTTGTTTGTGGCAGATAACCTGACAACCCAGTAGAAAGAGTCCATAAGCTTTCATATCATCTGTGGGTATAAGTGTAGGAACTGATGGTTGCAGTGTTTTTCTGGTTGTTGATCTGGTTATGTCAATTAGGAACTCTTTTTATGTGACCTAAATGCCTTTTTTTATATCCATATATCCATATATATATATATATATATATATATATATATATATATAACCTATATATAGCAACTATAGTATAAATATATCTATAGCATTATATGGTATATAATTATATCTTATATAATATAATTATATTATTGTATAATCATAAAATAATTTAATAATTGCATTATATTTAATATATATTATGTATATTTGCATGTATATATTAAAATATACAATTATATATATAACATATCTATATTATGGGCTTCCCTAGTAGCTAAGATGGTAAAGCATCCACCTGCAATGCAGGAGACCTGGGTTTGATCCCTGAGTTGGGAAGATTCCCTGGAGAAGGACATGGAAATCCATTACAGTATTCTCACCTGGAGAATCCCATGGCTAGAGGAGCCTGGTGAGCTACAGTCCATTGGGTTGCAAACAGTTGGACATGACTGAGTGAATAACATACATGTATATCATGTATATATGTATGTGCATATATGTGTATATATGAATACAATTATGTAAAATTTTATAAGTATACAATATTACATAATTATAGTATATATTATATAGTATATAATTATATACCATATATACGCTATAGATACATTTATGATACATATGTCATATATCTATGTGTGTGTGTGTATATATATATATATATATATATATATATATATATATATATGTATAAAAAGACATAAGGAATCTGGGTCATATGAAAAGAGTTCCTTATTGATACAAGATCAACAACCAGAAAAACACTGTAGCCATCAGTCTCTACATTTAGATCCACAAATGATGTGAAAATGTATGGATTCTTTCTACTGGATTTTTTCTTATCAGATTATCTGCCACAGACATATATCATTATGGTGAAAGTGGGATAATGTGTCAAACCCTTCACTTTGAAAAACATTGGATCCCTTTCCCTATTCTATTCATAATAATTCCAAGTAGTGGTAGAGCAAATCTGTTTTCCTTAGAAGTATCTTAGCTAATAGAATAATTTTCCACAAAATTCTATGACTAGCTTATCAACCTGCATGAAACACTGTTGAAATTTTGATGGAATTGCACTAAATCTGTAGATTAAGGAAAAGTGCTATCATTATTATATCACCTTCTATCCTGAACAGGTATATCTCTCTTTCTATGTAAGTCTTCCTTAATATATCAATGTAATTTTATTATTTTCCCTATAGAGATTATCAATATCTTTAATAGATACATATTTAGGGAATCATCATTTTTGATGCTGTTATAATTTTTAATGATCTTAGTTATTTGTAGTTTATAAAATGCCATTTGACTTTTGAATATTGATTTCTAGCTGCCTAATGCTGCCCTTCTATTCATTTTAATAGTTTGTCTGTAGCTTACTTTGGGCTTTCTATGTAGATAAGTATTTCATCTGCAAATAATGGCAATTTACCTCCTTTTTAATCATTATGACTTTATTTTTCTTTTTCAGTTTTGCTGGTTATATCTCCATTATAATGTAATAGAATAAAATCAGTGATAGTGGCAATCTTTTTATTGTGTCTGATTTAAACTTTCTCAATTCCATCACTTTGATATATAATGCTTCATTATCATTTAGTTTTAAGTATTTTCTTTTGTCCTATGAATTAGACTTAAATGTTTTATATTTATAATAGATATTTAAATTTGTCTTATCATTACTAACTTCTACCTTGTTTCTGTTAGGAATCAAAATATAGTCTGCATATTATCTATTCTTACAAGTTTTTGTTTCAATTGTATCTTACAGACACATCTTTGCTAACCGCAGTGAGTCATGCTCTCATATGATCAATTCCATTTAAATGTAGATGTTACCTGTAACTTCAAACCAACAGTCTATGGCCAAGGTGATGGGTTATTGCTACCTGATTCATTTATTTTATAAGGCGAAAGTGAAAGTAAAAGTGCAGTCACTCAGTCGGTGTCTGACTTTTTGTGACCTCATGGACTGTAGCCTATCAGACTCCTCCGTCCATGGGATTTTCCAGGCAAGAGTACTGAAGTGGGTTGCCATTTCCTTCTTCAGGGGTCTTCCTGACCCAGGGATAGAACCTGGGTCTCCCGCATTGTAGGCAGAGGCTTTTACTCTCTGAGTCACCAGGGAAGAGCCATATAAGCCTTATAAGGTAAGGATGAAGAAATTTTGAAAATGTAATTCAAGTCCCTAATTACTTGACTGTTAATCAAAGGAAGATTATCCTGGGTGGGGCTGACCTAATAAGTGGAGCTCTTACAAGAAGATCTAGAGGTTAGTGACTTGAACCTACAGAAAATCTCTTTTCTTTTTGGCTTTGAAGATTAAAGTTATCATGATTTGTACAGCCATAGCAACCCACTCCAGTGTTCTTGCTTGGAGAATCCCAGGGATGGGGGAGCCTGGTGGGCTGCTGTCTATGGGGTCACACAGAGTTGGACACAACTGAAGCGACTTAGTAGTAGTAAGAAAATGAATATGCCAATTTTCAAAAGGAGTTTCTAAGTGACTTCTTTCCTACTTAAGTCACCAGATGAAAATATAGCTAAATCAACAATGATTTGTTATGAAGCATTGAAAATTAATTGAAAATTAATATATTTTGTTGCCTAGTACATGTTCCATTTTTGAAAATGCCCAACATGTGCTTGAGAAGAATATATATTCTTTAATTGTTGATTGAAAATTCCTGTATGTATCCTTGAGATTAAATTTATTGCTTTTCACAATCTTCAGCACTGTCTCTCCAGTTCAAAATAGCTTTTTGTATCTCCAGAATTTTTTTCACTTTTCCTGATACTTCCTATATTCTAGGATATTCATCTGTGAAATTCCTCCAGGGTCAAACTTAGTGGATAATGGAATTTGACTGATAGATATCTAGCATTTTGTGCTAAACCACCATCTTAGCAAGACCAAAATAAGTACTTTTACACTCAACTGCCAGAATAATCATTTAAAAATGTTAATTTTAGCATGTAAACTCATTTTTAACACGTCGATAGATTCTCATGGCTCTAAAAATCAAAATCAAAAGTTTAAATAAATGCTATGAGGCCTGCCTTGATCTGGACCCTGATGATTATTACAACTGTCTCATCCTATTTCCCCCCTCACTCCTATATTTCTGCAAGTTGCTGGAATCGGTCTTTGAAGTCTTCTATGGTGCCATATTACTTCCCATAACAAAGCTCTTGCACATGTTATTTCCTCCTTTTGAAACGTTCTTCCCTTTCTTCTTCACCTAGTTATTCTGTTCATCTTTCATATTTCAGCTTGAGACTCCTTATGGAATCAGTTACCTCTTGGACCAGGTCAAATTCTCCTGTTCTTGGAGCATGCTGTACTACTCTTTTATATCACTAATCAAAGTTGAAGTTTCACATTTAAGTATTTGGTAAATGTCTCTCTACTCTGCATTTTAATGTCCATGAGGTCAAGGATGTTGTTTAGCTTGTACAGCATTATAGCTCTATTTTCTGGCACTGTATACTTCATATAATACTTGCTCAATCGATTTTGAAATGAGGCAGAATTACAGTGGCACAAAGCTAGTGAAGGTGATGGAATTCCAGTTGAGCTAATTCAAATCCTGAAAGGTGATGCTGTTAAAGTGCTGCGCTCAATATGCCAGCAAGTTTGGAAAACTCAGCAGTGGCCACAGGACTGGAAAAGGTCAGTTTTCATTCCAATCCCAAAGAAAGGCAATGCCAAATAATACTCAAACTACTGCACAATTGCACTCATCTCACATGCTAGTAAAGTAATGCTCAAAATTTTCCAAGCCAGGCTTCATCAGTACATGAACCATGAACTTCCTGATGTTCAAGCTGGTTTTAGAAAAGGCAGAGGAACCAGAGATCAAATTGCCAACATCCGCTGGATCATCAAAAAAGCAAGGGAGTTCCAGGAAAACATTTATTTCTGCTTTATTGGCTATGCCAAAGCATTTGACTGTTTGGATCACAATAAACTGTGGAGAATTCTGAAAGAGATGGGAATCCCAGACCACCTGACCTGCCTCTTGAGAAATTTGTATGCAGGTCAGGAAGCAACAGTTAGAACTGGACATGGAACAACAGACTGGTTCCAAATAGGAAAAGGAGGACATCAAGGCTATATATTGTCACCCAGCTTATTTAACGTATATGCAGAGTACATCATGAGAAACGCTGGGCTGGAAGAAGCACAGCTGGAATCAAGATTGTCAGGAGAAATATCAATAACCTCAGATATGCAGATAACACCACCCTTATGGCAGAAAGTGAAGAGGAGCTAAAAAGCCTCTTGATGAAAGTGAAAGAGGAGAGTGAAAAAGTTGGCCTAAAGCTCAACATTCAGAAAATAAAGATCAGGGCATCTGGCCCCATCACTTCATGGGATACAGATGGAGAAACAGTGGAAACAGTGTCAGACTTTATTTTGGGGGAGGGGCTCCAAAATCACTGCAGCTGTTGACTTCCATCACGAATTTACTCCTTGGAAGGAAAGTTATGACCGGCCTAGATAGTATATTAAGCAGAGACATTACTTTGCCAACAAAGGTCCATCTAGTCAAGGCTATGGTTTTTTCAGTAGTCATGTATGGATGTGAGAGCTGGACTGTGAAGAAAGCTGAGCACTGAAGAATTGAAGCTTTTGAACTGTGGTGTTGGAGAAGACTCTTGAGAGTCTCTTGGACTGCAAGGAGATCCAACCAGTCCATCCTAAAGGAGAGTCATTGGAAGAACTGATGCTGAAGCTGAAACTCCAATTCTTTGGCCACCTCACAAGAAGAGTTGATTCACTTGAAAAGATGCTGATGCTGGGAGGGATTTGGGGCAGGAGGAGAAGGGGAAGACAGAGGATGAGATGGCTGGATGGCATCACTGACTCGATGGACGTGAGTCTGTGTGAACTCTGGGAGTTGGTGATGGACAGGGAGGCCTGGCGTGCTGCTATTCATGGTGTCGCAGAGTCTCACAGGACTTAGCGACTGAACTAAACTGATGGGACTGAATATCATGATCTTAGTTTTCTGAATGTTGAATTTTTCACTCGCTTCTTTCACTTGCAGTCATTATCGTCAGAAAAATAAAGTAGATACATAAGGATAAATACATTACTTGTTTTATGTGACTTCCAAGAGAAGTCAACTTCATAGGGATAGAAGGTATTATGTTGGTTACCAGTAACTGGGGGGAAGGAAAAATAGAAAGTTATTGTTAATGAATAAAGAATTTTAGTTTGAAATGATGAAAAAGTTCTCGAGATAGCTAATGTTAATGTTTGCACAGTGGTATAAGTGGATTTAGTAACATTGAACTACACTCTCAGAGATACTTTATATATATATATATATATATATATATATATATATATATATATATATATATATCCAAAAAATAAAAAACACAGAAAGGGAATACTTTACATTAATCATTATAATTCTAGTTTCTAGTTCATAGATAAACAAGTTTTTGTACATTTGTTTAAAAACTTTTAAGATCCTATGGTTTGATGCTATTTGTAACTGCCGATCTCATTTAGGAATTAAATTAAGATATTGAATTTGCTCAACAGTTGCATGAATCTTTTAATTGAGAAAACTTTCAGCTAAATTAGCTAATTCATCCTTGTGTCATCATAATACTGACCAAAATAAATATTAATAACTCTATTTTATGGATTAATTTCTTTAGTTATTAAATTCTTACTATGCTTAATATATACAAAACACTGGATTTGTTTTGAAGTCACAAATATAATTCTTAAGCTGCTAAAGGTCTAATAGATTCATATCACTAAAGATATAGGAGGGGCCCCAGAGACCACCTGTTTTACTATTCTCATTTTATAGACTCAGAGAAGTTAAATTACTTCTCTGTGGTCACGTAGCTTGTTACTGCCAATCTTGAACAAATGAGAAGAGTGTTCTTTTGATTTTATCAAGCTTCCAGTGAAATAGGATAGATATGCATTGATGGTTTATAAAAGATCATATGAAAGGTTCAATTTATGAAATAACTGTTCTTATATAAGAAGATAAAGAGAAGAGTTCATCCTGGAATAAATGATTTTTTAATAAGTAGGACTTAAATATACCTGATTAAAAGAGAGAGAGAGAGAGAGAGAGAGAGAGAGAGAGAGAGAGAGAGAGAGAAAGGGTGAGACAACATATGAAGCAGAAGGACTAATGTGAATAAAAACACAGACTTTAAAAAACATTGGAAAGTATGCTAGGAATAGAAAGGTTTTTTTTTCCATTTAGCTTAGTTAAGTGTGTTAAGAGAAACAGTAAGAGATATGGCTGATTTGGAGTCAGATCGTGAATACTGTTACTTGATTAGTTGAGCAAATTCAAGCTGATTAAAGTGCCTTTTATGGTTGAATGGGGAAATATTATAAGGCAACTGTCAGTTTGCATAGTAATCTCTTAGTATTACTAGAACCAAGTCAAGGAATAAGGCCAATAAGTTGTTATAATCTAGTGTATTTCCTGATATGCTTTATTTTTTAAGTTTTAGATATTATCATGTATATTTTTATGTCCTGGCATAATTTTAATGTCTTTCTGAAGTATTTTCCCGGTCTTGAAAACTCGTATGATTTCCTAGTTTATTAGGAAAAAAAACTCCACTATTGAACTCTCTGGTGGCAATTTTAAAGCTGATCAGAATTTACGTGTTCTGTATTACTCTTACTAAGATATTTTGCCTTGGATTTCATTAATTGTCTTTGCAAATGAAATGTTTCCCTTGAGTGATATTTTATGTTAAAATTATGTTGCATTTGATTTCAAAAGCAACTTAATCAAGGTAACATCTTGTATGAGATTTAAGCCTCACGTCCCAAGGGAACCATGAAACAGTTACAAAAATAATGAATTGCATCTTATATAGTCTTTATTGATACTTTAAAATATTTTATAACTTTAAATGTAATATAATCTATAGAAATTTTGAATTACCAGTTGTACAACAGAGACTAATATTGTAAACCAACTATACTTCAAAACAATAAAAAAGAGTAAGTGCTCATAAAAAAATGAATAATATATTCAGTTTGGGTTGAAATAACATATCTCCAAAAAGTAATTTGTTTTCACAAGTTAGATTGGTTCCTCACATACAAGATCATTAAACATGAAGGAGGAAGTTATTGGATATTGTCTGCCCTGTAGGAATAGTTTGTTTGTTTGTTTCCAGAATTACTGAGCTCAATTCACTGACTGAAGAGGAAGATAGTTAATAATGGGGAAAAAAGGACAGTGTCACTCTTTTTTCTTAACGACTTCATGCTCTTTCTACCTGTTTTCCATATTTGTTGGTTATAAGTCAGATGAAACTTAAAATTTAAACTAGGTTCCTTCAGGGATTCTTGTAATTACTCAGGTTAGTGACATGGGTATATGATTATCTCTAACGGAAAATTATTTAGAGGCATGGTCACACCCGTGACTAATATTGTATGGATAAAACAGTTTTGTTTTTGTTTTGTTTGTTTTGAACTGGAAAAAGGCAAACATACCATCTTTACATCTTTTATTTTCTATCATAAAGGAAAGTTTTCAAAATACTAGGGTGCTTATCTACTAAAATTATGGACTAACAAAAGTTAATGGACTGTTATTTAGTTGTTAAGAAATTTTAAATCATTTAACTGGTTAATTTAAACAAGGTAATTTTGGATGGATCTATTTTTTTTTTCCTTTTATCTTTATAATAGCTAAGACAACCACATAGAAATCACAGAATGTTCAAGCAGGAAGTAACACAGAGACATATTGACCCTCACAATTTTTTCTGCAGATCCAAGGGCCTCTTTTCTAAGAAATTCCAAGCAAACTTCTTTTTCCATCTAACTAGTTGTATTCTCATATGGGAATACGTATACATTCTCATATTCTAGTTTGGAGCAGTTCCAGTTTATGCCTCATATTTTGGAATAGTTATTACCAGCATCCCCTTTTCTCTCTTAAATGTGTCCTAATTGCTTAGATTATAATACATATAGTATGCTTACCTACTTATTGCACTGAATTGGGCATATTCTTACTTGTAAAAATAACTTACCCTTAAAAATAACTGCTGGCAATAAATTTGTTGTTTTTTTTAGTTTCTAAGTCATGTCCTACTCTTTGTGACCCCCATGGATTGTAGCCTTCCAGGTTTCTCTGTCCATGGGATTTTCCAGGCAACAATATTGGAGTAGGTTGCCATTTCGTTCTCCAGAGGATCTTCCTGACCCAGGGATTGAACCTACATCCCCTGCATTGGTAGGTGGGTACTTTACTACTGAACCACCCTGCAATAAATGGTGTTATGTAAATTCTCTTAGGCCTAATTCACATGAGCTATCCTAGAGTTTAGAGATAGAGTTATCTTCTCCCAAAGCACAAGGGCTTCATCAAAGAGGTATAAATAACTGAATAAAAGTCAGTATACATGACAAGATCAATATTCAATGATTGATGGGGAAATGATCACAAAATCTACAATATCTGACCTTGCTCTCTTTCTAAATGTCTTAATATCTCTTTAACCTTTCATTATTCTAACTCCAAAATACAATATATCTTTATCTTTTAATGATGTTTGTCTCCCTGCTTAAAAGCAGCTATTGCATAAACAAACACTTTAATTGGTGATAGGTAGAAATATTTGGAAAATTTAGTTAGAGAAAAATAATTTTGTCTAATTGTAAAGACAGGGATAGAATTTCACCTTTTATTATAAAAAAGAGGTAATTTTTAGCCAGATAAGTTTCTAAACATAGCAGAGTATTTATTTTAGGGAGCAAGCTTAGAATACTACCTCTGCCCCCCGCCAGTCTAGCAGCCAGAAATTCACTGGCTCTTTTCCTTAAATGTATAAATTATCTTCTAGCCAATGAATATATTAATACTCATATCAATAACCTCAGATATGCAGATGACACCACCCTTACAGCAGAAAGTGAAGAGAAACTAAAAAGCCTCTTGATGAAAGTGAAAGAAGAGAGCGAAAAAGTTGGCTTAAAGCTCAACATTCAGAAAACTAAGATCATGGAATCCAGTCCCATCACTTCATGGGAAATAGATGGGGCAACAGTGGAAAGAGTGTCAGACTTTATTTTTCTGGGCTCCAAAATCACTGCAGATGGTGATTGCAGCCATGAAATTAAAAGACGCTTACTCCTTGGAAGCAAAGTTATGACCAACCTAGATAGTATATTCAAAAGCAGAGACATTACTTTGCCGACTAAGGTCCGTCTAGTCAAGGCTATGGTTTTTCCTGTGGTCATGTGTGGATATGAGAGTTGGACTATAAAGAAGGTTGAGCGCCAAAGAATTGATACTTTTGAACTGTGGTGCTGGGGAAGATTCTTGAGGGTCCCTTGGACTGCAAGGAGATCCAACCAGTCCATTCTGAAGATCAGCCCTAGGATTTCTTTGGAAGGAATGGTACTAAAGCTGAAACTCCAGTACTTTGGCCACCTCATGCGAAGAGTTGACTCATTGGAAAAGAGTCTGATGCTGGGAGAGATTGTGGGCAGGAGGAGAAGGGGACGACAGAGGATGAGGTGGCTGGATGGCATCACCGATTCGATGGACATGAATCTGAGTGAGCTCTGGGAGCTGGTGATGGACAGGGAGGCCTGGTGTGCTGCGATTCATGGGGTCACAAAGAGTCGGACACAACTGAGCGACTGAACTGAACTGAACTAAAATACTTTACAATATTGTGATGGTTTTTGCCATACATTCACATGAATCAGCCATGGGTGTACATGTGTTCCCCATCATGAACCCCCCCTCCCACCTCCCTCCCCATCACATCCCTCAGGGTCATTCCAGTGCACCATCCCTGAGCACCATGTCTCATGCATTGAATCTGGACTGGCAATCTATTTCATATATGATAATATACATGTTTCAATGCTATTCTCTCAAATCATCCCACCCTCACCTACTCCCACAGAGTCCAAAATCTGTTCTTTACATCTGTGTCTCTTTTGCTAGCTAGCATATAGGGTCATCATTACCATCTTTCTAAATTCCATATATATGCTTAATATACTGTATTGGTGTTTTTTTTTGTTTGTTTGTTTTTTTTTGTTTTGTTTTGTTTTTTGCTGACTTACTTCACTCTGTATATTAGGCTCCAATTTCATCCACCTCATTAGAACTGATTCAAATGCATTAATTTTAATGGCTGAGTAATATTCCATTGTGTATATAAACCACAGCTTTCTTATCTATTTATCTGCCAATGGACATCTAGGTTGATTCCATGTCCTGGCTATGGTAAACAGTGCTGTGGTGAACACTGGGGTACACGTGTCTCCTTCAATTCTGGATTTCTCAGTGTGTATGCCCAGCAGTGGGATTGCTGAGTCATATGGCAGTTCTATTTCCAGCTATTTAAGGAATCTCCACACTGTTCTCCATAGTGGTTGTACTAGTTTGCATTCCCACCAACAGTGTGAGAGGGTTCCTTTTTCTCCACACCTTCTCCAGCATTTATGGTTTCTAGGCTTTTTGATAGCAACCATTCTGACCAGATGAGATAGTACCTCATTGTGGTTTTGATTTGCATTTCTATGATAATGAGTGATGTTGAGCGATTTTTAATGTGTTTGTTAGCCATCTGTATGTCTTCTTTGCAGAAATATCTGTTTAGTTCTTTGGCCTTACATGGTTTTACATGTAGATCTTTAATCCATCTTGAAATTATTTTTGTGTACAGTGCTAGAAAGTGTTGTAGCTTCATTCTTTTACAAGTGGTTGACCAGTTTTCCTAGCACCACTGGTTAAAGAGATTGTCTTTAATCCATTGTATATTCTTGCCTCCTTTGTCAAAGATAAGGTGTCCATAGGTGCGTGGATTTTTCTCTGGGCTTTCTATTTTGTTCCATTGATCTATATTTCTGTCTTTGTGCCAGTACCATACTCTCTTGATGACTGTGGCTTTGTAGTAGAGCCTGAAGTCAGACAGGTTGATTCCTCCAGTTTCGTTCATCTTTCTCAAGATTGCTTTGGCTATTCAAGGTTTTTTTTGTATTTCCATACAAATTGTGAAGTTATTTGTTCTAGTTCTGTGAAAAATTTTGTTGGTAGCTTGATAGGGATTGCATTGAACTATTGATTGCTTTGGGTAGTACACTCGTTTTCACTATATTGATTCTTCTGATCCATTAACATGGCATATTTCTCCATCTATTTGTGTTCTCTTTGATTTCTTTCATTAGCTTTTTATAGTTTTCTATATATAGGTCGTTTGTTTCTTTAGGTATATTTATTCTTAAGTACTTTATTATTTTCATTGCAGTGGTAAATGGAATTGTTTCCTTAATTTCTCTTTTCTTTCCTCATTATTAGTGTATAGGAATGCAAGGGATTTCTGTGTGTTGATTTTATATCCTGCAACTTTACTATATTCATTGATTAGCTCTGGCAATTTTATGGTGGAGTCTTTAAGGTTTTCTATGTAGAGGATCACGTCATCTGCAAACAGTGAGAGTTTCACTTCTTTTCCAATCTGGATTCCTTTTATTTATTTTTTTCTCTTATTGCATTGCTAAAGCTTCCAATTCTATGTTGAAAAGTAGCGGTGAAAGTGGGCACCCTTGTCTTGTCCTGACTTTAGGGGAAATGCTTTCAATTTTTCACCATTGAGGATAATGTTTGCTGTGGGTTTGTCATATATAGCTCTTATTATGTTGAGTTATATGCCTTCTATGCCTGCTCTCTGAAGTGTTTTTATCATAAATGGATGTTGAGCTCCGTTAAAGGCTTTTCTATTCCTCTATGGAGATAATCACATTGTTTTTATCTTTCAATTTGCTAATGTGGTGTATCACAATAATTGATTTGCAAATATTGAAGATTCCTTGCATCCCTAGGATAAAGCCCACTTGGTAATGATAAATGATCTTTTTTATATTTGTTGGATTCTGTTTGCTATAATTTTGTTAAGGATTTTTGCATCTATGTTCATCAGTGATATTGGCCTGCAGTTTTCTTTTTTTGTGGTATTTTCGTCTGGTTTTAGTATTAGAGTGATGGTGGCCTCATAGAATGAGTTTGAAAGTTTACCTTCCTCTGCAATTTTCTGGAAGAGTTTGAGTAGGATAGGTGTTAGCTATTCTCTAAATTTTTGTAGAATTTAGCTGTGAAGCTGTCTGGTCCTGGGATTTTGTTTGTTGGAAGATTTTTGATTACAGTTTCTATTTCCGTGCTTGTGATGGGTTTTAAAAAATTTTGTATTTCTTCTTGGTTCAGTTTTGGAAGGTTATGCTTTTGTAAGAATGTGTCCATTTCTAGCAAGTTGTCCATATTATTGCCATATAGTTGCTGATAGCTGTGTCTTATGATCCTTTGTATTTCTGTATTGTCTTTTGTGATTTCTCCATTTTCATTTCTAATTTTGTTGATCAGATTTGTCTCCCCTTTTTTTCTTGATGAGTCTGGCAAATGGTTTGTTTATTTTATCTTCTGAAAGAACCAGATTTTATCTTTGTTTATTTTTGCTATGGTCTCCTTCGTTTCTTTTTCATTTATTTCTGCCCTAATTTTTTATGATTTCTTTCCTTCTACTAACCCAGGCATTCTTCATTTCCTCTTTTTCTAGTTTCCTTAGGTTTAGAGCTAGGTTATTTATTTGATTTTTCTCTTGTTTCTTGAGGTAAGGTTGCATTATTACAAACCTTCCCCTTAGCACTGATTTTATTGAATCCCATAGGTTTTGGGTTGTTGTGATTTCATTTTCGTTTGTTTCTATGCATATTTTGAATTCTTCTTTGATTTCTTCTGTGATCTGTTGGTTATTCAGAAGCGTGTTGTTTAGCCTCCACATGTTTGTATTTTTAATAGTTTGTTTTCCTATAGTTGACTTCTAATCTTACCTCGTTGTGATCAGAAAAGATGCTTGGAATGGTGTCAATTATTTTGAATTTACGAAGGCTAGATTTATGGTCCAGGATGTGATCTACGCTAGAGAAGGTTCTGTGTGCACTTGAGAAAAAGGTGAAATTCGTTGCTTTGGGGTGAAACGTCTTACAGATATCAATTAGGTCTAACTGGTCCATTGTATCATTTAAAGTTTGTGTTTCCTTGCTAGTATTCTGTTTAGTTGATCTATCCATAAGTGTGAGTGGGGTATTAAAGTCTCTCACTATTATTGTGTTACTGTTAATCTCCACTTTCACACTTGTTAGCATTTGCCTTATGTATTTTGGTGCTCCTAAATTGAGTGCATATATATTTATAATTGTCATATTTTCTTCTTGAATTGATCCTTTGATCATTACATAGTGTCCTTCCTTGTCTCTTTTCACAGCCTTTATTTCAAAGGCTATTTATTCTGATATGAGTATTGCTACTCCTGCTTTCTTTTGGTCTCTATTTGCGTGGAATATCTTTTTCCAGCCCTTCACTTTCAGTCTGTATGTGTCCCTTAGTTTCAGGTGGGTGTCTTGTAGACAGCATATATAGGGATCTTGTTTTATTATCCATTCAGAAAGACTTTATCTTTTGGTTGGGGCATTCAACACATTTACATTTAAGGTAATTATTGATAAGTATGATCCTGTTGCCATTTACTTTACTTTGGGGGGTTTGGGTTTATACACCCTTTTTGTGTTTCCTGTCTAGAGAGTATCCTTTAGTATTTGTTGAAGAGCTGGTTTGGTGGTGCTGTATTCTCTTAGCTTTTGTTTATCTGTAAAGCTTTTGATTTCTCCTTCATATTTGAATGAGATCCTTGCTGGGTACAGTAATCTGGGTTGTGGGTTTTTCTCTTTCATCACTTTAAGTATATGCTACCATTCCCTTCTGGCCTGCATAATTTCTATTGAAAGATCAGCTGTTATCCTTATGGGGATCCCCTTGTGAGTTATTTGTTGTTTTTCCCTTGCTGCTTTCAAAATTTTCTCTTTGTATTTGATGTTGTTAATTTTATTAATATGTGTCTTGTGGTGTTTCACTTTGGATTAATCCTGTTTGGGACTCTCTGGGTTTCTTGAACTTGGGTGGCTATTTCCTTCCCCATGTTAAGGAAGTTTTCAAATATTATCTCCTCAAGTATTTTCTCATGTTTTTTTTTTTTGTTTTGTCTTCTTCTTCTGGGACTCCTATGATTTGAATGTTGGGGCATTTAATATTGTGCTGGAGGTCTCTGAGATTGTCCTCATTTCTTTTAATTTGTTTTTCCCTCTCTGCTTCATTTATTTTCACCATTATATCTTCTGCTTCACTTATCCTATCTTCTGCCTCATTTATTCTACTGTTGGTTCCCTCCAGAGTGCTTTGATCGCAGTTATTGCATTATTCATTGTTGATTGACTCTTTTATATTTCTTCTAGGTCTTTGCTAAACATTTCTTGCATCTTCTCAATCTTGTATCCAGACTATTTAACTGTAGCTCCATTTTATTTTCAAGATTTTGCATCATTTTTACTATCATTATTCTGAATTCTTTTTCAGGTAGACTCCCTATCTCCTCTGCTTTTGTTTGGTTTGGTGGGCATTTATCATGTGTTTTACCTGCTGAATATTTCTCTGCCTTTTCATCTTGTTTAGATTGCTGTGTTTGCGATGGCCTTTCTGTAGGCTGTAAGTTTGTGGTTCCTTTTTATTGTAGAGGTCCCTCCCTGTGGGTGGGGTTGAATGAGTGGCTTTTCAAGGTTTCCTGGCTAGGGAAGCTTGTGTCGGTGTTCTGGTGGGTGGAGCTGGATCTCCTCTCTCTGGAGTGCAATGAAGTGTCCAGTAGTGAGTTTTGAGGTGTCTGTGGGTTTGGTGTGACTTTTGGCTGCCTGTATTTTAGTGCTCAGGGTTGTGTTCCCACATTGTTGGAGAATTAGTTTGGTATGTCTTGCTCTCAATCCTGTTGGCTCTTGGGTGGAGCTTGGTTTCAGTGTAGGTTATGGAGGCTTTTGGATGAGTTCTTGTTAATTAATATTCACTGGAGTAAGTTCTCTGGTGTTTTCAAGTTTTGGATTTAAACCTCCTGCCTGTGGCTTTCAGTCTTATTCTTACAGTAGTCTCAATACTTCTCCATCCATACAGCACCAATGATAAAACATCCAGGTTAATGGTGAAAAGATGCTCCACAGAGAGATACACCCAGAGAGGTTCACAGAGTTACATGGAGAAGAGAAGAGGGAGGAGGGATATAGACGCGACCAGGAGGAGAAGATGGGGAATCAAAAGTGGAGAGAGCAATCTAGCCAGTAATCAATTTTCTATGTCTTCTCCATAGCGTGGAACACTCAGAGACTTTCACAGAGTTCCATAGAGAAGATAAGAGAAAGGAACGAGATAGAGGTGGCCAGGAGGAGAAGAAGGGGGTTCCAAAGGTGAGAGACAGATCTAGCCAGGAATCAATTCCTTATTGTTCTCCAGAGCCCAGAACATCCTAAATGATTTACAGTGCTGAGTAGAGAAGAGGGAGGGAGGAGATAGAGGTGCCCTGGGGGAGAAAAAGGAGAGTCAAAAGGGGGGGAGCAATCAAGCTAGTAATCACTATCCTAAGTAAAAATGGGTACTGAAGATTGGATTTAAAGGTACAAAATTGATAACAAAAAACAAAAAGCAAAGATTAAAAATCTAGAGTAGAGATTAGACTCTCACAAATACAATATTTTAAAAAAACTCACAAAATTATAATTATATATATATACATGAAATTTGCTTTAAAAATAAGGTCTTTTTTTGCAAGCAAATACTAGGTTATAAGAGTGAAAATTAAAGGAGTAATAATGAACTTAAAAATAAAAAAAATAAAAATTGCAAAATGATAATAGTAAAATATATCTAGAAATTTCTCTGGAGCTGTTGAGTGAGTGCAGTGTGGGGTCAGTTCAGTTTCAGATAGTTTCTTGTTCCAGCTTATACTTTTTCTCAAGGTCTATAGGCCCCTTCCAATGTAGTCAGTGCTAACTACGGGATGTTAATCTTTTGCACTTGCCACTTCCAGAGCAGTTTCCTCTTCTTTGTTTATTTTGGCTTCCTCTGTTTACAAGTCTCTTCAGTGTCTAACTTCCGCCCTGAGGCAAGGGGGTGAAAGTGGTCACTTATTTAGGCTAACTTCTTCTGTTGTGCTGTGGCGAGGGAGGAGCACTGCAAACAAATATCACTGCCATGTGTGGGGAGTGCTCGCAGTGTCGGGACCACACTGGGTTTGCCCCTGCTCACAGCATGTGTGCTTTCCCAGTCTACATTGCTCAGGCTCCAGGTTGCTCTGCAGGGGAAAAGTTTAAAGTGGGCCCTGGGTTTCACGTGCACTTCCCAGGTCTAAGCCACTCAGGTTCAGGTTCTGGAGTACTCCTCAAAGGCACAGACTCAGTTGGGCCTGCGTTTTGTGCCCTTCCCAGGTCCCAGCAGCTCAGGCGACCACGTGCTTGGTGAGCACACTCTCTCAGCTGGACGGTTCATCTTATCACCTCCTCAGTCCCAGCCCCTTGGTTTCCTGGGTGTGCCACAAGAGTGCTGTCTCAGGTATGCAGTGTGTCTCCTCTGGGGAGCTGATCTCTGACTGTGACCCTCCTGGTGGATGTCAACTGTCCAGGATCCCAGGAAAACTTTGCTAGTAACTGGGAGTCTGCTCACAGTTTGGTGGAAGATGCCATCTCTGGGACCGAGATTGCCCCTAGTCTTCCTGCTCTGACTGTTGCCCGACTGCCTCTCTGCCCCCAGCAGGGTGAGGGACCTGTCCGCAACTAGCTAGCTCTCCTCTGTATTCACTCAATCTTTTGTTCTGTGAGCAGGCCAGTCTGTGCATCACAGCTTTATGCAGGAAAGTTTTCTCTCTCTCTTTCTTTTGTCTCTCTAGATATCCCACACTTTGGGTTGCTATCTCATGTTAGCTCCCTCAGATTGTCCTCAGGGCATTCATGTCCAGTCCCCACCCCATGCATGCAGCCCTCACCTCCCTGTTCAGCTCCCGGTTGCTGGTGGCAGATGTGAGGGTCTGGGCTACCTCTCCACTGGGAGTCATGGCTAGACGCATAATCTGTAGGTTTTTTTTTTTTTTTTCTTCAGATTATGTTGCCCTTCAAGATTCCAAACTCCGCACAGACCCACCGATGAGAGGATTTCCTGGTGTTTCGAAACCTCTCCTTCATGACTTCCTCCCCAGGATGGGTGTCCATCCCTAACTCTTTTGTCTCTCTTTTCATCTTTTATATTTTGCCCTATCTCCTTTCAAAGAGAATGGGCTGCCTTTCTGGTTGCCTGGTGTCCTCTGCCTGTGTTCAGAAGTTGTTTTGTGGACTTTGCTCAGCGTTCAAATGATCTTTCAATGATTTCGTGGGGGAGAAAGTGGTCTCCCCATCCTATTCCTCCACCATCTTATGTTTCTCTAAGAGAAAACATCTATGTTTCTCTAAGAGATAAATTCATATTTTAAACTGCAATCATTGCTTATATGTGTCTACCCAAATTTCCCTCAGCAATAGCATATGTACTCATGTTCTGTATATACTGTTAAACATTTGGCCCTGAATAATTTACTAAGATAGATATTTACACTCACTCACCATATTTCATATTATCCTTTTGAATAGTTTGTCTTCTTGGTGGAATACTCTTTCCAAATATGCTTTCAAAGAGAATATTAATGTAAACATTCCAAGGCTGTGGATTTCTGAAACTATATTTTGTTTATATGTTAACATTTAAATAATAATACACCTGGATGTAAAGTCCTAAAGTTACAGTTTCTTTCCATCAGAACTTTTTAGTGTTCTTATATCATTGTTTCTATCAAGAACAAAAAGAACGTTAGTATGTGATCTCCTCTTTCTATGCAAATGCTCCCCACATTTCCCTTTGATGTTCTTAAATTTCACTAATAAATTATTCATGCAGATTTTTAAAAACTATTATGTTTGGTCTCTATTAACCTGTTAAGCTAATGACTTTATATTTGCCTATAACTTGGGAAAATTCTCAGGCATGATTTTTTAAGAACTTCATTGTTCCATTTATTTATCCTCTTCTAAGGTTAATACACATACGTTGATACTTGTACTTATTTTATTTCATATATCCTACATTTTCTTTTATATACATTTTTACTTTCCTGTTTCCTGGGAGAGTTCTTAAACTTTATTTTTTAGTTCACTAATTTCTTTTTTGAGGATATCTTTGGTCAGTCAGCCAATTTCTTCAATACTGTTTTTTAACTTATTTTAATGTCATTTCCTATAACCTCCTTTATATTGCTGAGTATTTGTACTATATTTAAAAATTATTTTTATAATGATCTATTATCCATAAGTTTTGCTTACTCTGGAATAGTTTGTTTAGTTTCTTTCATTTCTTTGATTATGTTTTGATTTCTCAGATATCTTATTGTTTTTCTTGTTAGCACATATATTCTTGTACATATAAGGTGCATTGCCTGCTGATATGTATCTGAGAGATGAAGGAAATCCTTGACCCTGATTTTGGCCATTTTTTTGCAATGCACTCAATATATTTTCCTCAGGAATATTGTCCCTCAGGAAGCAGCACCATGCTTTGACATCAACCACTGCTTTTTCTAAGGGCTACTTTCCTTGTTTGTTGCCATCTAACTTAAAGCTCAGTGAAGAGAATGCTCAGAGGCCTAGTTGGCCTGAAATTAGTAGTAGTCGCCCTCATTCCAGCTGGGATCTAGCATTGCTCTGATAATATGCAGCCACTTCTGATTGCTGCTGTGATGACACTGCTGTTTTTTTCCCTCATGTTGGTGACAAGAAAGGCAATGATCCATCCAGGTAAATGTAAACAAGAAAAAGTGTAAAAATGAAATGTTTTGGGTGATTTGTCCATCCAAATTCATATATTAAATTCTAATACCCAAAATAATGGTATTAGGAGGTAAGGGCTGTGGGACATGATTAGATCATGAAGACTGAGTCTTCATGAATAGCACTAGTGCTTCTAATGGGACTTGTGTTCTTATAGAAGAGACTCTAAGGAGCTCCCTCACCCTTCTGCCCAGTGAGGATACAATGAGAAGACTACCACCTATTAACCAGGAAGTGGGGTCTCAAACTAAATCTGCCATCACCTTGATCTTAGGCTTTCCAGGTTCCAGAACTATGAAAAATTAATTTCTGTTGTTTTTAAGCCACCCAGGGTATGTCATTCTCTTACAGCAGCCTGAATGAAAAAAAAAGAAAAAGAAAAAGAAAAAAAAAACTAGTACATGTCAGTCGCTCAGTCATATTCAACTCTTTGTGACACCGAGGACTGTAGCCTGCTAGGCTCCTCTGCCCATGGAATTCTCCTGGCAAGGATACTGGAGTGGGTTGCCAATCCCTTCTCCAGAGGATCTTCCTGACACAGGGATCAAACCCAAGTTTCCTGCATTTCAAGCAGATTCTTTACCATCTGAGTCACCAGGGAAGCTCTGAATGGACTGAGACAAACAAGAAGCTTTTTCTGACTTATCCCCTGACCATAGGATTTGGCCTTCTTTGGAAACAGTTTATTTCTCCTCTCACATTTGGTCCCAACCAGATTTTGAATCTCCACGTGTTTCTTATTTTTATATTTGATCCTGGGATCCATCAAATTCTCTCTCATTTTTGTCACATCAACATGAATTTGGGTTCAATGGAGTGAGTTATTAGCTTCTGTTAGTTCATTCTCATAAAAAAGGCAGTCGCAATATTTTTTTTTTCATTTATTAGTTGAAAAGATATAATTCTTTCAAGGTTTTTTGAATTAATTTACAGAGAAATGTCATACAATCCAATACATCTTTTAAAAAGAAAAAATGTATGCTGCCGCTGCTAAGTTGCTTCAGTTGTGTCCAACTCTGTGCCACCCCATAGATGTCAGCCCACCAGGCTTCCTCCTCCCTGGGATTCTCTAGGCAAGAATAGTCAATGGAAAAATAAATCATGCAGAAACATATCTGCTTTAAGTTATAAAAAAAGAATATGTTAATCATCATATTAATTAGAAAAAGGCTGTGAAAATGGATACTTATAAATTGGAATAAGTATAGTGTTCACTTTATTCCATTTCCTTCCCTCATGGCTCAGTTGGTAAAGAATCTGCCTGCAATGCAGGAGACCCAGGGTTGATTCCTGGGTTGGGAAGATTACTCTGGAGGAGGAAATGGAAACCAACTCCAGTATTCTTGTCTGAAGAATCCTATGGACAGAGGAGCCTGACAGGCTACAGTCCATGGGGTCACAAGAGTCAGACATTACTTAGTGACTAAACGACCACCACCACTGTAAAGAACAGTGTACAAATAGACTAAGTAGCTTAGCTCAAATTTTAGACTCATCATACTCATGGAAAAAGACAAGGATATCTCATCTTATTTTCTTTATTTATCCATTTCAGAGCCTAACTTTAGTATTACTGTGAAAGTGTATGTGTATGCATTTTGGCTTTTTCCAACAGAAAATTATAGTGACATTTCATAGTTTGCATGTCTGAAATTCTTTGCTTATATTACTTTGCTCTGTCAGTGAAAAACATTATAAGAAATATCATAAAAAAAAATAGGTGATATATGTATATATTACCATTTAGATTTGTTTTACAAATTAAAAATAAAATATTTAAAGGGGCTATTTAAAGCTGAGTATCGTTAGATACAGTGAACACACCAAAAGTCAGTTCTTATATGTTTTAAATGTATATGGAATCCATACTCCTTTTCTGTTCCTATTTTATTGAGCCCCTGAAGGTTTCATGGTAAGAAAAATTCATGGTTGGGGGGAATATAAGCATAATCGTGCCAGTTTAATTCCACATAGCTTGGAAACTCTGAGTATTAATAAAAATGTCTCCCTGGGACCTACAATATTGATTTAAATCAATCACACTATATTATACTTCAGTTGTTGCAACACTTGGAAGTCTGGATCTAGTAGTAATATAAATCTCCCTTTTCCAGATATTTGTGATAATTGTATGAAAACTGTGCACTGAAGGCTAAAATATAAGAAATAAAATTTTATCATAGACATCTTTCAACAGAATTTTCAAAATGCAAGTTTTTAGAGCTAGAAAATTATTATCTTAAAGTGAGTTAATAATGATATTTTAACTGATTTATCTATGAAGGGGGATTATTAGTAACCATATAGTTTAGAATTTGCTTTACTTTATTGACTTCTTTCTAATTTCAGTGTAACTAGGTTGAAGATTTATTAATGAAATAGAGCCTATTTCATATAGATGTTTTATGAATAGAAAATAAGAAGTGTTTCAGGATGAATGTCCATTGTAAATATTACTTTAACAACTGCTGTCTTTTAAAATAATACATCCCCAGCTTCTAGTTCAAGATGGTGAAGTAGAAGGATGTGTGCTCATCTCCTCCTGCAAGAGCACCAAAATTGCAACTAGCTGTTGAACAACAATCAACAGGAGGATGCTGCAATCCACCAAAAAAGATACTCTATATCCTAAGGCAAAGAAGAAGCTGCAGAGAGACAATAGGAAGGACACAATCACGAAAATATCAAATTCCATACCCACTGGGTGGGGGACCCACAAACTGGAAAGCGATAATACCAAAAATGTTATCTTACTGTTATGAAGGTTCTGAACCCCACGTCAGGCTTCCCAGCCTGGGGATCCAACAAAGGGACTGGGAATCCCCAGGGAATATTGCTTTGAAGGCCAGCAAGATTTTATTACAAGACTTCCACAGGGCTGGGAGAAACAGAGACATCAGTCTTGGAGGGCACAAACAAAATCTTGGTACACCAATACCAATTAAAGACTGGGTCAAAACTACCTGTTAGTGTTGAAGAACCTCCTGTGGAGGAGTGGGTCAGTGGGGGCTCACAGAGGGATGTGGGCACTGGCAACAGCATTCTGGGAATGTCCCCTTTGGTATAAATCTTGGAGCTGGCTGTTAATGCAACTATAGAGCCCGTAGACCCAAGTGCTAGGTCACCTGATGACAAAAACCTACCAGGGAGGATTCACAATCCCACCCACCAGCAATAATCAGAGAAAAGCTTTACTGAGCAAGGCCCTGCCAACCAGAGCAAGACCCAGGTTTTCCCACTGTCAGTCCTTCCCATCAGGAACCTTGCACAAACCTTTTAGCCTCTTCCATCAGAGGACAGACAGAAGAAGCAAGAACCACAGTCCCACAGCAGCTAAAAGAAAAAAAAAAAAACACATTACAGAAAGTTAATCAGTATGAAAAAGCAGAAAGTTATTTTTCAGATGAAGGGACAAGACAAAACCCCAGAAAAACAACTAAATGAAGTGGTGATAGACAAATTTCCAGAAAAAGAACTTTGAATAATGATAGTGAAGATGATCCCAGATCTTGGGAAAACAATGGAGAAGATGCAAGAAATGTTTCCCAAACACCTAACAGAGCTAAAGAACAAACAAACAGAGATAATACATTAGAAGTAATCAATAGCTGAATAACTGAGGCAGAAGAATGGACAAATGACCTGGAGGACACAATTATGGAAATCATTGCCACAGAACAGAATATAAAATGCAAACAAACAAGGAAAAGAGATCTCTGGGACAATATTAAATGCATTAACATTTGCATTATAGGTGTCCCAGAAGGAGAAGAGAGAGAGAAAGGACATGAGAAAATATTTGAAAAGATAATAGCTGAAAACTTCTGTAACATGGGAAAGGAAATAGTCAACCAAGTACAGGAAGCACAAAGAGTACCAGGCAAGATAAACCCAAGGAGCAACACATGATAATCAAACTGACAAAAATTAAAGACAGAGATAAAATATTAAAAGCAACAAAGGAAAAATAAAAAAAATAACATACAAGGGAACTCTCCAGGCTATCAGCTGATTTCTCAACAGAAACTGTACACGTCAGAAGCGAATGGCATGACATATTTAAAGTGATGAAAGGGAAGAGCTTAAAACTAAGAATACTCAACCCAGCAAGACTCTCCTTCAGATTTGATGAAGAAATCTAAAGCTTTCTAGACAAGCAAAAGTTAAGAGAATTTAGCACCACCAAGTCATCTTTATAAGAAATTCTAAAGGAACTTCTCTAGGCAGGAAATATAAGAGAAGAAAAAGACTTAGAGAAAATAAATCCCAAACAATGAAGAAAACAGCAATAGGATCATACATATTGATAATTAGCTTAAATGTAAATGGATTAAATGCACCATCCAAAAGACAGACTGGATGGGTAGATGAAAAGATGTGCATGCATGCACTTTCACTTACCACTTAGCACTTTTCACTCTGCTTGACCTCCCCCAAAATATATGTATTTATTTTATATCATCAGGTTAATCATGTTCCCATTATGGCTTGCAATTTTAATTATATTTTTGTGTGGCTATTGATTGTCAAAACTGATAAACATCTTTTATTGTTGTGATTGGTAGTAGTGATTTAGTCGCTAAGTTGTGTCTGATTCTTGTGATCCCATGGAGTGTAGCCTGCCAGGCTCCTCTGTCTGTGGGATTCGCCAGGCAAGAATACTGGAATTGGTTGCCATTTCCCTCTCCAAAGGATCTTCCAGGATCTTCCAGGAATCGAACTCAGGTTTCCAAAGAACTGCAGGCAGATTCTTTACCATCTGAGCTATGAGGGAAGCTATTGTGATTATGTAACTATTATTCCCTTAATATTGTTGTATCATGATTGGTCAACAGAAAAATGATAGAATTCTATATCACCAAAACTATGGTTGAATAGAAAAACCTGTAATCACTTTTCAAAATCCAGATGCATATCAGAATTATCTTGAATTTTTTTGAAAAAAACAAATGCCTAGGTATTGCTTTTTTCTCCTCCAGAGCTCCAGATATGTTTCTAATGAGCTGTCATATTTACAAACAACTGGATTATATGATGATCTTTTACTTTTATCTAGTTTTTTTTTTTTACTTTTTTTTACTTCATATTCAGTGCTCCCATTTCATTTAGCTTATGTGTTCTAATTTCTCCATCTCTTTATCTTTTTTGATGTTCTTTCTCAAGCTTTTATCAAACATAGTAGAAAAGCTTTTGTATATATACATATATAAGAAAATTTATGAATTTTTGCCTTAAAAATTGTATGGCATTTTGATTCCACTAATTTGACTTAGTATGAATAAAAATGCTTGATTTTTAATTTAAAAAATAGATATGCAAAAAGCAACAAAGTTTTCCTGTATAAAGCAGGGAACTATAGCCAATATTTTGTAATAAAATATTTGCAAAAAAAATTTCCAAAAAAATGTATGTGTATGTGTATAACTAAATTACCTTGCTGTGGACCTGAAACATTGTAAGTCAACTATACTTCAAAAAAATATAAATATTAAGAACAAAATATGCATCCCCAAATCTTGTCATAAAGCAACAAAAATAGACCATTTTAAAATGAGAAACATCCTGTAAAATAATTGGCTTAGATTCTTCAAAAATATTATCATGAAAGACTTAAAAATAAGAGGCAGAATAACTAACTATATTGGTTATAAACAGACATAATTAAGTGTATTGTCAAATTATTTTTGATTCTTAAATTAAAAATGAAATAAAAAGGGAAACCTCATACACTTTTAGTGGGAATGTAAATCAGTGAAGCCACTGTGCAAATAAGCATGTAGGTTTCTCGAAAAACTAAAAATAAAACTACCATACGACCCAGCAATTCCAATATCAAAAATATATATATATTAATTTGAAAGGATACATGCACCCCCATGTTCATAGCAGCATTATTTACAATTGCCAAGAAATGGAAGCAACATTAAGTATCCATCAACACATGAATGGATAAAGATGTGGTGTGTACACACACACATACACACACAAATTGGACTATTACTCAGCTCTAAAAAGAAAGGAAATTTTGCCATTTGAAACTACATGTATGGGTTTTAAAAGTATTTTCAACATTTTAATTGTAATAAAATGTACAAATATAGTTATATATATTTAAAGTATACAGCACAATAAGTTAGTATACATATGCATTGTGGAATGGCTGCCATGATCAAGATAAATAAGATATTCATCACTTCATGTAGTTCAATTTTTAGGGAAATAAGGATGCTTAAGAGGAACTGTCAAAAAATTTCAAGTATACAATATTATATTATTTAACTACATTCATCATGTTTTACGGGCTTCCCTGGTGGCACAGAGGGTAAAGAAACCACCTGCAATGCAGGAGACCTGGGTTCAATCCCTGGGTTGGGAAGATCCTCTGGAGGAGGGCATGGTGACTCACTCCAGTATTCTTGCTTGGAGAATCCCCATAGACAGAAGAGCCTGCCAGGCTACAGTCCATGGGGTCACAGAGAGTCAGACATGACTGAGTGACTAATCACAGCACCATGTTGCACATTAGATCTTCAGAACTTACTTAACTGTAACTGTACCCTTAGACATATATAGAGCCATTTCCCCCTCTCCTCAGTCCCTAGAAACTACCATTCTATTCTTTTTTTACAGTCTTCATTCTTAATAAATTTTTTAAAATAATTTATTTATTTTTAATTGAAGGATAATTGCTTTACAGAATTTTGTTGTTTTCTGTCAAACCTCAACATGAATCAGCCATAGGTATACATATATCGCCTACCTTTTGAACCTCCCTCCCATCTCTCTCCCCGTTCCACTCTTCTAGGCTGATACACAACCCCTGTTTCAGTTTCCTGAGTCATGCAGCAAATTCCTGTTGACTATCTACTTTACATATGGATGTGAGAGTTGGACTGGGAAGAAGGCTGAGCGCTGAAGAATTGATGTGTTTGAAGTGTGGTGTTGGAGAAGTCTCTTGAGAGTCCCTTGGACTGCAAGGAGATCCAACCAGTCCATTCTGAAGGAGATCAGCCCTGGGATTTCTTTGGAAGGAATGATGCTAAAGCTGAAACTCCAGTACTTTGGCCACCTCATGCGAAGAGTTGACTCATTGGAAAAGACTCTGATGCTGGGAGGGATTGGAGGCAGGAGGAGAAGGGGACGACAGGATGAGATGGCTGGATGACATCACTGATTCGATGACCATGAGTCTGAGTGAACTCCGGGAGTTGGTGATGGACAGGGAGGCCTGGTGTGCTGCGATTCATGGGGTCACAAAGAGTTAGACACGACTAAGCGACTGAAGTGAAGTGAAGTGAAATGAAGTGAAGTGAATGTAAGTTTGCATGTTACTCTTTCCATAAATATCACCCTCTTCTCCCCCTCCCCATGTCCATAGGTCTAGTTTCTATATCTGTTTCTCCACTACTGCCCTATAAATAAATTATTCAATATCATTTTTCTAGATTCTGTATATGTGTTAGAATACAATATTTATCTTTCTCTTTCCGACTTACTTCACTCTGTAAAGCATCTGCCTGCAATGCAAGAGACCTGGGTTCAATCCCTGGGTTGGGAAGATCCCCTGGAGAAGGAAAAGGCAATCCACTCCAGTACTTTTGCCTGAAAAATCCCACGGATGGAGGAGCCTGGTAGACTACAGTCCATGGGGTTGCAAAGAGTCAGAAATGACAAAGTGAGTTCATTTTCACTTTCAACCTGTATAATAGGCTCTAGGTTCATCCATCTCATTAGAACTGATTTAAATGTGTTCATTTTAATGGCTTAGTACTATTTCATTGTGTATATGTACCACAAATTCTGTATCCATTCATCTGTGGATGGACATCTGAGTTGCTTCCATGTTCCAGCTATTGTAAATAGTGCTGCAATAAACAATGGGATACATGTGTCTTTTTCAATTTTGGTTTCCTCAGGGTATATACCTAGGGATGAATTATAAGAGACTATTATGAACAACTATATGGCAACAAAATGGATAACCTGGAAGAAATGGACAGATTCTTAGAAAAATTCAATCTTTCAAGAATAAAACAGAAAGAAATAGAAATTATGAACAACCCAATTGCAAGCACTGAAATTGAGACTGTGATAAAAAATCTCCTAAAAAAAAAAAAAAAAGCCCAGGACCATATGGCTTCACAGGAGAATTCAATCAAATATTTCTATCAAACGGTGGCTCAGATGGTAAAGCATTTGCCTGCAATGTGGGAGACCAGGGTTCAATCCCTGGATTGGGAAGATCCCCTGGAGAATGAAATGGCAATCCACTCCAGTACTCTTGCCTGGAAAATCGCATGGATGGAGGAGCCCGGTAGGCTACAGTCCATGGGGTTGCAAAGAGTCAGACATGACTAAGTGAGTTCACTTTAATGCCTATCCTTCTAAAAGTCTTTCAAAGCAATTGCAGAGTAAGGAACACTTCCAAACTCATTCTATGAGTCTACCATTACCCTGTTACTAAAACCAGACAAAGACAACACACAAAAAAAGAAAACTACAGGCCAATATCACTGATGAACATAGACGCAAAAATCCTCAACAAAGTTTTACCAAACAGAATTCAGCAACACACCAAAAAGCTCATACACCATGATCAAGTTGGGTTTATTCCAGGGAGGCAAGCATTCTTCAATATATGCAAATTAATAATTTTGATACACCATATTAACAAATTTAAATGTAAAAACCATATGATCATCTCAATAGATACAGAAAAAGCCTTTGATAAAATTCAGCACCCATTTATGATTAAAACTCTTCAAAAAATGGGCATAGAAGGAATCTACCTCAACATAGTAAAGGCCATATATGATAAGCCTACAGAAACATTATGCTTGATGGTGAAAAACTGAAAGCATTCTCTCTAAGATCAGTAACAAAACAAGGGCGTTCACTTCCATCATTAGTATTCAACATAGTTTTGAAAGTCCTAGCTACAGCAATCAGAGAAGAAAAAAATAAAAATGAAAGGAATCCAGATCAGAAAAAAAAAAAGTAAACTCTCACTGCAGATGACATGATACTGTACATAGAAAACCCTAAAGATAGTATCAGAAAATTACTAGATCTAATCAGTGAATTTAGCAAAGTTGCAGGATACAAAATCAATACATAGAAATCACTTGAATTTCTATATACTAGCAATGAAAAATCAGAGAGAGAAATTAAGCAATCAATCCCATTCACCATTGCAACAAAAAAGAATAAAATATCTAGAAATATTCTATTCCTATGAATTGGTCTCTTTAAAAAAATTCAGATTTAAGTGATACCATACTGTACTTATATATGTCTGTGTGAATTTTTACTTAGCATGATGCCCTCCAGATTCATTCATGATTTTTCAACTGGCAGAATTTTTAAGCTAAATAGCATTTCACTCTGTGTGCATGTGTGTGTATAACATATAAACAATGAACTATTATTTAGCCAAATAATGTATATATTTTACTTTTCCATTCCTATATTGAAGGATGTCTAGGTTGTTTCCAAGTTTTTGTAATTTTGAATATTGCTAAAATATTTCACATTTTCAAAATGAATGTGAGACTCCAGATACATCTTGGAGGTACTGTACCTGGATGAACTTGGAGAATATTTAGTAAGTGAAATATGTCAGACAGAGAAAGACATACTATATTTTATCACTTATATGTGGAATCTAAAATTAGAACAAACTAGTGAACATATTAAAAAGGAAACATATTCATAGAGAACAAACAAGCACTTACTAGTAGAGACAGGGAAGGGGGAGGGGCATAAGTAGGAGATTAAGAGGTACAAACTACTATGTTTATAAGCTTCATACATATATTGTACAACACAGAGAATATAACCAATATTTTATAATAACCAGTGGTATAGTATAACCTTTAAAAATTGTGAATTACTATGTTGTATAGTTGTAGGATATAATATAGTAAATTCCCTATATACAAACCTATAATTTGCAAACTTTCAAAGATACAACTGTGCATTCCACCAGCCTCAGGCGGGAGTGAAATTGCAGCTTTCCTTCCATCTCCTATTGCTGAAAATCCTTCAGCTCTACCATGTCCCAGCTCCTCTCCCTCCTCGAGTCAGTAACTCTTCTTGCTTACTCACTCCATGCCAACCTCTATATGCCAGCTATTGTACTGTAATACTGTACTTTTCAAGGTACTGTACTATAATATTAAAAATGTTTTAATTTTTTGTGTTTGTTTTTTAAATATTTTTTGTGTGAAATGTATTATAAACCTATTGCAGGACAGTACTATATAGCTGACTGTGTTAGTTGGGTAGCTAGGCTACCATTGTTGGACTTATGAACAAACTGGTCTTATGAACGTGCTCATGGAATGGAACTTGTTCATATGTAGGAAACTTTATTGCATGTCAACTATATCAATTGTTAAAAGGCTGTATATCTGTCAAATCCACCTTACGTGGCCTCCAAACCACCAAAGTTATGACTGAAGAGGGAGTCCTTGAACTCTCTTTGCTCCTGGTAACTTTGATCCCTCCCCCAGTTCCATCATGAGGAGGCACTAGCTCTAGGAACTCTTGACAAGATTTCTCTTCAATCCTTCCACATTCACACTATCATTGAAAGCCAGGCCTATCCCTATGTTATGGAGGATACAACAGAAGTATGTATGTCATATTTATATAAAGAAAATTTGCAGATGAGCTAACAAAAGGTTAAAAAAATAATATTTTCTCTCCTACCTTGAAGACTATACCTTTATATTGATAAAATCAAAACATTTTAACTATGGTTTTATATGCTAAAAATTGCTAAAAAGGCAAAAAGAACACAAATAATTATTTTACATATATGACTTTCTGTTTAGTTTGGTGGTATTTGTATGAGTAATAAAATAAATAAATAATTCATAAGTTTTCTAGGCAAGAGTACTGGAGTGGGTTGCCATTACCTTCCCCAGGGAATCTTCCTGACCCAGGGATCGAACCCAGGTGAGTAGACGGACATTTTACCATCTGATCCACCAGGGATTATGTAATAAAATAAATACATAATTCATAAATTAGTATATATTTGTTCCATTAACTTGATTTTTCTTGCTTTCATTACAAAAATTTTAACTATTAGATTACTAGAATCAATATTTTCATACCCATAGGAAACTAGTCAAACTAATCACACTAGGACCACAGCGTTGTCTAACTCAATGAAACCAAGTCATGCCCGTGGGGCAACCCAAGACGGGCAGGTCATGGTGGAGAGGTCTGACAAAATGTGGTCCACTGGAGAAGGGAATGGCAAACCACTTCAGTATTCTTGCCTTGAGAACACCATGAACAGTAGGAAAAGGCAAAATGATAGGATATTAAAAGAAGAACTCCCCAGGTCAGTAGTGCCCAATATGCTATTGAAAACAGTGGAGAAATAACTTCAGAAAGAATGAAGAGATGGAGCCAAAGCAAAAACAATACCCAGTTGTGGCTGTGACTGATGATAGAAGCAAGGTCTGATGTGGTAAAGAGCAATATTGCATAGGAACCTGGAATGTCAGGTCCATGAATCAAGGCAAATTGGAAATGGTCAAACAAGAGATGGCAAGAGTGAACATCGAGATTGTTAGAATCAGCGAACTAAAATGGATTGGAATGGGTGAATTTAACTCAGATGAACATTATATCTACTACTGTGGGCAAGAATAACTCAGAAGAAATGGAGTAGCCATCATGGTCAACAAAAGTGTCCGAAATGTAGTACTTGGATGCAATCTCAAAACAACAGAATGATCTGGATTCATCTCCAAGGTAACCATTCAATATCACAGTTATTGAAGACTATACCCCAACCAGTAATGCTGAAGAAGCTGAAGTTGAACGGTTTTATGAAGACCTACAAGACCTTTTAAAACTAACACCCCAAAAAGATGTCCTTTTCATTATAGGGGACTTGAATGCAAAAGTAGGAAGTCAAGAAACACCTGGAGAAACAGACAAATTTGGCCTTGGAAGGCGGAATGAAGCAGGGCAAAGACTAATAGAGTTTTGCCAAGAAAATGTACTGGTCATAGCAAACACCCTCTTCCAACAACACAAGAGAAGATTCTAAACATGGATATCACCAGATGGTCAACACTGAAATCAGATTTGCTATATTCTTTTCAGCCAAAGATGGAGAAGCTCTATACAGTCAACAAAAACAAGACCAGGAGCTAACTGTGGCTCAGATCATGAACTCTTTATGACCAAATTCAGACTCAAATTGAAGAAGGTAGGGAAAACCACTAGACCATTCAGGTATGACCTAAATAAAATCCCTTATGATTATACAGTGGAAGTGAGAAATAGATTCAAGGGACTAGATCTGATAGAGTGCCTGATAAACCATGGAATGAGGTTCATGACATTGTACAGGAGACAGGGATCAAGACCATCCCCATGGAAAAGAAATGCAAAAAAGCAAAATGGCTGTCTGGGGAGGCCTTAAAAATAGCTGTGAAAAGAGAGGCGAAAAGCCAAGGAGAAAAGGAAAGATATAAGCATCTGAATGCAGAGTTCCAAAGAATAGCAAGAAGAGAAGAAAGCCTTCTTCAGTGATCAATGCAAAGAAATAGAGGAAAAAAACAGAATGGGAAAGAATAGAGATCTCTTCAAGAAAATAAGAGATACCAAGGGAATATTTCATGCAAAGATGGGCTCGATAAAGGACAGAAATGGTCTGGACCTAACAGAGGCAGAAGATATTAAGAAGAGGTGGCAAGAATACACGGAAGAACTGTACAAAAAATATCTTGATGACCCAGATAATCACGATGGTGTGATCACTCATCTAGAGCCAGACATCCTGGAATGTGAAGTCAATTGGGCCTGAGAAAGCATCACTATGAACAAAGCTAGTGGAGGTGATGGAATTCCAGTTGAGCTGTTTCAAATCCTGAAAGATGATGCTGTGAAAGTGCTGCACTCAATATGCTAGCAAATTTGGAAAACTCAGCAGTGGTCACACGACTGGAAAATATCAGTTTTCATTGCAATCCCAAAGAAAAGCAATGCTAAAGAATGCTCAAACTATCGCACAATTGCACTCATCTCACATGCTAGTAAAGTAATGCTCAAAATTCTCCAAGCCAGGCTTCAGCTATACATGAACCATGAACTTCCAGATGTTCAAGCTTTTTTTAGAAAAGGCAGAGGAACCAGAGATCAAGTTGCCAACATCCACTGGGTCATGGAAAAAGCAGGAGAGTTCCAGAAAATCATCTTCTTCTGATTTATTGACTATGTCAAAGCCTTTGACTGTGTGGATCACAATAAACTGTGAAAAATTCTGAAAGAGATGGGAATATCAGACTACCTGACCTGCCTGTTGAGAAATCTGTATGAAGGTCAGGAAGCAACAGTTAGAACTGGACATGGAACAACAGACTGGTTCCAAATAGGAAAAGGAGTATGTCAAGGCTGTATATTGTCACCCTGCTTATTTAACTTATATGCAGTGTACATCATGAGAAACGCTGGGCTGGAAGAAACGCAAGCTGGAATCAAGATTGCTGGGAGAAATATCAATAACCTCAGATATGCAGATGACACCACCCTTATGGCAGAAAGTGAAGAGGAGCTAAAAAGCCTCTTGATGAAAGTGAAAGAGGAGAGTGAAAAAGTTGGCTTAAAGCTCAACATTCAGAAAACGAAGATCATGGCATCCGGTCCCATCACTTCATGGGAAATAGATGGGGAAATAGTGGAAACAGTGTCAGACTGTATTTTCTGGGCTCCAAAATCACTGCAGATGTTAACTGCAGCAATATCATGGTGGTTTTTGCCATAAATAGACATGAATCAATCATAGACGCACATGTGTCCCCCCACATCCTGAACCCTCCCTCCCACCTCCCTCCCCACTCCACCCCTCTGGGTTGTCCCAGAGCACCAGCTTTGAGTGCCCTGACTCATGCATGGAACTGCACTGATTGTCTATTTTACATATGGCAGTATACATACTTCAATGCTATTCTCACAAGTCATCCCATCCTTGCCTTCTCCCATTGAGTCCAAAAGTCTTCCCTTTACATCTGTGTCTCCTTTGCTGCCCTGCATGTAGGATTGTATTTTGTATTTTTTTTTGTAAAGAAGCTTTGTTGAAGTATAATCTGCACACGAGAAAGCTCACTCATTTTAAGTGTGCAAGTGAATTTAGAGTTGTGCAGCTATCACTGCATTTCAGCTTTATAATGTTTCCATCACCACAATGAGATGGAAACCTATAAAATTTAATGACATCTATTATCTAGTGAGTCTCCAAGCTATGTCTCTGTACTTGATGTGCTGAATATGGTCTATTTTCTCCTCCCTCTAGGTTCTCCATTCTTTCCCACTTTACTCTCTGTCCTAAGGGTGTAACATATATGAGTTATGCCAACAAATAGGCTTACATTCACCCTAGCTTTCATTTACGTTGAGCCAATGGGAAAACACATCCAGAGATTGGATAAAAGAAGGAATGTAGAATTAGAGTTCTGGATTTCTTATCTGTGGAGTCCCATCTTTTTTTATGTGCTCCTCCACACTAGATCTGGGTACTTTCAAGGTGTTTTACCTTACTAGACTCTCTCCTTTCAGCTTCTGGCAGCCATTCCCTGCTTTTGTACCTTCAGTCCAAGGAACAGTGACAATTTCACTGCTGCTACCCTTTGTTCCAGCACAATCCCTGTGAATTCTATTTATCTCCCTCACATCTTTGTAATTTTTCTAGCATTAATATGACATTGATTTCTTTTTGGGACCCAGAAGATATGCTTAACTCTCCATACCCTCCTCAACCCAAACACAGACCAATATTCTAATTTGGGGGCATGTCAATTTCAAGAAGAGAGAGCAGTGGTGTTGGGCTCTAGCTCAGGTTCTTGTGATACATAAAGTTCTTTATCATTGAGATAAAAAAAAAAAAACAGCACTGCTCTTTGTTCATGCTGACTGGTCTTTGGTACAATTTGATGAAGCTTAAAGAGATTTTCTTTTCACAATTTACTTTATTCAGCATTAGTGCTTTCTTTGTAGTTTTATTTTCCCACTGGTTTTCTCCTTTGGGCATTTTATTTCTGAATATTTTAGAAGTAAGTTTCTCTTATGTAAGCACTCAAAAGAGAAACATGAAAATTTTCATTTTATCCTAGGGTAGACCTTTCTCTCAGTTGGATACTCATTTAACATTCTGCCTCCTGAAGTGTTAACACATTTTGACAATTGCTTTTGTTCCAATTTGTTGATAGGAAACAGCATTTTAGTATGACTGACAACAAAGGATTGTGGCTTTCATTTCCAAAGTGTAAGCGAATCTTTACAATGTACTTCACTTACATAAAAATGAGATTGTTGCTCATAAGCAGGGAAGTTTGTGTTTAGGATGTGCTTTGTATTCAAGCGGACTGCTTCAGTCAAGGAGACAATGGGAGTGAGGGTGGAGGGGCAGGAAATACCACTACTGGAACTATTACCAAAGACTGCTCTGACTGCAGCAGGAAGGCATTTGATTCACTGACTACAAGAGAGAGTTCAATGAATAATGAAGCTTCAGAGAGGATCACTTTTAACAGCAGCTATTGAATAATGGTTAATGAAGGACATAACTAGAAACTGAGAAATCTCAAGTATATTTAAGAGGCTTAATCATATATTAGGCTATGACATTCAAAGAAGGTATAACATGTAAAAATAATATGCGACTTTTAAACTGATATTTGAACAGAACCAATATAATAATTAACTATGTAATCTGAATAATACAAAACAAGCAACATTGATTAATGTTGATTGGAGAGCAGTTTTCATTCAAGCCATTAGTGCATAGCTATTATACTCAATTTTTCAAAATCAACAAATATCATTGCACTCCTGAGTTTGAGGCACGTGAAACCTCATGAGTGTATCTTGTTGTTGCTGTTACTGTCACTAAGTCGTGTTTGATTCTCTGTGACCCCACAGACTGCAGCATGTCAGGCTTCCCTCTCCTTCACTATCTCCCAGAGTTTGCTGAAATTCATGTCCTTTGAATTTGTTATACTATCTAAAAATCTCATCCTCTGCCTCTTTCTTCTCTTCCTGACCTCAATCTTTCCCAGCACTTGTGTCTTTTCCAATGAATCAGCTTTTCACATCAAGTGGCCAGAGTATTGCAGCTTCAGCATCAGTTCTTCCAGTGAATATCCAAGGTTCTTTTCCTTTTGGCTTTTTCAATCACCTTGGAGTCCAAAGGACTCTCAAGAGTCTTTTGCAGCACCACAGTGTGAAAGCATCAGTTCTTCAGCTTCCGTGCTTTTTTATGGTCCAGTTCTCACATCTACATATAACTATTGGAAAAACCATAACTTTGACCTTTGTCAGCAAAGTGATGTCTCTGCTTTGTAATATGCTGTCTAGGTTTGTCATAGATTTCCTTCCAAGGAGCAATAGTCTTTTAATTTCATGGCTGCAATCACCATCTTCAGTGATTTTGGAGCCCGGGAAAATAAAATCTGTTACTGATTACAATTTTTCCCTTTCTATTTGCCAGGAAGTGATGGGACTAGATACCATGAACTTAGTTTTGTTGTTGTTGTTGTTGTTGTTAAATGTTGAGTTTTAAGCCAGCTTTTTCACTCTCCTCTTTCAATAGGCTCTTCAGTTCCTCTTCACTTTCTGCCATTAGAATAGTATCCTCTGAATATCTGATACTGTTGATATTTCTCCTGGAAATCATGAATCCAGCTTGTGATTCATCCAGCCTGGCATTTCACATGATGTACTCTGTGTATAAGTTAAATGAGCAGGGTGACAATATACAGCCTTGTGTACCCCTTTCCCAATTTTGAACAAGTCTATTGTTGTTCCATGTTTGGTTCTAACTGTTGCTTCTTGACCTGGGTTTCTCAGGAGACAGGTAAGGTGGTCTGGTATTCCCATCTCTTTAAGAATTTTCCACTTTGTTGTGATCCAACAGGTAAAGGCTTTAGTGTAGTCATTGAAGCAAAAGTAGACATTTTTCTGGTATCCCCTTGCTTTATGATCAAGCAGATGTTGGCAAAATTACTCTTATAAAAAGCTGTCTTTCTTTTGACTCACTGTTACCCATGTCAGAAAATTAAGATTCATAGAAAAGTCTGCCTCAACAAAGGTTTTACCTTTTCAAGGGGGGTTTTCTTTTCAACCCGAAGAAAGCAGGTTTCTTTCAGCCTCTACAAAACCAGGTTTCTCTTAAACCCTTCAACACTTCCCACTTCTACTCACCCTGTCTATCCTACAGGGGGGTCTGCAGCACCCTAAGCGGGGTCCTATCCATCCCGAAAACTCAACACTGGGGGAGTAACCAAAATTACTCCAGGGGGAGCCACAGAGAGTGCTCCGGGGGGAAGCCACAGAGAGTGCTCCGGGGGGAGCCTTTGCTCCGAAGAACTCAACACTGGGGGAGTAATGAAAATTACTCCGGGGGGAGTGATTGAACACTCCGGGGGGAGCCACAGAGTGCTCCGGGGGGAGCCTTTGCTCCGAAGAACTTACCTTCGAATAGCCTGTTTGGGCGCCACTTACGGGGGTCCAGCCCCGGTGGATCCAGGGTGATTCGAAGGTGGGGGGACGGAGTCGGCGTCTTTGGAAAAATACATATTTAATCACAGATATAGAGAGATTAGAAATGGATAGTGTAGTAGGAATATTAGTGGAGAAAAAGAGGCTGAATAACTTGGATTACATGGGATACCAATCACCACCTACGCAGGCCGCAGGCATCTTCCCGTTCTCCAGAAGGAGAGGTGGCACTGAGGCCCCCCTGGTCCGATCTTAGAAGCCCAGGCAAAATTAGTAGGCTTGGTGGGTACTCATGCACCAGATGGGAATTTGGCCAGAAAATAGTAGGAGAAAAAAGGGGGCTGAATAACTTGGTTTACGTGGGATACCAATAAAATTCCAAGACAAGGAATTTGCACCATCTACGTTGGGCCACCGGTGCCACTTGAATATCGGAAGGTGCCCCTCCTCGGGCTCCTTCTCACGTGGGCTTGAAAACCGGGGCGAATAAGTAGACTTGGAGGGCACCCACGCTCCAAATGGGAATTCAGCCCGAAAAATGGGGAGCAGAAAAGAACGACATGAGGGAATCAGTCTTTCCGGAAACTGATCTGATTTCTTTATTTTTGGGTTTGCTTATATACCTTTTGCTACACATAGGAATGAATACAGAGTCACACGGGGGTCAGCGGTCCTGACCTTTATCATAACCAGGTGCTTCACATAAATGTATAAAAAAAGGTCTTAGGGATATTACATCATCTTCTGGCCATGAGTGAGACCTGCTGACATTTTATGATCCTTTCTTTCTGATAACCAAAAAACTTATTTTTTCCAAGTGTTTTTTCTTAAACCAGGCACCACCCTCCAAATAAAGTTGCATTCCTATAGGGTGAGGGTGTAGTGAGTTACAATCAAGAAAGGAATTTATTTAACCCAAGGTTAACAGGATTAATCTTAAAGGTTAATACTTATTTCTCCTATATGCTTAAAGGTTAATACTTATTTCTTCCTATATGCTAGTTATATTCATTATAAGGGTAGGGAACATGGAGATTTAGCAGCAAACATCAGCCCAACAAATGAAAATCCTTTCACCAATGCTCCCCTTAAGATCTATTTAGTCTTAAGATATGATAAAGTTACATTCTTACGTAGCAAGGACACAGTGATTTATAACAAAGTACAGTGATCTATTATAAAAGAGAAAATCCATTAACTCAAAAAGTCTAGTATTTCTAACATCAAACACTACTATATTTCCTTTGCTATATTCCAAATACATTGATTAATATATTCCCAAGTGCCTAAGGATATGGAGGCCTGGCGGCAATCATTGACTCAACAAGAAGAAAAAGCCCTATGCTAATTAAGACTCTCAAAATACTCCAAAACTCTGTGCTGTTTATGGTTAAGAGGTAGTAAACAATCATGTGGCAAGAGTATGGATAATCCTGTCACACGAGCTAGTCTGTCAGCAGAGAGGTTTGACCTGAGACATCCTTCTCCCACCCAGAGCAGGGAATTAGCAGCAATTATTGACACAACAAATGAAAAACCCTTCACCAATATAATTCCTAACCAACCCATTATACTAATAATTTCTAACTCCCCAAAAGAATTTGCCTTTAGTAAGTCTAAAACATCTCATGCCTCTCAGATTGGGAGGCTATAAACAATCACATGTGGCCAGACGAACCTATACAGGCGGGCTAGATAACCTTCAGAGCAGTCCGGAAGCTGAAACACTCATGTCACGCCCAGGAAGTTTTATTGCCTTGGAGCTGCACGTTTACTCCTTCTCTGAGAGAAACGGTTATGGGGGAGAGCCCCCCGTAAAGTCAGAGGTGTAGGTGAGAGCATAAAACAGACTCTGGTTTGGAGGTAGATGCTCGGGAACAGGGGGTTTCCTGAGGCTTGATCACGCCTTTGCGTATGCCAAGCCTCCTTCCTCATGACCTTTGCCATGGGCGGAGTTCCTCACGCTGGCCCCCGGCAGATTCTCTGCCTTTTCTAAACCAAACCCAGTTTGTACAACTTTAAGTTCTCATTTCATGTACTGCTGAAGCCTAGCTTGAAGGATTTAGAGCACAACCTTGCTAGCATGTGACATGAGTGCATTTGTATGGTAGTTTGAATATTGTTTGGCACTGCCCTTCTTTGAGATTGGAATGAATATTGACCTTTTCCAGTCCTGTGGCCACTGCTGAGTTTTCCAAATTTGCTGACATATTGAGTGCAGCACTTTTACAGCATCATCTTTTAGGATTTGAAATAGCTCAGCTGGAATTTCATCGCCTCCACTAGCTTTGTTCATATGCTTGCTAAGGTCCACTTGACTTCACACTCCAAGATGTCCAGCTCTAGGTGAGTGACCACACCATCATGGTTATCCAGGTCATTAAACCTCCCTTTTTTTATACATATAATTCTTCTTTGTATTTGTGCCAACTTTTCTTAATCTCTTCTGCTTCTGTTAGACCCTTTATTGTTGCCATTTCTGTCATTTATTGTGCTCATCTTTGCATGAAATATTCCCTTGACATCACCATTTTTCTTGAAGAGATCTCTAGTCTTTCCCATTCTATTGTTTTCCTCTATTTCCTCTATTTCTTTGCATTCTTTACTTCAGAAGGCTTTCTTATCTCTCCTTGCTATTCTCTGCTGCTCTGCATTCAGTTGGGTATATCTTTCCCTTTCTCCCTTGCCTGTCACTTCTCTTCTTTCTTCAGCTTTGTGTAAAGCCTTCTCAGACACCCACTTTGCCTTCTTGCATTTGTTTTTCTTTGGGATGGTGTTGGTCACCACCTTCTGTACAATGTTACTAACCTCCATCCATAGGTCTTCAGGTACTCTGTCTACTACCTGTGCCATTACTTCCTCCAGTTGACCACATTTTGTCCAACTTGGGTGGCCCTGTGCAGCATGACTCATAGTTTTCTTGAATTACACAAGTCTCTTCACCATGACAGGGCTTTGCTCCATAAAGGGGATGGGTGTATCTCTCTGTAAGTGTATGCTCAGTTGCTTCAGTTGTGTCTCACTCTTTGCAACACTATGGACCACAGTCCACTAGGCTCTTCCGTCCTTGGGATTCTCCATGCAAGAATGGTGGAGTGGGTTGTTCCCGAGCATCTACCCCCAAAACCAGAATCTATCTACTTTACTGTTTCATGATCTCGCCTACACCTCTGACTTTAAGGGGGGTTGTTCCCCACCAGTTCTCTCGGAGAAGGAGTAAACGTGCAGCTCCAAGTCAACAAAAATTCCTGGGCGTGACAAGAGTGTTGAAACTTACAGACTCCTCTGAAGGTTATCTAGCCTGCCTGTATAGGTTCGTCCAGCCACATGACCCAGGGATCAAACTCAAGTCTCAACCATCTCTGGCAGTACAGATTTGTTACTGCTGAGCCACTGGGGAAGCCCATGAATGTATCTACTACATGTCAATTAGGTGGATGGAGACAGAAACAATTAGTGGAATTTGGACTGGTTTTACTTTATAAAAGTCAAACTTTCTTCTCTTGGCTCAAGTCCCTGTCTAGAATGCTGGGGAAAGCTCTCTCTCTCTCTTTTTTTTTTTTTAATAAAAATTTATTTATTTCTTGGCAGTTTATTTATTTTTTTAAATATAAATTTATTTATTTTAATTAGAGGTTAATTACTTTACAAAATTGTATTGGTTTTGCCATACATCAACATGAATCCACCATGGATTCCCCATCCTGAACCCCCCTCCCTCCTTCCTCCCCATACCATCCCTCTGGGTCATCCCAGTGCCCCAGCCCCAAGCATCCTGCATCATGCATCGAACCTGGACTGGCAATTTGTTTCATATATGATATTATACATGTTTCAATGCCATTCTCTCAAATTAACCCACCCTCTCCCTCTCCCACAGAGTCCAAAATACTGTTCTATACACCTGTGTCTCTTTTGCTGCCTCCCATACAGGGTTATCATTACCATCTTTCTAAATTCCATATATATGCATTAGTATACTGTATTGGTGTTTTTCTTTCTGGCTTACTTCACTCTGTATAATAGGCTCCAGTTTCATCCACCTCATTAAAACTGATTCAAATGTATTCTTTTTAATGGCTGAGTGATACTCCATTGCACTCTCTTCTAAAAATTAACCGTAACTATAACCTTCATCCTGCAAGCTCTCTGGCTACTTTGAATGAAAAGAATTTCTTATCGAAACAGAAGAATAATGAACAAAAAAACTCTTTATTAGTGTGCCAAATACACCAAGATTTCTGACAAATAATTGTAGCCCTTTTAGTCCATAGCACAATAAATAAAACATTATATTAAGGATTAGCTTATCTTCATCAATTTATAATCTGGCAGTTTATACATACACACAGCCTTACCCTCAATCTGGATCTTTTCCTCTCAAAGAGTGATATACCTCATCTGTGGCAGAGAAACTGTTACATGCTCAAAAAATTCATTTATATTTCTTTTTTAGTACATAGCTAAACCACATTTATTGGGCATTCCTAATATTAGGTAAAAACGTGATTGAGTTCTTGGCAATGAAATATGGGCAAAAGAAATGCACACTACTTCCAGGCCTGACCTCTCCTGAGACCTTTCATGTGGTCTCTCTTTCTCATTTCTTTGTCTTGTTTTCTCTGCCTGAAAAGCAGATGATCCACTGGAAGGTACTAGGACCCTACAGAATTGTCAAGCCACTATATGGAAGAAATCTGGCTTCCTAACTAAGAGCATAGAAAATAGTTCTTACTTTTCTCCAACCCATATTGGACTGGAATGAGTGACAAACATTTATTGCACTTAATCATTAGCTGCTGGAAATGTGTGTTGCTGCCTTTAGTTTACTTTTTGGAGTACAACGTCTACCTATAGAATAAAGCAGACTAAGTAGTACTGACAGTTATTCAGTGCCTGTGAAACTGCATTCCTCTTCAGATGGGGGCTTAAACCAAACAACACCTCAGACTGTGACATAAACCCACAACTCTTGTCTTAGGAGGGGACTCAAATCCCCTGTCTTTTAATTGAAACCAGTCACCTGATGTCAGGACTTATTGAAGCTTGGTTTCTTTTGTCTCAGCACAGAAAGAATACAGTGTGAGACAAAGTGAGAGGCAAAGAGTGAGTTTATAAGCATAGGGTGCTTGGGAGAGATAGAAGTCAGACAAGAGAGTGCAGCCCCAAGAGCAAAGACTACATGTTTTATAATCAAAGAAAAAGTGAAGAGGGGAGAAAACCACCTTCTTCATTTTGGGACAGACATCAAGATTTACATCATTAGTTCCCCCTTTAACCCTATATGGTCTATCTCATACTGTCATGGTGCTATTTAAATTATATGTATATTAGCAAAGTGGTGGTAACATAAACTAAAATATGGTAATTCATCTCAGTTTTCAGTATACTGTCCCCTTTCACCTACTTTCTGTCCCCTTTCACCTAGTTTCTTTCCCCTTTCACGAGATTTCTGTCTTGGCTACATATAGAAATGCTACTCTTCAAGGATTGACAATACTCCCTGACTGTATGTTACAAGGTTCAGACTCGATATCTATTGTTTTTATTTATGTATTTTTTTAAACTATCAGGAATTGTAGCTTGAGTATGCCTGGTCCTTGAATGCACCTGGTCTTCATTCAAGGGAGAGTAGATTGTTGCTAGGTTACTGGATTATTTTCTTAAGTGGCCATTGGCTTACAAAAGTCTCCCAAACTTGCTTAAAATTTTCTGTCTTTAATCCTCTAATGGGATTTTAAACTTAATTATTTAATTATCCTCTTCTATCCCTACCATCCTTCTATAAAAGATTACCTACTATTTGTTCAGTACTAGCAAAGCCTCTTGTTATCTTACCCAAGGGCAGTTTTATTAGTCATTCAACAAGAATATCTAAATCATCTTTAGTTTTCAGTAACAATTATAATTTACCATTTTCCAGTTTCTTCATTCCCATTGAAGCTGAGTTTTCAGTCTGTACACTTATTTATAGACTACTCCTCTGCCCTCCTATCCCCCTACTCTGCCTGTATACATTCTGTTGTTCAGTTGTGTCCAACTCATTGCAACCCCGTGGACTGCAGCATGCCAGGCTTCCCTGTCCTTCACCATCTCCCAGAGTTTGCTCAAACTTATGTCCAGTGAGTCAGTGATGCCATCCAACCATCTCATCCTCTGTCATACCCTTCTCGTCCAGAGTATAGTGGCTACTCACCCACTAATATTCAGCTCAGGGGTCAAACTTTCAAAGGAAGACTTCAATTCTCTCCTCCATTCCATATTACTTTTGTCTGGCTGCCTTTCCTCTGCACTCACAAGATGGCCTGGACCTACATATTTGTCTCACCAAAGATCCTAAAATAGTTGATTTTTGAGGCAAGGATTATAACACCAAAACTCAGTACAGTATATGTGTTAAGTAAATGTTTTTGTATATGTTTTCTCATTTTAAACTGGTAGCCTAAAACTTTATTGAATACTGTATCATGCTTGTTTTCAGAATATACAATTTAAATTTAAAATGAGATTAAATATAAGAATATGTATTAGACCATTTTCTCTATGAACTGAGGTAGAGTAGATATAATTTTGTAATAGATGATTTATATTATTTAATTCAAGATTTATTTATATTATTTTAATAGAACTATATCAAATAAACTAGAATAATTTAAAATATTATGCAGTGCAGTTTTGTTCATTATGTTTTAAAGATTTAGTTCCTGGTAGCTCACCTGGTAAAGAATCTGCCTGCATTGTAGGAGACCTGGGTTCCATCCCTGGGTTAGGAAGATCCCCTGGAGAAGGAAACAGCTATCACTTCAGTATTCTGGCCTGGAGAATTCCATGAACTGTATAGTCCATGGGGTCACAGAGTTGGACTGGACTGAGTGACTTTCACTTTCACCATGTGCTGATATATCATCATTATCATTATCAACATTATCGCCACATAACTGTTGGGACCTAACAAACGCCATGATAGGCTTCAGGGACTAAGGTAGGACTCACGGGAAAGGCTGAGTCATTGCCCAGTGAGGTCATCCCCGCGGATGCCAGGACTTGTCTAATCAGCATACTCCCCGTAACCTGGTTTGAGTTTATCAGGACATAAAAGACATCCCCCTGCAGCCAATAGCCAATTAGTAAATACCAGGAAACCCCTGCAGCCAATAAAGATTAGCCAATTAGTAAATACTAGGTAACTACTGCAGCCAATCAGCCCTTGCCAACTCTCTGTTCTAAAACCTATAAATACTGCTGTAAATCTGGGCTTGGGGCTCCTTGTTCCACTCCACTGCGTTGGATGTGGTGGGAGCCCTAGCTTGAGCTAGAAATAAAACCCCTTCATGCTTTTGTATTGCTGTGGATGTCTTATTCTCTCAGTTTTGGGGACTCGGACTCTGGGCATAACATTTGGGGTCTTGTCCGGGATCCCTTTAACTGGGAAGAATAACCCTCTCCCGGTAGAAGGGGTTTCTTCACTAGGAGGAGAGATATCTGAACACCGGTGTTAGTTCTGGTTAAGACCAGCGTAAGGCCAAGGCCCGGCATCGTGCTGGGGAGGCGGCTGGCTCTGTGGATGCCTTGTTGGTAAGATTACCTCAAGGGAAAGAAAGTTTGTGGGGGCCCAGGAAGACCTAGTGTTGTGTTCTCGGCCGATGTGTATTTGTTATCTGTTTGTTGTGTCTGTGTGAGTGCTGGCATTGTCTCTGCTCTTTATGTGTTCATTTTGTCTCCTGTGTTCTTCTCTGTAGTCATGCGGCAAGTGACTTCTACTCCTTTGTCCCTTATGACTGATGTTAGTACTTAGATCTGAAGCTCTGTGTCTCTATAGGAGGTTTTCTGAGAGACTGTATTTTTGTATTTAAGGGCTTCCCTGGTGAAGCCGAGGTTAAAGCATCTGCCTGCAATATGGGAGACTTGGGTTTGATCCCTGGGTCGAGAAGATCCCCTGGAAAAGGAAATTTTGCTTTGTCTGGCAACCATGTGGTTTAGACCTGCTGCCATTTTGTTAGAACTTGATTTTCTTTCCCTGTGCCTTGAGACCAGGGCTCTCAGGAACACTTATCTGACACTGAGGAAAAAGGAAAAAAAAAAAAAGACTTGAAGCTAGATCTTGCACTGTGTCTGTCTAAATATGTCTTGGTAATATTTTTGTATATGCATTCTATTTATTTGGCTTAAAAAAGGTAAGCACTTACAAATCAAGTAATTCTAAATTAAACAATAAATTCCAGGTTCATTCGAACTGGGAAATATTCAATGTTAAATACCTGATATTAATGTTTGTTTGTTGACCTATCTAATATAGACATGTCTTAGAATAATTAACGTTAAGTAGAAGTTAAATATTATATCTGTTACAAGTTTGTCAACAAGGAAATTACCTCAAGTGAAGAAACTTCTAAAAAATGTAAATAAGATATGTACTTTTATATCTCTAGCTAACTTTGGGGTGCTTCAGAGGGCCCCTGGAACATCCCAAAGAGAGATATTAAGCTGTGTTTATTTGGTTGGTTAAATTACATGAAAAAGATTATCAGATGTGTAATAAATCCACTCAGGTTATAATGTATGGTAAAATTACTCATACAGATATCCTAAAAATTATATGGAGTTTTTAACATTCTGATATGTCCTGGTATTTTAATGGAAAACCTGATGACTTCACAATAGTTAGCAAAAGGACTGAATGAACCAGCGAATATAACTTTTATGGTTTCTATCTGAAAAATTACGGGGTTGAATCTTATGTTTTCAGGGAGTAGGGAACATCTTCCTCTCAAACTAATTATGACAATACTTTGGTAAAATTACTCATCTCTTAGATAGTTCTTTGCTGTTATGTGATGTTAATGTAAAATTTAATTGAATTCTTAAAGAACACACTAAGTTTGTTTCTGAAGCTTATCTCAGTAATCTATCTTTGGATGAAGATCAGACGCCTCATGACCTGCAACCAGGACTGGAAAAAGACATAATTTAAGGGACTGTCTCCAACATGGATGGAAGGACTTTTTTATCAGGAGAAACTACACTACACCAGGATGAGAAGACGATGACATCAGAGGTAGACAGCTTCCCCAAGATGCTGGACCTGATTCGTATGATCATTTATGTTTTCTTGACTTTTTAGACCTTTGCATATAAGTCAAATGCTTTTCTATCATAGGCCTGATCCTATGCTAGTTTTAAAAATCAATCCAACTGTTGGGTTTGTGGCCAATTACCTGTGTCTAGTTCTGGGTTACCTTGGTACATTTCTCTACTACCAGACTCTAACTGGTTGGCCCTGAGAAAATTTACTTAAAAAAAATTAAATCATGCTAAAGATAATCAGTCTAGCAACACTAGAAAACTGGGCTATATGCCTTATAGATGGTGCCAATATAAAATTTCCCTGAAAGATAAAGATTCTACAGGACAGACTAAGTCAGATGACCTGAAGATATACTGGGCTACATCTAATGGAAGTTCTTAACATAAGTCTTACTTGTGACTTTACTAATACTGCTGGCTATGTTATTTGTATTTCCCCTGTCTTACAAAATTGTTGTTTCTTACACTGTCAAATGTGTGTATGAGGCCTCTAATAGAATAATTTATAGTCCCATATGAGATCGATGATGGTAACAGTGTAACTCTAGATATGGCAAGAAGCAACAAGAGGGAATATTTTCCTGGACCAAGAAGCTAATAAGACAGGTGGTCCAGAGAATTTTGGATACTGTTTTATGGCCTAATCCAGTAACAGCACATTAAGTGGCCTGTCAACAAAATCTTTCCCAAACCTGAGAATGGACATTCTCAGCACCATGGGATAAAATGGTCATGAAGTGCCCCCCCCCCCATAATCATGGTCAAGTTTATGAGCAAAAAGGGGCTCTGCCAACTGAAGACTGACCTACATCTACAAAGATTAAATCATGGCCGCTGCAACTGCTGACTTTCAACGCCCCTGAAAGGAGTTCAGGGTGAAAATCAGGAATGAGGCACTCTGTGCTCTGGGAAAACTGGCAGAACAGGCCATCAGATAGTTAGATCTTTTCAGGAGAAGATTTTATGAGTCCCAATTCTTGCATCTTCTCATACCTAGAGAAACACTGACGTCATTAAAGGTGAAATCTGCTTTGGCTATTAAGAAATCATTTACAAAAGTCAAAATAGAGTAGCTACGGTTCAGATATCCTGAAAAATAACTAGGTGATGCTATGGGTGCACTTTCAGATTAGAGCTTGTATTGTTCCAAGCTGGGGCAGTCCTATGCCCCATTTTGACAGGAAGTTATCATAGTCATTGTTGCCTAGTTCTCTAAAATTAAAACTGAGCGGGACTCTGTGGGGCTCTGGAGTACAGATCTGCTCTATGTTCTCCATTTCTTATTTGTAGGATATAGACTTTGTTCAGCCTCCTTGGCCTTCCCTGAATTCTAAAGCATGGATTCAAACAATTGCTAATCAGGGAAGGGAGGGGATACAAAAACAAAAACAATCAAAGGTTGGTACAGCCTCCAGACAGAGTCCTGGTTCCTACTCAAAAAGAAAAAAAAAAAAAGCATAACAATGTCTTTGAGCCCCCACCCAGATGGAGGATGGTAACTTCAGACTGAACACAAGATTCTTGGAGCACTTCTCTGTTGCCTCACCACCAACCAATCAGAAGTGGTCACTTCAGTCACGTCCAACTCTTTGCAACACTGTGGACCATACATAGCCCACCAGACTCCTCTCCATGGTATTCTCCAGGAAAGAGTGGCTGACTTTATTTTTCTGGGCTCCAAAATCACTGCAGATGGTGATTGCAGCCATGAAATTAAAAGACACTTACTCCTTGGAAGAAAAGTTATGACCAACCTAGACACCATATCAAAAAGCAAAGCAGAGACATTACTTTGCCAACAAAGGTCTGTCTAGTCAAGGCTACGGTTTTGCCAGTGGTCATGTATGGATGTGAGAGTTGGACTATAAAGAAAGCTGAGTGCCAAAGAATTGATGCCTTTGAACTGTGGTGTTGGAGAAAACTCTTGAGAGTCCCTTGGATGCAAGGAGAGCCAAACAATCCATTCTAAAGGAGATCAGTCCTGGGTGTTCTTTGGAAGGAATGATGCTAAAGCTGAAACTCCAATATTTGTCCACCTGATGCAAATAACTGACTCATTGGAAAAGATCCTTATGCTGGGAAAGATTGAAAGTGGGTAGAGAAGTGGACAACAGAGGATGAAATGGTTGGATGACATCACCGACTCAATGGACACGAGTTTGAGTAAACTCCAGGAGTTGGTGATGGACAGGGAGTACTGGTGTGCTGCAGTCCATGGGGTCACAAAGAGTCAGACACGACTGAGCGACTGAACGGACTGACTGATCAGGGAATGTGATCTGTAAAATATTTTATTTTTTGGAATATGCTGAGATTTTTGATGTTGTTGTTGCTTTATTCAGTCATTAAATATATATATATATATATATATATATATATATATATATATATATATATATATATATGTATTGAGATACTAACTTCTGCCAGGAAAATAAGGATGAATATTATGTGGTTGCCAGTGCTATCTCTTCTGACTCATGTTTTCTACACTTTCACACTTCCTCTATGTCTGTACAGAGAACTCTTACTTATTTTTCAAGATCTTTGTAAACTCCAGAGGGTTGTCACTCTCCCATATGAAATTCAATAATAATGTTTCAATCTTTGGAGTCTCTGTGACACCTTATATATACACTGACACAGTATTATGTTCATTTTTGAATTTTTAGAGTATAGAAATGCTTGTCAAAAGAAGACAAACTGTGATTTCATATAGATCTGATCACAATGTTCAAGAAGAAAAAAATATAGGCAATTTATTAAAATAACATTTGGTAACTGTTAAAACTGTGATAGATACTGAGTACTGTGGAAACACAGATGGAAGATAGATTAGGATAGATTCTTCTTGGGTGGTGAGAACAGAGAACATTTTCCTAGAGAAGGCAGTGTCTCAGCTACTAATTCCTTGGTGGAGAAGGGATATATTCTCTGCCAAGGGAATGGAATGAACAAAAGTATGGTCATGATCTACTGTTCAATGAGGATCGGGTAATGGAGAAAAAAGGTTAGTTTGAAGGATGTTTAAAAAGGTGTCTCAGTCAAGTTTCAAAAGGTCTTTGTACTGGACATTGCCTCTCAGTGAACATTTAAGGACAACAGTAATGGCAGTGGTAGAGAGGAGCTGAGCCCTGCACAGGAAAAACATAAGAAGACCATATATTTCTTATTCTCGAGGTCAAGGAGACCTTCTTGACTACACGTTCACAGAAGGACTCCTGGGGGTCAAAAAGGGAAGAAGAGCATCCTATAGCAGGTGATATCAACCTACACATAGGCTTCTTCACTAGAATTCCTCTTGGCTAAGAGATGCACATGCACACACATGGGAGGACCCTGAAATAAACAGAACCAAAGAAAGAAAGATTAGTGGACAAAGGAAACCAGAAAGAAAGGCCCCATATAAGTGATTCAAATTACCATGACAGTGCGACTCTCTCTGATCCCGTGTGTGTCAGTCTATTCACACGTCCTCTTTTTCCTCCTAATAAACATTTTATTTCACTTAAAAAAAAAAAAAAAGATCTTGCTAGGGAACTGGGAGTTTATCCTATAAACAAAACAGAACCATCAAAATTATTAAAAGCTACTTATGAAACTAAATAGACAAAAGAATACTCAAGATTTAAAATTTATTACTTCAGCATACCTGATTTATAATGAAGCTTTGTAAAGTATAACAAAATACAACATTCATGATTTTCCCTCCAAGTGTACCAAGATTGTGTTGGTTTTGTTTAAAGTATTAGTTTACTCTTGGGTATAGCAATTTGACTTTCAAATCAGACCTTAGCTTTTGCAGTGACAGAAAAAGAAGCAGGCTCATATTCAAAAGTGAAGTTTACTAGAGTTGTTTCAATGTCTTGGCTGAATTATTTAAGAATTAGAAAATAGCTATGGGTTATTTTTTGTCCAGGCAAACACATTAGGTTTGATTAGTTTTTATATTCTCATTTTACTTTAAAATAATAAACGTATCTTGAAACACATCACATGGAAATATATAGCGATCATATGTGGGTTGTTGGTTCAAATCTAACCATTTTTCACTGTTTAGTAAAGACTCCCATCTATTGACCCCCCACTTCTCCACATTTACTCCTTACTCAGTTTCCATATATTTCTAACCTAATGAAACTACAAAAATGTAATGCTTAAAGGTAATTTGAAAAGTCAGATCAGACAGAAGGATAAAACTGAATGTCAAAACTCATTTTAAAGCTATAGCAACCAAGATGCTAAGGCATTGGCACAAGGATTATGAACAGACCGATGGAATAAAAGTCCACAACAGACATAAATATATGGTCCCCAGTGACAGATGACCAAGGAAGCACCACAGTTCAGAGGGGAAGCAATAGTCTTTCAATAAATGGTCTGGGGTTAATTGTACCTTCATAGGGAAAAAATAAACCTCAGTTCTACCTCACTCCATTTGTCAAGTTTAGTCAGATGTGGATCATAGACCTAGATGTGAATGATAAAGCAAAAAAAACTTCCATTCTAAAAAAGCAAAAGCAAAATAGAGACAAGTCTTCATGACCAAGGAATAGACAAAGATTTTTTTAAACAAGGCACAAATGGAACATCACTAGCCCGGGATTGATAAGGAAGAAATGAAACTCTGTGTTCACAGATGACATGGTCATCTATGTAGAAAATTGAAAACATTTTGAAAAATTAGTGGAAGTAATTAGGGATTATGGCAAAGTTGCAGGATACAGGTTTAGGGACAAAAGTCAGTTGCTTTTCTCTATACTGACAATGAACCAGAGGAATTTGAAATTCAAAGCATGATACATTTTACCACTCTGTTGAGGGGATGTTGGTAATGGAGAGGAGGTCTGTGTATGTGTGAGAGCCAGGAGTGTATGGGAAATCTCCTTGCCTTCTGCTCAGTTTTGCTTTGAACTTGACTGCTCTGAAAAATATAATCTACTAAGGAAAATCACTAGCTGTAAAAAAAAAATAGATTAATAAATTGAATTCCATTAAATTTTAAATGCTCATCAAAAAATACCATTATGTGAACAGAAAAGAATATGAAAAAGAATGTATATATGTATAACTGAGATACTCTGTTGTATTTAACATTGTAAATCAACTATACCTCAACTTAAAAATAAAATAAAATAAATACTATTATGTGAGTGAAAAGGCATGCCACAGACCAGAAGATTATTGCAATGTATCTTACCTATAATATATAAAGAAATCCCACAAATTGATAACAAACAGACAACATAATTTTTTAAATATCCCCAAAGATTTGAAAGACACTTCACAAATGAGGCTACATCCAGATGGCCAATAAGCATATGAAAATGTGTTCCACTTCATTAACTATTAAGGAATATAAATTACACTGCACTGCATCCCCCAGACGGACTAAACTTGAAAGTACTGATGGAACCTCCCCAGTGGTCCAGTGGTTAGGTCTCTGTGCAGGGGGCCTGGGTTTGATCCCAGGGGAACTAAAATTCCCATATGCCACAGTGCAGCCAAAAAAGAAAGTACTGACAATACCATGTTTTGATGAGAGTGTCCAGCAACTGGAACTCTTATACCCTCTTAGTGGAAGTGTTACTTGATACCCTGATGCTGGGAAATTGGCAGTATCTGCTCAAGCTAAATATAAAAGAAACCCCATGACACAGCAGTTTCATTTCTTGTTTATATATCAAATTGAAATGAGCATTTATGTCCACCAAAAGTCACGTACAAGAATGTGCATAGAAGCTTTATTCATAATACCCAAAACCTGGAAACAACCCCAGTATCATCAGTAAGAAAGCTGTGGTATATTCAATATAGTGGAGTGTCACACAGCAGGAAAAGGTAACTAACTACTTCTACATGCAAGACAGTAGATGAATTTCACAGACATCATCTGCAATGAAAAAAAATTGGTCCAAAAACTACATACTGTTTGATTCCTTCTGAATGATGTTCAAAAGCAGACAAAAGTAATCTTTTGGGAGAAGTCACAATAGCAGTTACTCTTAGGGGCAGTTACTCTTGGGAGAGGCTATGCAAAAGTCTGTTGGGGTGCCCACGTGTTCTGTGCCTTGATCTGGTAGTCAGGTGGCTACATATATATATATATATATTATATATATAAATATAATTTTATCCAGCTATATATTAATTTATTAATGTTATATCTTTTGATTTTTTTTGTTTTTACTGAAGTATAATTGTTTCACCATGTTGTGTTAGCTTCAGGTGTACAACAAAGTGATTCGATCAGACGTGTATATATTCGAGACCCCAGGGACTGCAGCCTACCGGGCTCCTCTGTCCATAGGACTTTCCATGCGGGAGTACTGGAGTGGGTTGCCATTGCCTTCTCCAATATATATATATGCATATATATATTCCTTTTCAGATTTTTTCCTTTATGATGAGATACTGATTATAGTTCCTGTGCTATACAGTAGGTTCTTTTTGGTTACCTATTTTATATATAGTAGTGTGTATGTTAATCCCAAACTCTTATTTTCTCTTCCTTCGCCTTTGGTAACCATAAGTTTGCTTTCTATGTCTGTGAGTTTGTTTTTGTTTTGTAGATAATTTCATCTGTATCATTTTTTTATATTCCACATGTAAGTGATATGATATGATATGATATTTGTCTTTCTCTGATTTACTTCACTTAGTATGATAATCTCTAGGTCCATCCATGTTACTGTAAATGGCATTATTTCATTCATGATGTTATATAATTTTAAAAAGTAAACAAATATATTATTGTCCACTTTTCAAAAAAAAAAAAAAGAAAAGAAAAGTCAGGTCAGTTAGAGACAGTGAGTCATGATTAATGATTGCCTAACACAAACTACCCTTCAATTCAGTGTTGCTTGTCACTTTACAACCAATCCATCGGACTTGAAAATCACTGGCAATAATTAGCCAGAGGTGAATTCACAACACAAACTCTGGTAATTTCTTATGAAAAAGGTTTAACATCATTTTTTTTTTAATTTTGAGTAAATTTTTGTGAAACAATTTATGAAAAACAATGAATCTCAAATTCTTTCTTTGCCTTGAAGAATAATATGTATGCCTGAGAATAGAAGTACCACTTTTATAAACACTTTAACAACCAAAATATCTATTTATACAGAACTATTGACATCAGTTTTTGAAAAAGAGCTTAAGTGAGCTCTTCTGCCATTTTAAATTCTTACCAACTATGTATTTGTGGGATTAGTATTCATCAGAGTATTCTTTTCAAAGTATAACCATGTATCTAGAATGAACATGTTGTAATTATATACTTAGATCATTGGAAATAAGATAATACAATGCATATACTTTCAAAAGATACAATTAAGTTATACAAACATTTCCTCTAGGCTTACACTCCCCAAATATAATTTGGTACATATATTTTCCTTGGTACTTTCCAATATCATCTCACAGAATGTGCTATTGTACAGATTTGAATAATTAGGTCACTGGAAGCCCAAAGGGAGGCTGGATATTAGAGACAAGTTTTTGTAATAAAGAAGATTGTCTTGCACTCTGGTATATTTACAGAAAAACAAAGTCCCTTATTCTTCATTTAATTCAGTAAAACACTTCAGTTTGTGTCTCATGACTGCACTAAAGTGGATTCCAGTGTTGTATTTACTCTTCCCTGGGAAGTCATCCATAAAATGTTCCCCCCTACCCCTTGGTGCTTCTTTTCTAGTTTCACAATGTGAGCTAGTGAAGGTCATTTTTTTTAATTAAAAAAAAAAAAAACAGACGACAAAGAATATCTGCTCTGAAACAAATGTGTGCAAAGAAAACAATTTAAATTGTTTTATTTTAAATTGTTAAATTTAAAACATTTCTTTTCTGCCATCTGGTCTGACCTCTTACCAAAACAGGAAATAGGTAACTTATCCTTAATGCAGTCCTATCTGAAGATGCCTACTGACATTTCAGAACTTTCAAAAAATTCTTCATGCTCTGGACTTTACCTTAATTTCTCTTCTGTTTCCCATTACCTTCATAAAATTTGCTTTCCCTATGCTCACTTCTCTTACATCTTACTACACGACAGTGAACGTTAGTTTCTGCTGATATGATGCACTGTGTATCAGGATGCATTCAATAATAAGAACAGACAATGCAGGTTAAATAATACTCTCTCATAGCCAGAGGTTCAGAGACAGGAAGACTTCAGGGTGTGCTCAAGATTTCTATCAGGGATCCAGGTTTTAACTCTCTTTGGGCTTTGTTAAATTATGAACAGCATTTGTAGTGGAGTAGTATTGTGTCAACTTAGCTAAGTTGGAATCATATGTCCCAGAATTTCCTTCCCTGCATAGTTAGAGTTAGCAGGAGTCATAAATCATTCTGTGTGAGGTTTGCAAGGTAGAAATAAAGTAGCAGCCAAAGTATTTTTATGTTTAGAAGATTGATGCAGGAGTACCAGGTGTTGTTGCAATTCATACATGTTGTTGCTTATCTACTGACTAGTCATTTTGGCAAAAGGCAGAAGCAGGCCTTCAGCTATTTTTCCTCCCCCTGGATCCTCAACGTTCTATGACTACTGAGCCAGATGAGTATTTAGTTCCTCGATGAAGGATACTGTGGGCAGAGAGGAAACTAGCCAAGATACTGTGTTCAGGCTCTCTCGCCCCATGTCTTGTAAATAATGACTATGTAACAGCTGAGATCATTTATAGCACTGCACATGCACATCACGAGGTACTCACTTGGTCCCAGGTTGTGTGTGGTATGCCTGTATGAGCGCCACCCACAAATTGGTGGCCTTACTGCTACAGCACGGCTGTGTCTGTTGGGTCAGCCATGAGAGGAGAGACTATAGCATGCCTATTTTTATGGCTGTTGCGCCAGTCAGGAGAGAGGTTGTGTTGTGTTAGGTTATGTTATGCCTGCTGCTACCGCTGCTCTGTCAACCAGCAGAGAAAAAATGTGTCTGCAGTTCCTATGGCTCCTCAGCTCCTTGAGTCTTCTTCCAGGTTCCCCGCTCATGCCTTGTCGACCATGGGTTCAACAAACAGTGAACACAGTGAGATACAGCAAGACAACTGGCATCACAAACAGTGTCAGTAATACAGATACCAAATTCATATGCATGATAGCCACATCTTTGAAATTGGAAACAATCGAGAAACCAACATGAGATCAGGTTCATTTTCATGGGTTCCAGCCACCCCTTACTCTCTCTTACTTCATATTCATCCTCTCCTCAGCTGCCTTCCCTGCAGATTTCAAGATCACTAAATGTAAAATCAACAGACTTAAAGAGACTATTTATTAAGGTTCTACAATTGCATAAGCTTAAGGTCAAATATGGGCTTCTTAGGTGGCTCAGTGATAAAGAACCCACCTGCCAGTGCAAGAGATGCAAGAGAGGCAGGTTTGGTCCTTGGGTTGGGAAGATCCCCTGAAGTAGGAAATGGTAACCTGTTCCAGTATTCTTGCCTAGAGAATCCCATGGGCAGAGGAACCTGGCAGGCCACAGTTAATGGGTTTGCAGAGTTGGACATGGCTGAGTGACAAAGCACACATGCACACGCAAGGTCAAATATATATATTTGAGAGTTGCACTCACAGGCCTACAAGGCCTATACTTTCCCAGGTTCAAGATCAAAGAAAGAGCCCAGAGTCAGCAGGAGAAACATTTGTTTAATGGATGGGGTAGCTTACACATCTGAAGCAAGGTCTCAAAGTGACACCCTACCCTGGGGTGGGCAGGACATGGCAGTACCCTTTACTCTCGGGGAGAATAGGAAGACTACCAGTTTATAGGGAGAATTGATGTCAGTTTGGTTCATTGGTTTTGTCTCTCTTAACCCCTCCTGGCCCCTTGGGACAAGTACCTTCCTGGAGGTAGAGGTCTTCCCTTTGTTAAACTATCAAAGGGGAACCATTCTAGAACAATCACTAGCTGGGGTAGGGATGGGGTGAGACAAGTATATAGGTAATTACTGATTAGGCTCTATGATTAAAGGGGAAAGTCAGTCAAGAGAGCAGGGTGTATATGAAGCAGGGAATGCTAGAGCACAGGATGTACAGAGAACAAGAGGACATCCATCTTGGGTGACATAATTATATATATATATATTTATATATATATTTATATTTATATTTATATATACTTCCTAGTGTTTTTAAGTTTCTATGATCAAACTCTGACCAATATAGAATTGCTTCAATAGTAGTCCAGTTCAGTTCAGTTCAGTCGCTCAGTCGTATCCAACTCTTCATGACCCCATGAATCACAGCATGCCAGACCTCCCTGTCCATCACTATCTCCCGGAGTCCACTCAGACTCACATCCATCGAGTCCGTGATGCCATCCAGCCATCTCATCCTGGGTCGTCCCCTTCTCCTCCTGCCCCCAATCCCTCCCAGCATCAGAGTCTTTTCCAATGAGTCAACTCTTCGCATGAGGTGGCCAAAGTACTGGAGCTTCAGCTTTAGCATCATTCCTTCCAAAGAAACCCCAGGGTTGATCTCCTTCAGAATGGACTGGTTGGATCTGCTTGCAGTCCAAGGGACTCTCAAGAGTCTTCTCCAACACCACAATTCAAACGCATCAATTCTTCGGCACTCAGCCTTCTTCGTAGTCCAACTCTCACATCCATACATGACCACAGGAAAAACCATAGCCTTGACTAGACGGACCTTAGTCGGCAAAGTAATGTCTCTGCTTTTGAATATACTATCTAGGTTGGTCATAACTTTCCTTCCAAGGAGTAAGAGTCTTTTAATTTCATGGCTGCAGTCACCATCTGCAGTGATTTTCGAGCCCCCAAAAATAAAGTCTGACACTGTTTCTACTCTTTCCCCATCTATTTCCCATGAAGTGATGGGACCGGATGTCATGAACTTCGTTTTCTGAATGTTGAGCTTTAAGCCAACCTTTTTTCGCTCCTCTTTCACTTTCATCAAGAGGCTTTTTAGCTCCTCTTCACTTTCTCCCATAAGGGTGATGTCATCTGCATATCTGAAGTTATTGATATTTCTCCTGGCAATCTTGATTCCACCTGTGTTTCTTCCAGTCCAGCATTTCTCATGATGTACTCTGCATATAAGTTAAATAAGCAGGGTGACAATATACAGCCTTGACGTACTCCTTTTCCTATTTGGAACCAGTCTGTTGTTCCATGCCCAGTTCTAACTGTTGCTTCCTGACCTCCATACAGATTTCTCAAGAGGCAGGTCAGGTGGTCTGGTATTCCCATATCTTTCAGAATTTTCCAGTTTATTGTGATCCACACAGTCAAAGGCTTTGGCATATTCAATAAAGCAGAAATAGATATCTTTCTGGAACTCTCTTGCTTTTTCCATGATCCAGCGGATGTTGGCAATTTGATCTCTGGTTCCTCTGCCTTTTCTAAAACCAGCTTGAACATCAGGGAGTTCACAGTTCACGTATTGCTGAAGCCTGGCTTGGAGAATTTTGAGCATTACTGTACTAGCATGTGAAATGAGTACAATTGTGCTGTAGTTTGAGCATTCTTTGGCATTGCCTTTCTTTGGGATTGGAATGAAAACTGACCTTTTCCAGTCTTGTGGCCACTGCTGAGTTTTCCAAATTTGCTGGCATATTGAGTACAACACTTTCACAGCATCATCTTCCAGGATTTGAAATATCTCAACTGGAATTCCATCACCTCCACTAGCTTTGTTTATAGTGATGCTTTCTAAGGCCCACTTGACTTCACATTCCAAGATGTCTGGCTCTAGATTCGTGATCACATCATCATTGTAATTATATGTACATTTGAAGTGAGAGTGGAGGTTGCACAAGATTTCATAAACTGAAAAATATGAGAGTTCACAATATTGATTAAAGTTAATTTTTTTAAAGATACAGTAACCATTTATTTATAATTGCAAGGGCATAAAGAATACTGGTTTGAACTAAACATGTTTGAAGCAAAAATTGTAGGACTTGATGGTGAAAGAGCAGGCGCAATGGAAGAGAAGCAGTATAGCGGCTAATAGGCTCCTGCATCAGATTTCTTGGGGCCGGACTCTGGCTTTAATCCTTACTGACTATGTTACCTTGAACATATTATTTAACCTCTCTGAGCCTTACTTTTCTCATTTTCAGTATGTGGATAATAATAGTACCTCTTTGATTATTGCAGAAATAATATGCAAATGAAGAGAAAGCATTCAATAGATTATAGATATAATTATAATGAAGATAATAAGCATAATAACTTTTATTCAATATTATGTTAGCTTGAGCAATCTAAGTAGTTTGTGAGGAAGGGAAGCTCTCAAGTATTATTGAAACTTAAAAAAAAAACATAAATCCCACATTTTCACTAGGAATTGAACAAAAGACTATAAATCAACTCAAAAAGCTCATTATTTTATTATATGCTGGATCAGCATTCTACTTTCTGCCTGAGCAATAACCTGATATAAATCATATATGCCTCAGAATACAAGCAAAATTGATATGACATGATATGCACAGAGCAATTGGGAGGTCATTAATAATAAATAATTGACTTCATTGTTCAGTTCAGTCACGTAGTCATGTCTGACTCTTTGCCATCACATGAACTGCAGCATGCCAGGCTTCCCTGCAAATCACCAGCTCCTGGAGCTTGCTCAAACTCATATCCATCAAGTCAGTGATGCCATCCAAACATCTCATGCTCTGTCAACCCCTTCTCCTCCTGCCTTTAATCTTTCACAGCATCAGGGTCTTTTCAAATTAGTCAGTTTGCACCAGCTGGCCAAAGTATTTGAGTTTCAGCTTCAGCATCAGTCCTTTCAATGATTATTCAGGACTGATCTCCTTAAGATTGACTGGCTTGCTCTCCTGGCAGTCCAAGGGACTCTCAAGAGTTTTCTCCAACACCATAGTTCAAAAGCATCAATTCTTTGGTGCTCAGCTTTTTTTGTAGTCCAACTCTCACTACTGGAAAAACCACAGCTTTGACTAGACAGACCTTTGTTGGTAAAGTAATGTCTCTGCTTTTTAATATGCTGTCTAGGTTGGTCATAGCTTTTCTTCCAAAAAGTAAGCACCTTTTAATTTCATGGCTGCAATCACCATCTGCAGTGATTTTGGAGTCTTCCCAACCAAAAATAAAGTCTGTCACCATTTAAGATGTCTCTCCATCTATTTTCCCTGAAGTGATGGGACAGTGAGCTATTTCAAATCCTGAAAGATGATGCTGTGACAGTGCTTCACTCAATATGCCAGCAAATTTGGAAAACTCAGCACTGGCCACAGGACTGGAAAAGATCAATTTTCATCCCAATTTCAAAGAAAGGCAATGCCAAAGAAAGTTCACTACCGCACAATTGCATTCATCTCACATGCTAGTAAAGTAACGCTCACAATTCTCCAAGCCAGACTTCAGCAGTACATGAACCATGAACTTCCAGATGTTCAAACTGATTTTAGAAAAGGCAGAGGAACCAAAGCTTAAATTGCCAACATCTGCTGGATCATCGAAAAAGCAAGAGAGTTCCAGAAAAATATCTACTTCTGCTGTCTTGACTATGCCAAAACCTTTGACTGTGTGGATCACAATAAACTGTGGAAAATTCTGAAAGAAATGGGAATACCAGACCACCTGACCTGTCTCTTGAGAAACCTGTATGCAGGTCAAGAAGCAACAGTTAGAACTGGACATGGAACAAGAGACTGGTTTCAAACAGGAAAAGGAGGACATCAAGGTTGTATATTGTCACCCTGCTTATTTAACTTCTATGCAGAGTACATCATGAGAAATGCTGGGCTGGATGAAGCACAAGCTGGAATTAAGATTGCCGGGAGAAATATCAATAACCTCAGATAAACAGATGACATCACCCTTATGGCAGAAAGTGAAGAGGAACTAAAAAGCTTCTTGATGAAAGTGAAAGAGGAGAGTGAAAAAGTTGGCTTAATGCTAAACATTCAGAAAACGAAGATCATGGCATCTGGTCCCATCATTTCATGGGAAATAAATGGGGAAACAGTGGAAACGGTGTCAGACTTTATTTTTTGGGGCTCCAAAATCACTGCAGATGGTGATTGCATCCATGAAATTAAAAGATGCTTACTCCTGGGAAGACAAGTTATGACCAACCTAAATAGCATCTTGAAAAGCAGAGACATTGCTTTGCCAACAAAGGTTCATCTAGTCAGGCTATGGTTTTTCCAGCAGTCATGTATGGATGTGAGAGTTGGACTGTGAAGAAAGCTGAGCGCCAAAGAATTGATGCTTTTGAACTGTGGTGTTGGAGAAGACTCTTGAGAGTCCCTTGGACTGCAAGGAGATCCAACCAGTCCATTCTAAAAGACATCAGCCCTGGGATTTCTTTGGAAGGAATGATGCTAAAGCTGAAGCTCCAGTTCTTTGGCCACCTCATGTGAAGAGTTGACTCATTGGAAAGACTCGGATGCTGGGAGGGATTGGGGGCAGGAGGAGAAGGGGACGACAGAGGACGAGATGGCTGGATGGCATCACCGACTCGATGGACATGAGTTTGAGTGAACTTCAGGAGTTGGTGATGGACAGGGAGGTCTGGCATGCTGCGATTCATGGCATCACAAGTTGTCAGACACGACTGAGTGACTGAACTGAACTGAACTGAACTGATGGGACAGGATGCCATGATCTTAGTTTTCTGAATGTTGAGTTTTTATCCACCTCTTTTAACTGTCCTCTTTCACTTTCATCAAGAGACTCCTTAGTTCTTTGCTCTCTGCCATAAGGCTGGTGTCATCTGCATACCTAAGTTTATTGATATTTCTGAAGTATTGATATTTCTTAAGTATTTCTTAGTAGAGTTCCCTGTGTTATACAGTATGTTCTCATTAGTTATCTATTTTATATGCAGTGTTAATGTTGTATATATGTGTCAATCCCATTTCCTCCCACCCCCTTTTAAATGACAGTATAATGAAGTTAGTATCATTGATCTCATTAATGCACTTCATTAATGAACTCTACTTAATGCACTGTGGTGACCTGAATGAGATGGAAGTTCAAAAGGACAGAGATACATGTATATGTATGACTGACTCATTTTGCTGTACAGTAGAAATGAACACAGTATCATAAAGTAACTACATTCCAATAAAAAATAATCTTGGAAAAAGAAAATGAGCATCCTTATTGCCTGGTGTAAGAAGCTTATAGTCTTATTGGGGTGTAAAACATATGTGCAAAACAAAGCAGTACAAGATAATTTATTATTTAGTGCCAACTAAAAATAAAAATTACCTTTAATCTAAGTCTTATAAAAAATAGGGGCCTATGGTGAACTCAAGTTGTTAAGGAAGGATATTTAATAGAGATGGAATTGCAGCAAGTATTAAGGGATATGGTGGATGTGGATAGGCTGTGGACTTGTATTAAAGGAAGTTTTGGAAATTAAATGAAAGTTTCACATAACTGGAAAATATATTGTTTAATGTTGAACACAGGGAAGATAAAGTTTCATTTTTATTACCTACATTTTCCTGGAATATAACACATTTCAAAACAGACTGTAGATTTTTGACTTTCAGAGAGACAAGAAATGATCTGTGTGAAATGCTAAAGAAAGGAGCAAAAAACTTAATGTTGGCAGATTTTAGCTCAAGACAAGGTTCTGGCACTTCAGTTCAGTTCAGTTCAGTTGCTCAGTCGTGTCCAACTCTTTGTGACCCCATGAATTGCAGCACACCAGGCCTCCCTGTCCATCACCAGCTCCCAGAGTTCACTCAAACTCATGTCCATTGAGTCAGTGATGCCATCCAGCCATCTCATCCTCTGTTGTCCCCTTCACCTCCTGCCCCCAATCCCTCCCAGCATCAGAGTCTTTTCTAATTTGTCAACTCTTCACATGAGGTGGCCAAAGTATTGGAGTTTCAGCTTTAGCATCAGTGCTTCCAATGAACACCCAGGACTGATCTCTTTTAGAATGGACTGATTGGATCTCCTTGCAGTCCAAGGGACTCTCAAGAGTCTTCTCCAATGCCACAGTTCAAAAGCATCAATTCTTCGGCGCTCAGCTTTCTTCAAAGTCCAACTCTGACTACAGCAGTTGGTAATAAGACAGTATTGATCCATCAATCGAACCAAATGCACAAAGGCACTGATTGTGGTTAGTTTCCTAAGACTGTTTCTCTTGGAACGTGATGCATAAGCTTATATCATCTGACCAGAAAGAATCCTGAACCAAGGTTTATGTTTTGGGAACTTCTTCCTTTTGCTTTGTATTTGGTAAGTTGTATCATGTCCCTGGTTATTGCTGTAAGGAGTCTTTCTCTAATTCAAAATTTCTCCTGGGATAGCAATAATCGGTTAGTGAAAGTGAAAAGTGAAAGTGAAGTCGCTCAGTCCTGTCCTACTCTTTGCGACCCCGTGGACTGTAGCCCACCAGGCTCCTCCATCCATGGGATTCTCCAGGCAGAAATGCTGGATGGGTTGCCATTTCCTTCTCCAGGGGATCTTCCCGACCCAGGGATCAAACCCAAGTCTCCCGCATTGCAGGCAGATGCTTTAACCTCAATTAATTGCTAATGATACCATTAAACTAAGGGTGTTCCATAATAAATGTGTGAATTAAAAATAATAATAGTAATAAATAAATTAAAACAGTGATGTGTTGAATAATCTTGGTACAAATGAGAAATGCTACTTTTTGCAAAGATTGAAAAATACAATTTAAAGTTTTGATCATATATTTTCTTAAGGTTTTGAAAAGTAAGCAGTCTCATACATTGTCAGTGGGAACTGTAATTGTCACAACCTCTGTGGACAGCAGTTTTATTTTATCTATCAGTGATAGCATTATATGTATTCATTGGCATATATACTTTTTTCAGGTTAAGTTCCCTAAAAAGCAGAGTCTGAGGCAAGAATACATTGCTAAAACTTTACTTGGAAGGTCTAATACTAGGACACTGTGAGTAGGGAAAAAATGAAAATAGGGGCAGGAAAGATGAAAAGCAATGCATGCTAATTAATTCCTACATAGGCCACTACTTTGCAAAAGACTGTAAGCCAGATTCCTTAACAATTACACCCGATTGGCCCAACAACCTGTACAGAGAAATTATACTTCTTTAAGTCCATCAGAATGAGAAAGAGAGAAGGGATTTATTTACCAGAAATTTTCCAAATTTCTGTTTCCCATTAGTGTAAGTCCACCCCTATTAATTTTTCTAAACTCCTGATTTATATCATCCAGCTACTTCAGAAGCCATTCAGGAAAACAAATCTTATGTCCTGTGGTATTGCATTTCATCTGAATCCAGAAAGGGCAAGTAGAACTAGAAACTCCAGGCTAATGGCTGGTTGTCCTTAGGCAATGTATCTACATAGGCCCTAAGAGGAGCTGGGTTTCTCTGGTGGCAGCCAAGGCAAAATAAACAGCTAAGAATCCAGGAGACACATAAGACCAAGAAAAAATGAAAATATAAATAAGCCATTCCTAAGTGGTGCTAGTGGTAGTGAACTTGCCTGCCAATGCAGAAGACATATGAGACATGGGTTCGATCCCTGGGTCAGGAATATTCCCTGGAGGAGGAAATAGCAACCCACTCCAGTGTTGTTGCTTAGAAAATCCTATGGACAGAGCAACCTGACTGGCTACAGTGCATAGGATCACAGAGTCAGAAAAGACTGATTGAGCACACATGTCCAGTTGGGTCTACCTTTGTGCCACTCAGCTCCACCTACCCTTCCATTCTACCTGGCTCCTCTATTACAGTTTCAGACCTCGATTGTGTGTGTATATGTGTGTGTGTGTGTGTGTGTGTGTGTGTGTGTGTGTATGTGGGTGTATGTACAGAAAGAGAGGGAGAGAAAAAGAACAAGAGAGATATTTTTCATTTAGAGCATATGTCAGTTGATGGAGAGATTTCCACCAGTTATTTTACCTTTCCTTTGTTTCGTTTAAATTACTCTATGTTTAGCGCTCTTTTGCTTTAAAAGTTCATTTTTATCTAGAAATGCATATTTCGACAATGGATTTTTAAAAATTCATGCTTAAGTTTACCCATCCTTCCATTTAAAAATGTATTTGTTTTTACTATAGCAATGGATTTGAGTTTCATGTCTTGAAAAATTAAACTATAGGAAGTATTTTCTGTTTGTTTTTAGTTGCTGTCAATTTATCTTTCTATTGAGAAAATTGTGTAGCACAGTAAGGTCTTTCTTGAGTTATAAAAATCAAAATAATATACACTTCTTTTTTGCTGTAAGCTATGCTATGAATTTCACCAAGAAGCAAACCAGTAACCAGTTCAACCTATTAAACTGTCAGTTTTAAATGAGTTTTAAAAAGACGTCAAAGAATACTCAAAGGTTATAGTACAACCTTCATACAAAAACTAATTTAAAATACCATGAAACTGTTTGCTTTTTCATTATCACTTGGCCATTATTCCTTGGAATATATAATTTGGTGAAACTTTACCTGCCACTCTGGCTTGTGTGATAGTGGTCTGCCACATTTTCTGTGCAAGTGATGTGAACTGATTTGACCAGAAATGTATTTTTAATCTTATTCAGTAAAATGTCTCAAGTTTGAAGAATATATTTTTGATTATTAACAGTAGCTATCAATGGGAGGTAAGATTATAGGTAAATTTAGTTTTCTTCCTTACATTCATATATATTCTCCAGATTTTCTATCAGGACATGCATCACATAAGATATTCTTTTAAATGCACCCAATTGCAATAAATGTGTGTGTGTGTTTTTTTTTTTAAGTCAAGCCCTCTAATGTAATCTGAAACTTACTTTCTCACTCAGCAGCAAATAACTCAGACAACTTTGCTATCCAAATGAGGATCTAATTATCTAGGTACCTGTTTTGTGTACCCCACCACTCTCTGCCTTGAAGTATATTTCTGCAATAGCTGAAGCATTTGATGGAGATATTACTTCTACACTGGAAGAATAAAATATCATTTGGCGAAAGGTTCCTATGTGCCAGGCAAGCTGTTACCCAGATGTGTACGCAAGTTTACCTCCAATTTCATATCTAAAAGGATTTGCCAGTTTATGTTACCAAATGTCCTATTGAATAGATATATGCTATCTGTTGATGAAGCAATCTACTTTGATTTATTTGCTGGTTCAGAGCTTGCTTTGTAAAACTAGCTTTTAAAAGATGCAGTGACCCAATGATTTACAAGAAATTGTACAGTACATTAAATCAATCAATCCTATCAGCCCTTAATATTCATTGAAAGTACTGATGCTGAAGCTGAAGCTCCAATACTTTGGTTACCTGATGCAAAGAGCCAACTCATTAGAAAAGACCTTGATGTCGGAAAAGACTGAGGGTAGAAGAAGAAGGGGGAGACAGAAGGTGAGATGCATGGATGGCATCATTGACTCGATGGACATGAGTTTGATCAAACTCTGGGAGATAGTGAAGGACCAGGAAGTGTGGCATGCTATAGTCCATGGGTCAAAAAGAATCAGACATGACTGAGAGACTGAACTACAAAAACATGGCTGAATCCCTTTGTTGTTCACCTAAAACTATCACAACCTTGTTTGTTAATATCCAATACTAAATAAGAAGTTTAAAAAAAATAGCTTACTGGTAACTCTTCAAAGTTATAACTTGGTTTATTTTCTCCAAATCATTTACCACAATCCTGTCTATTTATGTGATTGTTTATTTTTGTTCCTTCCACTCCTAGAATACAACTCCATGGAAATGATGAAATTAATTTCCTGTTTATTGATGCATTAATAATACTTATCACATATCTGGCACACCATAATTATTACCATGAACCTCTATATTTTAGAACTGTACTAATATATTTTTCTAATGAATAAATAGTGAGACAATTATATTTCTTCTCAATACCAAGGCATTCATTTTTTCAACTGCTAAGAATGCTGGCCATTGATGGTTTATATTGAATTTTTCCCCAGTAATTGCTCTCTGATAAGGGAAGTGAGAAATAGACTAAAGGGACTAGATCTGACAGACAGAGTGCCTGATGAACTATGGATGGAGGTTCATGACATTGTACAGGAGACAGGGATCAAGACCATCCCCATGGAAAAGAAATGTAAAAAAGCAAAATAGCTGTCTGAGGAGGCCTTACAAATAGCTGTGAAAAGAACAGTAGTACATTTGAATGCAGAGTTCCAAACAATAGCAAGGAGAGAAAAGAAAGCCTTCCTCAGTTATCAGTGCAAAGAAATAGAGGAAAATAATAGAATGGGAAAGAGTAGAGATCTCTTCAAGATAATCAGAGATACCATGGTAACATTTCAAGCAATGATGGGCTCAATAAAGGACAGAAATGTTATGAACCTAACAGAAGAAAGAGATATTAAGAAGAGGTGGCAAGAACATACAGAAGAACTGTACAAAAAAGATCTTCATGACCCAGATAATCATGATAGTCTGACCACTCACCTAGAGCCAGACATTCTGGAATGTGAAGTCAAGTGGGCCTTAGGAAGAATCACTATGAACAAAGCTAGTGGAGGTGATGGAATTCCAGTTGAGCTATTTCAAATCCTAAAAGATAGAGCTGTGAAAGTGCCGAACTCAATAGGCTAGTAAATTTGGAAAACTCAGCAGTGGCCACAGGACTGAAAAAGGTGAGTTTTCATTCCAATCTCAAAGAAAGGCAATGCCAAGAATGCTGAACTACCGCACAATTGCATTCATCTCACACACTAGCAAAGTAATGCTCAAAATTCTCCAAGCCAGGCTTCAGCAATATGTGAACTGTGAACTCCCAGATGTTAAAGCTGGTTTTAGAAAAGGAAGAGGAACTAAAGATCAAATTGTCAACATGCAGTGGAGCATCAATAAAGCAAGAGAGTTCTAGAAAAACATCTGTTTTTGCTTTATTGACTATGCCAAAGCCTTTGACTGTGTGGATCACAATAAACTGTGGAAAATTCTGAAAGAGACGGGAATACCAGACCACCTGACCTGCCTCTTGAGAAATCTGTATGCAGGTCAGGAAGTAACAGTAGAATTGGACATGGCATAATGGACTGGTTCCAAATAGGAAAAGGAGTATGTCAAGGCTGTATATTGTCACCCTTCCTATTTAACTTATATGCAGAGTACATCATGAGAAATGCTGTGCTGGAGGAAGCACACACTGGAATCAAGATTGCCGGGAGAAATATCAATAACTTCAGATATGCAGATGACACCACCCTTATGGCAGAAAGTGAGGAGGAACTAAAGAGCCTCTTGATGAAAGTGAAAGAGGAGAGTGAAAAAGTTGACTTAAAGCTCAATATTCGGAAACATAAGATCATGGAATATGGTCCCAGCATCTTTCCCAGCATCAGGGTCTTTTCAAATGAGTCAGTTCTTTGCATCAGGTGGCCAAAGTATTGAAGTTTCAGCTTCTACATCAGTCCTTCCAATGAACACCCAGCACTGATCTCCGACTAGATCTCCTTGCAGTCCAAGGGACTATTCATGGCAAATAGATGGGGAAAGAGTAGAAACAGTGGTTGAGTTTATTTTGGGGGGGGCTCCAAAATCACTGCAGATGGTGACTGCAGCCATGAAATTAAACAACGCTTCACTCCTTGGAAGGAAAGTTATGACCAACCTAGACAGCATATTAAAAAGCAGAGACATTATTTTGCTACAAAGATCCATCCAGTCAAGGCTATGTTTTTTCCGGTACCCATGTATGGATGTGAGAGTTGGACTATAAAGAAACCTGAGTGCTGAAGAATTGATGCTTTTGAATTGTGGTGTTGGAGAAGACTTTCGAGAGTCCCTTGGACTGCAAGGAGATCCAACCAGTCCATCCTAAAGGAGATCAGTCCTGCGTGTTCATTGGGGGGACTGATGTTGAAGCTGAAACTCCAGTACTTTGGCCACCTCATGTGAAGAGCTGACTCACTTGAAAAAACCTTGATTATGAGAAAGATTGAAGGCAGGAGGAGAAGGGGACGACAGAGGATGAGATGTTTGGATGGCATCACCGACTCAATGGACATGAGTTTGGGCAGACTCTGGGAGTTGGTGATGGACAGCGACCCCTGGCGTGCTGCAGTCGCAGAGAACTGGACAGGAGTGAGTGACTAATCTGAACTGAACTGAAGGGAAATGGACTCACCAAGGTCATGTCTCTTCCCTAACCATAGCCTGTATCTTCTCATGGGTCAATGGAGGATTAAAAAGACCGGGTCCCTTTACCTCCTAGCACATTTCTGAAAGGTCATAGCAAGCTCAACATTCTTGCCAAGATTGGATGGGGCCTCTGTTGCTACTGTATTATGGTTTTACTCCTCCTTCTACTCAGTCTTGCTTCTTTCATTCTGTTAGAAGGTTGTTTCCAAAAGCATTTCCAAATTAATCTCCTAAATACAATTCTCTGTCTCAGAGTCTTTTCATAGGGCACTTGATGGAAGACAGTTACTTCAGAAATAATTTTTTAAATCGTGCTTCTCCATCTCAACTTTATTACTTCACACTTGGCTAATTTCAACAAACTGTTCTTTTGTCCTATCTACCTTCTCTCCACCACTTTTAGAATTTTAGTTATGAACCTCTAACATAGTGCTTCTTAAACTTTATTGGGTCATGGAACTCTGTGTAAATATGATAATGTTTTTGTCTGGTCCTCTATCATGCCTCATCAAATAAATGTAACTTTGCATATCTATATAAATTATTGCATACAATTTTCTTGGGCTAGTATCTCCTATATTTTATCTATAGAATTTAGGAACTTCTGTTCAAAAGGCTTAGTTAGAATAACTGAGTAAGCAAAATATGCAATTATTTAAACATCCATTTCTAAGAAAAATAAAATAGTAAAATTCTTCTGTATCTCTTTATTTACTTTTTTTTCTTGTTTATCTTTGGCTAGCTGAAAAATATCAGTGATGTTCTTTGGCTAAACAAACAAACACAATCACCTAGAAAAATATTTAATTTTTTAAAATTGATGTGGTTGACATATAATGTTATAATAGTTTCAGGTGTAAAACATAATCATTTGATATATGTATACATTGGAAAATGATCACCCCAAAAAGTTTAGTTACCATCCATCACCACAAATAATTATAATCTTTCTTGTGATGAGAAATTTTAAGATCTACTCTCAGTAATTTTCAAATATACAATGCAGTATTATAACTATAGTCATCATACTGTGTACATTACATCATCAGGACTTATTATATAACTGGAAGTTTGTTCTCTTTGACTACTTTCACCCACTTTGCTCCCCCTGCAATAAACAATCTTTTCCATATATCTATGAGTTAAGGTTTTTGCTTCTGTTTCTATTTTAAAGGTTCCATTATAAGTGAAGTTATTAAGTATTTGATATTTGTCTTTCTCTGTCTGACATATTTCATTACTGTAATATCTTGAAAATGCAACCATGCTGTCATATGGATTTAGTCTTACAACCCTTCCAGGCTTTTAAAAGAGGCTTTTCTGTCTGAAGGAGATTGGTGCTACAGTAGTAACCCTAATCTTTCTAAATCAGTAAATAATTTGTCTTCAATCAATTATATAGAGTGTAAAATCATGAGAACTCTGTGAATGCAGATGGGTTAATAAAGCACCATTATAAATGGTTAATCAAATTAGTTAAAATCAAAATAGTTACAGTAAACAAGCAGGCCAGGTTTGCTTAGCAAGAATGAGAAGGCAGAACAACTTACTTATTAAAGTTAACACAGTGATATATAAAGAACTGAAGTATGTGTCTGACTGATAGTCACTGACTCAAAATCAGTGAAAATCTTCAAATTATTGTATAATGATATTTAGGCCCCATTTATTTTATTTTGAAGATGAACTGATTTGATTTCCTTGCTGTCCATGGGACTCTCAAGAGTCTTCTCCAGCACCACAATACAAGCTAACCACTGCTTTTAAATTGAAAACATTTCAAAACTTGGCAGCAGCTTTAAAAATAATTTATTTGTTCACAATTCTGTGGATCAGAGATTTGGATTAGGCTCAGCCATGATAGCTCATCTCTGCTCTATGAGGTGTTCAGTGAGTGAGCTGCTTTCTCAGTCATGTCTGACTCTTTGCAACCCATGGACTGTAGCCTGCCAGGATCCTCTGTCCATGGGATTCTCCAGGCAAGACTACTGGAATGGGTTGGCACTTAATTCTCCAGGGAATCTTCCTGACACAGGGATAGAACGCACATCTCCTGTGTCTCCTACATAGACAGGAAGATTCTTTACCACGAAGCCACCTGGTTTTAGAAAAGGCAGAGGAACCAGAGATCAAATTGCCAACATCTGCTGGATCATGGAAAAAGCAAGAGAGTTCCAGAAAAACATCTATTTCTGCTTTACTGACTATGCCAAAGCCTTTGACTGTGTGGATCACAATAAACTGTTGAAAATTCTGAAAGAGATGGGAATACCAGACCACCTGACCTGCCTCTTGAGAAATCTGTACTGTTAGAACTGGACATGGAACAACAGACTGGTTCCAAATAAGAAAAGGAATGCATCAAAGCTGTATATTGTCACCCTGCTTATATAACTTATATGCAGAGTACATCATGAGAAACGCTGGACTGGAAGAAACACAAGGTGGAATCAAGATTGCCGGGAGAAATATCAATAACCTCAGATATGCAGATGACACCACCCTTATGGCAGAAAGTGAAGAGGAGCTAAAAAGCCTCTTGATGAAAGTGAAAGAGGAGAGTGAAAAAGTTGGCTTAAAGCTCAACATTCAGAAAATGAAGATCATGGCATCTGGTCCCATCACTTCATGGGAAATAGATGGGAAACAGTGGAAACAGCGTCAGGCTTTATTTTCTGGGGCTCCAAAATCTCTGCAGATGGTGATTGCAGCCATGAAATTAAAAGACGCTTACTCCTTGGAAGGAAAGTTATGACCAACCTAGATAGTATATTCAAAAGCAGAGACATTACTTTGCCGACTAAGGTCCATCTAGTCAAGGCTATGGTTTTTCCTGTGGTCATGTATGGATGTGAGAGTTGGACTATGAAGAAGGCTGAGCGCCAAAGAATTGATGCTTTTGAACTGTGGTGTTGGAGAGGACTCTTGAGAGTCCCTTGGACTGCAAGGAGATCCAACCAGTCCATTCTGAAGGAGATCAACCCTGGGATTTTTTGGAAGAATTGATGCTAAAGCTGGAGCTCCAGTACTTTGGCCACCTCATGCGAAGAACTGACTCATTGGAAAAGACTCTGATGCTGGGAGGGATTGGGGGCAGGAGGAGAAGGGGACGACCCAGGATGAGATGGCTGGATGGCATCACGGACTTGATGGATGTGAGTCTGAGTGAGCTCTGGGAGATGGTGATGGACAGGGAGGCCTGGCGTGCTGTGATTCATGGGGTCACAAAGAGTCGGACACGACTGAGCAACTGAACTGAACTGAAGTGAAGCCACCTGGGAAGCCCCTATGAGGTGTTGAACACATTATTAAGTGTAGGACCACAGGTGGCATAATTGGAATGTCTGATTTTACTGGCTCTCTCTTCCCCAATTATCTCTCATCTTCCAACAGACTAGCCTGGCCTTGGTCAAATGGAAATGGCATTCCTACTGTGAGAGAATGGCAGCTCTAAGGCCTTCTGAGGCCTAAGCTTAGAATGTGTACCACATCATTTCTATTTCATTTGATTAATCAAAGCAAGTCATAAAGTCAAGAAAGATCCACAGGGTTTAGAACTAGATTCCATTTTTTGATAGAAGGAGATGAACCTAATTTGTGATCATTTGTGATTTAATAATGTCCCATTAGTAGTAACAGTGAAAGCTTATTGAATAATGATTACTTGTAATTCACTGCAGTAATAAAAATAAAGATTCTTGAAATGATCAGGATGAAAAATATCTAAGAAATACTATTATTGGCAAGTTAATATGATAGACATAAATGTAATTATTTTGCTCTACAGAAGAAATAGAAGTTTATTTAGAATACACTGTCTAGCAGAGTACCTTTTTAATTTTAAAATCATATTTTTGAAGCAACTTACAAAAATACATCTTTTATGACTAGTTTCTAATATTTGAGAAAAAAGTCATAGGATTTCAAATTTATCACTGCTTTCTGAGAGAGATATAAATTATTTAAAAATTCTTTACCTTTGAAATACCCAATTGAATAAACTGAGGGTATACATTCAGGGAACATACGCAAAAAGTTTCAGCAACTGATGCAATTATCTTACCAAGTTAGAGAAAAGCATAACTTTCTCTAAACACCTTAACCCTAGGAGATCCATTGCAGTAGGTCAAAAAAAGTAGCTGAAAAAAAAAAAAAAAAAATCAGTGTTAAAAGAAATATGACTCATTTTCTTCACAGAATGTATGAAATGGTTAAAATGTTAATGTAGGGATATTATAAGTCTTTATTACCGTTTTAGAAATAGTTTTCTACTAAAAGAGATGAAAACTTTTGGTGCTAACTAATTTAGCAGTTGTCAAGCCAATATTGCTTTGTTTTCTTTCCGGTAATTAAAACTAGGCATTCTGATGATTTCTATTAGAATTTTTCTTCTTAATGTTAAAAAAGAACCTTGTTTATAAGGTCAAATACTGAGCTTTCTTTTCAACCTGAATACTGACTTCCTTCCTCTGTTTAACAGAGAATAGTAATTTCTATATCACTGGAAAAATACCAAGCATAGGATAATCAAACTAATAAATTGCTATACTTTTCCTTTTCTTATTGACTATCAGAGTCTAGTGAAGATTCAATTAAAGCCCAAAATAAAAGAAGAGAAAAAAATAGGTCAACAAATACACAAAACTTCTTGTGGAATCTAAATAAAGAGATTTGGCTGTGATATCTTGTGATTATCCATTTGTGAAAAATATATAAACTACCTTCTCACTGTACGTAATGAACAGGTTTACTGTGTAGAATGATTATATCTTAAACTCAATTAATGTTGGTAATTTCCAACTAAAATCATCCATGCCCATAATGCATGTCCTTTCTGGTGGCAAACACACTGGTTACTTACTTTGGATTTTGTTATCTAGAATAATCAGCACCAAGAACATAGAAAAACTAGTTGTACATTCTTGGTCAAAATTTTTATATAATTTTTTTAAGAAACATAGTTTACCAAAATCCATCTGACATTTTGAAAATTTAGCCTGCATAACAATCACATAGTAAGAATGACAAAATCAATACTTTTAGAACACCAGGCCCTATATTGGGAACTGAGAGCTGGGGGAAATATAACTATATCTATCTATATGTGTATATTATATAAGGGCTTTCCTCATAGCTCAGTTGTAAAGAATCCATCTGCAATGCTGGAGACTCTGGTTTGATTCCTGGGTCTGGAAGATCTGCTGGAGAATGAATAGGCTACCTACCCCAGTATTCTTGGGCTTCCCTTGTGGCTCAGGTGGTAAAGAATCCTCCTGCAATGAGGAAGACATGGGCTCGGTCCCTGGGTTGGGAAGATCCCCTGGAGAAAGGGAAAGTCTACCCACTTCAGTATTCTGGCCTGGAGAATTCTAGAGACCCTATAGTCCATGGGTTTGCAAAGAGTCAGACACAACTGAGAAAATTTTACTTTCTTTTACTTTCATATATATATAAATAATAACATTTCATTTTAATTTTCACAATCCTCTGTCATAGAAATTACTATTTCTATTCCCCAAGTAAGACAACTGGGTTCTGAAAATTCAGTCAGTTATGGTGCTAAGATTTAATTTATCTTTCAAAACTTAGAGTTTCTATGTGGCAAATTAGATGAAAGTCTAAAGGATCAGGATTCACATGGGGGCTTTATCCATGAAAAACTTCATAAAGCATGCTATGGCTCTATGCATGTTTACTTAACACTTAAAAAAAGTAAGACAAATCTGGACTCCATGCCCCACTGATTTCTCAAAACTGACCAGCACACCCTCTAATCTTTGAACATACATCCATATATATGTGTCATTGTGTGCATGTGTTGATCTTTCCTTAGGGAACAAAATAACTCATTAACTATGAGTGAAGCATGCATAGAGAAATGAAGTGATTGTGATAAGAGACAAATGATACATCTAAAATTTTAATTTAATTAAAGATGTCATATCTTTATATTACTTGGATTCAATTCATGTATTGAATTCAAACAGTTGATGTGTGGCAAAACCAATACAATATTGTCAAGTACCATCTCTCTGGGTCGTCCCAGTGTACCAGCCCCAAGCATCCAGTATCATGTTTATATATATATATATATATATATATATATATATATATATATGTATATAGTAAAGTAATTAGCCTCCAATTAAAATAAAAATTTATATTTTTAAAAGATGCTCAATATTACTCATTATCAGAGAAATGCAAATCAAAACAACAATGAGGTACCATTTCACGCCAGTCAGAATGGCTGTGATCCAAAAGTCTACAAGCAATAAATGCTGGAGAGGGTGTGGAGAAAAGGGAACCCTCTTACACTGTTGGTGGGAATGCAAACTAGTACAGCCACTATGGAGAACACTGTGGAGATTCCTTAAAAAACTGAAAATAGAACTGCCTTATGACCCAGCAATCCCACTGCTGGGCATACAGACTGAGGAAACCAGAATTGAAAGAGACACATGTACCCCAATGTTCATTGCAGCAATGTTTATAATAACCAGGGCATGGAAGCAACCTAGATGTTCATCAGCAGATGAATGGATAAGAAAGCTGTGGTACATATACACAATGAAATATTACTCAGCCATTAAAAATAATACATTTGAATCAGTTCTAATGAGGTGGATGAAACTGGAGCCTATTATAGAGTGAAGTAAGCCAGAAAGAAAAACACCAATACAGTATACTAATGCATATATATGGAATTTAGAAAGACAGTAACAATAACCCTGTATGCGAGAGAGCAAAAGAGACACAGATATATAGAACAGTCTTTTAGACTCTGTGGGAGAGGGAGAGGGTGGGATGATTTGGGAGAATGGCATTGAAACATGTATAATATCATACATGAAACAAATCGCCAGTCCAGGTTCAATGCATGATACTGGATGCTTGGGGCTGGTGCACTGAGATGACCCAGAGTGATTGTAGGGGGAGGGAGAAGGGAGGGATTTCAGGATGGGGAACATGTGTATACCTGTGGTGGATTCATGTTGATGTATGGCAAAACCAATACAATATTGCAAAGTAATTAACCTCCAATTAAAATAAATAAATTTATATTTTAAAAAAATAATTGAAAAATAAAATAAATAAATTTTTATTTTTAAAAAATTAATAAAAGAAGAAAAAAGGTATTTCCTTAAATATACATATAATAAAGTGGTAAAGGTCTTTTAAAAATTGTGATTAATTAAATAACTTTCTTTGTTCACTGTTATTTACACACATTAGAGCAAATTGTATTTTACCATATAATTCTACTTATAAATTATTTGTTTTATGGCTTTTCTCAAAGCACGTATAATTCCAAATGCTAAGTATACATATTTAACCTGCTACAATAGCACTTACACTTTGGTATTTTATATGTCAGCAGACCATTTTTGATGAGCAGCTTAACAATTCTAAAACAGTGTGTACACTTATTTAAAAGAAAGGAAAAATCAGTATGCAAATTCATGTCAATATTTCATTTTACTGCATACAAAGTGGCTATTATTAAAAATGTTAAGTTGGAAAATGCTAGCCAGTTTCTTTCTAAACCTGTAATGTCCTAGTATATTTAACTATAATATATTTAAGCTACTGAAGACTCACTTATGCCCAAACATGAAAACAATATTAATGTTAGCACTAAAATGTTTAATATGAGCATCAGAATGATGCTCTTTTCCTGTAGACATTATATCATATGAACAGATGGCTCACATTTTGCAAAAGAGATTTTCTATTACCACATAAAATACTCATGGTATAACTGAAAATACATAGGATTGGGAGTGAGAAGGCCTGAGTTGTAGTTTAAGCTTTTTCATCATTCTATATGTGTGATCTGTGGTAAGTCAACATAGGAAACTGAAGAAATGTGGGACTATGGATAGTGCCACATTAAATGAATTAAATGGATCATAACATTTTTGAAGACATACATATGAATACAGCAAAGCAGAAAATACTTAAATGTCTCATGCATAATCAGTATACATACTGTGTGAAAATGCTATTTCAGTTATATAAATGTCTTTTGGCCTGCCAGAGTGTATGATCAATCTTTATCTAGGAAAAAAAACAAATGGTTCAAATGTTGAAACTCCAAGAGGATATGTGACAAGGCTTAATATTCACATAGAGAGGCTTTCCAGAGAAAGCAATGGCACCCCACTCCAGTACTCTTGCCTGGAAAATCCCATGGATGGGGAGCCTGGTAGGCTGCAGTTCATGGGGTCATTAAGTCAGACATGACTGAGTGACTTCACTTTCACTTTTCACTTTTCACTTTCATGCATTGGGGAAGGAAATGGCAACCCACTCCAGTGTTCTTGCCTGGAGAATCCCAGGGATGGGGGAGTCTGGTGGGCTGCCATCTCTGGGGTGGCACAGAGTCAGACACGACTGAAGTGACTTAGCAGCAGCAGCAGCAGCAGCAGCAGAGAGGCTTTCTGTGAAAAGTAGAGTGGGTACCCATGTGGACCAAATGGCTTGAGTGAAGGGACGGGCAAGTAGCTTTGTTTCTTATTGTGATTTGCGGATGGGGCTAGAATGAGAGAAGTCTACACTTCTTTCCCGCACCAAAGGAGAGAATGTGCATGTTTTTTTTTAATCCACCTTCTCAAGTTTGGTGAAAGAAAAATAGTGAGTGGTTGGGCTTTAAAGTTCTCACACTCAAACATCAAAATGGTCAGAATCTTTACTGCATATGTATGTGTATACCTGGTCACTTCTTACTGAGAAGTAGTATAAAAAACATGTATATATAACTTCTATTTTTGAGCAGTTTTCACCATATTATATTTAGAACAGTGAACTCTGGAAGGGATATTGTGAGGATGGATTTCTAATGTCTGAGATTCCCACGTACATCTTTTATCCCAGTGAAAGGGAACTTCTGCAAGTGGGAAGAGGCGCTCTGTACTAGTAGGCCTTGCTTACACAAAATGTATGGTGTGTCTTGGCCATTGCTTATATTAAATTATTAAAATTATTCTTCAGGAATAATTGTGTAGGCATGTGATTCCCTCTCAGCCATATGTTACTGAAATGTAGGAGTATCATGTTTCCAAATATCATAGGACCTCTGGGGGGGGGGAATATATATATATAAAATCAGGCAATATATCAAAACTTTCAGCCAGGGATGACACTCCCTTTAAGAAGTCATACTATTAATCCTGATTGACATCATTTTCAGAAAATTCTTCTTAATTTGGAGCAGCTTCAATTGATTGTTCCAGATGTCCTTGCACATATACCTTGGAAAATTGGTATTTTGTGGCCTCTTCCTCCTTCAGTTCAGTCCAGTTCAGTAGCTCAGTCATTTCCGACTGTTTGTGACTTCTTGGATTGTATTATTCCAGGCCTCTCTGTCCATCACTAACTCCAAGGGTTTACTCAGACTCATGTTCATTGAGTCAGTGATGCCATCCAATAATCTCATCCACTGTCATCCCCTTCTCCTTCTGCATTCAATCTTTCCCAACATCATGATCTTTTCAAATGAGTCAGTTCTTCAGATTAGGGGGCCAAAGTATTGGAGTTTCAGCTTCAGCATCAGCCCTTCCAATGAATACCCAGGACTGATTGTCCCTACCATTTCTGTCCTTTATTGAGCCCATCTTTGCTTGAAATGTTCCAGTGCTATCTCTAATTTTCTTGAAGAGATCTCTAGTCTTTCCCATTCTATTATTTTCCTCTATTTCTTTGCACTGATCACTGAGGAAGGCTTTATTATCTCTCCTTGCTATTCTTTGGAACTCTGCATTCAAAAGGGTATATCTTTCCTTTTCTCATTTGCTTTTCATTTCTCTTCTTTTCAGTTATTTGTAAGGCCTGCTCAGACAGCCATTTTACTTTTTTGCATTTCTTTTTCTTGGGGATGATCTTGATCCCTGTCCCCTGTACAGTGTCACGAACCTCCATCCATAATTCATCAAGCACTCTGTCTGTCAGATCTAGTCCCTTAAGTCTATTTCTCACTTCTACTGTATAATCATAAAGGATTTCATTTAGGTCATATCTAAATGGTCTAGTGGTTTTCCTTACTTTCTTCAATTTCAGTCTGAATTTGGCAATAAGGTGTTCATGACCTGTGCTACAGTCAGCTCCCAGTCTTGTTTTTGCTGACCGTATAGATCTTCTCCATCTTTGGCTGCAAAGAATATAATCAGTCTGATTTCGGTGTTGGCAATCTGGTGAAGTCCATGTGTAGAGTCTTCTCATGTGCTATTGGAAGAGGGTGTTTGCTATGACCAGTGCGTTCTCCTGGCAAAACTGCATTAGCTTTTGCTCTGCTTCATTCTGTACTCCAAGGCCAGATTTGCCTATTACTCCAGGTGTTTCTTGACTTCCTACTTTTGCATTCTAGTCCCTTATAATGAAAAAGACATCTTTTTGGGTGTTAGTTCTAGAAGGCCTTGTAGGTCTTTCTCATTAATATCCCTCAAAATAAGTGCCTGTTGGTACCAGATACATATAACATTTTAAATCATCTCCCTAAAATTCACAATAGCACTAACAAAAACAATCAATATCTCAGATTTTCAGAGTCATTGTTTAATATACCTTACTGTAAACATTTTAATTTTACTGATAAAATGATAATCTGCTCCTTTAAATCTATTTAATGAAAGGTATGAAAAATTCTTCTTCCAAATATATATATATATATATATATATATATTAGTCTATTTTTAACTGAGGGATAATTGCTTTACAGTATTGTGCTGGTTTCTATCAAACATCAACATGAATCAGAGGTTCATGGGTTGCTACCTAGAGGTTTTAGGTTGTTACAGAGGCCCGGATTGTGTTCCCTGAGTCATTGAGTAACTTCCTTTTAGCTCTCTGTTTTACACATGGTAATGTTTGTTTCCATACATCCTACCCTCTCCTTCCTCCTCCCTGCCCCCATGTCCATAAGTCTGTTCTCTATGTCTGTGTCTCCATTGCTGCCCTATGAATAATTTCATAAGTACCATCTTTCTAGATTCCATACACACACACACACACACACACACACACACACACACATATATATATAAGTATATGATATTTGTTTTTCTTTTTCTGACTTATTTCACTCTGTATAATATGCTCTAAGTTCATCCACTTCATTAGAACTGACCCAAATCCATTCCTTTTTATGACTGAGTAATATTCAATTGTATGTATGTATCACAGCTTCTTTATCCATTCATCTGTCAATGGATAGCTAGGTTGCTTCCATGTCCTAACTATTGCAAACAGTGCTGCAATGAACACTGGGGTACATGTGCCTTTTTCTATTTTGGTTTCCATAATGTATGTGCCTAGTGGGCTTCCCTGGTGCCACAGATGGTAAAGAACCTGCCTGTAATCTCTGGTTTAGAAAGATCCTGGGATTGCTGAGTCATATATTCTTATACCCTAACCAACTGTTACCCAAATATTGACTAAGTTCTCATTGTCCAGTAACAGCTAATTAGAACTGAATCCCTATCTACATCTTATGAAAGCCCAAAACTATCTCAGAGTTCAATGAATTCCTAGAGGATCTAGGGTTCAAGAGCTACTATTAGCTCCAGGATTCTACTTCTACTGAAATACTTCCATTTATAAATTATCTCTTAAAGTGATATTCTTTCTATGTCTATTATGCATTGCTTTATATAGATACAGAAAAAACCCTTGTGAGAATAGTGAGTTTCAGTAATGGTTTTATGGAAAATTGTTTCTTGTGGTGGATTGCAATGTTTCAAATAACTTTTAATATTTACTAAACTTCATATTTTATTCTTATTCCTTTGAAATATTTTTTAATTTAGTCATTCTTATGTTAGGGTCCTATCCTGTACCACCTTTATTTATTTAGTTTTCATGTCTACTTAGACTCCTCTGGGCTGTGATAATTTTTAAGACTTTTCTTTTTTTTTTTTTTTGACAGTTTTGAGGAGTACTGACAGAATGTGGTCCACGGGGGAAGAGAATGGCAAACAACTTCAGAATTCTTGCCTTGAGAACCCCATGAACAGTATGAAAAGGCAAAATGATAGGATACTGAAAGAGGAACTCCCCAGGGCAGTAGAGGCCCAATATGCTACTGGAGATCAGTGGAGAACTAACTCCAGAAAGAATGAAGGGATGAAGCCAAAGCAAAAACAATACCCAGGTGTGGATGTGACTGGTGATAGAAGCAAGGTCCAATGCTGTAAAGAGCAATATTGCACAGGAACCTGGAATGTCAGGTCCATGAATCAAGGTAAATTGGAAGTGGTCAAACAAAAGATGGCAAGAGTGAACATCGACATTCCAGGAATCAGCGAACTAAAATGGACTGGAATGGGTGAATTTAACTCAGATAACCATTATATCTACTACTGCGGGGAAGAATCCCTCAGAAGAAATGGAGTAGCCATCATGGTCAACAAAAGACTCCAAAATGCAGTACCTGGATGCAATCTCAAAAACGACAGAATGATCTCTGTTCCTTTCCAAGGCAAACCATTCAATATCACAGTTATCCAAGTCTATGCCCCAACCAGTAATGTCGAAGAAGCTGAAGTTAAACGGATTTATGAAGACCTACAAGACCTTTTAGAACTAACACCCAAAAAAGATGTCCTTTTCATTACAGGGGACGGGAATGCAAAAGGAGGAAGTCAAGAAACACCTGGACTAACAGGCACATTTGGCCTTGGAATGCAAAATGAAGCAGGGCAAAGACTAATAGAGTTTTGCCAAGAAAATGCACTGGTCATAGCAAACACCCTCTTCCAACAACACAAGAGAAGACTCTACACATGGACATCACCAGATGGTCAACACTAAAATCAGATTGATTTTATTCTTTGCAGCCAAAGAAGGAGAAGCTCTATAGAGTCAACAAAAACAAGACCAGGAGCTGACTGTGGCTCAGATCATGAACTCCTTATTGCCAAATTCAGACTTAAATTGAAGAAAGTAGGGAAAACCACTAGACCATTCAGGTAGGACCTAAATCAAATCCCTTATGATTATACAGCGGAAGTGAAAATAGATTTAAGTGCCTAGATCTGATAGATAGAGTGCCTGATGAACTATGGAATGAGGTTCGTGACATTGTAAAGGAGACAGGGATCAAGACCATCCCGATGGAAAAGAAATGCAAAAAAGCAAAATGGCTGTCTGGAAAGGCCTTACAGATAGCTGTGCAAAGAAGAGAGGTGAAAAGCAAAGGAGAAAAGGAGAGATATAAGCATCTGAATGCAGAGTTCCAAAGAATAGCAAGAAGAGATAAGAAAGCCTTCTTCAGTGATCAATGCAAAGAAATAGAGGAAAACAACAGAATGGGAAAGACTGGAGATCTCTTCAAGAAAATTAGAGATACCAAGGGAACATTTCATGCAAAGATGGGCTCGATAAAGGACAGAAATGGTCTGGACCTAACAGAAGCAGAAGATATTAAGAGGTGGCAATAATACACAGAAGAACTGTCCAAAAAAGATCTTGATGACCCAGATAATCACGATGGTGTGATCATTCATCTAGAGCCAGACATCCTGGAATGTGAAGTCAAGTGGGCCTTAGGAAGCATTACTGTGAACAAAGCTTGTGGAGGTGATGGAATTCCAGGAGAGCTATTTCAAATCCTGAAAGATGATGTTATGAAAGTGCTGCACTCAATATGCCAGCAAATTTGGAAAGCTCAGCAGTGGCCACAGGACTGGAAAAGGTCAGTTTTCATTCCAATCCTAAAGAAAGGCAATGCCAAAGAATGCACAAACTTCCGCACAATTGCATTCATCTCACATGCTAGTAAAGTAATGCTCAAAATTCTCCAAGCCAGGCTTCAGCAATTCGTGAACCGTGAAATTTCTGATGTTCAAGCTGGTTTTAGAAAAGACAGAGGAACCAGAGATCAAATTGCCAACATCTGCTGGATCATGGAAAAAGCAAGAGAGTTTCAGAAAAACATATATTTCTGCTTTGTTGTCTATGCCAAAGCCTTTGACTGTGTGGATCACAATAATCTGTGGACAATTTTGAAAGAGATGGGAATACCAGACCACCTCACCTGCCTCTTGAGAAACCTGTATGCACATCAGGAAGCAACAGTTAGAACTGGACATGAAACAACAGACTAGTTCCAAATAGGAAAAGGAGTACGTCAAGGCTATATATTGCCACCCTGCTTACTTAACTTATATACAGAGTACATCATGAGAAACGCTGGAATGGAAGAAACACAAGCTGGAATCAAGATTGCTGGGAGAAATATCAATAACCTCACATATGCAGATGACAACACCCTTATGGCAGAAAGTGAAGAGGAACTAAAAAGCCTCTTGATGTAAGTGAAAGAGGAGAGTGAAAAAGTTGGTTTAAAGCTCAAAATTCAGAAAACAAAGATCATGACATCGGGTCCCATAGCTTCATGGGAAATAGATGGGGAAACAGTGGAAACAGTGTCAGGCTTTATTTTTTGGGGTCTCCAAAATCTCTGCAGATGGTGATTGCAGCCATGAAATTAAAAGACACTTACTCCTTGGAAGAAAAGTTATGACCAACCTAGATAGCATATCCAAAAGCAGAGACATTCCTTTGCCGACTAAGGTCCATCTAGTCAAGGCTATGGTTTTTCCTTTGGTCATGTATGGATGTGAGAGATGGACTGTGAAGAAGGCTGCGTGTGATGCTCTTGAACTGTGGTGTTGGAGAAGACTCTTGAGAGTCCCTTGGACTGCAAGGAGATCCAGCCAGTCCATTCTGAAGGAGATCAGCCCTGGGATTTCTTTGGAAGGAATGATGCTAAAGCTGAAACTCCAGTACTTTGGCCACCTCATGAGAAGAGTTGACTCATTGGAAAAGACTCTGATGCTGGGAGGGATTGGGGGCAGGAGGAGAAGGGGACAACAGAGGATGAGATGGCTGGATGGCATCACTGACTCGATGGACATGAGTCTGAGTGAACTCCGGGAGTTGGTGATGGACAGGGAGGCCTGGGGTTCTGCGATTCATGGGGTCGCAAAGAGTCGGACACGACTGAGGGACTGAACTGAACTGATCAAATATTGTATAGAATACCCCTTAATTGGGACATATCAACTATTTTCTTATGGTTAGACTGAGGCTATGGGATTTGGGAGGTAAACTGCCAGTCTTTTTTTTTTTTTTTTTAATTTAACCTATTTATCTTCCACCTATATTTATTTATTTATTTATTTTTTGAATTTTTATTTTTACTTTATTTTACTTTACAATACTGCCACTTTTAACACATTAATTTAAAATTACATGTTATCAAAATGACACCAATAATGGCTTCTAAGGTGGCTCTAGCAGTAAAGTACCTGCCTGCCAATGCAGGAAATGTAAGAGACAAGAGCTTAATCCCTGGGTCGGGAAGATTCCCTGGAAAGGGCATGACAGCTCACTCCAGTATTCTTGCCTGGATAATCCCATGGACAGAGTAGCCTTATAAGCTAGAGTCCATGGGGTCACAGAGAGTTGAACACAACTGAAGTAATTTATCACGCACATAATGGTACTAACCTGGCTGGAGTTGATTTTGCCACTCTATTTTTGCTTCTCTTTCTTTCATTTTCCAATCAGAAAGCCGTGCCCACATTTTAAAGCTGAGAAGGAGGTCTGCTCCACCTTATTGAGGTGGCAGCATCTATATATGTTACCAAACTGAGGTTAGGTTCCTTCCCCACTCAAAAAGACAATAATCAAGGGGCAAGTGTCAGCAGAAAGGAAAGATATGAAATCTAGAGGGAAGGTGTACTCATGTCCCAAGACCAACTCCAAAGTTTCTGCTCAGCCATGAGAGTTTTTAAAGGGAAAAAGAGAAAGCAATCTCAGTTCTTCATAAGGTGGGAGATTCTTCATCCATCACTTTTCCATTGTTTGCAGAGCTTCTGACTGCTATTAATCTTCCTTTGGATGTTATCCTGAAAATTTGCTAAGAGGAAAGCTAGACATAGAGAGTCTGTTATTCTCTAACTGCTTAGTTCTTCATTCTTAGGTTTTCCAATCCAGGAAAGGAATAAACAGTTTAGGCAAGACATTGTGTGCATTCAGTAGAGCAAAAGTCAGGAGTTAGGTTAAAAGCTACCTAGTGATCTCATTTTTAATTAAGGTTTAAGGGGAAGAGAGATAGACAAACAGGAAAGGGCCAAAAGATTTGCTCACAAATCCCCACTTCTCAGACATTATTTCATTTCTGTGATATTAGGTACAAAGGTTCATCTTCTATAACTTCTTCATGCTGACACAGGGTGCTATATTCTCAGAGTGGGAGATGTCAACATGGGTCTGACAATTTGAATTGCTTGTTTATGTATATAGGCAGAGTAAGCTACAATTATTTTGATGCACACACACAAAAAAATAGATTACTATGGACAATAATGTTAATCTCCTTCTCTTGAGGTCAGTTTTTGAAATTGCACTAGCCATAGACTTAGTAATGCTCAAGGTGGAACATGCAAGGACTTTCTTGTGGCTCAGACAGTAAAGAATCTGCCCACAATACGGGAAGCATAGATTTGATCACTGTGTTGAGAAGATCCCCTGAAGAAGGGTATGGCAATCCACTCCAGTATCTTTCCCTGGAAAATTCCATGGACAGAGGAGCTTGGTGGACACAAGCAAAGAGTTGGACACAACTGAGCAACTAACACAAGATGGAGCAACTATGTCATGGATATAATCTGGTTATCAAATCAGTTGATCATTTTTCTAAGCAAATACAGATCATGTCAGTTGCATATGTGCCTAGGTTTTGCTTACTAGATTGCATGATGACTATGCTTACCTTTGTGAAAATTTCCCAGCTGTCTTCTAAAGTAGCTGTACTATTTTGCATTCATACCAGAAATGAGTAAGAGATCCTATTGCTCCACATCCTTGCCAACAATTGGTATTTTCAGATATTTTGTATTAAATGATTTTAATACATGTGTATCAGTATCTACTTGCTTTACATTTTCCTAATGGAAAATGATGTTGAGCAACTTTGTATGTGTTTAATTGTCATCTATATATCTTCTTTTGTGAGCTGTTCAGGGATCTCACCATTTTGAACTGGGCTATTTGCTTTTTATTTTTACGTTCTAAGAGTTGTTTATATATTTTGCATATAAATTCATTATCAGACCTACGTTTTATAATTCACTTTTCTCAGGCTGTGGCTTTTCATTCTATAACAGATTCTTTCTAAAAGCAGAATTTTTAATTTTAGTAAAGTCTAATTTATTATTTTTTTTCTTTTACATATCATACTTGTGCTGTTATATGTAACCACTCATCACTAAATTCAAGGTCATGCAGATTTTCTCATATATTTTCATCTAGAAGCTCTATGGGTTTGCATTTTACATTTAGATCTATGAGAACTGCATGCTGCATGGTATTTCAACACTGCATAGATCTTTGTCATTAACTATTTAAGAAGTCTAAATCTTTGGCCAATCTATTACAAAGACTATTGTCTGCATACTTCACTGTGCATATATGATAACCTTGAACAATCTACCTACCTTCTGTCTCTCCTTTTCATGTTCATTTATAACATTTTATCATGTGACATTTGCCAATGTAAGCACTTTCCAGGTAACTCTTGATTCTTACCAATATCTATGAGTTAATTGCTATTGTTCTCACTTTTCAGAAATAGAAACTGAAGCACAAACTGTGTAAGCAGCTTTGTAATGGCCATATATCAAGTTAATGGCAGAGTTAGAATTTAAACCCCATTCCTTTTCTTAACTTCTTCAATATAGTAAAAAAATTATACTACAATAATATAATAAAATAATATTTTAATATGGCTAATATAAAATAAGTATGTAACTATTTAAAATATAATAATAAAATATAATTTTTTCAGTCAATAAATGTGTCAACTATTAAATATATTTTTGCTGATTATACACAACATTTATACTAATTAACTATATTCCAAATCATAAAGCAAGTTTCAATAATTTTTAAAGATTCAAATATTATAGGAATGTTTCTGGACCATAATAAATTTAAGCTATAAATCTAAAACAAGAAGCTAAATGCAAATTTTCCATATGATTGGAAGGTAAATACTATATTCTAGATGACCTTTATCAGCAAAGTAATATCTTTGCTTTTTAATATACTGTCTATGTCGATCATTCAGTTTTCATTCCAATCCCAAAGTAAAGCATTGCCAAAGAATGTTCAAACAATTGCACTCATATCACAAGCTGGTAAATTAATGCTCAAAATTCTCCAAGCCAGACTTCAGCAATACGTGAACCATGAACTTCCAGATGTTCAAACTGGATTTAGAAAAGGCAGAGGAACCAGAGATCAAATTACCAACATCCGCTGGATCATCAAAAAAGCAAGAGAATTCCATAACAACATTTATTTCTGCTTTATTGACTATGCCAAATCCTTTGACTGCATGGATCACAATAAACTGTGAAAAATTATGAAAGAGATGGGAATACAAAACCACTTAATCTGCCTCTTGAGAAACCTGTAAGCAGGTCAGGAAGCAACAGTTAGAAATGGGCATGGAACAGACTGGTATCAAATAGGAAAAGGAGTATGTCAAGGCTGTATATTGTCACCCTGCTTATTTAATTTATATGCAGAGCACATCATGAGAAACACTGGGCTGGATGAAGCACGAGCTGGAATTAGGATTGCCAGGAGAAATGTCAATAACCTCAGATATGCAAATGATACCACCCTTATGACAGAAAATGAAGAAGGACTAAAGAGCCTCTTGATGAAAGTAAAAGAAGTAAGTGGAAAAGTTAGCTTAAAGCTCAACATTCAGAAAACTAAGATCGTGGCATCTGGTCCCATCACTTCATGGAAAATAGATGGGAAAACAATGGAAACAGTGAGATACTGTTTTTTCTGGCTCCAAAATCACTGCAGATGGTGACTACAGCCATGAAATTAAGAGACGCTTACTCCTTGGAAGAAAAGTTATGACCAACTTAGACAGCATATGCAAAAGCAGAGGCATTACTTTGCTGATAAAGGTCCATCTAGTCAAAACAATGGTTTTTCCAGAGGTCATGTATGGATGTAAGATTTGAACTATAAAGAAAGCTGAGCTCCTAAGAATTGATGCTTTTGAACTGTGGTGTTGGAGGAGACTCTTGAGAGTCCCTTGGACTACAAGAAGATCCAACCGGTCAATCCTAAAGGAAATCAGTCCTGAATATTCATTCAAAGGACTGATGCTGAAGCTAAAATTCCAATACTTTGGCCACTTGATGTGAAGAATTGGCTCATTGGCAAAGACTCTGGTACTGCAAAAGGTTGAAGGCAGGAGGAGAAGGGGATGACGGAGGATGAGATGGTTGGATGGCATCACCGACTTGATGGACATGAGTTTGAGCAAGCTTCAGGAGCTGGTGATGGACGGGGAAACCTGGCTTGCTGCAGTCCATGGAGCCACAAATAGTAGGACACTACTGAGTGACTGAGCTGAATTGAGCTTATAGGTCATAAGAGAAATATCAATGCAAATTAGAAACATATATTGAATAAATATAAAAAAAAAAATTCCTGATGGAATGCAACTAACACAGCATGTAAAAGAGTTAGTGTCTTCACATTTTTAGATTACAAAAAGAAATAAAATTTGAAAATTAATGACTTAATCATCTGACTCAAGAAGTTAGAAATAGGACAAAAATGGAAGAAAAAGAATATAATACAAGGGAATAAATTCACAAAACAAAACAATAAAATTATTGTCCCCAGACCCAAATAAGTGATTCAAATTTGAATTCCATACTGCACATTTTTGATGTTTAGTCTCTAAGTCATATTCAACTCTTTTTGTGACTCCTTGAACTGTAGCCTACCAGACTTCTCTATCCATAAGACTTTCCAGGCAGAAATACAGAGTGGGTTGCCATTTCCTTCTCCAGGGGATCTTCCTAATCCAGAAACTGAACCCACATCTCCTGCATTGGCAGGTAGGCTTTTTACCAATGAGCACTGAGAAGCCCATACTACATTTTATGATACAAAATTTAAAATGTCAGGATTTTAACTTGAAATAAAATAAAAATTAGTTAATATTCTCACTTATAGATGAATATGTCTTTAAACTTTTTAATCTTCAATATCAAACATGTTTGCATTATTGAAATGGGAATTTGAATTCTCGTATATGGAGCTGAAGAATGAATTTCAAGAACACTCTTGGTAGCATATGAATGACTTTTACTATAAATAAGGAAAGTAGAAAGCTCTGAGGGGGTAAGTTAAGTTAAGTCGCTCAGTCGTGTCGGACTCTTTGCGACCCCATGGACTGTAGCCCACCAAGCTCCTCTGTCCATGGGATTCTCCAGGCAAGAATACTGGAGTGGGTTGCCATTTCCTTCTCCAGGAGATCTTCCTGACCCAGGGATTGAACCCAGGTCTCCCGTATTAGAGGCAGGTGCTTTAACTTCTGAGCCACCAGAGAAGCCCCTGAGGGGGTAAAGAGTGCCCCAAAGGCAGGACTCAATCCTTACCAGTATTAATCTGTATAATTTTGGTTGGCTCCTCTCCTTAAACTATGTCATTCCTAACCAATCCAGTTTAAAGGTCAAAATGTTTAATTTAACATCTTTATGGCTTCTCTTGATCCTTGGATAAAGTTGCCACCCTTTTTCATACAGCCTGGCCATTTCACAATGAATGAGATGTATGAGTTTAAGATTAATAATCACCAGTTGTTTTTCGCTCAGGCATGTGGAACAGAAGTTAATTACTGTCCTTGCCTGGATTTGAGTACTGATAATTTATCAGACCAAGGACACATTCCAGGAATTCAGGACAAAGGATATAGTTTTAGGTTAATGGATCAATACATTTATTGAAAACAAGACTGGGGTCTCAGAGTCCTACAGTTACTGCCTAGCAATTTCTATCTCATTATGATACCTGGTTAAGAAAGTTTCTGGCAGTTGATTAAAAAAGAAAATCTATCGCAGTTAGTGTATTTGTGAAACTTTTATTCTCTTTTCATTTAGAGTTTGAAATCATGAAAGCCCCTTTAGATTCAGTTCTTGGGCAAGTGAGATTTAAAGCGATTGATTTCGAATATAAAAGAAACTTGACTCTACTTTTTACTGTAGGAGTGTAAACAGAATCATATTGATCTGTTTTCTTACAATAATATTCTATGAAAACAGATCTTCATATTCTCCAAATTCTGGAATAGACACTAAAAACAAATAAAAAGCACCAAAACATACATTAAGGAAACATAATGTACATATGCACAGTATATTTACTTTCGACTGGGGCCTTTAAAGCACACCCTGAAATGCCAGATTATTTTCTTCTTTTTTTCCTAAAGATTTTATGTGCAGGCTACCTTTAAGGTAGTGAGGTAAGCAGGATAAGGAAAGAAATGAGCTAAACGAAGATGTCCTTTTAAATGAAGTTTAAGTCTGATGTGATGGGGTGATCTGGAATGAAATTTCACCTCAGTCATGCCACCCCTGCTTGACTCAAGGGAGTGAAGCTTTTGCAGGCCTGTGCTGTTAATTAAGGGCTGACCTGGGTGGAGAGTATAGACTCCTATAGCTGGTTCCAATCTTTCAAGGGCAATCTTCTGGTTAAGGTTTTAGGTTAGAGCTGTTAGCTCAGGCAACAGATGGTAATAGAGATTCCCAGACCATCAACAAAATCTGCTAAAAAAGCTAAAGATAATTCAATAAAGGGAAAATATACTAAAGTATGTTAAACTGTACAACAAAAGAGAAAAAGAAGGAATTGAAATGATAATGCAGTATCTCTGCTTTTTACCAATTATATTAACATGCATTTAAAAAAGATGATTTGCATTATTGAAATGTGGCAAAGCAGGTGCAATTATGTATTACTGACATTATCATAAATTATTAGCTACATTTTAGAACAATATATATTGAGAACCTTAAAAATTTTAAACTTTCATCCTCATAATTTCACTTTTGGTATTATTGGTCCTAATCAATAATCTAAAATATAGAAAAGACAATGTGCATGTGATTGTTTATCACAGTATTGCTTATATATTCTAAAATGAAAAGCAGTTTGTTTTCAACCACAACAGAATCACTAAATAAATGTTTTGTACATTTTCTGTGCAGACTGTTTTCAACCATTGAATAATGTAGTTGTGTAGATTAGATTGCAAAATGGGATGACGCTTATTGCTCAAAGTGAAGCGAGAAACATCAGCATATAAAATTACAAGTGCACTCTCTTTTCCAGATATTGGTGGCTATGTGCATGTGAGTTATTATGAGTATTCTTCTCTTGTTTCTCAAATTCCTTTTAATGAAATTTTATTTCTATTACTCAAATATGTTTCTTTTAAATCAAAACAAGGAATTACCTTTTAAAAATAGAAAACAATTCTTAGATGTTAAATTCCCTGCATCATTCAGAGATAGATTCAATATTTGTTGTAAAACCTTCTCAAAATTTGTTGTTTAAACCAGTTCTTTTGTAGGCATTGTGCTCAGTGATAATGAAGAGCAAGGTCCCTTCTAGGTCCAACCTAGCGCTTAGGGAGTTCTCAGTCTTCTGAATGTTCCCATTACTCTTTCAAAGTACTTTTATTCATTTAACCTTTCAAAAACACTCCTGCGTTTCTACTATGTGCAACATTTTATGGTCACTGTTAGGCATATGAAGAAAAGAAAGAGGGATTCTGCCAGTGAGAAACTCATAGATCAGTGGAGGAGAAACAACTAAAATGAGTTGAATGCCAGAATAGAAATAGGACTAAGTATTCCTGGAAAAAAAGGAAAAAGAGCAAGGATACTCACATAGCATGTTTCTGAATACATGTGATTCTGTTATTTAGTGTGTCTGTCATTGCATGTTTCTGGCAGAGAAATTATTTGGAATGTCTCTCATCTTAACAGTTCTGTGAGTGTATGAATCAATAAATGTGTTTTGTAACCTGAGATGATTCTAATTCACTTCATAATTTTCAAATTGAATCAATTCCTTGTTCTCCAATATTCTGTAACTACTATAGATGAATCTGACTCTCTATTTGGATTTATTAAAAATATTTATTTTCTTTCCACTAATATTTCCCATGAAATGGCACAAAGATACTGTTATACTAATACCAACCGAAAAACAGACACACAAAAAAAGACACTTTTATATCAAGTAAGAGATTTTTAAAAGTAACTCAATTGAGTTTATAAGAAACTCAATACAAAATGACTTTAAAAAGTAAATGATATATATGGGCCTGTTGTCAAATTCAAGTTCATGTGCCTGAAGTTCAATGAGGCTAAACAAATCAGAACGTTGGAATTTGGAGTAGAGAAAGATTTATTGAAGAACCATGCACAAAGAATGGGTGGCTTGAGGCCAAAAGAGAACTCCCTGATGGGTTTCAAGGAAGAAGTTATTATAGGCAAAATTTGGGGGAAGAGTTGCAGGGTTTGTAACCCTCTTCTGATTTGTTGGTGGTGAAGTAACAAGGTGGATTTCCAGGAATCTGAATCATCAGCCTCCTGGTTCTAATCAGTCTGGGGTCAACTTACTTGTGTCAGCCTGAAGTTACTATCCTCCATCTGGATGGGGACTTTAGTGTTTTTTTAGAACTAAGATATGTATCAAATTGTTATGCACATTTCCAAGGAAGAACTAGACCCAGGCCCCTTGATACACTACTGTTTCTTTCTGCATTCCCTTCCTTCCTGGTTTAGAAACTGTTTGAATCTACCCTTTGGAACTCAGGTAAAGTCTCCAAGACTGAAATTTTTTTTTTCCTACAAACAAGAAATGGTGGGGTGGAGGGAGGGTGGGGGGAAGGGAACATGGAAAGCCTTTTGTGCCCAGGAGGGCCCCACAGGGCCCTGATTGCTTTCAGGTTTAGAGAGGGTGGATTGCATGGTTGGTTAGATTTAGAGATTTATGATACTGAAGCTTCCCAGGTGGCACTAGTGGCATCCCTGGGTTAATCCCTGGAAAGATCCCCTGGAGGAGGAAATGGCAACCCACTCCAGTATTTTTGTCTGGAGTATCCTATGGAATGAGGAGCTTGGCGTGCTACAGTCCATATGGTCGCAAAGAGTGAAACACAACTGAGTAACTAACATTGTATTGGATGATGCTGAGGCAGGAAGCAGATAGGATTCTCCGGGAAAAGCAACTGTAGTTCATTCCCTATAGACAGAAAGCCCCAAAATATCAATAGAAGGAAAACTGAGAGAGGAGAATGAGTCCTGCCCAAATGAAAAATAAGATACCATATATTTTTCATTCAAGAAGTCAAGAAAACCTTCCTGATAGAAAGCTTCTTGGAGACCAAAAAGGGAAGAGGTACCACCTCATAGTGGGCTTCCCAGGTGGTGCAGTGGTTAAGAACTCTCCTGCCAATACAGGAGACACAAGAGATGTGAATTTAATCCCCTGGAGAAGCAATGGCTATCCACTCCAGTAACATTGCCTGGAAAATTCTGTGACAGAGAAGCCTGGCAGGATACAGCCTATGCGGTTGCAAAGAGTCAGATAGGACTGAGCGACTTTACACACACACACACACACATACCACCTTATAGTAAGTTATGTCAGCCTACCCATAAGCCTCTTCTCTGGAATACATCTTGGCGAAAAGATGCTTGTGCACACATGGGAGGATCCTGAAATATACTAAACATGGACTCAGAAAAAGGCAAATCAAAATTATTGACTAAATGAAACCTGGAATAGATGCCCCGAATAAGTGATTTAAACTACCATGAGGGTGTGAATTTCTCTCTCAGTCTGCTTGTGTGACTATCCACAAGTAATGTACTCTTTTTCTCCTAATAAAGACTTGATTGTTTCTCTTTCTGTCTTTGTGGGAATTCTTTTCCAGAAGGCCAAAGAGTCAGGGCCTTTGTCCCTGACCACTGGTCTAGTGACTAGGATTTGGTGTTCTCATCACAATTCGCCAACCTCAATCTCTGCTTGGGAACCCAAGTCACACTTCAAGCCATTGCAGTCCAAGGCCACCTGAGATCAATGCTTGCAGATTGTAGTTGTTTTTTGCTAAGATTATCTTGGCTCTTCCCTTTTCACATGTTGGCTTTATTTTGGGGCTGACTACTCTCATAGCTGGATGGCTGACAGCAGTTCCCAGATTTGCATACTTCCTTATTCTCATCAAGGGGAAAGAAAGGAGCATGTTTCTTCAAAATATTTAACAAAAGTCCTAGACTTCCCCCTGCTGAGACTTTCTCTGCCATGTACCAACATTGATCAAATATAGCAACTACTGCTGCTAAGTTGCTTCAGTCGTGTCCGACTCTGTGCGACCCCATAGATGGCAGCCCACCAGGCTCCCCCGTCCCTGGGATTCTCCAGGCAAGAACTCTGGAGTGGGTTGCCATTTCCTTCTTGAATGCATTAAAGTGAAAAGTGAAAGTGCATTCGCTCAGTCGTGTTTGACTCTTAGTGACCCCATGGACTGTAGCCCACCAGGCTCCTCTATCCATGGGATTTTCCAGGCAAGAGTACTGGAGAGGGGTGCCATTGCCTTCTCTGAGGAGTAGTGTTAATCCTACCTAAATCAAAAAGTTGTGGCAGCTAACAAGCACATGAAAAGATGCTCAAAATCACTTTATTAGAGAAATGCACATGAAAACTACAATGAAATATCACCTCAAACCAGTCAGAATGGCCATCATTAAAAAAAAAAAAATACAAAGAATAAATGTCAAAGAGGGTGTGGAAAAAAATGAGCCCTCTTGCATTGTTGGTGGGAATGTAAATTCATACAGTCACTATGGAAGAGGTATGGAGATTCCTTAAAAAAAAAAAAAATGGGAATAAAACCATAAGCAATGACCCAGCAGTCCCACCAGTAGGCATATACCTTGAGGAAACCAAACATGAAAAAGACACATGTACCCCAATGGTTTATTGCAGCACTATTTACAATAGATACAACATGGAAGCAAACTAGATGTCCATCAATAGATGAATGGATGAAGAAGTTGTGGTATATATACACAACAAAATAAAAAAGAACATATTTGAGTCAGTTCTAATGACATGGGCAAACCTAGAGCCTATTATAGAGTGAAGTAAGTCAGAAAGACAAAGATAAATAAGATATACTAACACATATATATGGAATCTAGAAAGATTAATTTATTAGCAGGGCAGCAATGGAGAAACAGACATAGAGAACAGACTTATGGACATGGCTGAGAGGGGAGGAAGGAGAAGGTGAGAGGTATGGAGAAAGTAACAATACATATATAACTTATAATACCATATATAAAATAGATAGCCAATGGAAATTTTCTGTATGACTCAGGGAACTCAAACAGGGGCTCTGTAACAATCTAGGGGGTGGGATGGGGAGGGAGATGGGAGGGAGGTTCAACAGGGAAGGGACATATGTATATCTATGGCTGATTCATGTTGATCCTTGACAGAAAGCAAGAAAATTCTGTAAAGCAATTATCCTTCAAAAAAGAAAAAAAGCTGTGACAAGATGAAAAGGGATAAAATCATGCTAAAGTGGTAACCAATCTGCTTAATACAAAGTGACATAGTATCTGATACATACTATAATAGTATTAGTCACTCAATCGTGTCTGACTCTTTGCAACCCCATGGACTGTAGCTCACCAGGCTCCTCCATCCATGGGATTCTCAAGGCAGTAATACTTGAATGGGTTGTCATTCCCTTCTCCAGGGGATTTTCCTCACCCAGGGACTGAACTCGAATCTCCTGTATTGGCAGGTGAATTCTTTATCATTGAGCCACCAAGAAAGTATACATACTGATAGTGAAGTGAAGTGAAGTGAATTCACTCAGTCGTTTCCAACTCTTTGTGACCCCGTGGACTGTAACCTATCAGGCTCCTCCGTCCATGGGATTTTCCAGGCAAGAATGCTGGAGTGGATTGCCATTTCCTTCTCCAGGGGATCTTTCCAACCCAGGAATTGAACCCGGGTCTCCCACATTGCAGGCGGATGCTTTACCATCTGAGCTACCCAACAAATTTGTGTTACTTTATTTAATTTCCCTTACATATCAAATTATTTCAACACTAAGGAGAAAACTAAAACTCACTCATGGGTTTTCAAAGGGAACAAAATCCTTTATAACTATACAATCCTGAAAATTATCCGTTAAAATGTATGTGACTTGATTTATAAAACTAGTGTTCTCCTTGTGTTTTGATTCCAATGTATATAAAGTCTAGGAGAAAAATATTATAAAAACAGGTGGAAAAGGGAGGGTGGCATGGAATTTCCCAAATGAAACCTATTTTTAATCTCTGCTCTCCATCAGTTAAGAAAGTCTTTTTCTGAGTAGGCTTTTTTCAATGTCCTTTTCAATCTGTGCCCTTATTCAATATTTTTTCTCCTCACTACATCAAATTGAGGTTTGGCATCTCGAAAGTCCTGTGTTAAATATTTTATAATATTGAATCATGGTCAATAGAGTCAAGTGAACTCTAACACAACGTACAAATGCCTGGCAACTCGATGTTATATGAGAGAATGTTTATAACACTGTATCGTTACTCAATATCCATTTCCCTGGAGTTTCCTGCTGATTTACTCCGAAATCATTAAGAAAGGAATAGTCATTAGTTAGCTTGTACTTTTATTTTCTTTATATAATTGCTTAAATGTGTCACTTATGATTTGCTTAAGGGTAAAATCAAATGAAGTATTTTTTTTCCACTTTTCCTGACAATCCAAGCCTGAAAACTTTAAGTCTATGCAAATATAGTATTTATAACAAATTATTTTAGGCAAGCAACTTCTGAAGGAGATGCAATGAATTTCAGCCTTTAGGAATTTTGAGCTATTAGGAAGTCTGGTATTGCACTAATAAAATACAAACATTTATAGCCAGATCTTATTTCTGATACTGCTAAATGGGAACTTACAGCTTAACATAATAGGCAATTTAGCATATAAATGTGTCCCATAAAAGCAAGATGTTGGCAGTTCAAAACAATAAATGTTACCCTTCGGGCAGACTGTTACTGAGGTGTTAAAGGCCCCTGAAATTTTAATGAACTTGTTTATACTAAGAATTTCCTACACTAAATATCTTGCCTGAATTAATCTACTCCCAAGTTCATGCCAGACTACTGAAGGAGACTTTCAAAAAGTTAGACCTGGAGGAACTGACCTTTTAATTGATTTATTTTGGCAAAAGTTTTATTTCAATCTTTCCCCTTCAGTTTTATGTTTGCATCTGTCATCTATTCTGGTAACTCTCTAAGTGCATTCTAATGGCAATCTACTCCCGAGGACCAAGAGGAGGCATGGAATGTCTCTTAACTTGGAGAGCCATTTTCCATGCAAGTACATCACAACATGTTCTTATAATCTAAATAATGCAAGGGTAGCTTTATTTCTTTCTCATTTTTCTAAGCAAATACAGATCATATCAGTTGCTCTTTCTAACCTGCAGTAGGGAAAAAAAAAAACAAAAACTGTCTTCACAGTGGAATTCATTGAAAAGGGAATCCAATTTAAAATGATTGAATCAGGTCTCCAGAAGAGATTCTTGCACATAGATAGAAACTCTTAAAACCTCCATAATATCAAGTAAAAAATGTCCAGACTCTTTGAAGCTATTCAAACTGTTGACCAATCATTGCCTGTCAAACTTTTGCCTTGTTTTTCTAAGTGTTCACCAACCTATTAGTTCTCTTACCAATCTTACTGATCTTTTCCTGTATCTTTAGCTGACTCCTCTTCCATGGTTCCCCACATCTTAAAGTGAGATATTTTCCCAATTTACCCTAGTTCCTCTTTACTTTTTTTTCCCCCTTCTTTGTTTAGGTTTATTCCATTACCCCCAGAGAGTTTCAGTTATACCTATGAAATTTACCTCACAATCTGTGTATCCAGCCCTTCTTATCATTTGATTTTTTTTTTTTTTTTTTTTTGGAGATCTCAGGCCCACGTTTATTCTTTCTTCCACTGCTGGGTCCCACAGAATCAGCTTTACATCCAGTTCTTAAATCAACACCAGAATGTGTACAAACACCTCTGTCCCAGGAAGTCTGAGCTCTGCTCATTGTGGGGTCTCCAGAATGAGCTGGCCACATAGGCATATTCCAGCCACCCATCCAGTCTCAACCATCAAAACCTTCAGCTCCACCGAAACCAAGTGCTAGGCATAAAGCCCATTATTTTCACTCATTGAGGCTGACAGGCTGGTACATTCTGCCCCCAAATAACTCACAGACCCATGGTTAGTATATTTTAAAGTTTTGGTGAGTACTGTTCTAAGGAACCTAAGATAAGATAAGCATTTGGCCAATTCAGACCTGCTGAGATTAACCCATACTATTCTTTCTCTTAAAAACAACATCCTACCAAGCTACTTTGCTGTATATGTAAGCTGGAACTAAAAGAACTTTTTTGCTATGGGTCTAAAGTCAGTGTTTTCAGAATAAATTTCTCCCAAGCCCCCGTTTAAACAAAATGAAAGGGGTGAGCTGCCCCGGGCTGATCTTTCTCTCTCTGGCAGGCCTCCTTCTCAGCCCTCACCTTCCGCCTCATCTCCAGGATGGCCCTTTCCACCTCCTCCAGGGCTCGTTCTCGCCTCTCCACAGCCCGCTCCCGCCATTCCACCACCCTCTCCCTCCTCAGAAGTTCCTTTTCTCTTTGGCTGGCCCATAAAGCCAGGGACTCCACCTGCTCCAGGAGCCTGGCACAGTCACCCTCAATACCCGTGGGGAGCTGCGACCCCTGAGGCCTGGGGTCCTGACGCTGCCCAGCTTGACCGTGGCCGCTCTTCTCCAGCTCATCTTTGTGCATGCTTTTCAGATGCTTCCATAGGGCTGTGGTGCCCACGTTAACCCCAGGGCCCCGGCTCACCTGCCTGCCACACAGCCGGCAGGGGGCCTATTGGTTGGGGTGGTGCCCGGCATGGGCAGGGGCCAAGTGGAAATATTCCCAGGCCTCAGAAAACCGAGTCCCCTTGTTGTGGGGCATCAGGGTGGGCATGGCACCGGCAAAAGGGGCTGCCGGTTCTCGCGTCTCACTGATCTCCTCCCCCTCCTTCACTTCCAAGGGCCCTTTTGCCTTCATCCTGTTTCCGTCCTCTTCCTCCTCTTCCCGCCTCATCCTGTCTCTTCTTTACAGCTTTCCTTGAGTCAGAAGTCTCTAAAGCTAAAAGTGTACTTGGGAAGGGACTGGGCGACTCTCAGGGATTTGCAATAGTGGTCAAAGGCTGGCCACACCTGGGTGGTGTGAGGTTTCCTCCTTTCTGCTTCACTGGAGAGTCAGGATGAGTCAGAGCCAAGCAAAATGGCCTTTGAGGCTCTCCTGTACCTTCCTTCCATGACCCGGATACGTGCTGATCCCTCCTTGGCTGGGCCAGAAGACAGGATAACTCGGTGAAGCAATTATTAATACAAAGCTTTCCAGTGAGCTCGGTGTTCAGTACCTCAACCAGCACCACGTGTGTTTTTGAATACTGAGAATTTCAGGTATTCTCTTGATTCTTTTCCTGGCTGCTTTCACTGCTTCGGTGCTCCCGGAGACCTGTGTGATGCACTTTGGAAGCAGGAGGAGCAGCCTCAGGGTTCAGGCTGTCCAGGATGGCAGAGCGAGGGCCTCACTGGGTCTCCCTCAGTGTGGGTAGAAGGGAACAGAGACTGATGCTAATGTAGGAGAGACTTGCTGTTCCTCTGAACAGATGCAGAAGTCAATCCAGAAGCTACAAAGCCTGCCAGGGTCTGGGAAATACAGTTCCCAGTGTAAAGTCAGCTTGCCCCTAGAGAGGTTCCTTGGGGGCTGGGATTCTAAGAACTCCAAAGAGCAGGCTTAGCTGTTTTCAGCAGGAGGAGCTGGCATACCTGGAGGAGAAAGCAGGGGAGTTCCTCTCCACAGCCTGGTTGTGTCGGGGTGACCTCAGCAAGCAGCTCACCACACTCCGCCTTCCCCAGCACCATCACCTACAAAGTATGTCATAGTATAAGGCCAGCTATTGAATGTTGAAGAGGATTTGCCATGTTGTGAGTGCAAACATAACCTTAACTGGAGGTCTTCTGAGATCTGAGACTGGGCCGCGTGGGCTTTCCGCTGTCCCGGTTTCCGGCACGATGGGCCTTCCCTTGCGCTGGATTTTCTTCGGTTCCGCCTCTACCGCGGGAGCTTCGCTGAGTTGGGCTCTGGCTGTGCTTGGCCTCTTCCACAGGGAGGTTGTTTCAGCCAGTTTATATCCAAGTCATGGCACCATAGATGGCACGCGAGTGTGTGTTTTTCGATTCTTTCTCTCGTCACAACAAAGATTTGGGGTGATGGACGTTAAAACCCCCTCGGCGTGTCACAGCTCTCAGGTCTTGGATAGACCATGTTATAGCTCTCAGGTCTCGAATGGACCATGTTATAGCTCTTAGACAAATCAGTGTTGCAGCTCAGTGTAACAGCTCTATTTTATTTAGAAGATAGCAGGAAAATCCATCTTTGAGGCAGGAGGGCACGTCGATCTTAAGACACGAGGAGAAGAAGCCCTTCTTATCATTTGAGTGTCAGAGGTAATTTTTACTTTCCACTGCTTCTTAATATTTGAAAGTGAAAGTGAAAGTCACTCATTTGTGTCCATCTTTTTGTGACCCCATGAACTATACAGTCCATGGAATTCTCCAGGCCAGAATACTGGAGTGGGTAGCCTATCCCTTCACCAGCAGATCTTCCCGACCTAAGAATTGAACTGGGGTCCCCTGCATTTGAGGCAGATTCTTTACCAGTTGAGCTACTAGGGAAGTCCTCTCAATACTTAGATAGATAATTAATAAACTTAAAAAATCCAGAACTTAACATATCTTTTTTTTTTAAATATAGTGTTATAAGAAAACCACAGGCCTCCAATGGCATCACATGTGCTAAAGCCCATGATGCCAAAACTAGATTTAATACTTGATCTAATTGCAGATTAAATGCAATCTTAATGAGCTAGTATGGAATTTTCTGTCATGAATCAGTAAGGTCATTTGTCTTGTGCCTCTCCACCCCCCAGAGGAAGAAGTATTTTGCATGGTAAATCCCTTGCTTTCCTTTCTCTCACTAAAAGATGTCTTAGCCAAAAAGTACACTTTTTTAAAAATTTTGTTAATAGCTTTTCCTTCTGCCTATAAAAATTTCCCATTTTGTTCTCAGAACTCTTTTAAAGTCCCTAGAAAAGAAGCTTCTGAATGCATGAATCACTGAATAAAGCCAATTAGATCTTCACATTTACTTAATTGAATTTTATGTTTTTTTTTTTAACTAGTTCAGTTCAGTTCAGTTCAGTCATGTATCCGACTCTTTGTGACCCCATGAACTGCAGCACGCCAGGCCTCCCTGTCCGTCACCAAGAGTTCACCCAAACCCATGTCCATAGAGTTGGTGATGCCATCGAGCCATATCATCCTCTGTCGTCCCCTTCTCCTCCTGCCCCCAATCCCTCCCAGCATCAGAATCCTTTCCAATGAGTCAACTCTTCGCATGAGGTGGCCAAAGTACTGGAGTTTCAGCTTTAGCATCATTCCTTCCAAAGAACACCCAGGATTGATCTCCTTTAGAATGGATTGGTTGGATCTCCTTGCAGTCCAAGGGACTCTCAAGAGTCTTCTCCAACACCACAGTTCAAAAGCATCAATTCTTCGGCGCTCAGCTTTCTTCACAGTCCAACGCTCACATCCATACGTGACTACTGGGAAAACCATAGCCTTGACTAGACAGACCTTTGTTGGCAATGTCTCTGCTTTTGAATATGCTATCTAGGTTGGTCATAATTTTCCTTCCAAAGAGTAAGTCTCTTAATTTCATGGCTGCAGTCACCATCTGCAGTGATTTTGGAGCCCAGAAAAATAAGTCTGACACTGTTTCCACTGTTTCTCCATCTATTTCCCATGAAGTGATGGGACCAGATGCCATGATCTTCGCTTTCTGAATGTTGAGCTTTAAGCCAACTTTTTCACTCTCCTCTTTCACTTTCATCAAGAGGCTTCTTAGTTCCTCTTAACTTTCTGACATAAGGGTGTTGTCATCTGCATATCTGAGGTTATTGATATTTCTCCCAGCAATCTTGAGTAAATAATGATAAATTTTCAGGGATTGTTCTAAGAGCTTTCTATAAAATAAAGCATTAAATTCTGAGAACAACCTTTTGAAGTAGGTACTATTTTTAACATCATTCCTATTTTATAGATAAGTAAACTGAGGTACAGAAAGTTTCAGTGAATGCCAATGGTCATACAGCTGGTAAATAGTAGAGCAAGGATTTGAACATGAAAATCTAGCACTAGGGTCTTTGTTCTTAACTACTTTGTTTTGCTGCATGTTTTCAGTTAAAATTAATAATATATTCTATTGACTTCACCTCTGTTCCTCTCACATCAACCTTTATAATCTTTTTTTTTTTCACATTTTCTTGTTACTCCCCCTCCCCTTCCCACATCAGATCAGTTGCTGAATTAACAAGCCTTGTATTTCTACCATTTCAGGTTTGTTTTTGCTTTTTGTGAGCAAGTAGATTCAATTTGCTTTCCTGACTGCAGCATCTTTCTTTACTAACTCAGGAGTGGGGAGATTAATTTTACTATAGCGCAACACTAATGGAGTTTCTAACAAGTTTCTTTCTACTTACAGAGAAACAAAAACAAAACAGACTCTTCAAACTGAAACCCATGTTTCTTCACAATATATGGATCCAACATACTTTTCTAAGCTTATTTATTACATTTCTAATGCATCAGATTGATTCCTCAGTCATTTTTAACTGCTTGTTACTGTCTTTTATAATTTCCTCATGTAATTCTATCCCTGATTTCATAGTTATTCATTTTATAGTCTTTATGCACTACAAATATAAACTGTTAGTCTCTTCCTTTCCTACTTGCAACTCAGCAGATAGCACTATTCATTTCCAATATATAGGCTCAATCCTTTCCATTTCAGGGGCCAGAACCAATCTTACTGATATATTAAAAATGTTATTTTGTGGTTAAAAATATTAGCAAACAATAAATAAATAGTAAAAGAAATATAAATGTCATTAATAGAATTTCAATATTGTTTTAAACTTTAAAAATCAATATTAAAATGATAGCCAACATTATGTGAGATGGTCAGCTTCAAAACTTGTGATGAGAATTATTTATTTTTTTTACTATACCACTAAAAATTTTATTCAGAAACCCATCTTTATTGGTTTTGCTGTTGCTGTTTAAAAAATTACCATTATGAATCTGTTTGTTTAATCAACTGCACTTTTTAGCAGACATAGAGTAAAAATGGTATGGCTTAGACTTTCCCACATCTTTCATGGTCTCTTCACCACCGTCTGTAGGCAGTCTAGTCCCCACACATAGACCTTGACCTCCATCTATGTTTCTTGTGATGGTGTCAGTATAACTCACCACAATTCTCTAGAAATGGGCTTCAAATGCAAAAGCCTTCTCCTGCACTACACACTCCTTTTTCATACTGGTGGTAGTAGGCTTCTCTGTCCCAGGGGAGAGCTCAGCATGCATGCACCGTATGTTAAGCCAATAGTTATTCAAGTCAATCACAGCCATTTCTGTATATTCTTCTGGATGAAATTTGACATACACAGTTACAATTGGTGATCTCCAAGTTTATCACAGATATTCTTCGCTTCAACTTAGTTCTAATTTTCTGTTTCTGTAAAAACCTCCTCAAAAAATTCATCATAATGTACTTACCTTTTGACACACTCATAGCACAACACAAACTGTCAGCAGGCAATGAAGAGCTTTGAAGGTTATGGTACATGTTCAAGCAGAGTGTGGTCTAGTAAATTTATTGCATGACTGAGTGCATCTCTTTCCATGAGGATGTACTTTAATTTTGAAATAAAATGAACAGTTGACTTTGTCTTTCTTGGTGCCAAAGATGGAGACCAAGTAGCCTTTCATTTCCCACCTGCCACTGCCAACACTGTTGCCTGCACAGCTGACCTTCTTTGAAGGAAATTTAAATTGGGATTACCTTTGGGGAAAGTAAATGATGAATTTAAAACAACAGTCTATAATAGAAAACAAATTAAAAATTAAATATTAATAATAATATCTAAGTTAAATATGGAGTATCTACTCTATTGAATTATCCATATTTATTTGCACTGAGATTAGAAGGGTCTTTAAGGGATATTGCCAATTGTAAAGGAAAGGTTGCAGAATGATGAGCACTATATTTGTATAAACATATACTCTGTATTGCTATGATGATATTTTGTTGTTCAGTCACCCACTCATGTCTGACTCTTTGCAACCCGATGGATTGCAGCATGCCAGGCCTCCCTGTCCCTCCTCATCTCCCAAAGTTTGCCCAAGTTCATGTCCATTACATCAGTGATGCCATCAACAATCTCATCCTCTGATGCCGTCATGATTATATTTATTGTCAAATAAGTATATCAAAAACCTCTTGTAATATTAAAACTTCATGTTTTAAAATGTTTATATCCTTTGTTGTGGTTTATCTTATTCTAGAAAAATGTTTTGGGTAGATAATCAGAAAAAAAAAACACAAAAATGAATACAAATTTATATTTGAATTATAATGTAATTATAATTCTAAGGTTCAATATTAGTGTAATATTAAATAAATTTTGGTATGCCAATATTGTGCTTTGAAAACCATACCTAAATATTTATAATATAATATAAATAAAGTTATAGTTTATATCTCCAATGTCAAACATGGGGCCTGATACTAACAAATCAATTTTTAAGGAATGCATGTGCATATATTATAGTATTAATTGGAAAAATAAAAGATAGCATACATGTTCAGAGCTTAGAGGTAAGTTGACTAAAACGATTATTGATGGATTATGAGCATAAGAATATTTTAAGTATTATCCATACACATATTTCTTCCACAAATGATGATTTGTTGTAGTAAAAAGAATAAGAGTCCCCCAAAAAAGCCATTCCAAACTTATTAAAAAGCAGAGAAATCACTTTGTCAACAAAGGTCCATCTAGTCAAAGCTTTGATTTTTCCAGTAGTCATGTATGGATGTGAGAGTTGGACCATAAAGAAGGCTGAGTGCCAAAGAACTGATACTTTTGAAGTGTTTGAGAAGACTTTTGAGAGTCCCTTGGACAGCAAGGAGATCAAACCAGTCAATGCTAAAGGAAATCAGTCCTGAATATTCATTGGAAGGACTGATGCAGAAGCTGAAGCTCCAATACTTTGACCACCTGATTCAAAGAGCTGACTCACTGGAAAAGATCCTGATGCTGGGAAAGATTGAGGGGACGAGGAAAAGGGGACAACAGGGTATGACATGGTAGGAAGTCATCACCAACTCAATGGACATGAATTTGAGCAAACTCCAGGAGATAGTGAAGGCAGGGAAGCCTAGTGTGCTCCAGTCCATGGGGTTGCAAAGAGTCAGACATGACTGAGGGACTGAACAACAACAAATATGTCCATGTCTTAATTCCCAGAACTTGTTAATATGCCACCTGGCTAATAAAAGGGACTATACAAGTATGATTAAGATTAAGGACACTGAGGAAAGGAGATTATTCCAGGTTATGGAGGTGGGCCCACCTTATCAAAAGAGTCTAAAAACAAAAGAATATTTCCCAGCTGTGGTCAAAGAGAGATTTGTATCAATGTGTCAGAGAAATTTGACATTAATGGTTTAAAAATGGAGGAAAGAAGACACAAGCCAAAGGATGTGGGTGATCTTTAGAAGCTGAAAGTGAATTCTGTCCTAGAACCTCCAAGAAAGGAATTTAACCTTGCTGACAGCTTGATTTTAGTTCAGTGAGACCCATGTTAGATTTGTGAATCCACAGAAGTATAAGGTAATAATTTGTGTTCTTTTAAGCCAGTACATTAGTGGCAATTTGTTATGGCTTCAATAGAAAACAAGTATATTTGTTGAATACAAATTCAAAGTATAGACACGCACACAAAAAATCATCTTTAACCCCATATTCAGATATAACTACCATAACATTATATATATACTATAGCATTTTCCTTTATACATGTAACATGTCTCAGAAAAAGGCAACTTCATTCTTCCAGTTTCTCAGGTCAAAACGCTTGGGGTCAGTATTTCCTTTTTTTTTTTTTTTTTTTTTTGTCTTATATACAACATTCCTTTAATCCGCTCTATATTTGTAATAATCTAACCATTCTCACCATCTCCAAATACTACCTAGTCCAAGCCACCATTAGCTTTCACTTAAATTTTACAGGAACGTCGCTCAGTCATGTCCAACTCTTTGCAGCCCCATGGACTGTAGCCTACCAGGCTCCTCTGTCCATGGGATTTTCCAGGCAATAGTACTGGAGTGGATTGCCATTTCCTTCTCCAGTGGATCTTCCTGACCCAGGGATCGAACCTGGGTCTCCCACATTGTAGACAGACGCTTTACCGTCTGAGCCACCAGGGAAGTCCCACTTAAATTTTAATAGCCTCTAAATCTTTTCCCTGCATCCATACTTGCCCATTCACCATAAAACAGACAGAATTATCCTTTATAAATATATATCAGTCACCTTCTAAAGCTATTCTTTCTTTCAGAATAAAAGGTAATTCCTCACACTTGCTTACGAGTCCCTAGAAAGATGTGGCTTTCAGCTGCTTCTCTGATCTCATTTCCTATTGCTTTTGAGTCTCAGTCACTCCACTCCAGCCATTAACCCTGAATGCTTTTTCCTCCAATTACCAATCATGTTCAAAAAACAGGACCTTTATACTCACTGATTTTTTTGCCTATAACATTTTTCCCAGAGACATCTATATGGCTCAATTTCATTTCACTTAAGTTCATGCTCAAATATCATATAACCCAATGGATTTCTGTGACCTCCCTCTATCAAGTAACACTATTTTACCTATGTTCTCTATCTCTTTACTTTATTTTTCCTCATAAAACTCACCACTACCTGAAATAAATTATATGTATTTCAGATATTGTATATGAAATTATATGTTTATATGCATTTATTTTTTATGTATTTTATAAGAATTTGTTTTTCTTATTTTTCAGGATATATAAATAACATAAATGTTTTTCGCTTATGTTTTTGGAAGCACACATTTATGAAATGATCTCTTCCTAATTACTTTGTTAGTGTATGCCTTTGACTTTGAGGCTGTTATGCATATTGTCACTGTGAAAGCTGTTGTTGGTTTGCCTCAGTGTAGGATTTTGAGGTTTTCTTTTGGTATTTATCTTTCTTGCTGGTCTCTGAGATTTCTGTATCTGTGGTATTGTGTCTGACATTAATTTAAATTCTTAGTCATTATTGCTCAACTATTTTTCTGTTTCTCTTTTTTTCTCCTCCTTGTATTCCCATTATGTGTACCACAGACCTTGGATATTCTCTTCTGGTTATTTCAGTGTTTGTTCTCTTTGCTTTTCAGTTTTGAAGGTTTCTTTGAGATATTCTCAATCTCAGAGATTCTTTCCTCACTCATATTCAATATATGAATAAGCCAAGCAGAGATAATTCTTCATTTCTGCAACAGTGTTTTAATCATTAGAATTTATTTTGATTGTTTCCTAGAATTTCCATCTTTCTGCCTGCATTACCATATGTTCTTGCATGCTGTCTGCCTTATTCATTAGAGTTGTTACCACGTTAATTATAATTGTTTTAAATGCCTAGTTTGACAGTCCAACATCCCTGCCATATCTGGTTCTGATGCTTGCTCTGTCTGTTCATGTTATGTTTTTTGCCTTGTCTGCATTTATGTGTTTTAATTTTTTCTTAGTGACTGGAAATGATGAGTTGGGTAAGAGGAACTGCTATAAATAGGACTTCAGAAGTGTGGCAGTAAGGTGTGTGTGGTGGTTGGGGGGCTAACAGACTGTAGTACTATGATTAGGTAGCAGTCTTTTAATGAGTCTCTGCCTGTGGACTATGAACTTCATAATCTTTCTGTGTTTTTCTCCCCACTTAGGTGGGACAGGATGGTTAGAGTGTGCTGAAATTGCAATTCATCAATTACTGTACAGTTTTTACTATTCCAACACTGGTTCCCTGATTGACTTCTGCTCATGAGTCTCTTCTCTGGAAAGCTCTGACTCCTTGACACTTGGCTGTTTCTTCAACTTAGGAGGCAGCAGTTTGTCCTGTGTCCTTCCTAGTCTTCTAGATCTAATAAGAGTTGTTCATTTTTCAATCTGTTCAATGTTTTACTTGTTAGTGTGGAGTGTCAACTTCCAAGTTCCTTACATGTAGGACTAGAGATTGGAAGTCTCTAGAAGTTTTTTTTAAATTCACTCCAATTGCTTTATATTCAAATATCCTCAAATGTGAGTTTTTTAATTTGCTTTTCAATAAGATAAAAATGTCAAGAATATATTTTTTCACAAAGAGTACATGGGATAAACAATCTTTGTATTTTCAATAAGTCATTTTGGATATCTTCACACATGAATGAAAACTTAATAGGGTATAAAATAGATGGATGACAACTTTCACTTTCTGTAAACCTTGTTTGACATATCAAATACCTTTATTATATTTAAATAAGCTATTTGTCTATTTTTAAAACAATACATACCATTTTGATGATAGTGGCTTTATGGTACATTCTAATAGCTGGTGAAATTTGTCCTCATTATTTGAATTTTTTGTTATTGTTTTAAATATTTTTGTTCAGTTGCTAAGTCATATCTGACTCACTGTGACCACATGATCTGCAGCATGCCATGCTTCCCTGTCCTTCACTATCTCTCAGAGTTTTCTGAAACTCTTATTCATTAAGTCTGTGATACCATCCAACCATCTCATCCTCTGTCGCCTCGTTCTCCTCATGCCCTCAATATTTCCAAGCATCAGGGTCTTTTCCAACAGCTCTTCACATCAGGTGGACAAAGTTTTGGAGCTTCAGATTCAGCAACAGTCCATCAAATGAATATTCAGGTTTTACTTCCTTTCAGTTCAGTTCAGTCACTCAGTAGTGTCCAACTCTTTGCAACCCCATGAACCACAGCACACCAGGCCTCCCTGTCCATCATCAACTCCCGGAGTTTACTCAAAGTCATGTCCATTGAGTCGGTGATGCCATCCAACCATCTCATCCTCTGTCGTCCCCTTCTCCTCCTGCCCTCAATGCCTCGCAGCATCAGAGTCTTTTCCAATGAGTCAACTCTTCACGTGAGGTGGCCAAAATATTGGAGTTTCAGCTTCAGCATCAGTCCTCCAATGAACACACAGAACTGAACTTCTTTAGGATGAACTGGTTGGATCTCCTTGCAGTCCAAGGGACTCTCAAGAGTCTTTTCCAACACCACAGTTCAAAAGCATCAATTCTTCTGCACTCAGCTTTTTTTATAGTCCAACTCTCACATCCATACATGACCATTGGAAAAACCATAGCCTTGACTAGACGGACATTTGTTGACAAAGTAATGTTTTTACTTCCTTTAGGATCGACTGGTTTAATCTCCTTACAGTCCAAAGGACTCTCAAAAGTCTTCTTCAGTACCACAGTTCAAAATCATCAATTCTTCAGTGCTCAACCTTCTTTATGGTCCAGTGCTCACATCTGCATGCTTAGTCACTCAGTCATGTCCAACTCTCTGTGACCACATGCACTGTAGCACACCAGGCTCCTCTGTCCATGGGGATTCTCCAGGCAACAATATTGGAGTGGGTTGCCATGCCCTCCTCCAAGGGATCATCCCAACCTGGGATTGAACACAGGTCTCCCACATTGCAGGCGAATTCTTCACTGTCTGAGGCACAAGGGAAGCCCATGAATACCGCAGTGTGTATCCTATCCCTTCTCCAGGAGATCTTCCCAGCACAGGAATCAAACCAGGGTCCTACATTGCAGGCAGATGTAGTCTGCCAGGCTCCTCTGTTCATGGAATTCTCCAGGCAAGAATACTGGAGTGGGATGCCATTTCCTTTTCCAGGGGATTTTCCTGACCCAGAGATGGAATACTGGTCTCCTTCATTGGAGGCAAATTCTTTACCATCTGAGCCATCAGGGAAGCCGAATGAGTCTGTACATGACTACTGGAAAAATCTTAGCTTTGACTAAACATACCTTTGATGCTCACACATTCATTATTTTATATAATCATTTAAATTATTTTAAGCCAATTTAAAAAAATCCAGCCCCAAACATTTGCCTTCTAAGTGAAACTGCATTAAATTAATAAATTAATTTTGTCAGAATATTTTCATAGTATTTACTTCTTTTCTAAAAATATGACACCTTTTGACTTTTTCTGATATGATTTTATGTTCTTCAATTTGATGTTTTGGTAACAGTTTTATCAAGATATAATTCACACATAACACAACTTACCCATTTAAGTGTATGATTTAATGACTTTTAGTATATTCACAGAGTTGTGCAACAATCATTACAATCAATTTTAGAATATTTTCATTATCCCTCAAAGAACACTGTAAACTTAAACTATCTTCCTACAATCATCCCCACCTACCCTAGTCTAAGGGACCCATTAATGCCCTCTGTCTCTATGGATTTGGCGATTGTAGATTCAATATAAATTGAATAATTACATGTGGACTTTTGTGGCTAGCTTCATCCCCTTAATATAATGTTTTTAATTAAGGTTCATATGAGTTGTAGCATGTAGAAGTATTCCATTGATTTTTATTGCTGAATAATATTTCATTTATGGACATCAGTTCACTTCAATCTCTGAGTCATGTCAGACTCTTTGCAACCCTATGGACTTCAGCACACCAGGCTTCCCTGTCAATCACCAACTCCCAGAGCTTTCTCATACTCATGTCCATCATGTCGGTGATGCCATCCAATCATCTCATCCTCTGTCATCCCCTTCTCATCCTGCCTTTAATCTTTCCAAGCATCAGGATCTTTTCCAATGAGTCAGTTCTTAACATCAGGTGGTCAAAGTATTGGAGCTTCAGCTTCAGCATCAGTCCTTCCAATGAATATTCAGGACTGATTTCCTTTAGGATTCACTGGTTTGATCTCCTTGCAGTCCAAGGAACTATCAAGAGTCTTCTCCAACACCACAGTTCAAAAGCATCAATTCTTCAGTGCTCAGTATTCTTTATAAGTCCAACTTTCACATCCATACATGACTCCTGGGAAAACCATAGCTTTGACTAGATGGACCTTTGTCAGTAAAGTAATGTCTCTGCTTTTTAATGTGCTGTCTAGGTTTGTCATAACTTTTCTTCCAAGAAGCAAGTGTCTTTTAATTTCATGACTGAAATCAGCATCTGCAGTGATTTTGGAGCCCAAGAAAATAAAGTATGTCACTGTTTCCATTGTTTCCCCCTCTATTTGCCACGAAGTGATGGGACCAGATGCCATGATCTTCGTTTTTTTGAATGGTGACTTTTAAGCCAGCTTTTTCACTCTCCTCTTTGACTTTCAAGGGCTTCCCTCAAAGCTCAGTTAGTAAAGAATCCTCCTGCAATGCAGGAGACCCTGGTTTGTTTCCTGGGTCGGGAAGATCCCCTGGAGAAGGGATAGGCTACCCACTCCAGTTTCTTGGGCTTCCCTTATGGCTCAGACAAAGAATCTGCCTGTAATGTGGGAGACCTGGGATCGATCCCTGGATTGGGAAGATTCCCTGGAGAAGGGAAAAGCTACCCACACCAGTATTCTGGCCTGAGGAATTACATGGACTGTATAGTTCATGGGGTCTCAAAGAGTTGAACACAACTGAGTGATTTTCACTCTTTTGTAAATGAAACGTTCACTCTTTTCACTTTCATTAAGAGGTTCTTTAGTTCCTCTTCACTTTCTACCATAAGGGTGGTGCTATCTGCATATCTGAGGTTATTGATATTTCTCCCTGAAATCTTGATTCCAGCTTGTGCTTCATCCAGTCCAGCATTTCACATGATGTGCTCTGCATATAAGTTAAATAATCAGAGTGACAATATACAAACTCGACATACTTCTTTCCCAGTTTGGAACCACATTTGATTATTCATTTATTAGTTGATAGATATTTGGGTTGTTTTCATTTTTTGGCTATTATTAATATAATGAACATTCATGTACAAGTTTTCATGTGGACATATGCTTTCATCTCTCACGTATATAACTTCTAGTAGAATCATTATTGTTGAGTCTCTAAGTTGTGTCTGACTCTTTTGCAACCCCATGGACTGTAACCCACCAGGTTCTTCTCTCCTTGATATTTCCCATCAAGAGTACTGGAGTGAGTTGCCATTTATTTCTCCAGAGGATCTCCCCCACCCATGGATTGAACCTGTGGCTCCTGCGTTGGCAGGCAGATTCTTTATCACTGAGCCCCAATATTATTGCTAGGCATATGATGAATCTATGCTTAAGCTTTTGAAAAACTGCCAGAATGTTTTCCAAAGTGTCTGCACCATTTTATATTCCCTCCAGCAGTGTGTAAAAGTTCCTATTTTTTCCACATCATCGTCAACAATTGTCTTCTTTGTTCAGTTCAGTTCAGTTCAGTTCAATTGCTCAGTCATGTCCGACTCTTTTCAACCCCATGAACCTCAGCACGCCAGGCCTCCCTGTCCATCAACAACTCCCGGAGTACACCCATAGCCATGTCTGTCGAGTCAGTGATGCCATCCAACCATCTCATCCCCTGTCGTCTCCTTCTTCTCCTGCCCTCAATATTTTCCAGCCTCAGGGTCTTTTCCAATGAGTCAGCTCTTCCCATCAGGTGGCCAAAGTATTGGAGTTTCAGCTTCAACATCTTTGTTACAGCAATTCCATTGGTTGTGAAGTGGAATCTCAATGTGGTTTTGATTTGCATTATCCAAATGATTACTGATGCTGAGCATCCTTTCTCATATCTATTGATCATTTGTATGTATTCTTTCAAGGAATGCCAACTCATATTCTTTGCCAATTTTACAATTCTATTCAGTTCAGTTCAGTTGCTCAGTTGTATCTGACTCTTTGTGACCCCATGGACCCACGTCAGGCCTCCGTGTCCATCACCAACTCTCAGAGTTTCCTCAAACTCCTATTATTTGTCTTTTATTAGGTTATAAGAGATATGATTTGCAAATATCTTCTCCCATATTATCTCCCATTCTATGAGTTGAATTTTCACTTTCTTGATGGAATCATTTGAAGCACATTTAATTTTTTGTTTAATAGATTGTAATGAAGTCCAACCTATTTTTTCCACCTGGGCTAATTCACAGTAAATACAGAAGAGTCTCCATTAGTAAAACAGGGCATGACCCATTCTGTGAATACTTTTAAAACCTCTGCTTGTATAATATTTAACAATGTTTTATTGGCCAAAGCAATTCACATGATCAAGGTGAAACTCAAAGTTAGAAAGATATCTTTAATGGGAGGAATGGAAATTTCCCTGGTCATCCAGTTCTGAGATTCTGCACTCCCAATGCAGGGATCCTGAGTTTAGTTCTTCACCAAGGAACTAGATCCCACATGCCATAACCAAGACTTTGCATGGTGCAGCTAAAAGATCCTGAATATTGCAATGAAGACTGGAGATCCTACATGCTGCAACTAAGACCTAGCACAGCAAAGTAAATAAACAAAAATAAATATTTACTTAATGAGAGAAAATAAAAAGTAAGGTGGCTTATTTTAGAAAAATATATTACATCCTTATTTAAGTGACGCTTCAACTGTGATGTTTCATTCCACATTTAAAATAGAACTCTGAAAATTGTCTAATGTCAGTTCACAATACTTTTTTGAACACTGATTATTTTTTCTGAGTCAACTATACAATTTTCATCTATATCTTGCTTATCCTATTATCTACTACAAAAAAAAAAAAAAATCCAGAATGTTTTCAGACTGAGCCACCCCAGATATAACACTTTCTTATTACCATAGTTTTTAAGGACACCTAACATGCTGTGGTTTACCTTGCATTTATTTATATATTTGTATTTGCTACTAGATCATAAATAACCTGGAAGGAAGGAGTATATATTACTTTTCTATCTCTGACAGTCTTGCACAAGACCCTGTGTCTCTATATTTGGAGAAACCACTGAACCAGAGCCCAAATTCTCATTGTTTTTTGATTCTTTTGTTTTGTTTGTCTGTTTGTTTAATTAGCTTGCCACACTTCCAGGTAAGAGATTTGGCTATATAGATGGTCCATAAGTTATTCACCAAAATTACAGTTTAGATTGGTCTATGGTTGTTTTGGGGCTTCCCAAGTGGGATGCTAAAGCTGAAACTCCAGTACTTTGGCCACCTCATGCAAAGAGTTGACTCATTGGAAAAGACTCTGATGCTGGGAGGGATTGGGGGCAGGAGGAAAAGAGGATGACAGAGGATGAGATGGCTGGATGGCATCACCGACTCGATGGACATGAGTTTGAGTGAACTCCGGAGTTGGTGATGGACAGGGAGGCCTGGCGTGCTATGATTCATGGGGTCGCAAAGAGTCGGACACGACTGAGTGACTGAACTGAACTGAACTGAAGTGGCTCAGTGGTAAAGAATTCACCTGCCAAGCAGGAGATATGAGTTAGATCCCTGAGTTGGGAAGATCCCCTGGAGAAGGAAATAGCAACCCACTCCCATATTCTTGCCTGGGAAATCCCATGAAGAAAGGATTCTGGCAGGCTGCAGTCCATAGGGTTGCAAAGTTATATACAATTTGGCGAATAAACAGCAACAGCAACATGGTTGTTATAGATTTCCCATAATTATGGCAACTTCATTTAACAAAATGATACAGTAAGAACATCTGATCACTGCATCACTGAACTTTATACACTGTTGTTCTGCATATTTATCTGTAATAATCATCTCATTGTAGCTTATTCAGGTGAAGGGCATATGGAAAAGCTTTAATGAATGGGTTTCTAATCCCATTTTTCTTAAGGGAATTTCTTCATTATTGGTTGTTGACTATTCTTACTCTAATTGTTATTATCCTTTTTAATAAACAAATTATCCTAGTTTTAGCTAGCGTGAGCCCCTTCAAATTGACTTTTGTGGGTTTTTTTTTTTATCATGATCTTAATAGTATTTTTTTTAACAGCTTACTAGCTTTCAGACATGACAAGATATTCTAAACTTATGCTGTACATTTCTTAATTTATATTGGAATTGGCTATTTCTCTAAGGATTCCTTCTTTTAGTAGAACATGGTATTTATAGACCACTCTGGATCCTAGAAATGCCCTTTGAAACTGAGTTGGCTGTTGCTCCTATTTTATTATCTAACACCTTTATACAGTATTAAATAAGAGGTCTGGAAAATTATGAACTTTATCTTGTCTCTAACTTTAATGACAATGTTTCTAAAATCGTAGCATTAAGGATAAAGGCTGCTGCATATTTATAATAGGTTACTTTAATCAAATTAATGAAGTTTTCTTGTTTACATACATTGGTAGGTAACCTTTCTCAGGTTAGGTGAAGTCACTATGTTCTAAAAAAATTTTTTTAACATGAATGTGTAGTGAAATTTAATTGAATGTTTGCATCTATTATTATAATCATATAGGTTCTTCTGAAATCACTGTATATGATATATTGGATTAACATATTTTCTGGCCTAAAAAGTCTTTGCTTTTTTGGAAATAAACTTTAGCTGGTCATGATAAATGTGCATTTTAATATGATGGAAATTCTTTTGTATTTTTGTGTATTTTTTTTTTTTTCCCCTCTCTGGCAATCCCGCAGTTTGGGTTGCTATCTCACATTAGTTCCCTCAGATTGTCTTAAGGGCTTTCAGGCTGGGTCTTTATACTAAGGACCGATGATGCAGCCCTCACCTCCCTCTCCAGGCCCCACTCGCTGTTGGCAAATGCAAGCATCTGGGCTACTTCTCAAATGGCAGTTACAGTTTGGCGCATATTCTGTGTGTGTGTGTGTGTGTGTGTGTGTGTGTGTGTGTGTGTGTGTGTTTCCTTCCCAGTTATATTGCCCTCTGAGATTTAAAAACTCCCCACAGACCCTCCTGTGAGAGGGTTTCCTACTGTTTGGAAACTTCTCCTTCATGACTCCCTTCCCAGAATGGGTCTCCATCCCTAACCCTTTTGTCTCTTTTTTCTTGTCTTTTATATTTTGTCCTACCTCCTACCTCCTTTTAAGAGAATGGGCTGCCTTTCTGGGTGCATGGTGTTCTCCACCAGCATGCAGAAATTGTTTTGTGGAAGTTGTTCAGCATTCAAATGATTTATGAATTTGTGGGGGACAAAGTGATCTCCCTGTCCTATTCCTCTGCCATCTTGAGACTGACACCTTTGTGGCATTTTTATATTTACATTCATAATTGATATTGGTCTCTAGTTGTCTTTCTTGTATTGTTTTATTTCCTCTTGAATAAATTAAGGATATGTTTTTCTACCCTATGAAAAAGTTTATATCACTTTTTAGGTTAATTATTGGGATTTTTTTTTTGTCTGTTTGGTAAAAAATAATGTGGACCTTTTATATGTGCTCTTTCAATTACTGATTAAATTTCACCGATTTTTTATTTCATTTTTGGCAAATTTTGCTAATTTAGATTTTGAAGTATTTATCTCATCTAGTTTCAAATATACCCACTCCAGTGTTCTTGCCGGGAGAATCCTGGGGGTGGTGGAGCCTAGTGGGCTGCCGTCTATGGCATCACACAGAGTCAGACACGACTGAAGTGACTTAGCAGCAGCAGCAGCACTTTCAAATATTGAATAAATTTGTTCAGAGTACTCTTTCATGAAATTTTAATATCTGTATTATCTTGCTAATTACACTCCTATTTTGTCCTTTATTTATATATGTATATTTTTTCTAGTATTTATTTTTTTGCCTCTTCAAAGAATAAGGTTTTGCTTTCTTTATTTTAAATTATTTGGTTTTGAATTTATAATTTTTCCTTTTCTTTTATATTTAGGATTAGTTTCCATCTTTATGACTCTAAGTTTACTGTTTTAGTGATGCATTTTCAAAAATTCCTGAAGAAATTTGTCTATAAACTGAACTGTAAATAACAATTTAGCTACATCCCATAGATGTTTTGTAATGCTCATTAGCATTCAGATCTAAATATTGTGTAATTTCTAGTTTTAATATAATTTCCTCTTTAACTCATGATTTATTGAGGACATTTTAAAGTTTCTAAATATTTTCAATATATTTGTATTGTGATATTTTATTTATTTGTATTTTTCTCTAAGAATGTTATTTGTATTATGTAAGTTTTGTGACTTTTGTACTTCCTTTTGACTACTATGTGTTTATTTTTATTCATATTCCCTGCATACTGTTCTTGCAATATTTATATATTCTGTATTTCAAATTTAAGTTTTATTCTATACATATATATTTATATTTATATACTCTTCAAGCTAAGCTTCAGCAGTACATGAAACAAGGACTTCCAGATATGCAATCTGAATTTAGAAAAAGCAGAGGAACAAATTAATTGCCAAATTCGTTGGATCATAGAGAAAGCAAAGGAATTCAAGAAAAATATCTACTTCTTCTTCATTGACTATACTAAAGCTTTTAACTGTGTGGATCACAACAAACTTCAAAAAAATTCCTAAAGAGATGAGAATACCAGACTACATTACCTGTCTCCTCAGAAAGCTGCATGTTAATCAAGAAGCAGCAGTTAGAACTGGACATGGAAAAATGAACTGGTTCCAAACTGGGAAAGGAGTATGACAAGGCTGCATATTATCACCCTGCTTATTTAACTTCTATTTCGAATACATCATGATAAAGGCTGAGCTGGATGAATCACCAGCTGGAATCAAGACTGCTGGGAGAAATAACAACCTCAGATATGCAGATGATACCACTCTAATGGCAGAAAGCAAAGAGGAGCTAAAGAGCCACTTGATGAAGGTGAAAGAGCTGCTTTAAAAATCAACATTCAAAAAAAATATAAAATAAAATCATAGCAAACAATCACATCACTTCATGGCAAACAGATGGGGGAAAAGTGGAAACAGTGTCACATTTTGTTTTCGTGGGTTTCAAAATCACTGTAGACGGTGGCTGCAGACATGAAAATAAAAGACACTTTCTCCTTGGAAGGAAAGCTACGACAAACCCAGAAAGCATATGAAAAAGCAGAGACATCACTTTTCCAACAAAGGCCCACATAGTTAAAGGTATGGATTTTCTGGTAGTCATATACAGATGTGAGAGATAGACCATAAAGAAGTCTGGGAACTAAAGAATTGAGATTTTTGAATTGTGGTGCTATAGAAGATTTTTGAGAGTCCCTTGGCCAGTAAGGAGATCAAACCAGTCAATCCTAAAGGAAATCAACCCTGAATATTCATTTTAAGGACTAATACTGAAGCTGGAGCTTCAATAAATACTTTAGCCACCTGATGCAAAGAGCCAAATCTTTGGAAAAGACTGTGATGCTGGAAAACACTGAAGGCAAAAGAAGAAATAAGAGCCTGCTGTGCTGCAGTCCACGGGGTCGCAAAGAGTTGAATACTACTTAGAGATTGAACAACAAAATACACATGTGCATATATATGTATATAAGAATCTATATACAGATATATTCACATGTGTGTATGATGTGCATGAGGCTTCTTCGGTGACTCAGTGGTATACATTCCGCCTTCAATGCAGGAGATACAGGAGACTTGAGGTCGATCCCTGGGTTAAAAATATCCCCTGGAGGAAGGCATGGCAATCTACTCCAGTATTCTTGCTTGAAAAATCCCATGGACAGAGGATACTGGCAGGCTATGGTCCATGGGATCGCAAAAAAATTGGACATTATTGAAGGGACTGAGCATGCATATAAACATGATGTGTATGTATATGTATGTTTTAGATCAAGCTTAAGTTTTTTGTTCCAATCTTTCATATCTGTACTAATTTTGAAAGTTTGTTGTTTGACCTATCATATTAAAAGAAATTCCAGGTAGGAGTAATATTTCTGTCCCTAAAGAAAATAATACTAAAGGAGATTTACTTACTTAAGAAAAGTTCTTCAAAGATCAGGAAAGAAATAGATAATTGATGAATATGATATACACTTAAAATTATTTTTGTCTAAAGCTTATACTAAGAATAGTTGGAGTATCAATCATTATTCTTATAACTGTTATCATAATCATTGACGTGATTACCATCATGATTATTGATATATTTTATTGAGTTTTGTTATGGTAGACATTGTACTGGAAACTTTATATACACTATTGATTCCATATGAAAGCCCTCTGAAAAAGCTACTAAGACAGCTGCCACTTGAAGATGAGGAAACTACACATAATGGGCTATATGCCATGCCGTGCTAAGTTGCTTCAGTCATGTCCAACTCTTTGTGACACTATGGACTGTAGCCCAGTAGGCTCCTCTGTCCATGGGATTCTCTAGGCAAGAATACTGGAGTGGGTCGCTGTGCCTTCCTCCACGGTATCTTCCCAACCCAGGGGTTGAACCCCCATCTCTTACATCTCCTACATTGGCAGGCAGGGTCTTTAACACTAGCGCCACCTGGGAAGCTCCAATGGGCTAGGTAACATATTCTAAATCAAATAGCTTAATGTACCAGAGCTGGTATTGTGAGCAATTGTGTCTGATTTTAAAGTCTTTGCTATTTGCTTCTATTCTTTATTAAGTGAAGTGAAGTCAAGTCACTCAGTCGTGTCTGACTCTTTGAGACCGCATGGACTGTAGCCTACCAGGTTCCTCCATCCATGGGATTTTCCAGGCAAGAGTACTGGAGTGGGTTCCCATTTCCTTTTCCAGGAGATCTTCCCAACCCAGGGATTGAACCTGGGTCTCCCGTATTATAGGCAGACACTCTATCGTCTTAGCCACTGGGGAAGTCCTCTATTCTCTACAATGTAATGCATAACAAACTTGGGTTTTCACATTTCCTCACAAAGATCATCTATCCATTTATAGCTATAGTGCTGTGTGTGTGTGTGTGACTGTCTTTTCCAGCCACAGGCACCTTTCCTTTCTTCTATCCCAATACCTGAGTCTAATTCACACAAACCAGGCTAAATTGTTCAAGTTATGCTTTCCTTGTATGACTGGACATAGAGGTAAAACTGCAGAGAGTGCAGTTTTTCAAGTTCCTTCCCTCTGCCTATCTAGAAGTTTCCTTCAGGCCACAGGCACCTCATTGTTGTTTTTCAGTCCCTCAGTAATGTTCAACCCTTTGCAACCTCATGGACTGCAGCATGCCAGATTTCGCTGTCCTTCACTATCTCTAGAGATTGCTCAAACTCATGTCCATTGAGTCAGTAATGCCATGCAACCATCTCATCTTCTGTTGCCCCCCTCTCCTCCTTCCCTCAGTCTTTCTCAGCATCAGGGTCTTTTCCAATGAGTCAACTCTTTGCATCAGGTGGGCAAAGTGTTGGAATTTCAGCTTCAGCATTAGTCCTTCCGATGAATATTCAAGGTTGATTTCCTTTAGGATTGATTGATTTGATCTCCTTGCTGTCCAAGGGACTGTCAAGAGTCTTCCCCAACACCATGGTTCAAAAGCATCAATTCTTTGGCATTCAACCTTCTTTATGATCCAAGTCTCACATCCATACATGACTACTGGAAAAAAAAAAAAAACAAAACCATATATTTGACTATATGGACCTTTGTTGGCAAGTAATATCTCTGCTTTTTAATATGTTGTCTGGATTTTTCATAGTTTTTCTTCCAGGGAACAAGCATCTTTTAATTTAATGTCTGCAATCACTGTACAGATTGATCTTGGAACCCAAGAAAATAAAGTCTTTCACTCTTTCCATTGTTTCCCCATCTACTGGGTTCAAATGAAACTGAGGATGGTGGCCTGAAGCTACAACATAAGCAGAAACACAAAGTTACAAGTAAAAAGTTTTTTTCAAAGTGTTTCTCTGTACTTCTGTAAGTAATCCCAAATAAGAAACTACTTTTCCCCCTTAGGATAGGAAAATAATTCCTCCACAATCTAGGCAAAAAGTAAGATCCCAATATATATCACTGTGGATAACCCTAAACTTAGATTGGGCCTCATCAAATAAGGGAGTAAAAAATCTTACCACAAAATATCTGGATCATTAAAGCTCCATACAGTCAGCAAAAGAAGACCAAAATCTGACTGTTTCTCAGATCATGAACTCATTGAAAAATTCAGACTTAAAATTGAAGAGTGTAGGGAAAACCACTAGGCCGATCAGATATGACCTAAATCAAATCCCTCATGATTATACCTTGAAAGTGACAAATAGATTCAAGGGATTAAATCTGATATGCAGAGTGCCTGAAAACCTATGGATGGATGTTTATAACATTGTACAGGAGGCAGTGATTAAAACTATCCCTAAGGAAAAGAAATGCAGAAAAGCAAAATGGTTGTCTGAGGATGCCTTAAAAACAGCTGAGAAAGGAAGAGAAGTGAATGGAAATGGAAAAAAGAAAAGATATAGCCATCTTAATGCAGAGTTCCAAAGAAAAGCAAGGAGAGGTAAAAAAGCCTTCCTAAGTGAACAATGGAAAGAAATAGAGGAAAAGAATGGGAAAGAATAGAGATCTCCTCAAGAAAATCAGAGATACCAAGTGAACATTTCATGCAAAGATGGGCACAATAAAGGACAGAAACAGTATATACCTAACAGAAGCATAAGATATTAAGAAGAGATGGCAAGCATACAGAGAAGAAATATACAAAAAAGACTCAATGATCCAGATAACCACAGTGGTGTGATCAGTGACCTAGAGCCAGACATCCTGGAGTGTGAAGTCAAGTGAGCCATAGGAAGCATCACTAAGAACAAAACTAGTGGAGGTGATGGAATTCCAGCTGACCTATTTCAAATCTTAAAAGATGATGCTATTAACGAAAACCCTGTATATGAGACAGCAAAAGAGACACAGATGTATAGAACAGTCTTTTGGACTCTGTGGGAGAGGGAGAGGGTGGGATGATTTGGGAGAATGGCATTGAAACATGTATAATATCATATATGAAATGAATCGCCAGTCCAGGTTCGATGCATGATGCTTGATGCTTGGGGCTGGTCCACTGGGATGACCCAGAGGGATGGTACGGGGAGGGAGGAGGGAGGGGTGTTCAGGATGGGGAACCCGTGTATACCTGTGGCGGATTCATGCTGATGTATGGCAAAATCAATACAATATTGTAAAGTAATTAACCTCCAATTAAAATAAATAAATTTATGTTTTTTAAAAAAGATGATGCTGTTAAAGTTCTGTACTCAATGTGCCAGCAAATTTGGAAAGCTCAGAAGTGGTCACAGGACTGGAAAAGTTCAATTTTCATTCTAATGTCAAAGAAGGGCAATGCCAAAGATTGTTCAAACTAAATCAAAATTGCACTCATTTCACATACTAGCAAGATAATGCTCAAAGCCCTTCAAGCAAAACTACAACAGTATGTGAGTCAAGAAATTCCAGATGTACAAGCTAGATTTAGCAAAGCCAGAAGAACCAGAGATCAAATTGCCAACATCCATTCCATCATAGAGAAAGCAAGAAAATTTCAGAAAAAATATCTTCTGCTTCATTGAATACACTAATGAGTTTGACTGTGTTGATCACAACAAACTGTTGAAAACTGTTCAAGATATGGGAGTACCAGACCACCTTAACTGTCTCCTGTGAAATCTGTATGTATGCAGGTCAAGAAGCAACTTTCAGAATCAGACATGGAACGAAGGACTGGTTTAAAATTGGGAAAGGAGTACTTCAAGGCTGTATATTGCCGCCCTGATTATTTAACATATAAGCAGAGTACATCATGTGAAATGCCAGGCTGCATGAAGCACAAGCTGGAATAAAGGTTACCAGAAAAAATATCAATAACCTCAGATATGCAGATGATATCACCCTTGTGGCAGAAAGCCAAGAGGAACTAAAGAACCTCTTGATGAAGGTAAAAGAAGAGTGAAATAGCTGGCTTAAAACTCAACATTGAAAAAACTAAGATCATGGCATCCTGTCCCATCACTTCACAGCAAATAGATGGGGAAACAATGGAAACAGTGACGGAATTTATTCTCTTGGGCTCCAAAATTATTGTGGACTGTGAGTGCAGCCATGAAATTAAAGGAAGCTTATTCCTTGGAAGAAAAGCTATGACAAACCTAGACAGCATATTAAAAAGCAGAGACATTACTTTGCCGACAAAGGCCCATCTAGTCAAAGCTATGGTTTTTCCAGTAGTCATGTATGGATGTTCGAGTTGGACCATAAAGAAGGTTGAGTGCCAAAGATTTGATGCTTTTGAACCATGGTGTTGGAGATGACTCTTGAGAGTCCCTTGGACTGTAAGATCAAATAAATCAGTTCTAAAGGAAATCAGTCCTGAATATTCATTGGAAGGACTGAAGCTGAAGCTCTAGTACTTTGGCCACCTGATGTAAAGAACTGACTCGTTAGAAAAGACCCAAATGCTGGGAAAGATTGAAGGCCAGAGGAGAAGGGGACGACAGAGTATGAGATGGCTGGATGGCATTTCTGATTCAATGGGCATGCATTTGAGCAAACTCTGGGAGATTGTGAAGGACAGGGAAACCTTGTGTGTTGCAGTACATGGGGTTGCAAACAGCTGGACATGACTAAGTGACTGAATGATGACAACAAATAAGCTTTGTGTGAGAATTTTTCACACTGCATTTGACTTGTATGTGTTTTCTTGAGTTTAAGAACCTATTTACCCATTAACATTGTACATGTTTTACCTATCACTATTATTCTTAAACAAGACCTCTGACCTTTGACAAATAAGTTTTAGATTACATATATTACACTAATATGAATATATCTATAACTTCTTGACATGTTACCAATAAAAGAATACTTGTATGGCAATAAAAATCAAAGCCCAGTATTTAGAGGAAAAATATGGAATTTCAAGCATTAGCCTCCCTATAATTATTGATCTTTTTCTTGACCCTTGAATTATATCATTCAAAGGCATCACTTACAAAGTTTCCTGGAAAGACCATCCCCTCAAAGTAGACATAGCATCTTAGGTTGCCTTTAAATTTTGATGGTAACAATAACCCTGTATGTGAGACAGCAAAAGAGATACAGATGTATAGAACTGTCTTTTAGACTCCGTGGGAGAGGGCAAGGGTGGGATGATTTGGGATAATGGCATTGAAACATGTATAATATCATATGTGAAACGAATCGCTAGTCCAGGTTCAATGCAGGATACAGAATGCTCAGGGCTGGTGCACTGGGATGACCCAGAAGGATGGTATGGGGAGTGTGGTAGGAGGGGGGTTCAGGATGGGGAACACGTGTACACCTGTGGCAGATTCATGTCAATGTAAGGCAAAATCAAGACAATACTGTAAAATAATTAGCTTCCAATTAAAATAAATAAATGTATATTAAAAATAAATAAATATTTTTTTTTCTTTCTGTACCTTGCTTATGGGCTTCCTGGGTGGCTAAGAAAATTAAGAATCTTCCTGCAGTGTAGAAGCCACGGGAGGCATGGATTTGATCCTTCTAACAGGAAGATCCTCTAGGGAAGAGAATGGTTACCCACTCCAGTATTCTTGCCTAGAGAATCCCATGGACAGAGGATGCTGGTCCATCGGGTTACACAGAGTCGGACACGACTATAGTGACTAACACCACAGCAAGGACCTTGCATATAGTGCTTCACATTTGATCACATTTGATGTTCCTTCCACTATCAGTTCCACACACAATCTCTCTCTTCTTGGAACTGTAACAAAGTAATAAACAGAAACACCAATTAAATCGAATCAGGAGCTGAAAAGGGGAGGATAGCAGAGCCCGACAGGAAGGAGAAAGACTCCTCTTCTTTCCTGACAATTCAACCAGTGAAGAACCATGGACATCTGTCTATTATAGCTCTCTCTCAATTTCCTTTACCCTTATAAGTTATTTTTTAATCAAAATTCATTGGAATATCGTTGATTTATAAAGTTTTGTTAGTTTCAGGTGTACAACAAAGTGTATCCGTTATAGGTATATGTATGTATCTATTCTTTTTGAGATTCTTATCCCATATAGGTTATTACTGAATACTGAGTAGAGTTCTCTCTTTGCTATACAGTGGGCCCTTGTTGATTATCTATTTTATATATCATAGTGTGTATATATTTATCCCAATGTCCTAATTTATTACTTCCCCACATGTTTACCCTTTGATAACCTTACATTTGACTTCAAGGTCTATGAGTCTTTCTATCTTTTTTTTTTTTCACTAGATTTCACATATGCATGATATTATATGATATTTGTCTTTATCTGACTTACTTCACTTAGTATGATAATCTCTAGGTCCATCTATGTTGCTCCAAATGACATTATTTAATTCTTTTTTATGGTTGAGTAGTAACATTCCATTGCCTACATCTTCTTTACCTATTTCTCTGTCAATGGACCTTTAGGTTGATAACCATTTATAGTTCTCCTCCCCTTGCTGTTTGGGAACATGCACAAGACTCACCATGCTTACAGACCCTGAATTGCAATTCACAGCTAATCCCAAATAAGCCTATTTTTGTTGGAAAAATATCTGGCAGTCTATTAGTTTTAGGTCAGCAGAACTGAATAGCTTTGTTTTGGGATTAGTGGGTGAATATGTATTATAGGTATTCACTATTGATGAGCCAATATTATTACTGTTTGCTCATGTAAGATGCAGAAAACTGTTGAGGAGACTTGGAATTTTAGATATAGTTTAAATTAGTGGGTACAGTCTTGGGTATTGAAATTAGATCCAGATGAAAAGTGCAAGCATATCTCAGAGGTATTGCATGTTCAGTTCCAAACTACTACTATAAAAGAAATATTGCAATAACATGAGTCTTACAATTTTTTTTGACTTTTTAGTACACACAAGATAAATGTTTACATTATACTGTAATCTAAGTGTGCAGTAACATTATGTCTAAAAAATATATGGACAATAACTAAAAAATAATTTGTAGCTAAAATATGTTAATAATCACCTGAGCCTTTAGCAAACCATAATCTTTTTGCCTGTGAGGCATCTTGTCTCAGTGTTGATGGTTGTTGACTGAATAGGGAGGTGGTTGCTGAGGTTGGGTGGCTGTGGCAATTTCTTAAAACAAAACAACACTGAAGTTTTCTGCCCTGATCAACAATTTCCTTTTGCAAATGATTTATCCATTTGTGAAATGTAATGCTGTTTGGTAAAATTTTAAATATAGTAGAATTCTTTCAAAATTGGAGTCAATCCTCTCCAACCCTGCCACTACTTTCAACTAGGCTTATGTGATATTCTTTTTTAAATTTAATTTAATTAATTAATTTATTTTTTACTTTACAATACTGTATTGGTTTTGCCATACATTGACATGAATCCGCCACAGGTGTACATGAGTTCCCAACCCTGAACCCCCTCCCATCACCCTCCCCATATCATCTCTTTGGGTCATCTCAGTGCACCAGCCCCAAGCATCCTGTATCCTGTATCGAACCTAGACTGGCGGTTCATTTCTTACATGATAGTATACTTGTTTCAATGCCATTCTCCCAAATCATCCCACCCTCGCCCTCTCCCACAGAGTCGAAAGACTGTTCTATACTCTGTGTCTCTTTTGCTGTCTCGCATACAGGTTTGTCATTGCCATCTTTCTAAATTCCATATATATGTGTTAGTATACTGTATTGGTGATTTTCTTTCTGGCTTGCTTCACTCTGTATAATAGGCTCCAGTTTCATCCACCTCATTAGAACTGACTCAAATGTATTCTTTTTAATGCCTGAGTAACACTGCATTGTGTATATGTACCACAGCTTTCTTATTCATTCGTCTGCTGATGGACATCTAGGTTGCTTCCATGTCCTGGCTATTATAAACCGTGCTGCAATGAACATTGGGGTACACGTGTCTCTTTCAATTCTGGTTTCCTCAGTGTGTATGCCCAGCAGTGGGATTGCTGGGTCGTAAGGCAGTTCTATTTCCAGTTTTTAAAGGAATCCCCACACTCTTCTCCATAGTGGCTGTACTAGTTTGCATTCCCACCAACAGTGTAAGAGGGTTCCCTTTTCTCCACACCCTCTCCAGCATTTATTGCTTGTAGACTTTTGGATCGCAGCCATTCTGACTGGCGTGAAATGGTACCTCATTGTGGTCTTGATTTGCATTTCAACTAGGCTTATGTGATATTCTAAATCCTGTGCTGTCATTTCAACAATCTTCACAACTTCTCCAGTAGTAGATCCCATTTCCAGAAACCACTTTGTTTGCTCCATAAGAAGTATTTCCTCATCCATTAAAGTTTTATATTTACAAGAAATAAGAAAGTGAAACATTGTGAAAATTACCAAAATATGGCACATATCATGAAATGAGAAAATACTGTTGAAAAAAATGATGCCAATAGATTTGCTTGATGCAGGGTTGCCATAAACCTTCAATTTGTAAAAAAAAAAAAAAATACAATAGCCAGCATCTTTGAAGTGCAAGAAAGGGAGATACAAGAAAATGATGTCTGTCTGTATATTACTTGTCCTTAGAGGTATGATGCTCAACAAATATTTTAACACACAATTTCACAGGAGAGCTAAATAAAATAATGTATATAAAGTGCTGGGTGAATAGTCAGGACGCAATAAGTGTTAACCAAACTAAAACAAAACAATCCCAATGGAATCTTGAGAATGCACCTGGATTTCATAGTCCTATTGGGTCATTAATCAATTGAACTTTACTTTCCATAGCTAAAAGTGTATTTATGAACTATTTAAACTTTATAAAATGAAGACTTTGGGTAACAACTACCACAACTCAGACCCTAAAGCAAAATTCCCTTAATTTTATGTATTTGAATTTTACATATAAATTCTGTGTCAGAATTCTGCCAATGTTTAAGTCATCATGCTAGCCTTCTTGATTCAGTTTTACATTCTTGATCATCCGTTTGATAACAATTTATCTAATATCTACTCTGCCTCATGATTGCATCATTTGTGGCTAACATAAAATATTGTTAATGCTCTCAAGATAGGCACAGGTTTAGTAGACGAGGAAGATATGTAAACAGCTAATGATAACAAAGTTTGTGTGTAACTTTTTATAGGAAGCGCAAGTGACAAATACATTAAAAAAGGTTGACCTGAATCATAGTAATATTTAGTGTGGAATAGTAAAATTGATGAACTTTATCTTATGTACAATACTAGGATCATAGAGTAAGACATAAGAAGAGTACCAACTTGAACCTCTTACTTGCATTGGGACATAGCAGGGCCATAAAGTGTTTTGTCATTATAAACTGTGTGATTATGAGCCTTACTTTCCTGTTCTGTAAATTGGGGAAATAAAACTTTCATTTCAATATTTATTTTGAGGACTTGTTCTTTCACCCAACAAGTATTTATTAAATCTTTTTTCTGCCAGGCAGTGTGGTAGGTGGTAAGCAATATGAATAATGTACCTGATACATGGCAGACTGTCATTAAACACAATGATACAAGTGATAATAGTCAGCTAACAATAATAACAATGATAATTCATTGAATATATCCTATGTGATATGTATTATATATTTTTTCTTTTTTTAATTAATTCAATTATTTAAATTGAAGGCTAATTACCTTACAATATTGTGGGGATTTTTGGTCATAAATTGACATGAATCAGCCACAGCTGTGAATGTGCTCTCCATCCTGAGCCCTCCTCCCATCTCCTTCCCCACCTCATCCCTCTGGGTTGTCACAGAGCACCAGCTCTGAGTGACCTACTTCATGCATTGAACTTGCACTGGTCATCTATTTTACATATGGTAACATACATGTTTCAATGTTATTCTCTCAAATTGTCCTACCCTCGCCTTGTCCCACATAGTCTAAAAGTCTGTTCTTTACATCTGTGTCTCTTTTGCTGTCTTCCATGTAGGGTTATTGTTGCCATCTTTCTAAATTCCATATATATGTGAAGAACTGAACTGAACTGAACTGAACTGATGCTGTATTGGTGTTTCTCTTTCTGGCTTATTTCACTCTTTGTAATAGGCTCCAGTTTCATCCACCTGATTAGAACTGACTCTAATGTGTTCCTTTTTATAGCTGAGTAATATTCCATCATGTATGGATGTGAGAGTTGGACTGTGAAGAAAGCTGAGTGCCGAAGAATTGATGCTTTTGAACTGCGGTGTTGGAGAAGACTCTTGAGAATCCCTTGGACTGCAAGGAGATCCAACCAGTCCATTCTGAAAAAGATCAGCCCTGGGATTTCTTTGGAGGGAATGATGCTGAAGCGGAAACTCCAGTACTTTGGCCACCTCATGCAAAGAGTTGACTCATTGGAAAAGACTCTGATGCTGGGAGGGAATGGGGGCAGGAGGAGAAGGGGACAACCCAGGATGAGATGGCTGGATGGCATCACTGACTCGATGGACGTGAGTCTGAGTGAACTCTGGGAGTTGGTGATGGACAGGGAGGCCTGGCGTGCTGCGATTCATAGGGTCACAAAGAGTCAGACACGACTGAGCAACTGAACTGAACTCAACTGACTGAATATTCCACTGTGTATATGTACCACAACTTCCTTATCCATTCATCTGCCGATAGACATATAGGTTGCTTCCATGTCCTAGTTGTACACAGTGCTGCAATGAACATCAGGGTAAATGCATCTCTTCAAGTGCAGTCCTTACCCTAAGGACCAATGATGCAGTCCACATATCCCTGCCCAGCCCCCACTCACTGGTAGTGGATGCAAGAGTCTGAGTCCTTTATAGATTATTACATGACATTGAGTTTAGTTCCCTATGCTATGCTATAGGATTTTGCTGCTTATCATTTCATATATAGCAGTTTTATCTTGGAGTAGGAAATGGCAGCCCACTCCAGTATTGTTGCCTGGAGAATCTCATGGACAGAGAAACCTGGCAGACTATAGGCCATGATTGCAAAGTCTGACATGACTGAGGTGACTTAGCACAGCACAGCACAGCTTGTATCTGCTGCTGCTGCTGCTGCTAAGTCGCATCAGTTGTGTCCAACTCTGTGCGACCCAATAGGCGGCAGCCCACCAGGCTCCCCCGTCCCTGGGATTCTCCAGGCAAGAACACTGAAGTGGGTTGCCATTTCCTTCTCCAATGCATAAAAGTGAAATGTGGAAGTGAAGTCGCTCAAAAAGGGATAGACTCCTCCTTTTATACATCTGACTGCAAATATTAAGACACTAGGCAAAGGAAATTACTGGTTTCTAGCTTTCCCCAAGTCACTCTGGTCTGGAGGCAAAGAAGGTCTCTCCCCAGTAGGGAAGCAGGGCAATCAGGAATGTATAAGAAGGGGTGGATTCTTTGCCTACCTTACAATGGAGGGGCTTAGTAAAATTTCTACTTTGGGGTTTTCCATCTACCCCCATCACCATCTGGGATTCCCTGTGGGTCAGAGGTTAAAGTGTCTGCCTCCAATGCAGGAGACCTGGGTTCAATCCCTGGGTTGGGAAGATCCCCTGGAGAAGGCAAAGGTAACCCACTCCTGTACTTTTGCCTGGCAAATCCCATGGATGGAGGAGCCTGGTAGGCTCCAGTCCATGGGGTCGTTAAGAGTCGGGCAAGACTGACTGACTTCACTCTCACTTTTCACTTTCATGCATTGGAGAAGGAAATGGCAATCCACTCTAGTATTCTTGCCTGGAGAATCCCAGGGACAGAGGAGCCTAGTGGGCTGCCATTTATGGGGTCGTACAGAGTCGGACACGACGAAGCGACTTGCAGCAGCAGCAGCAGCAGCCTGTAGAGTATCATGTCATCTGCAAACAGTGACAGTTTTACTTCTTTTTTTCTATTCTGGATTCCTTTTATTTATTTTTCTTCTCTGACTGCTGTGGCTGAAACTTCCAAAACTATGTTGAATAGTAGTGGTGAGAGTGAGCACCCTTGTGTTTTTCCTGACTTTAGGGGAAATGCTTTCAATTTTTCACCGTTGAGGATAATGTTTGCTGTGGGTTTATCATATATGGCTTTTATTATGTTGAGGTAGATTCCTTCTATATCTGCTTGCTGGAGGGCTTTTATCATAGTGAATGTTGAATTTTGTCAGAGATTTTCTCTGCATCTATTGAGATAATCATATGATTTTTATCTTTCAATTTGTTAATGTGGTGTATCACATTGTTTGATTTACAAATATTGAAAAATCCTTGCATCACTGGATAAAGCCCACTTGGTCATGATGCATGATCTTTTTAATATGTTGGATTCTGTTTGTTAGAATTTTGTTAAGGATTTTTGAATCTATGTTTATTAGTGATATTAGCCTGTAGTTTTATTTTTTTGTGGTATCTTTGTCTGCTTTTGGTATTAGAGTCATGTTAGCCTTATAGAATGAGTTTGGCAATTTACCTTCCTCCTCAATTTTCCAGAAGAGTTTGAGTAGGATATGTGTTAGGTCTTCTCTAAATTTTTGGAAAATTTCTGATGAGAGTTTAGATTTATGTGCTTGTGTTGGGTCTATTAAAAGTTTCTATTTCTTCCTGGTTCAGTTTTGGAAGGTTATACTTTTCTAAGAATTTGTCAATTTCTTCCAAGTTGTCCGTTTTATTGGCATGTAGTTGCTGACAGTAGTCTCTTATGATCCTTTGTATTTCTGTGTTGTCTGTTTTGATTTCTCCATTTTCATTTCTAATTTTGTTGATTTGATTTTTCTCCCTTTTTTCTTGATAAATCTGGATTATGGTTTGTGTATTTTATTTATCTTCTCTAAGAACCAGCTTTTAGCTTTGTTGATTTTTGCTATGGTCTCCTTTGTTTATTTTTCATTTCTTTCTGCCCTACGTTTTATGTTATCTTGCCTTCTACTAACCCTGGGATTCTTCATTTCCTTTTTTTCTTTTTTTTTTTTTCCTAGCTTCTTTAGGTGTAGAGTTAGGTTATTTATTTGATTTTTCCCTTGTTTCTTGAGGTAAGTGTGTATTTCTATGAACCTTCCCCTTAGCACTGCTTTTACTGAATCCCATAGGGTTTGGGTTGTTGTGTTTTCATTTTCATTCTTCTCTATGCATATTTTGATTTCTTTTTTGATTTCTTCTGTGATTTGTTGGTTATTCAGAAGCGTGTTATTTAGCCTCCATGTGTTTGTATTTTTAATAGCTCTTTTCCTCTAATTGACATCTAATCCTACCACATTGTGATCAGAAAAGAGACTTGAAATGTTTTCTTTTCTTTCTTTTTTTTTTTTTTTTTTATTTACCAAGGCTAGATTTATGGCCCAGGATGTGATCGATCCTGGAGAAGGTTCCGTGTGCACTTGAGAAAAAGGTGAATTTCATTGTTTTGGGGTGAAATGTCCTATAGATATCAGTTAGGTCTAATCAGTCCATTATATCATTTAAAGTTTCTGTTTCCTTGCTAATTTCGTTTAGTTGATCTAGCCACAAGTGTGAGTGGGGTATTAAAGTATCCCACTATTATTGTGTTGCTGTTAATTTCCCCTTTCACACTTGTTAGCATTTGCCTTACATATTGTGGTGCTCCTATGTTGGGTGCATATATACTTATAATTGTTACATCTTCTTCTTGCATTGACCCTTTGATCATTACATAGTGTCCTTCTTTGTCTCTTTTCAGGCCCTTTATTTCAAAGTCTATTTTGTTTGATATGAGTAATGCTACTCCTGCTTTCTTTTGGTCTCCACTTGCATGAAATATCTTTTTTAGCCCTTCACTTTCAGTCTGTACGTGTCCCTAGTATTGAGGTGGGTCTGTTTTAGATAGTATATGCAGGGGTCTTGTTTTTGTATCCATTCATCCAGTCTTTGTCTTTTGCTTAGAGCATTTAACCTATTTACATTTAAGGTAATTATTGATACGTATGATCCCATTGCCATTTACTTTGTTGTTTTGGGTTCGAGTTTATCCACCCTTTCTGTGTTTCCTGTCTTGAGAAGATCCTTTAGCATTTGTTGAAGAGCTGGTTTGGTGATGCTGAATTCTTTCAGCTTTTGCTTGTCTGTATAGCTTTTGATTTCTCCTTCATATTTGAATGAGATCCTTGCCGGGTACAGTAATCTGAGTTGTAGGCTTTTCTCTTGAATCACTTTAAGTATGCCTTGCCATTGCCTTCTGGCCTGAAGAGATTCTATTGAAAGATCAGCTGTTATCCTTATGGGAATCCCCTTATGTGCTATTTGTTGTTTATCCCTTGCTGTTTTTAATATTTGTTCTTTGTGTTTGATCTTCATTAATTTAATTAATATGTGTCTTGGGGTGTTTTGCCTTGGCTTTATCCTGTTTAGCACTTTCTCCTCAAGTATGTTCTCATGGCCTTTCTTTTTGTCTTCTTCTTCTGGGACTCCTATGATTCGAATGTTGGGGTGTTTAGTATTGTCCCAGTGATCTCTGAGGTTCTCCTAATTTTTTTTAATTCTTTTTTCCTCTTTGCTTAATTTATTTCCACCATTCTATCTTCCACCTCACTTATCCTATCTTCTGCATCAGTTAGTCTACTGTTACTTCCCTCCAGAGTGCTTTTTATTTCAGGTATTGCATTATTCTTTATTGATTGACTCCTTTTTGTTTCTTCTAGGTCCTTGGTAAAATTTCTTGCTTCTTCTCAATCCTTGTCTCCAGACTATTTATCTGTAACTCCATTTTGTTTTAAATATTTTCGATCATTTTTACTATCACTATCCTGAATTATTTTTCAAGTAGACTCTTTATCTCCTCCTCTTTTGTTTGGTTTGGTGGACATTTATCATGTTCCTTTACGTTCTGAATATTTCTCTGCCTTCTCATCTTGTTTAGATTGCTGTGTTTGTGGTGGCCTTTCTATAGGCTGGAAGTTTCCTCTCTGTAGGTTGTGGTTGGACCAGTGACTTGTCGAGGTTCCCTGGTTAGGGAAGCCTGCATCAGTGTTCTGGTGGGTGGGGCTGCAGCTCTTCTCTCTGGAGTGCAATGAAGTGTCCAGTAGTGCATTTAGAGGTGTCTATGTGTATTGTTTTTCTTTTGTCTGGCTTTATTTTAATGCTCAGTTTTATGTTCCTGCATTGTTGGAGAATTAGCTTGGTATGTCTTGCTCTGAAACTTGTTGGCCTTTGGGTGGAATTTAGTTTCAGTGTAAGGTATGGAAGCTTTTGGATGAGCTCTTGTCAATTAATGTTCCCTGGAGTCAGGAGTTTTTTGGTATTCTCAAGTTTTGTAGTTAAGCCTCTTGCCTCTGGGTTTCAGTCTTATTCTTATAGTAGCCTCAAGACTTCTCCATCCATACAGCACTGATGATAAAGCATCTAGGTTAATGGTGAAAAGATTCTCCACAGTGAGGGAAATCCAGAGAGGTTCACAGAGTTACATGGAGAAGAGAAGAGGGAGGAGGGAGACAGAGGTGACCAGGAGGAGAAGAGAGGGAAACAAAAGGGGAGAGAGCAATCTAGCCAGTAATCAGTTCCCTATGTGCTCTCCACAGCCTGGAACACTCAAAGAGGTTCGCAGAGTTACATAGAGAAGAGAATGGGAAGAAGGAGATAGAGGTGACCAGGAGGAGAAATTCAGTTCAGTTCAGTTGCTCAGTCATGTGCGACTGTTTGCCATCCCATGAACCGCAGCACACCAGGCCTCTCTGTCCATTACCAACTCCCAGAGTTCACTCAAATTCACGTCCATCGAGTTGGTGATGCCATCCAGCCATCCCATCCTCTGTCGTCCCCTTCTCCTCCTGCCCCCAATCCCTCCCAGCATCCGAGTCTTTTCCAATGAGTCAACTCTTCGCATGAGGTGGCCAAAGTATTGGAGTTTCAGATTTAGCATCATTCCTTTCAAAGAACACCCAGGGCTGATCTCCTTTAGAATGGACTGGTTGAATCTACTTGCAGTCCCAGGGACTCTCAAGAATCTTTTCCAACACCACAATTCAAAAGCATCAATTCTTCAGTGCTTAGCTTTCTTCACAGTCCAAGTCTCACATCCATACATGACTACTGGTAAAATCATAGCCTTGACTAAATGGACCTTTGTTTGCAAAGTAATGTCTCTGCTTTTAAATGTGCTATCTAGGTTGGTCATAACTTTCCTTCCAAGGAGTGAGCGTCTTTTGATTTCATGGCTGCAGTCACCATCTGCAGTGATTTTGGAGCCCCTCAAAATAAAGTCAGACACTGTTTCCACTGTTTCCCCATATATTTCTCATGAATTGATGGGACCAGATGCCATGATCTTCATCTTCTGAATGTTGAGCTTTAAGCCAACATTTTCACTCTCCTCTTTCACTTTCATGAAGAGGCTTTTTAGTTCCTCTTCACTTTCTGCCAGAAGGATGGTGTCATCTGCATATCTGAGGTTATTGATATTTCTTCCAGTAATCTTGATTCCAGCTTGTGCTTCTTCCAGCCCAGCATTTCTCATGATGTATTCTGCATATAAGTTAAATAAGCAAGGTGACAATATACAGTCTTGATGTACTCCTTTTCCTATTTGGAACCAGTTGTTCCATTTCCAGTCTAAATGTTGCTTCCTTACCTGCATATAGGTTTCTCAAGAGTCGTGTCCTTATAGAATGAATTTGGACTAGTACTTTTGTCTGCAATATTTTGGAATAGTTTGAGAAGGATGGGTATTAGCTTTTCATTAAATGTTTAATAGCATATGCCTGTGAAGCTATCTGGTTCTGGACTTTTTTTGCTGGAAGATTTTTAGTCACAGTTTCAATTTCAGTCCTTGTGATTGGTCTTTTCATGTTGTTTTTTTTTTTTTTTAATTCTTTCTCTTTTAGCCTTGGACAGCTGCACCTTTCCAAAAGTTTGTCCATTTTTTCCAAGTCATCTATTTCATTGTCATATAAGTGATTGTGATCAACTTATTATCCTTCATATTTCTGCAATGTCAATTGTAAGTTCTGCTTTTTCATTTCTAATTTTACTGAGTCTTCTCCTTTTTTTTTTTTTTTTTCCCCTTGAGGAATCTGGCTAATGGTGTATCAATTTTGTTTATCTTCTCAAAAAGCCAACTTTTACTTTTATTGATCTTTGCTATTTCTTTCTTTGCTTTTATTTCATTTATTTCTTCTCTAATCTTTATTATTGCTTTCTTTCTACTAACTTTGCTTTTTGGTTGTTCTTTTTCTAGTTGCTTTATGTGTTAGATTTAGTTGGTTATTTGAGAATTTTCTTGTTCCTTGAGGTGAGATTGAATTGCTATAACTTCCCTCTTAGAAATGCTTTTGCTGCATCCCATATGTTTGGGGTCATCATGTTTTCATCATCATTTGTTTTTAGGTATTTTTAAAAATTTTCCTCTTTGATTTCGTTGGTTATCTCTTCATTATTTAGCATCACAGTTTAGTCTCCTTTTGTTTGTGTTTTTAGTGTTTTTTTTTTTTTTCTTGGACTTGACTTCTAATCTCATAGTGTTCAAAAAAGATGCTTCATATAATTTTAATTTTCTTAAATTTTCCATGGCTTGATTTGTGAACCAAAATGTGGTGTGTTCTGGAGAATGTTCCATGCGCCCTTGAGAGGAAACTGTATTCTGATGGTAAAGAATCTGCCTGCAGTGCAGGAAACCTGGGTTCTATCCCTGGGTTGGGAAGACTCCCTGGAGAAGGGAATGGTTACCTACTCCAGTATTCTTGCCTGGAGAATTCCATGGACAGAGGAGCCTGGCAGGCTACAGTCCATGGGATCACAAAGAGTCAGATATGACAGCAGAATAGCAAAGGGATATTAAAGCCCTTCACTAGTACTGTGTTACTGTTTAGGTACTACTATTTTGGGTACATAAATATTTATAATTGTTATATCTTCTTCTTGGATTGATCCCTTGATCATTATATAGTGTCTTTCCTTATTGCTTGTAACCATCTTTATTTTAAAGTTTATTTTGTCTGATATGAATATTGCTACTACAGCTTTATTTTGATTTCTGTTTGCATGGATAATATCTTTTTCCATTCCCTCATTTTCAATGTTTATGTGTCCTTGTGTCTGAAGTGGGTCTTCCTTTTGTATCCATTCAGTCAGTCTGCTTTTTGATTGGGGCACTTAATCCATTTACATTTAAGGTAATGATCAATAAGTAAATTTCTATGACCATTTTAAATATTGTTTTGGGTTTATGCTTGTGAGTTTTCTTTTGTGTTTCTTGCCTAGAGAAGTTCCTTTAGCATTTGTTGTAAGACTGTTTAGGTGGTTCTCTTAGTTTTTCCTTGCCGGTAAAGCTTTTGATTTATCTGTCTAATCTGAATGAGATCCTTTCTGAGTAGTGTAATCTTGATTGTAGTTTTTTTTCCCTCTCATCATTGTAAATATATCCTGGCACTCCCTTCTGGCCTGAAGTGCTTTTGCTGAAAATTAAGCCTTATGGGGATTCTCTTTTATGTTATTTTTTTGCCTTTCCCTTGTTGATTTTCATATTTTTTCTCTGAATTTGTTTTTGAATGCAATTCAAAAATCAGCATATTTATTATGTACTTAAGGAAAGAGAAATCAGAATTCCAAAAGTATCCAGATCATGTAAGATTTAATGTGTATTTAATTTTTATTAGTTTGATTAATATATGTCTTGGTGTATTTCTCCTAGGGTTTAGCCTGTATAGGACTCTCTGCACTTTCTGGACTTGGGTGGCTATTTCCTTCACCATATTAGGGAAGTTTTTTACTATAACCTTTTCAAATATATTCTCAGATATGTTCCTTTTATCATCTTCTTATGGGTCACTTTTATTCTAAGGTTAGTGTGTTTAGTGTCCCAGAAGTCTTTGAGACTGTCTTCAGGTTTCTTCATTCTTTTTTCTTCATTCTGCTCCTTTGCAATTATTTCCAGCATTCTCTCTTTCACCTCACTTATCCATTCTTCTGCCTTGATTATTCTGCTATTGATTCCTTCTAACATATTTTTCATTTCAGTTATTGTGTTGTTCACCTCTGTTCTTCAGTTTGTCTAGGCCTTTTTTGAATATTTCTTGCATTTTCTCCATCTGTGCTTCAATTCTATTTCAGAGATTTTTGGATCATCTTTACTATCATTACACAAAATTATTTTTCAGGTTGCCTATTTCCTCTTCATTTATTTGGTATTGTAGTTTTTACCTTGCTACTTGGTCTGTAACATATTTTTCTCCTTTTTTTTTTCCTTATGAGTGGAACTGTGTTTCTGTCTTTCTGATTGTTTTGCCTGAGGTATCTAACACTGGAGTTTGCAGTCAGTTGGGGAGAGCCAGATGTTGGTATTGAGATGTAAACCCCCAGGAGACCTCACTGTAATTAATATTTCCTAGGTCCTGAGGTTCTCTGTTAGTCCAGTAATTCAGACTCAGCACTCCCATCATAGGAGCATATGCTTGATCTCTGGCCATGAACCAGGATCCTACAAGACATTGTTGTTTTTCAGTTGCTGAATCATGTCTAACTCTGTGACCTGATGGACTTCAGCACACCAGGTTTTTTTGTTCATTACCACTTCCCAGAGTTGGCTCTAACTTATGTCCATCGAGTTGATGATCCCATCCAACCATCTCATCCTCTGTCGTCCCCTTATCCTCCTGCCTTCAATCTTTCCCATAATCTTGGTCTTTTCCCGTGAGTCAGATGGGCAAGTATTGGAGCTTCAGCTTCAGCATCGGTCATTCCAATGAGTATTCAGGACTGATTTCCTTTAGGATTGACAGGCTGGGTCTCCTTGCAGTCCAAGGGACTCTCAAGAGTCTTCTCCAACACCACAGTTCAAAAGCATCAGTTCTTTGGTACTCTGCTTTCTTTATAGTCCAACTCTCACATCTGTACATGACTACTGGAAAAAACACAGCTTTGACTAGATGGACTTTTGTCAGCAAAGTAATGTCTCTGCTTTTGAATATGCTGTCTAGGTTGGTCATAGCTTTTCTTCCAAGCAGCAAGTGTCCTTTAATTTCATGGCTGCAGTCACCATCTGCAGTGATTTTGGAGTCCCCAAATATAATCTCTCATGGTTTCCATTGTTTCCCTATCTATTTGCCATGAAGTAATGGAACTGGATGTTATGATCTTATCTTTTTGAATGTTGAGTTTTAAGCCAACTTAAAGGCAACTTACAGCCAACTAAAGTTTAAGCCAACTTTAAGCCAACTTTTTCACTCTTCTCTTTCACTTTCATCAAGAGGCTTTTTTAGTTCTTCGCTTTCTTCCATAAGGGTGGTGTCATCTGTGTATCTGAAGTTATTGATATTTCTGCCTGTAATCTTGATTCCAGCTTGTCCTTCATCCAGTCTGGCATTTCACATGATGTACCCTGCATATAAGTTTAATAAGCAAGGTGACAATATACAGCCTTGATGTACTCCTTTTCCTATTTGGAACCAGTCTGTTGTTCCATGTCCAGCTCTAACTCTTGCTTCCTGACCTGCATACAAATTTCTCAAGAGGCAGGTCAGGTGGTCTGGTATTCCTGTCTCTTAAAGAATTTTCCAGTTTGCTATGAACCACACAGTCAAAAGCTTTAGCATAGTCAATGAAGCAGAAGTGGATATTTTCTTGGAATTCCCTTGATTTTTCTATGATCCAACGGATGCTGGTAATTTGATCTCTGGTTCCTCTACCTTCTCTAAATCCAAATTGTACATCTGGAGGTTCTCAATGCACTATTGAAGCCTGTTTAAACCCTGAGATTTCATATAAATCCAACTTAAAATGTTTGCAAATGTGGAATATTTATGAACTATATATGAATGTTTGTATGAATATGGAAGCAATATTTGCTTTAAAATATATTATCAATTCAGCAAAGAAGCACTGTAAGTTCCCTAAGAAGGATTGTGACTGTCTTGTTCCATACTGTATTCTCAAATGCTTTACACAATATATGTTCATTAAATATTTGTTGACTGGAGAATGATTTATTAGTGCAGGGACATTCAATTTTTTTTTTTTTTTCAAAAGCAATACATGGCTCCAGGGTATAAGTCTTGGGAATTCAAATGGACATTAACATATTTGATAAAATGGATTAGATAAAAGGGGAGACTACTTAAATATTAGAAATATTGTAAACTATCTCATTTATTAGTTCCTTTACAAAATGACAACATGTAATAGAATCAAGAAAAATTAAATTTAAAAAGTCAACACTTAAATCATTAGAAATCCTTGGGAACTCAGAGAGTGATTTGATACTATGGAAAGGGAATAGGTTTCAGACAGCTTTCAGTAACTTTTTTTTTTTTCATCATAGCATTGCCCTGAAATGATTCTCACAACCTTGACACCACAGAGCAGGAAAATATTAGCTAGGCCAATCAAAAGCTATTAAGATCCAGCCTGGGTGAGGAACAAATAACAACAAACTGAATTGAACCAACCTTCACACAAAACTTTTATCTTCCTGACCACTCATTTCCTTCCTAACACACCCTGTTTATGTAATGCTGCTGTGCTCTGCTTGGTCACTCAATCATATTTGACCCTTTGTGATTTCTTGGACTATAGCCCGCCAGACTCCTCTGTCCATGGGAATTCTCCAGACAAGAATACTGGAATGGCTTGTCATGCCCTCCTCTAGGGGATCTTCTTTACCCTGGGATCAAATGCAGGTCTCCCACATTGCAGGTGGGTTCTTTACCATCTGAGTCACCAGAGAAGCCCATGATTACTGTAGTTGGTAGCCTACCCCTTCTCCAGGTAATCTTTCCAACCCAGGAATTGAACCAGGGTCTCCTGCAATGCAAGTGGATTCTTTACCAGCTGAGCTACCAGGAAAGCCCCTCATTAGAGAATAGAGTACTGTAACCCAACAAGACAGTTTTTTTTACAAGAGAATTCACCTAGTTCGTATGTAGTGGGAGATTATTTGAGGATTAATCAACAAATGAAGTATTCAGTAATCAAGCCCAGATTTTAATGACAGAGGTGTCTCATCCTGACTCTCATCCTGACTTTTGTTGACCTACACACACACACACACACACACACACACTCACACTTACACTAAAAACATCACAATTTATGGCTTCTGCTTTCATATCTCTCTGGGTAAAGATATATGATAATGTTAAACATCTGAGGAATTAAAGTTCTGTAAAAAATGTAAAAGTTCAACAACACACAACCAAGCAACAGAATTAATAGACAAGTCCAAGCAATAATTTAAGCTAGCCATCGTAAATATCCTTAAAGGAATAAAGGATGATAATGGCAACTTTGAGCTGGAATAAGGCTCAGTAAAGAAGAACCAAGAAGAAAAGCTGGACATGAAAGTATAACAGTTAAAAAACATAACTCAGTGGGTGAGTTGAAGAGCAGAATAGATTCAGACAGAAGAAAAATTAGTGAGCTGGATCAAGCTGAAATATTTACCCAGGAAGTATCATGAAAAATTTCTAGAGGGAAATAAAAAAAAAAAAAAGAAAGAAAAACTCTTACAAAAGAAACAAAGCCAGATAGACATGACTACTAAAGATAAATACTGCATGCAAGAAGGCAATGCAGAAAATTTTGTTTTTAAATTTCATAAAACTGAAACAATGCAAATTCAACAACAAAATTCCTTTAAAATTACCATTAAAATGACAGAGTGAAATAAAGATGTTTGCTTTTTTTGATAAATATCTCAACTATTGTAAATAATGTTGCAATGAACATGGGGGTGCATAGAACTTTTCAACTTGGTGCTTTCTTTTTCTTCAGATAAAAAACCCAAAAGTGAAGTTGCTGGATCACATGGTAACTCTACTTTTAATTTTTTGAACAACTTCTATACTGATTTTCACAGTGGCTGCACCAAATTTTGCAGATGGCAATCATCCCTGTATGCACAGGCTACTGAGTAAGTAAATTGTTTTCATTTTCTTTGAGTCTTGGCTGGTCCTATGATTGCTTTAACCAATAAAATACAGCTGAAAGGATATGCTGAAACAACTGAGCCTATACATAAATAGAATTGGCAGTTCCTATTTGTTTCCTTTGGCAAGTCTTGCCTTAGAGTTTCACTTAGAATCCAACCATCCTGCTATAATAAGTCCAAGCTTAATGGAGAGACCACACCAAGTAGAACAAAGGTGATCACCAGCCACAACATAGATTAGAGTCAGCAGCTACCCCCAACTACCAATCATACAAGTGAACAATCTTTAATTTTCAAGCACAGTAGAGCCTGCAAATATTTGCAACCCCATTCAATATCTGAGGGACTAGAGGAAACCCATGCTGAGCATGGGTAACTAGTAAAATCATGAGATATAATAAAATGTTGCTTTAGGTCAGTAGGTCATGGGGTAATACATTACCCAACCATAGTTAGAACAGCTGGAAAGTTGGGCATTGGAATAATCTGGTGGTTCATTCATTCACATATCTGGAAGTCCATCCTGTCTCACATCTGAGGCCTTAGCTGAGGTTGTTCTACAGAATTACCACTTATAACTTTCCCATGTGGTGACCGGGTTCCAAAAGCAAGCGTCCTGGGAGAAAAAGAAAGAAATGGAATCAAGTGAAAGCTTTAACTTTTCTATGACCTGGTACAGAAGTCAAGTAAAATCACTTCTGCTATACTCTACTGGTTGGAGCAGTCACAAGCTCTCTAGGTTCCCAGTGGGTAGGAGAATAAATCCACCACTTTGTTGAGACTGGCAAAATTCTGGAAAATCATGCAAGTCAGAACATACTCATGTGGCTATTTCTATAATGTCTACCACAAATATTTCTTAAAAGGAAATGTGTGATCACAAACTTAGTGAAACATATCAATTTTTAAAAAAAAATCTTGATTCTCTATTAAAAATAAAAACAACTAAAATACCATGCATTATCTTAAGTTGCATACTAACATTCTAAATATAAGGAGTATAGCACAAATTTAGTAAGAAAAGATTCTATATAAAAGAAATATGTTCAGTGCTTAGGTACCAGGAATATAGAAACTCATAGAAATGTTTGGCTTCAAAAACATGCATTTTATATTTTCTCTTTTAAAATTATTATTTCACTTAGAAATAAACTTATAGCATGAGTAAAATGAATTACAATATTAATGGAATATTTTTTAAACAGCCTTCTGATGACTCTTGCTGTATTGCTTTACAATAATTGACTAAAATGAGTATGTAAATGTCATTTCAGAATTATTTTGGAATAATAATATGATTCAGGATAATATTAGAAAACCTATTTTAAAAGTTCAACAATGAATTTTATTAGCTTTAAAATATAATTTTGATAAGTTTCCAAAATACATTTACTTTAATCTGTACCATTCTATGAGATAGAACAGGACCATTTTGTGCTTAGAATATTTGTTTGAAATCCATTGCTTAAGACAAGACACTTTAATGTTTTGTGAAAATGCATTTTTTTACTCCATAATCTTATGATATTTACTGTCTAATCTTCTCAAGACTCCAGATGGCACTATCTTATCTCTTTATTTTGATGACAGAAAAGATGACACATTTCTGATACTATATTCTGTCTTATGTCAGATCACTTTTAAAGTCATTGGAAGAGCAAAAATATCTCAGTGACCTTGAGCTTAGAAATGACTTTTTAGAAGAAACACCAAAAGCATGGTCCTTGAAATAAATAATTGATAAGAAAGACTTTATTAAACATATAATTTTTTGCTCTGCAAGTCACACTGTCAAGAAAATAAAATAAGTTACAGATGGAGAAAATGTTTGCAAAAGACATATGCGATAAAGGACTATGTGATAAAGAAATATCCAAAATATTCAAATAATACTTAAAATTCAACAATAAGAAAACAAACAACTTCATTATGAAATGAGCTAAATATCTTAATAGAAACCTCACAAAGAGGACATTCAAATGCAAACAAGCATTATAAAATGCTCTGTATCATATGTAGTCAAAGAAATGCAAATTAAAATAATTAGATACTATTACACACTTATTAGAATGTTCAAAGTCCAGACCACTGACACCACCAAATGCAGATGACTGGTGGAAATGTGAAATGATAAGCAACTTTGGAAGAAAATTTGACAGGTTCTTACAAAAATAAGTATACTCTTACCATTTATTAATCACATTCCTTGGTATCCAACAAAGACTATGAAAACTTATCTATTCAAAATCATGCACACAGATATTTATAATAGTTTTATTTATCATTGTCAAAACTTGGAGGCAATCAAGATATACTTCAGTAAATAGATGTATAAATAAACTGTGGTACATGCGCCACACTGATTTAATGAAAGGAACATTATCATTTTATATTTGGTAAAATTTGCCCGCCTGCCAACATTTTTTTTTCTCTTTTCTCTTCTTCTAGGTATTCTAACTTGCTGGTTTTACCAAATGAATGCTAAACTCTAAGGTCATAAAAATGCCTAATAATGGTTTTATTGAGGCACTTTAATGAAAATAACTCAAGGAAAATTGACATTTATGATACAGATACTTCCTATTTAAGAACACAGGACCCTACTAATTTAAAAAAAAAAAAGGCCTAATACTAAAGCTATCAGAAATTAGCACGAAGAATATCTTTTTCTTTTTAATTTAAACTTTGGAGCATCTATATCAGAAAGAAGACTGGAAATAACATATTTCCCTGCACTCACTTCACATAGAACCAAGAAGGAAACTGAAAATTGAGAATATTCCAGAGTTTAGGGCCAGCACTATGGCAAATGATAGACAAAATAATAGAAGATGAACATAATCCAAGGAGGATTTTCCAACCCCAAGTCAGCTCTATCCCATTTCAGAATTTCTATGCAGCAATGACTGTTGTATGTATTTCATTAATTGCATTCTTATTCCATGGAAATATTTATTGCTATCAAAGTGTGCAACAGTGTGCATTAAGTCAAAAAAGCAATCCGTTCTGTTCAATTGCTCAGTCATATCCGACTCTTTGTCACCCATAGACTTTAGCACTCCAGGCTTCCCTGTCCATCACCAACTCTTGGAGCTTGCCCAAACTCATGTGCATTGAGTCTGTGATACCATCCAACCATCTCATCCTCTGTCATCCCATTCTCCTCCTGCCTTCAATTTTTCCCATCATCAGGGTCTTTTCCATCAGTTAGTTCTTCACGTCAGGTGGCCAAAGTATTGGAGTTTCAGCTTCAGCATCAGTCCTTCCAATGAATACTCAGGACTGACTGACTTCTTTTAGGATTGACTGACTGGTTTGATCTCCTTGCAGTTCAAACAACATACATATCTTAATAAAATATTCCTTATTGCTAAAGAATGTTAGCCATCATCTGAGCCTTCAGTAAGTATAAAAATAATAAAAAAATTGAAATTGTATGGTAATTATAAAAATGTGACACAGAGATACAAAGAGAGCAAATGAGAGAGTAGCATTGAAACATATGGATTACCACGTGTAAAATTAGATGGCCAGTGGAGATTTTCTGTATGATGCAGGGAGCTCACATCTGATGCTCTGTGACCACCTAGAGGGGTGGGATGAGGTGGGAGATGAGAGCAAGGTTCAAGAGGGACGTGTGTATACCTATACCTGATTCACGTTAATATAAGGCAGAAACAACATAACATCACAAAGCAATTATCCCCAACTAAAATTAAATAATATTTTTTTAAAAAAAAGAATAATCAAAGATCATTTATCATGACAAATATAATAATAATGGAAAACTGAAATATTATGAGAATGGTCATTGGAAGGATTGATGCTGAAACTGATGCTCCAATACTTTGGCCACTCAATTTGAAGAGCCTAATCATTGAAAAAGACTCTTTTGCTGGGAAAGATTGAGGGCAAGTGGAGAAGAGGGTGACAGAAGGTGAGACAGTTGGATGGCATCACCAACTCAATGCACATGATTATGAGCAAACTCCAGGAGATAGTGAAGGAAGGGAAGACTCGAGTGCTGCAGTCCATGGGTTCACAGAGTCAGATACAATTGAGCAACTGAGCAACTTCTGAGTTACCTAGCTTCAGAAATCATCTGAAAAAATTTACATCTGAAAAACAGTTTGAGACAACTGAATTGGGGTATTGCATTATAGCAAAGCTTTTCTAGAAGCTTTTTTTTTTTCCTAAGAGCAATAAAGAAATTGAAGTTGACAGCATGATTAAAAATGTATATATAATATTTATGCTAAGAAAATCACACACCAGACTGTCGATTACCTACAGTAATGGGGTCCAGGAAGAGCACAAAATTAAACTCCACAGATAATCATTTTAACTATGAGTTTCAACCATCTAAACTATTGGGAAGTAGCCAATTTTTATTTCACCATTACTCTGGCTATCTTCCCCAGGATCATTAAAAGAGCTAGTCAATGTTACATAACAAGGGTGAGTTATTAACAACTCAATATTCAAAAACCTAAATTGATTTCCTGTACAATGTAGAATTTATCACGCCTCTCAGTTGAGAAACATGATTTATATATAGATCAAAAGAGATAAAAATTATTGAAAAGTCTTTGTTTGAGAGACAGAGAGGAACCCAAGCAGAACTGGTCAGCACACTCAGTGGGCACATAGCTAAACATTTTTATAAATTTTACCCCAATGGAAGGATGCAAATTTTTATGAACACACTTGATGTATCCTTGATGTTTCTTTAGTCTATAAACACTTGAAATTATCATTGACCTCTGAGGGTTTGGAAATGAATAGATCACAAATTATGAATGGAAAGAAAATTTAAACTTTTCTTATTGTTGCAAAATGTATAATATTACTACCTCGGAAATCAGTTACTACTTGTCATACATTATTTTACACTTATTTAAGCTTCATATTGATTATTTTCCTGATAATTAATTCACTTCCCAAATGATTTTAACTTGTCAGTAGCCTACTTTTACTTATCTATTCAAGGTAGTATGACAAAGGTAACTTAAAATCTTACCCTCAATAGTGGTGGATTCATGTCAATGTATGGCAAAACCAATACAGTATTGTAAAGTAAAACAAAGTAAAAATAAAATTAAAAAAAAAAAAGAAATGCAAGTAATTGTAAAGATTATGGTAAACTAAAGAGCACATTTCACCTTGACAATACAACATGACAATCATTCCCATTCAAACACTTAAGGCCAAGTTTGTCAGATCTCCCACTATTTCAAGAGAAGCCACTAACAGCATAATTATTTTTAATATAAATTTATTTTAATTGGAGGCTAATTACTTTCCAATATTGTATTGGTTTTGCCATATATCAACATGAATCCACCACGGGTGTACACGTGTTCCCCATCCTGAACTCCCCTCCCACCTCCCTCCCCATTGGATTCTATGCATGATACAGGATGCTCAGGGCTGGTGTACTGGGATGACCCAGAGGGATGGTAACAGCATAATTATCAAGTTACACAGATTGATATTTTTATCAGTTTTGTGTTCTTTATACCTCAGGAACAAAGTTGAATAGTGTAAGGTTTCTGTCCCTTAAATTCTTAAGCAGATTTTGCATGTAGCCTCATCATTTTTCATGTTATTTTATCATGTTTTATTAATTAAGTGTACATTTTAGTTGCCCTTTCTTGTTGTTAATGTCATATCCTGACCACACAGACACTTGTCTACTAAGAAGATTTTTTTAAGCACAATAATACTTTTTATCTTGCTCTGATATACAATTTCATATTGCTATGCTATACTCTCCTTTTTTCCTGGTACTCAGAAAACAAGAAACATTTAACAAAATGTGTTTCCAATTTTAAAAGGAAAATAATTAACTCATGTTGATATAAATCAAGGGATATAAATTATATTTCTATGGAACAACCTTAACAAACCACATCATGCTAAGAAGAGGAAATAAGCATAATGTTAGTATGATCTTCCAAAAATATATTGATTCCCTCATAGCTTAGTGAGGACATATGATGACAGTTATAGCTACATGAAAAGTAGGAGTGAATTATTTGAATTGAATTTTTTGAGAATATCAAAGCATCCTTGCATCCCTGGAATAAATCCAACTTGATCATGATGCATGATCCTTTTCATGTATTACTGGATTTTGTTTGCTAACATTTTGTTGAGAATTTTTGCATCTATATTCAGCAATGTAATGATCCTGTATGTTTCTCTTTTTTGTAGTATCTTTATTTAATTTTAATATCAAAGTAATGGTGTCCTTGTAGAATGAGTTTCAGAGTGTTCCTCCTCTTCTTCTTTTTGGAGTAATTTGAAAAGGATATTTACTAGTTTTTTTTTTTTTTTCATTCTATGATTGGCATAATTCCTCTGTGAAGCATTGTCTTGTCCAGGACTTTTGTTTGCTAGGAGTTTTTAAATTAAAATTTCAATTTCACTATTAATAATTGGTTTTATCAAATTGCCTGTTTCTTCTTGATTCAGTCTTGGAATATTATTGTATTTTTCAAGAAATACGTTCATTTCTTCCAGGTTGCCCAATTTGTGGACATCCAGCTGTTTGTAATATTCAGATGGATCATAGTTGAGAATTATGATAAAATATGATCCACTAGAGGAGGGAATGGCAAGGCACCCCAGTATACTTGCTGTGAGAACTTCATGAACTGTATAAAAAGACACAAATATATAACACTGAAAGATGAGTCCTCCAGGTCAGAAGGGGGCCAATAATCCTACTGGGGAAGAGTGGAGGACAGTTACTAATAGTCCCAGAAAGAATGAAGCTAACTGGGCCAAAGCAGAAAAGACAATCAACTGTGGATGTGTATGGTGATGAAAGTAAAATCTGAAGCTGCACAGAAAATTATTACATTGCATAGGAACCTAGAATGCTTAGTACTCACTGAAAATGTCCCTGATGCTGGAAAAGACTGAGGGCAAAAGGAGAAGAGGGAATCAGAGGATGAGATAGCTGTGTGGCATCATTGATGCAATTGACATGAACTTGGGCAAGCTCTGAGAGATGGTGAGGGATGGGAGGCCTAGCATGCTGCAGTCCATGGGGTCGCAAAGAGTCAGATATGACTGGGTGACTTAACAATATTCTTTTATGATTTTTTTGTATCTCTGTGGTATCAGATGTTATTTCTCTTCTTTCATTTCTTATTTTGTTTATTTGAGATTTCTCTTTTCTTGATGAATCAGGCTAAATGTTTATCAACTTAGTTTCTCTTTTTCAAAGAATTAGCGCTTGGTTTATAGATGTTTTCTATTGTCTTTTATCTCTATTCATTTCCTCACTGATATTTATTATTTCCTTCTCCTTGTTTACTTTGGGCTTTCTTTCTCTGTACTTCTTTTTCTAATTCCTATAGGTAAAATCCTAGAGTGTTTATTTGAGATTCATCTTGATTTTTGAAGAAGTCATATTGCTCTATATTTTTTCCATAGTACTGCTTTTGCTCTATTTTGTAGATTTTGGTTTATTTTTATTTTTATTTTTACTTTATTTTACTTCACAATACTGTATTGGTTTTGCCATACATTGACATGACTCCACCACGGGTGTACATGCGTTCCCAAACATGGAGTGTTGTTTTTCCATTGTCATTTGTCTCAAAGCATTTTCTGATTTCCTCTTTGTTTTCTGTACTGACCCATTGGATTTTTTGTAGTATGTTGTTTAGTCTCCACGTGTTTGTTGTTCTTTATTTAATGTAAATTATTTCTACTTTCATGCTATTATGCTCAGGACAAAAATGATTGATATCTATCTAATCCTCTTAAATTTGTTGAGACTTGTTTTGTGGCCTAGTGTGTGATCTATCCTGGAGAACGTTCCATGTGTACTTGAAAAGGATGTGTATTCTACTTCTTTGGAATATAAAGTTATGTTTAATCCCACATATTAATCCCATGCTTTGTGAAACACAAGCTAGAATAAAGATTGCTCTGAGAAATATCAATAACCTCAGATATGCAGATGATACCATAATTATGGAAGAAAGCAAAGAGGAACTAAAGAACATCTTGATGAAGGTGAAATAGGAAAGTGAAATAGCTGGCTTAAAGCTCAACATTTAGAAAACTAAGATCATGGTCCAATCATTTCAGGGAAAATAGATCGGGAAAAAAATGGAAGCAGTGACAGACTTCATTTTCTTGGGTTCCAAAATCACTATGGACCATGACTGCAGTCATGAAATTAAAAGATGCTTACTCCTTGGAAGAAGAGCTATGAGTAACCTATACAGCATATTAAAAAACAGAGACATCATTTTTCTGACAAGGGTCAGTATAGTCAAAGATATGGTTGTGTACAGATGTGAGAACTGGACCATGAAGAAGGCTGAGCACAGAAGAATTAATACTTTCAAACTGCAGTGGTGGAGAAGACTCTTGCAAGTCCCTTGGACAGCAAAGAGATCAAACCAGTCAATCCTAAAGGAAATCAACTCTGAATATTCATTGGAAGGACTGATGCTGAAACTGAAACTCCAATACTTTGGCGACCTGATGTGAAGAGCTGACTCATTGGAAATGACCTGAATCTGGGGGAGATTGAGGGCATGAGGAGAAGAGGGCAACAGAGGATGAGATGCTTAGATGGTATCACCAACACAATGGATGTAAGTTTGAGCAAACTCTGGGAGATAGTGAAGGACAGGGAAGCCTGGCATGCTGAAGTCCATGGGGTCACAAAGAGTCAGACATGACTGAGTGACCAAACAGCAAACAACAAATAAATTTTGTATTGTTTCTTTTTAATTCTTTTGTGTAATTATATTTTCTGATGTCCCTTTGGTTTCTTCTTTGATCCTTTGGTTGTTCAGGACTGTATTGCTTAATTTTGTCATACTTTTGGATTTTTCCAAGTTTCCTTCTGTTATTAATTTCTAATTTCATTCTATTTTGGCCCAAAAAAGTTCTTGCTATGCTTTTGTTATTAATATACTTATATAACAAATTTTTTTTTCTGTTTTCCCACTTTTAACCCCTTATTATGTAACTTAAGGCATACTGATTTTCTATAATAGTATTTAAGTACTTTTAATTTTACATGATAGCATTTTTGTTATAGGATATTAAGAAGAAGAATGAATATCACTCGAAGACTGTATTTCATCTTCTGGGGACAGCATTATTGCATTTTTATTATACATAGGACAGTTGTATCATGGTAGGTGGAATTATAACCTTGTTACTGCTTTCATTTGGAGATTGAACATGGTTTGAGAAGATGAATATGGGTACCAAGTTGAAAATGTATGGGCTTGTGATGGTTAATTTGATGTGTCAGCTGAACTGGGCCAAGAAGTGCCCAAATGAAACATCATTTATGGGTGTGATTGTGAGGACTTTTCCACATGAGATTAGCATTTGAATGGTGAACTGGATGAAGTAGAATGTCCTTCCATAATGTGGGTGGGCATCATTCAATTCATTGAGAGCCTGAATAAAACCAAAAGGTAAAAGAATAATTCATTCCATGTTCTTTCTGTCTGACTGCTCTAGCTGAAATACTGATTTTCTCATGTTCTTGGACTGGGATTTATACCATCAGCTCTCCTGGTTCTCAGAGCTTCAAACTCAGACTGGTATTACACCACTGGCTTTCCTGTTTCTCCAACTTGCAGACACCAGATAGTGGATCTTTTCATCCTTCATAATCATGTGACATAATTCTTAATATATATTATTGGTTCTGTTAGGCAACACTAACATAGGTGCATATATGCTAAGGGTTGTTATGTCTTCTTAGAAAATCCACCCCTTAAATAAGCTTTAATGCATTTTTTCCCTGATAATTTTCCTTGCTGTGAAATCTTCTCTGTCTGAAATTAATTTAGCTATTCCATTTTATTTTGATAGGGTTTAGTATCATATTTTTATCCATCCATTTATTAATACTTTTAATTTGTACATTTCCTTATATTTAAAGTGGATTTCTCTTATATACATGCTTACTGTTAATCTGAACTTTCTTTGTGGTTATAACTTGGGAAAGCTTTAATATAAATATTAGAATTTATGTAGGTTTCTGCCAGTAGCCAGTGGGAATCCTTTATCCTATGATATCTCAGTTACCTATAGTGGTTTTAGCTGAATGGAGAAATCCCAAACCAATAATTTGTCAGCCTGAGTAGACCATTTTATTTCCTTAAGCTCTCAAGTACAGTCAGAAATAGACATCCAACCCACAAACATTGTGTTCCTCATTCCAATAGTGTATCATAAAACCTTGTGTTCTTCATTACAGTCACCAGTGAAAATTTAAGTAACTATTTGTCACTGCTTGCTATGAACTAACAGTGATACATTCTCCAATAGTAACAAGATCTGTACTACTTTTATACACAATCAGGTCAGATAACCTATCCCAGATTCCCAATCTTGAAGCTTTATTGTCTGAATTTCTTCTAGCTTCACTTTGTCAGGCCTTGATTTAGGAAATAGAAACTATTCCAAATATTTTAAGTAGAAAGGGACTTAATATAGTAAATTCAGTATTTAAAAGGTTATTGCAAGAGTTGTAGGATGAAGCTCAAGACTTTACTAGACCTCTAATACTGGCACCAGTATTAGTACTCCTCAGAACAGATATATTAAAAATGCTAATATTTTCCATTAAAACTAGGAAGGTGGGGAATAAGAAGGTGACACTATAAGTTGTGACCTTTAATATAAAGTCACTGCAGCCATAATCCATGGTTTAGGAAGACTATTCAGGAAGCATGACTATTATTAAGAACACTGTGTTATTGGATGCTGAAATATGGAATCTAGAGACTAGCCATCATTTTTTTCAATACCAATAATGCTAGTAACTGGGTTCAGAAATGTTGAGCCTAGCCACTATTATTGCTGCAATTGTCACTTTCATGAAACTGGAAATTGAGCAATGATATGTCTACAGTCAATTTTTGCCATCCAGGAAACTGAAAAGCCATTTTAGAAGGCCTATGCCTGACTTTTGCCTTCTACGTCTTATGCAAGTACAACTCATTAGCAAAATTTAATTTGACTATGTAGGTTTTTTATATCACTGCATAACAAGTTATCACAAACTTAGTTCAAAACAACATCCTCTTTATCTAGTTATCTATTTCTGAAGTTTAAAGAGACACCACTGGGTTCTCTGCCCAGTATATCACAAGACCGGAAACAAAGTATCAGCCATGCTGAATTATAGTCTAGAAGGTCTAGGAAATATCTGCTTCTAGTTCATTAAAGTTGTTGGCAAAATTTAGCTACATGGAGTTGTAGGACTGAGGTTCCCATTTCCTTAAAAGCTGTTAGCCAGGGGTCATTCTTTATTCCTAGAAACCACTCTCTGTTCCTTGTACATGGTTCCTTTCGTCCTCTAAGCCAGCAGACCCATTAAATCCTTCTTCTGCTTGAAAACTGTGACATCTCTTTCTGCCATCAGCCTCAGAAAATTCTCTGCCTTTAAAGGACTCAATTGAGTCAGTTCCACCCGGATAACTTCTGTTTATTAATATTAACTGACTTGGGACTTCAATTATACCCATAACATTCCTTCACAGAATGATATTTAATTGAATAACCAGAATGTGGGGATATTAGGGCTGAAGGGCTGAGTATGCATATGCTTGGGCTTCCCAGATGGCTCTAGTGGTAAAGAACCCACGTATCAATGCAAGAGACATAAGAAATGCATGTTCAATCCCTGGGTCAGGAAGATCCTCTGGAGAAGGGCATGGCGATCTACTTCAGTATTCTTGCCTGGAGAATCTCATAGAAAGAGGAGCCTGGAAGGCTGCAGTCCTTAGGGTCATAGAATCAGACAAAGTGACTTAGCATGCATTCATGTATATGCTTATGTATTAGTGGAATCAATGGAAGTTATGACAAAAGGAAAGTGAGAGAAAAATTAGGGTTATTTTATTATATCCTACTTGTATTACCTTGTACATACAAGTGTACATACATTACACTTGTATAAAGTGGTATAGTGTCACTTGAAAGTGGACTTAGATTAATTGTAAATGTACATTGCAAACTTTAGGGCAATCACTATTAAAAGACAAGTAATAATAGAAGGAGTGTAGCTTATATGTTAAGAGAAGAAAGAAAATGAAATTACATAAAGTGTTCTAATGTTAATAAAACTACAAAAGACAGAAAAAATGTAGAAGACAGAAATAAGAACAAAGAAGAAAGGAAACAATTAGAAAGGAGTAACAGAAAAGCAGATATTAATCCAATTACATCAAAAATTATTTCAATGTCATTGATTTAATGTACCAATTAAAAACCAGATTGTCAGAGTGATAAGGAAATAAGACCCAACTATCTTAACCAGTCATGACTGATAAAACAGATTACCACTGACAGTTCAGGAAGCTGGAAAGTTTAATATCAAGATGTTGGCAGATCTTGTCTTTGCTGAAAACCTGCCTCCTGGTTTTCAGAGGGCCATATTCTCATTGTATTATCACATGATAGGTAAGAGAGGAAGCAAGCTCTCTCAGGTCTCTCCCTTTATAATCACATTTATGAAAGCCCCATCCTCATGACTTCATCTAATCTTATTTATCTTCCAAAACATCCATTCGTAATACCATTACATTGGGGGTATGATTTCACCATGAAATTTAGGTGTACATAAGTATTCAGTCTATAACACCAACTATATGTTGTCTATAAGAAATCCTCTTTAAAATAAAAAGACATATATACATTTAAAGTAAATAGATTGAGAAAGGTATACCATGCTAATAACAATCAAAATAAAGCAGGAGTAACTACATTATATATATTTTAACATTTGGAAATCAATTAATGCCATCCATCATATCAAGAGGCTAAAGAAAAAAAATCACATGATCACATCAGTGTATGCAGAAAAAGCTTTTGACACAATCCAATACTCATCCATGATAAAATCTTTCCGTTCACTAGGAATAGAAGGGAATCCCTTGATATGATACAGAATATTCACAAATCCTACAAATAATACAACATTTACTGGTGAGAAAATTTACAATTATTCTAAGAATAGAAGTAAGACAGATTTCCCCTCTAAACACTGCTTTTCAATATCATACCAGAAGTTATAGGAATGTAATAAGACAAGAAAATAAAACAAAATATATACTGATAAGGAAGGAAGAAAAACATGTATTTTTTTTTTCAGAAAACATGATTTTCTATGCAGAAAATCACAAATAATTGAGAAAATAACTCTTGGAATTAATAGTAATTATTGCAGGTTTTTAAGAAATAATGTAAACACATAAAACTCAATTGCTTCACTATACACAAAAAAATGAATTATTAAAATGTAAAATTAAAAAAACACATTTCCACTTTTATTAGGATCCAAGGAAAGATGAATAGTTAGTATTATGAACTGAATTTATATCTGTGTAAAATTCATATCCTGAGGCCTTTAACCCCTGATAATACTATCTGGAGATAGTTAAGGTTGCCTGATAGCTCAGTTGGTAAAGAATCCACCTGCAATGCAGGAGACCCTGGTTCAATTTCTGGGTCAGGAAGATCCGCTGGAGAAGGGATAGGCTACCCACTCCAGTATTCTTGGGCTTTCCTTGTGGCTCAGCTGGTAAGGAATCCGCCTGCCATGTGGGAGACCTGGGTTCAATCCCTGGGTTAGGAAGATCCCCTGGAGAAGGGAAAGGCTACCCACTCCAGTATTCTGGTCTCGAGAATTCCATGGACTGTATAGTCCACGAGGTCGCAAAGAGTTGGACTCAACTAAGCGACTTTCACTTTCTTTCACTTTCAAGGTTATATGAAGTCTTGCGAATATCATCCTCATTATGGGATTAGTACTCTTAAGAGGAAACTAAAGAACTTTCTCTCTCTCTCTCTTTCTCTCAGCCATGTGATGGACACAGAAAAAGATGGCAATCTGCAAGCCAGACAGAAGACCCTAGCCAGAGACCAAGTCTGTGACTATTGATATTGCTGTGAAACCATTATTAAAGGTGATGATGGTGAGGACTCAGAAAGAAAAGAGAAAAGGTATAGAGAGAACATGCATCTCCTTAGAGAAGACATAAATAATTGCATGAAGAATGATGGGAATACAGACACTTAAGGGCATTCTAATGAAGGCTCAGATAAAAATTAGAAACGTGATCGAGCAATGAAGAAAAGGCAATGCTTATTGCAAATTAGCAAATAACTTGACTGAATCATCATCCTCATCAAAGGAAAAAACGGATACTCTTGTGCCTCCAGATTGTTGGAATGAAAAACAAATGGTTGTGTTTACAGAACAGTACAAACAGCTTGAAATAAAAGAAGGCAAATTAGGATGTAAGGATTACTCAACAGTTCAGCATTTGGGATTAAAAGCAGAAGACCATGTCCACAAAAAGGAGTGGAGTGTATATTTGGTAACGCCTAATGGCACTTTCACTTTTCACTTTCATGCATTGGAGACGGAAATGGCAACCCACTCCAGTGTTCTTGCCTGGAGAATCCCAGGGACTGGCGAGCCTAGTGGGCTGCCATCTATGCGGTCACACAGAGTCGGACACGACTGGAGCGACTTAGCAGTAGTAGCAGCACCAGAATTGTTTCTCCTTGTGTTTTGTGGGAGGTAGAAGTTGAGAATAATTAAAATTGGATATTTAGCTGACAAGATTTATAAACAACGTGTTGAAGAAGTACCTTGGGTCTTCCTGACTGCTTATAGTAAACTATGAGAAGAAAGAAATGAAATAATTTTTAAACAAAAATGAGCTGAACTTAAAGATTTGGAAAACTGTCAGCCTATCCATATAGAAAAAAAAAATGGAAAAAGTGTTCAGAAAGAATAAGAATGGTGCTTGGCTTTTGATAAGTAGATTAATACAAGTGTGAATCATGGAGCTAAACAACCACTCAAGTAGGAACCCTTTAAACTAAAGGTGATGTAAATGAGATAGAATGAAGACTTTTGAACTCACATCACACAGGACAGGATGATAACTTTGGCTGTGAATTTGTGCTGTTCTTCACAAACAAGAAAGGGTAGCCCCAAAGGCAATTCAGAGATCATCAAGACCATTGCCTCAATTTCAAAAGGCAATATATCATCCATTTGAAGCCATGGAAGCTGGGCTACACAGAGCCCTGGGAATGAGACTCCCAATTCTACAGAGTCTGCCTTGGCTCTCTTTGGGGACATTTTTCATACCACAGTTCTGCCATATAAAGGAGGAGATTCATCCTACCCAGCTATGGGAGTGACATTGGCACCCCAGTGGGACTGGAAGGTAAAACATCGAAACAACAAGGTTTACTCACGTCTTAAGATCTAATGGAATTTCTCCTGCTCAGTTTCAAATTTTCAATCTTATGTCTATTAAACCATTGTATTCTAGAAGCATGTAACTTGTTTTCTTTCAGAGGCTCACTGCTGTAGATAAATCTCATCTCAAGTCTCATCCATATCTCAAGTAATTTTTATGAGACTTTGAACTTTAGACTTTAGAGCTGATGCTGGAATGAATTTACCATTTTGAGACTATTGTGATGAAATGCATGCATTTTATATATGAGAAAGAAGTACATTTGAGAGACAAAGGGAGGAGTGCTATATACTAAATATGTACTGCTGAGATTCATATGTTGAGGATCCAAGTACCAATGTGATGGTTCTTAGAGGTTGAGTTTTGAAAGGTAATTAGGTTTTGATGCAGTCATGAGTCCTCATAATGGAATTAGCATCCTTATAAAAAAGGCCAGACAGTTTGATCTCTGTCTATTCACAATCTAAGAACACAGCAAATAAGATGGCCATCTCCAAGCCAGGAAGAACACTCTCACCAGACACTCAGTCTGCCAGTGCCTTTGTCTTGGACCTCTGTGTTTTCAGAACTTTGAGAAAGAACATTTGTTATTTAGGCCACTCAATATATGATGTTCTGTTCTAACAGCTCCAACTAATACACTGAAGTATAAATCTAACAAAATATTGGCAAGATTTATTTATCTGAAGAAAACCACAAAATTCTGAAGGAAGAAATCAAAGAACTAAATAAATATAGAGATATTCCATATTCATGAATAGTAAGATCCAGTTTAGTCTAGTTGTCAGTTATCCTAAACTTGATTTATAGATCCAATTAAATCCCACTAAAATTTCATCAAGCCATTTTATGGATATCAACAAACAATTGCTAAAATTTTTAATAAAAGACAAAAGACACAGAATAACCAACACAAAAAGTAGAAGAATGAAACTGGAAGACGAACACTACCAGACTTCAAGACTTACTCTAAAGGTACAGTAATCAGGAATGTGTAATATTAGCCAAAGACAAACAGATCAATTGAAGAAAACAAAAAGCCAAGCAATAGACCCACATAAATAGAGTTAACTGATTTTGACAAAGGAGTAAAAGTAATACAAAGGGGAAAAGACAGTTTTTTAAAAAAAATAGTTCTGGAACATGCATGACATCCTCATGCAAAGAAATGAATCTAGACACAGACTTCACAATTTTCACAAAAATAAACTAAACATGGATAACACATATGAATGTAACATGCAAAACTATGACTAGAAAATAAATTCTAGAAAATACCATAGGAGAAAATCTGCATGACCTTGGGTTTATTGATGACATTTAAGATACAGCACCAAAGGCACAATCTGTAAACAAAAGCAATGATAAGTTGGACTTCATTAAAATATAAAAATTTTCTTCTCTGAAAAAGACACTGTCAACAGAATGAAAAGACAAACCACATACTGGGAGAAAATATTTAGAAAATATTTTTATGTTATTCAGTTGCTCATCAGTGTCTGACTCACTGTCACCCCAAGGACTGTAGCACACCAGGCTTCCCTGTCCTTCACTATCTCCCAGAGTTTGCTCAAATTCATGTCCATTGAGTCAGTGATGCCATCCAACAATCTCGTCTTCTGTCATCCCTTCCTTAGCCTACCTTCAATCTTTCCCAGCATCAGGGTCTTTTCCAATGAGTTGGCTTTCTGCACCAAGAAGCCAAACTATTGGGGCTTTAGTTTCAGCATCAGTCCTTCCAACAAATATTCAGAGTTGATTTCCTTTAGGATTGACTGGTTTGATCTCCTTGCTGTCCAAGGGACTCTGAAGAGTCTTCTCCAGCACCACAGTTTGAAGGCATCAATTCTTTGGAGCTCAGCCATTTTTATTGTCCAGCTCTCACATCCATACGTGAGTACTGGAAAAACCATAGCTTTGACTGTAAAGACCATTGTCAGCAAAGTAATGTCTCTGCTTTTTAATACACTCTCTGTGTTTGTCAATAGCTTTTCTTCCAAGGGGTGTCTTTTAATTTCCTGGCTGCAGTCACCATACACAGTGATTTTGGAGCCCAAGAATGTAAAGTCTGTCACTCTTTCTATTGTTTCCTGGTCCCAAGTGATGGGGCCAGATGCCATGATCTTTGTTTATTGAATGTTGAGTTTTAAGCCAGCTTTTCCACTCTCCTTTTTCACCTTCATCGAGAGGGCCATTAATTCATCTTTACTTTCTGCCATTAGGTTGGTGTCATCTGCATATCTGAAGTTATTGATAGTTCTCCCAGCAAACTTGATTCCAGCTTGTGCTTCATCCAACCTGGAATTTCACATGAAAAGATATATCACATAAATTGTTGTTATCCAAACTTTCAAAGAACTATTAAAACAGATTTAAAAGGGAACAACTTAACAAATGGCCCAAGGTCTTAACAGTCTCCTCACCAAAGAAGACATATAGATGATAAAGAAGCATATTAAAAGACACTTCACTTCATTTGTCATCAGGGAAATGAAAATTAAATTACAGTAAGATACCACTACACAATTATTAGTAAGGCCAAAATCCAGAACACTGAAAAATTCAAATATTGAAGAGAACGTTAAGTAACAAGTATTTTTATTTATTTATTGCTGATGGAAATGAAAAATGCTAACAGCCACATGGAAAACAGTTTGGCTGTTTCTTAGAAACCAACACATACTCTTACCATATGACCCAATAATCATGCTCCTTGATACTTACACAAAGGGGTTGAAAGTTTATGTCCACATAATGTGGGAGACCAGGTTCAATCCCTGGGTCACGAAGATCTGGAGAAGGAAATGGCAACCCACTCCAGTACTCTTGCCTAGAAAACTCCATGGATGGAAGAGCCTAGTATTCTGCAGTCCATGGGGTTGCAAAGAGTTGGACACGACTGAGTGACTTCATTTTCACTTTCACATAACTATTAGTAAGGCCAAAATCCAGAACACTTAAAAATTCAAATACTGAAGAGAATGTGAAGTAACAAGTACTCTTATTCATTGCTAATGGAAATGCAAAATGCTAACAACCTCATTGGAATACAGTTTGGCTATTTCTTAGAAAACAACACATACTCTTACCATATGACCCAATAATCATGCTCCTTGATACTTACACAAAGGTGCTGAAAACTTATGTCCACAGAAAAAATTGCACAGATCTTTATAGCACCTTTAGTCATGATTGTCAAAACTTGGAATAACCAAGATGTCCTTCAGTAGGTGAATAGATAAATACACTACGGTACCTGCAGACAATGGAGCTTATTATTTCGCTCTAAAAAGACATGGAGGACACAAATGCATAAGGAAGGAGATATTCTTAAAAGGCTTTATATTCTGTAACTCCAACTATAGGACATTCTGGGCAAAAAAATGAGATAGTAAAATTCTGTGGTTGCCAGGAGTTAGTTGGGAGGAAGGGATGAAAAAGCAGGGCATAGAGGATTTTTAGATCAGTGAAGTTATTCTGTATGATGAATTACTCTCAGATCAATGAAAGGAAATAGAAAACCAGGAAATAGACTGACATAAATATAATCAACAGATCTTTGACAAATAAGTAAAAGTAATACAAGTGTACAATAGGACCTTGCTGTTTATTCATTCTATATATATATATGTATGTGTATGTATGTATGTATGTGTGTGTATATATATATATATATATAATCTATTTACAATAGTATGCATTTGCTAATCCCCAAACTCCCACTCCTTCCCTCTCCCACCCCTTTCCCTTTGGTAGATTTATGTCATTATGTGTGTGTGCATGCTAAGTTACTTCAGTTGTGTCTGACTCTTTGTGACCCTATGGACTATAGCTGCCAGGCTCCTCTGTCCATGGAATTCTCCAGGTGAGAATACTAGAGTGAGTTTCCATGCCCTCCTCCAGAGGATCTTCCCAACCCAGGGATCAAAACTGCATTTCTTATATCTCCTGCATTGGCAGGCAGGTTCTTTACCACTAGCACCGCCTGGGAAGCCCATATGTCATTATAAATTTGTCCTAATTCATTCAATGTACAGCAGGAATGAACCTTAATGTAAACAGTGGACCTTGTTTGATAATGATGTGTCACTTGATCATCAGTTGTAACAAGTGTACCACTCTGATTGGGGATGTTGATAACAGAGGAAGGTATAAGTGTGTAGGGGCAGGGGTACATGGGAAGTTTCAGTACTTTCCTCTCAATTTTACTGGGAACCTAAAACTGCTCTAAAAATAAAATTTGTTTTAAAAAATGGAGGGAGATCACCAAACATTAAAGAATAAATCAATAGAAACAGCTAAACTAGAGACAAAACAGGATATCTGCCTTAGACCACTTAGAGTTTTCAGTGTTGCTTAAACTTTAGCCCGTCCAACTGAAATGAATAATGCTGTATATGTTAATAAACTTGGCATCTCTAAAATTTATTTTTCAGATAACACAAAAAAAGACATAAATAAATCAACATATTTTTTCCTACAGAGGACACAAATACAATGTCAGTTCAGTTCAGTCACTCAGTTGTGTCCGACTCTTTGCAACCCCATGAATCACAGCACACCAGACCTCCCTATCCATCACCAGCTCTCACAGTTTACTCAAACACATGTTCATCGAGTCAGTGATGGCATCCAGCCACCTCATCTTCTCTCGTCCTGTTCTCCTCCTGCCCTTGATCCCTCCCAGAATCAGGGTCTTTTTCAATGAATCAACTCTTCGCATGAGGTGGCCAAAGTATTGGAGTTTCAGCTTCAGCATCAGTCCTTCCAATGAACACCCAGGACTGATCTCCTTTAGGATGGACTGGATGGATTTCCGTGCCATCCAAGGGACTCTCAAGACTCTTCCTCAACACCACAGTTCAAAAGCATCAATTCTTCAGCGCTCAGCTTTCTTCACAGTCCAACTCTCACATCCATACATGATCACTGGAAAAACCATAGCCTTGACTAGACAGACCTTTGTTGGCAAAGTAATGTCTCTGCTTTTTAATATGCTATCTAGGTTGGTCATAACTTTCCTTCCAAAGAGTGTCTTTTAATTTCACGGCTGCAATCACTATCTGCAGTGATTTTGGAGTCCCAAAAATAAAGTCAGCCAATGTGTCCACTATTTCCCTATGTAGTTTCCATGAAGTGATTGGACTAGATGCCATGATCTTAGTTTTCTGTATGCTAAGCTTTAAGCCAACTTTTTCACTCTTCACCTTCAGTTTCATCAAGAAATTTTTGAGTTCCTCTTCACTTTCTGCCATAAGGGTGGTGTCATCTGCATATCTGAGGTTATTGATATTTCCTATGCAATATTGCTCTTTACAGCTTTGGACCTTGCTTCTATCACCAGTCACATCCACAGCTGGGTATTGTTTTTGCTTTCGCTCCATCCCTTCATTCTTTCTGGAGTTATTTCTCCACTGATTTCCAGTAGCGTGTTGGGCACCTACTGACCTGGTGAGTTCCTGCAATTATATCTCAGTAGTCTTAGATGAATGAAAAAATATAAGACAACAAGTTTAAAAATTGTTTTGACTTGTTTAAATAGTAATTTTATACATTGTAGGTCAATGAACAAAGACAATAAAGTATATATGGATATAGATACAGATATTTAATATATATTGAATAATTTTTAAATTTTCCTTTGCAATTAATCTTCTTAATGTTATTATGTAAATATAAATCAACATTATCAAGTGATATTTGATCTCCAATTTGTCTAGAAATATAATAGCCACTGCCTTTCTCTTTTGCAAAGTAAAATAAGCTATGAAAGATACATTTTTGTGGTTTATCACAGGTTAAGAAATTATCTCAATTAAAAAAAAATAAACTGTAGGAAATTTTTTTTCTGTGGTATGTGCCTGTGCAACAATGAAATTGCCAAGATCATCTTTGCCATTACACATGAAAATAAACATTTATGAATATATATACTCAATAAGATTCTGACCAAAAGAAAGAATATGAAAATGGCTCTAATATAGATATCCATTGCAACTGAGATGAGGAAACACAGGAATGAAATGACATTTAGATTGTATCAGTATCTGAAATTCTTTACAGCTTGCTACTATAAAATTTTAATGCATTTTAAGAACATTTCCTTTCTTTTTTTGTAAAATATTACTTCCCTTTAACTTGATAAAAGCACTGTGCCTTTCTTTTGAAAGATAACTTTTTCTTCACTCTTTTTAAAGTTGAAGTATAGTTGATCTACAATGCTGTGTTAATTTCTGTTGTACAGTAAAATGATTCATTTATATATATACACACACACACACACATTTTATTTTTCATAATCTTTTTCATTATGGTTTATCACAGGATATTGAATAGAGTTTCCTGTGCTGTCCAGTAGGATCTTGTTTATTCATTCTATATGTAATAGTTTGCATCTGCTAACCCCAACTCCCACACCATCCCTCCTCTATCTCTTCCCCCTTAGCAGTTACAAATCTGTTCTAAAGAGTATTTCTTTTTTATCCCAGGTTTTATTGTTAATACCAGAAATTATATTTTGGGTTGGTATGTTTTGTTTGTTTGTTTGTTTTGAGAGAGAGTTGTTGAGTTAGAGAGAACTATGTCTAAATCCCTGGTTCACCACTTTCTAAGTCATTAAGAATGTTATCCAAACATTACCAAATAATTTGGGGAATGTGATTTAAACTTTTTAAACTTTTTTTTCCTCACTGTGATTAATAGACTATACTTTGTAGAATTGTTGTGATGATTCAATTGAGTAAATAAGTTTTATTCACATGCTTAGAATTTACACAGTCATAAAAATGTACCATCAGTTGACTTAAGTTCCTTTTGGATGAAACTCATATAAAAGATATTGAAGGAAATAGCTTCATTTAGAGATTTTTTTTTTCTTTCAAGGTAATCTACATATCCTAGATAGTTATAATACTTGAGCTTTTCTCAAAGATTTTTTTTCACAGAATATATAACATTTGAGAGGAAATTGAGAGTTTTAAAGAGTTTTAAAGCCTGTAGTCTCCAACACACCTAGCAATCTATAATTTCCAGGTTTGCCTTCATGAAGCACATGTTATTCATAGCACTTCCCTTTGGAACCTAGAGCAATAGATATATGCCTCCTGCAATGTCAAATTTAGGCCATGTTTCAGTAGATTTCAGCTATATGTCAATCAGTGCAGTTCGTTATTTAAACAGGCATAAGAAAAAAAAGAACACAAACCACAAGCTCCAAAAACTAAGATAATAAATAAGAAAATAGAAATTAGTCCAAATATAACAATAACAACAGAATATTAACTTCCTGTATCAAGAGAAGATTGATGCAAGTAACAAATCTAGCAATAGAGTGGGACTGGAAGTGCCACCACTTTTAGAAAAATACAAGCAGAATAAAAGACGGGCTTGTAATATATTTTTAAATACCAAGGAAAACATAGATAAAAGTTATGATGCCTAAAGAGGGCTGTAAATAAGGAAACCTCATTCAAGAGGAGTAATTTAGTGGCACAAAGGTAAAATCCATAATAATTTTTTTTTAAGTTGAGTATATATTTATGAAACAATTCAAACTATATACATGGAAATTTGATAAAACTGCATGGAAAAAACAATAGAAGCAATATTTTAATCAAATATAGTTCCGTTCAGTTCAGTTCAGTCGCTCAGTCATGTCCGACTCTTTGCGACCCCATGAATCGCAGCACGCCAGGCCTCCCTGTCCCTCACCAACTCCCGGAGTTCACTCAGACTCACGTCCATTGAGTCAGTGATGCCATCCAGCCATCTCATCCTCTATCACCCCCTTCTCCTCCTGCCCCCAATCCCTCCCAGCATCAGAGTCTTTTCCAGTGAGTCAACCCTTCTCATGAGGTGGCCAAAGGACTGGAGTTTCAGCTTTAGCATCATTCCTTCCAAAGAACATCCAGGACCGATCTCCTTTAGAACGGAATGGTTGGATCTTCTTGCAGTCCAAGGGACTCTCAAGAGTCGCCTCCAACATCACAGTTCAAAAGCATCAATTCTTTGGTGCTCAGCTTTCTTCACAGTCCAACTCTCACATCCATACATGACCACTGAAAAAACCATTGCCTTGACTAGATGGACCTTTGTTGGCAAAGTAATGTCTCTGCTTTTTAATATGCTATCTGGGTTGGTCATAACTTTCCTTCCAAGGAGTAAGCATCTTTTAATTTCATGGCTGCAATCACAATCTGCAATGATTTTGGAGCCACAAAAGATAAAAGTCTGACACTCTTTCCACGTTTCCCCATCTATTTCCCTTGAAGTATGCCATGATCTTCGTTTTCTGAATGTTGAGCTTTAAGCCAACTTTTTCACTCTCCTCTTTCACTTTCATCAAGAGGCTTTTTAGTTCCTCTTCACTTTCTGCTATAAGGGTGGTGTCATCTGCATATCTGAGGTTATTGATATTTCTCCTGGCAATCTTGATTCCAGCTTATGCTTCTTCCAGGCCAGCATTTCTTATGATGTACTCTGCATATAGTACTAATTAGCTAAAAATTTACTAAGATAAAAGTGAAGTCACTTAGTCGTATCCAACTCTTTGTGACCCTATGGACTCTAGCTTGCCAGGCTCCTCCATCCATGGGATTTTCCAAGCAAGAATACTTGGATTATTCTAAGCAAGAATACCACTTTCGTCTCCAGCAGATTTTCCATACCCAGGGATCAAACTCACGTCTCCCACATTGTAGGGAGACTCTACTATCTGAGCCACCAGGGAATCCCATTCTAAGATTCAGAAGATAACTAATAAATAGGAAACACAGATTTGAGTTGTGTACTAAATAGAAAAATAACCTATATATCCTGTAAAACATATCTATGTATTTTAGTGAAATGATGCAGCAAGCTGCCATTAGAAGCTGTCATTAGGCTTTTTTATTTTTTAAATGAGAGCTTTACACATAAATTTTTTACATTGAAAATAATTAAAAAATAATCAAATTATTTAAGTATTTTGGCTTTTTAGCCTCAGAAATTAAATCCTAATACACCAGAAAAACACATTTGTAAATAAAAAACTGAAAACAGGAGTTGTTTGATTAATCTGATATACATTTATTCACCATCCAGTTGCTACACTGCCAAGCTTATTTTGTTGTATCTTAGAAATAGAGCAGTAATTGGGGTCCGTCTCACATCACCTCTCCTATCTAAATCTTATCCATACTGCAACTTCTACAATTTCCTGTTTATTTTTTTTTAAGTTGGATCAATAATTTATATGTCCTTGTGAATCAATCTGAATATGAAAACTTTAAAATTGTCATTGTCAGGTCAGTTTAATTCTCTCCCTTGGTTCCTGTCTAGTCATATAAAGATTTGGAATGACAGACTAATTATGCTCAAGCAGGCAGGATTTCTTCGCTCCTATCTCATTGTAGCAATGATTCAAAACAACAGACCGGTCATAGCTCAGCTACAGATCAAGCAGACAGAAGTTTTATTCAACAGACAGCAGACAGTACATCTCTGAGATGTGGGAACAGGCCGACCATAGAATGGCCACAATCCCGCTTGGCTTCCCTTTTTATATTCCTTGTCTCCTTCTTTTGGTTCTGCCCAGTGCAAAATGCAAATACACATAAGCTCAAGGCCAATCAGGGAAGGAGGCATGCCTGGGCACGTTCAAAATAGGGCTTTTACATATTCATCTAAGTGGGCATAGACTGAGAATTTTGATCGACATTTGCAAGTTACATAACAACAGGCTTAATTGCACTTGTCTTTCCCCAAATTCAGCCTGTTATAATCAGAGGTATGTATGTATAGAATATTTATGAACCCTTAATAAGCTCCTAGCTGCCTAAGGTTACTTGAGGACACAGCTGTGGATCAAGAGCACACGTGCTGGAGTTGAAGAAGCCCCTGTGGTTAGTTTGTATTCAGTCTGTGCCTAGGGTGCATGTTCAGGAGTTGAAAAGCCTCTGTAGTTAATTTTGTAGCATATATGTGAGCTCTTCTGGGGTGTCTAGGGAGGGATTTAGAGATCAGCTGGCATCCTTTTCAGATAGGCCACCCCTTGTTGTTCATGCTTAACTTCCTATCTAACTTTATGACTTGTTCTCCAGTCTTTTAAGGTTAAGTGCACTTAATTATATAGCAGTTATTTTTAGCATCTCTTTAGTAGTAAGTCTTACCAAAGGATTCAACCTAGTTTTTACAGAAACACTTCTTGTTTTTCACTCATATTTCCCAAATTTGCATGGTATTATTTATGTATATAACTTCATTAACAAATATAGGCAGTATAAGTAAGTTTGCCAATAAACTCAACTCTCTCTATATAAATATAATTAAACTGTCAATCTGCTCACAGCCACTTCTATAACATTTTAACAGGGAGCCAGAACATCTTGGTTATTTATCCTATATCACAGGAAGAGCATTTGGGATTCCATTAGGTTGCTATTAGCTCCATCTATTCATACTCTCTCTCCTCACTCACTGTCAGTGACTCACCTTTGCCAGTTAAGAATTCACTTAGCTACAAATGACAGATAGCCACACTAATTGTGCCTCAAGTAAGAAGAGCCTTTCTTATGTAACAAGAAGTCTTTAATTAGGCTGTATAGGACCTTTGCAATTCACAAAAAGTGTCATCAAGGGCGTAGTCTCTCTATTTTATTTTTTGCCATCTTCAGCATGTGGTTTTTGTCCTTGTGTTTTCAATATAACTAATGTGCCTCCAAAAAGAAAGAAAGGTGAAGAGCAAAGGGCAAAATATCAATGAAACAGCTGAGAGACTGAATATACAAGTTGAGAATGACCAGACCATATATAAAAATAAGACTCTGACTCCAAATCTTCAGCAACAGGCCTGGAAAGCCAACTCAATATTTATGGTAACCACTGCAGGAAGTCAGTCCACTATTTCTACCAAAGAAACAAATTCAAATTCAGGAAGCTAAACAATAACTCTTGAAACTATAGGTCCCAAATAGTCAGGACTTAGTTAATGACTGACAACTACTCTAATTTTTGCTCCCCTTTCCAGCAGAAGGAAGTTAAATAAATACCCTTAACCAATCATATAGGACTCCCCACTTTTAGTTAACCTGCTTCCCCCTTGCCAATTAGAGCATACCTGAAGCTTTCTTTTTTTACCACTATGTGTACCTGCCACTGCAGGAGACACAAGAGACAGGGGTTTTATCCCTGGATCCAGAAGATCCTTGGAGGAGGGCATGGCAACTCACTCCAATATTCTTGCCTGGAGAATTCCATGGACAGAGTAGTCCAGTAGGTTACAGTCCTTGGGGTCACAGAGTTGGACACAACTAAAGCGACTGAGCAACTCAACTCTTTTTGAGTTTCTGCTAAAAGCAAATGATGTTGTCTGACTTGCTATAACAAGCTCTGAATAAAAAGCCTTTCCTTGTTCTCATTTGGGTGGTTTTTGTTTATTTTCACATAGCCATTGATTTTTTCCTTTTTAAAAGAATTCCAAGAAACATTCTTAAGTTTCTTACTTTTACCTTCGATCAGCCACAACTAGGATATACGACCATTCTTATCTGCAAAGAAGAAATTTGAGAAGGTGAATATTTTAAGTTTCTAGTCAATAAAGTAAAGTAAAAGGGAGTTCTAAACGACTTTGAATAGTCATTCTTCAGTATCTGCCACACTACTCAATATTTAGAATCTATATGGAACACAGGACTATTTTATAAGGTTTGTGTTCTCTTGGATTACAACCAAAAATATTTAATTTTCTTGGGAAAAATTTTAACTAATTTATCTGAGGTTTCTGGCCAGGATATTTTTAAATATGTAAAGATCAGAACTCTTTTAAATTATAATCACAATAACACTGGCACATATAAAAACAAATAATACAAATTACTATCCTGGCAGTCCATATTCCCACATTGATTTGTATCTTACAGATTATTCATATAAAAAATCAAATAATTGTTACACATTTAAATCGTATTTTATATCACTTATGTTTGTCTTTTAATTTATACTTTCTTCTTTCATTTTTTTTTTCAGGATTATGCATATTAACTCTCCTTAACGCATATTAACAATCTTGGAAAGGGCTCGGCCCACAGTGATCTGCTGATTCTCAAGGAGCAGGTAACCATCAGTTAAAAATGTTTCCTCTAAGGCCAGTGCACAGAAAAAGGAAGTGAGCCGGGCAGTCAGGCAAGAAAAGGAAATTTATTAGGGGGAAAAGAGAGGGTGACTGGCTCTTAAGGAGAACCAGCGTTCTTCCTTTCTGATGGACTCCTTCTTATACCCCACCAATGAAAAATTCTCTGAAGGGATGGTCACGTAGTCGGAGGTCTGGAATCCAGTGGTCTTGCAGCTTTGAGAAGATAGGCGCCAGTGAGATAACAGGATACCATTTGGGCAATTTGGTCAGTCTCACAGATCACGGTGATTTATTCTTTGTTTGAGAGGTCAACATAATGTGTCATCTTATCAATGGGACCCCATGTGGGCCTTATCATTTCCCTAGTCAATAAGGCCACCAAATGGCAAGAGGGGTTGTATATATAGTGCGGAAATAAACTTCTAGGCCCAGGATGGAGCCACTCCTGCCCCAGGTGTCATGCCAGCAAACCAAACTTTTGTATTTCTATAAATGCTCCACTTGACTGGAAATGCAGTTGATCAGAGATGTGGTACAATTGACCCTTGAACAAGGTGGTTTTGAACTATATGGATTCACTTATATGTGTTTTTTTTTTCAATAAATATATATTATAATTCTACATGATATGAGGTTGATTGAATGTGTGGATGTGAAAGTGTGGATACAGGACAGTAAATTTGTACTTGGATTGTGCCCTTAACACCTGCCATGTTCAGGAGTCAACTGTATGTCCTGTCAACCAACTGCAAAATGCCAAACCAACTCTGGGGCTCATACTTACTTCCTTGTTCCTTAATCTTTCTAAATAAGTCAGATATGCAACCAAGGAAATCATGCCCTGGTTCCATGTTGCCATTTCTAATGCTGGTAGAAAATTTTGCCCAAAATCCCTCGGGAAGAGTGCACCGCTGCTTGTGAAGCTGTACTCCCAGATTCGATGGACTTTTTCCCCTAGAATAAAGACATTAAGCTTGATATTAAATTGTTTTACATTTGTCATTTGACAGTTTGTTAAGTTTTCATTTTTCTTGATGTTATGAGAGATGTGAAAATCACAGCAATTTCAGTGGAGGACTAGCAGCCTGCCTGCTTCTGAATTGCCAACCCTAGGGGATACATCTTAGAATACTTTTTCTTTCCCTTTTTGTACAAAAGCCAGAGGTTAGAATACTCCAACGACCGTATCTAAACTACAATGAGCTGAGGAGTTAAATAATTCATTTAAAGCATCTAAACTGCCAAAATGAGAGGCATCAGTGAGAGTACATGATACATTCATAAGAAAGAACTTGCTGCAGGAGATAGATGGAAGACTGAAATAGAAAAAATAATAAAGGATTCTTGAGTAGCTCCAATCATAATTTCCCAAGTAAATAATTCAGTAAACCAATATAGGATGATGACCAGTGCTGAGACTCCAAAATTGGCATAATTATTTTATTTATTTTATTTATTTATCTATTTTTTTTGAAACTAGAACTCTTCTTAACACCATACACGAAAATAAACTCAAAATTGATTAAAGACTTAAATGTAAGGATAGAAATTATAACGCTCTTAGAGGGAAACTTAGACAGACTACTCTTTGCAATAAAACACAGCAACACCCTCTTTGACAGATTTTTGTTACTGAGTTATAGAAGTTACTTATATTTTTTGGAGATTAGCCCCTTATCAAACATATGGTTTGCAAATATGTTCTCCCATTCTGTACATTGTCTTTTCATTTCATTGGTCTTTCTTTTGCTATACATAAACTTTTTTAGTTTTATATATCCAGCTTATTCATTTTTGTTTTTGCTTTTGGTGTCATATCTAAAAAGTCATTGACAAGATCAGTGTCAAGGAGGTTTTTTTTCAAAATTTTTTCCTAGTAGTTTTATGACTTTAGATCTTACATTTAAGTCTTTAATCCATTTCAAGTAAATTTTTTTTAATTTTAATTTTTACTTTATTTTACTTTACAATACTGTATTGGTTTTGCCATACATTGACATGAATCCACCACGGGTGTACATGTGTTCCCAAACATGAACCCCCCTCCCACCTCCCTCCCCATAACATCTCTCTGGGTCATCATTTTAAAGATTAAATCAGCATTATTGAGATATAATTTACTTTACAAAAAAAATTACAATTCTTAGGATTTCAATTTTTTTTTTTTTTGGCAATTGTGTATAAAGCTGTGTACCCACTATTCAAAATAGGCTACATATTATTTGTTGATGTTCAGTAGCTAAGTCATGTCCGACTCTTTGCCACCTCATGTACTGCTGCACACCGGGCATCCCTGTCCTTTACCATCACCCAGAGCTTGCTCAAACTCATATCTATTGAATTGGTGATGTCACCCAACCATCTCATCCTCTGCCATCCACTTCTCCTCCAGCTTTCAATCTTTCCCAGCATCAACGACTTTTCCAATGAGTTGGGACTTCGCATCAGGTGGCCAAAGTATTGGAGCTTCTGCTTCAGCATCAGTCCTTCCAATGAATATTCAGGACTGATTTCTTTTAGGATGGACAGGTTTAATCTCTTTTCAGTCCAAGGGACTCTCAAGAGTCTTCTCCAACACCACATTTCAAAACCATCGGTTCTTTGGTGCTCACCTTTCTTTATGGTCCAAATCTCACATACATCCATGACTATTGGAAAAACCATAGTTTTGACTAGACGGACTTTTGTTGTCAAAGTAATGTGTCTGCTTTTTAATACACTGTCTAGGTTTGTCATAGGTTTTCTTCCAAGTAGTAAACGTCTTTCAATTTCCAATTATTTCTATCTAACTTAAATGGCAACCCACTCCAGTATTCTTGCCTGGAGAATCCCATGGATGGAGGAGCCTGGTGGGCTACAGTCCATGGGGTCGCAAAGAGTCGGACACAACTGAGCAACTTAACTAATTTAATTTAAAATGTTCAGCTGTGTCCTTTGCCATCAACTTTTGGTCCTAGCAACAAGTGATCTATTTTCTTTCAGTATAGATTTATTGTTGTTGTTCAGTCACTAAGCCAAGTCTGACTCTGCTACCCCATGGACTGCAACATGCCAGGATTCCCTGTCCTTAGTTTTGCCCATTTTTAAATTTCATATAAATAGAACCATAAGTGTAGCTCACAATTTTTTGTGTCTGGTTCCTTTTTTTGTCTGCATACTCTTTCCGAGATTCATCCATGTTATTGCATGGATGAGCATTCCTTTTAATTTTCAAGTTTATTCAATTGAACAGATGTCTTGCAATTTGTTGATCTATTTTCCTATTTATTGATTTTTTTAAAATTTTTTGTTGTTTGTACTATAAATATAGCCACTATGAAATTTTTCCTACAGCTCTTTGAGTGGATGGATTTCCCCATTTCTCTTGTGTAAATACCAAAGAATGGAAAACGCTGGATGGTACAGCTAGCATAGTCTTAGCTTTATAAGAAACTGTCAAACTGTTTTCCAAGATGTCTGTATAATTTTGTGTCACTGTAACATGAGAATTCCAGTAATTCCACAACCTGACAAACACTTGATAAAATCAGCATTACTATTGGAGATAATGAGCTTTTTTACCTTGCTTCTATCCAAAGCTGAAAATGACTCTGGTGTTTCATATTGATTAAGACATTTGTTTGAGAAACACACACACACACAGACACACATATATGAATTACCATGCTTTAAAAAAGTATCCATTGATTTTTTTATTAAGCATGTTCATCAGTAATCAATTTTAGAACTCAAGAATTCTGTTTCCATTGACAGCTGAGAAAAATGTAACTTATGTTTTCAGTTTATCCAATAAAAATATACAGTAATTAAATTAAACAATGCTGTATAGCATTGGGCAATAAACAGTGCAGGGCAGTGATTACTGGGAGAAGACAAACAAATGAGATGAGCCTTATCATTGACCCAGTTTTTATGCTGAAGCAAATTGAGAGCAGTCCTAGAGACAGCACACTGGTTTCCCTGACTTGAAGAGACAGAGTTGAGAAAACAAGAAAAGCAACCAGGTAGAAGTAACAAAAAAATATACCAAGAGAGCTTCACAGAAAAGGAGTTCTAGAGAGTTGCAGAAGATCCCCTTGAGTAAGCTGTTTATGATTTATTAGTGCAAAATAAATTTCTAAATTACTAGAGGACAGAGTGAACTATCAAGTAATTAGCAAAAAGAGCAACTACTGAAGCACACATAGGACTGGGAATAGTTATTGCTCCTCAGAGGAAGGAAAAACTGTTTCATACACACAACGGATAGAGTTATCCAAAGAATATTGCATCAGCAATGATGTCAAACTAGCCCTAAATACAGTTCTGGCGTCATGTAACAAAGTTTACAAGACAGACTCAAAAAAGATTAAACTATCTTCAAGTAACTTAACTTCATCTCAGAACAAACTCCAAAATTATTGAAATGAATTTTTAAAAAAGCATAAGCACTCAACAATATAAAATTCACAATGCTAGGCATTCAGTAACAAATTTCCCAGGCATGGAAGAAGCAAGAAAATTTGATGCATAACTTTGAAAAAAGTCAGTAAGAGAAATAGACTAAAAAAATTATGATAAAATTAATATAGGAGAAGATTTAATAAATATTATAACATATTTCATATGTTTAGGAAATTAGAGGAAATAATAAGCATGAAAATAATTATGTGGAATATATTTAAAAACATACAGAATGAACTTCTGCAAACAAAAAGTTAAACTGTTGAAGTTGAAAAATACACTATTTAAGATTAAAAATAGTTTAAACAATGCAAGAGGAGAGATTATTGAAGTTTAAGACATATCAATAAAGCTATCCAAAATGAGTACAGAGGGGAAAAAAAAAGTTTGAGTAATTTGGTTTAGAAAAACACTGACAAAATTTAAAAATCACTCATAATAAAAAGTTTTCAAGAAGTTGAAATACCTGAAAAATCATCTTTACATGATAAAGTACAGTTACAAGAATCCTACAACTAACATCATAAAGAAGTTATTTGACAAATCCAACACCTCTTCCTGATAAGAGCTTTCAGAAAAATAGTAATAGAGTGATCTTGATAAAGGATATCTACAAGGAAAATACAACTATCTTTATATTTAAAGGTTAAATACTGTATACTCTTCCCTTAAGATCGGGATATCCACTCTTATTCTTCATACTACAAGGATATCTACAAGGAAAATACAACTATCTTTATACTTAAAGGTTAAATACTGTATATTCTTCCCTTAAGATTGGGATATCCACTCTTATTCTGCATACTACACATATTTCATGCAATAGGAAATAAAATGAAACAAAGATTATACAGTTTGGAAGGAAAGAAATAAAACTGACAGTATTTCCTGATGACATGATAATATATTTAGAAAATTCCAAGCAATCTACTAAAACTTCCCCAAACTTAGTCAGTTTAGCCAGGCTGCAAAAGACAAAATTTAAAATAAATTACATTTCTGTATACTAACAATGAACATTTGGAAACTAATATTAAAACCAAAATATAGGTTTCCCTGGTGGCTCTTTTTTAAAGAATCTGCCTGCCAGTGTGGGAGACACTGGTACAATCCCTGATCTGGGAAGATTCCACGTGCCAAGGAACTACTAAACCTGTGCTCCACAACTATTGGGCTTATGCTCTAAAGCATGGGAGCTGCAACTACTGAGACCATGTACTGCAAATACTGAAGCCTGAGCACCCTAGAGTGGGTGCTCTGCAACAAGCAAAGCCACTGCAATGAGAAGCTCATGCACCACAACTAGAGAGTAGCACCTGCTTGCCATGACTAGAGAAAAGCCTGTGAAATGAAGGCCCAGCACAACCAAAAATAAAATAATAAATGCTTAAAGAAATAAAATTGTATAAAAAATAAAATATTATTTATAATCATTCCAAAGAAATTCGATGTTTATATATATACTGCAAAAAACAAATATTGGTTTTGAAAATTTAAAAAAAAAACACACACAACTTAAAGAAAGAAATCAAAGAAGGATTAAATAAATATGAAGACATAATATATCCATAAATTGGAAGACTCACCATAGTCAAAGTGCAAATTCTCCCCAAATGGATCTGTAGGTTTAATGCAATCCTTATCAAAATCAGAGCAAGGATTTTTGAAGACATAAACAAGCTTATTCTAAAATATATAGAGAAAGGCACAGGACCTAGAAACTAATATAATTTTGAAAAGAAAGATGAAGTGGGAGGTATTTTTCACCCTATATTAAAGCCTAGTATGTAGTTATATTAACCACGACAGTGGAAAATTGAAATGGAGGGATAGATAAAAAGATCAGTGGGACAGAAGAATAACTCAGATATTGACCTATGCAAATATACCAAATTGATGTTTTACAAGAATGAAAAAATGATTCACTGAGGAAAAACAACCTTTTCTACAAAAGGTCATGGAGCAATTAGACATCTAAACACATAAACAAAATTTTTAAAGAATTCAAAATGGATTACAGACTTAAATGCAAAATGTAAAATTACAAAATTTTAGGAAAACTATAGGAGAAGACCTTCATGATTTAGACCTAGGCAAAAAGGCTTTAGATTTGCCAACAAACATGTGATCCATAAAAAGATAAGTTGATTACTTAGATGTCATTAATTTAAAAAAAACATATTAAGCATAGTTTATTAAAATACTTTTCCCTTGTGAAAGCCCATGTGAAGAGGATAAAAAGACGAATCACATGTTTGAGGAAAACATTTCCAATCTACATATCCTACAAAAGACTAATACTACTACACAAGAAAATTCTTGAAACTAATATTTATAAGAACTCTATTAAAAATGAGCAAAATATATGAAGAGACATTTCACTAAAAAGGATCAGTTCAGTTCAGTCACTCAGTCGTGTCCGACTCTTTGCAATCCCATAGACTGCAACACGCCAGGTTTCTCTGTCCGTCACCAACTCCCGGAGCTTATTCAAACTCATGTCCATAGAGTCAGTGATGCCATCCAATCACCTCATCTGCTTTCGTTTCCTTCTCCTCTTGCCTTCAATCTTTGCCAACATCAGGGTCTTTTTCAGTCAGTCAGTTCTTCCTATCAGGTAGATACTGGAGTTTCAGCTTCAGCATCAGTCCCTCCAATGAATATCCAGGACTAGTTTCCTTTAGGATGGCCTGGATGGATCTCCTTGCAGTCCAAGGGACTCTCAAGAGTCTTCTCCAACACCACAGTTCAAAAGCATCTGGCGGCAGCCACCATCTGTAGTGATTTTGGAGTCCCCCAAAATAAAGTCTGATACTGTTTCCACTGTTTCCTCATCTATTTCCCATGAAGTGATGGGACCAGATGCCATGATCTTCGTTTTCTGAGTGTTGAGCTTTAAGCCAACTTTGTCACTCCCCTCTTTCACTTTCATCATAGGCTCTTTAGTTCTTCTTCACTTTTTGCCATAACATGTCTGAGGTTATTGATACTTCTCCCAGCAATCTTGATTCCAGCTTGTGCTTCATCCAACCCAGTGTTTTGCATGATGTACTCTGCATTTAATTTAAATAAGCAGATTGACAATATACAACCTTGATGTACTCCTTTCCCAGTCTGTTGTTCCATGTCTGGTTCTAACTGTTACTTCTTGATCTGCCTACAGATTTCTCAAGAGGCAGGTGAGTTGATCTGGTAAGGTGGCTTCCATGTCATAAGCTCTCATAAATACCCACTGAATCATAAATTCTCTCTTTCAATCCTTTCTTATTCCCTTCCCTGCCTCACTAGTTCATTGTCTAAATATTTGTTTCTTTAACTTATTTCCTTTTCTGCTTTCTTCCTCGCCAATAATGTCCTAAGTATAAAAGTTTAGTTGCAATATGATGACCATGATCTACTTATGTGCTTGAAAATGCTTCAAGGTCAATGGAGTCAGAGGCCATTTTTTCCTTTGGACAATTTACAACCTCATTTCATAAGGTGGTTAGATTTCAAATGTCTCAGGGCTGAGGCACCCTCTCTAAGGACAGACTAATGTTGACTACCTCATTTCTCCTTATTTTACTTCACCATTGAGTGGAAAGAGGTAATAGCCTATTAAGGTGAATTATATATAGTTGTCACTCCAGAAGAAATTTTTTTTCACTTTTTAAAAAATAATTAGTTGCTCCTTTCTTCATCTAAATTTCATAAATCACATATTGTCATGATTCCTTACAATATATCTATATTAACTCCATTTTACAAACAAGAAAAATGAGACTTAAAATTTACCCCTTGGTAATCTAGCTTTCAAGGGAAAGAACTGAGATTTGGGCCTAGATTTGTGTGATTTTAGAATTAAAACATTCTGCTGGGGGCAGATTGAATTCTAGTTCAACCGACCTACATGTAGATAGAACATACTTCTCTCACAAGCTGAATATTGAATAGAACAGCACTTCATTGGGCCTGATCTTGTATGACAGATCTTAGTTAAGACATTTTTTAAATTAAAGTATGTATTAATCAGGGTTTTCCAGAAAAAGCAGCATCAATAGAATACACACACACACATTGTTATGCCCAGAGTCTGAGTCCCCAAAACTGAGAGAATAAGACATCCACAGCAATGCAAAAGCATAAAGGGGTTTATTGCTGGCTCGAGTTAGGGCCCAGGTTTCATCCAGCACAGTGGAATCTGACAAGAGCCCCGAGCTCTGAATCACATATACTTTTTTTTTTTTAACATATACTTTTATACAGACGGTTCTTTGTTTCTATAACAGCATAGCTGATTGATTAAACCATACGCGCGCGGGACTTTTAAACCTCGCATCCCTATCTGGATTGGCTCGGGTCTGGCGCGGGAAGGGGGCTACAGGGATTTTTCTGATTGGTCTAGCTACACTGCCTGTGGGAGTTCCCAGTGCCTCAGCTTTCCTAGAGACTAAACCTCAGGCCTAGCCTGCCCCTTAGAGCCTGTCCTGGCTCCAGTTTGGTCCTAACATTCCCCCCTGTCTTCAGCTACATGGAGGAATCTTCCTCTTTATTTGGGGGCAGGGCCTGATACTGTTGCCTCAGTATCATCAGTTGGACGGTATTGACGCTGTCTTTTACAAAGGCAACAAGCTTAGTTATTATGCATGGACCAAAAGTAAGTATTAATAGTAGCACTATTAGAGGGCCCACCAGGGTGGAAATTAGCATTGTTAACCGCAGGGACTGTTGGAACCAGGACTCAAATTAATTTTGAGACTTTTTTTTTTTTTTTTTTGATTTAGCCCTTTTTTTTTTATCTTGACCAGGGACTCTCTGATTACCCCTGAGTGATTTACATAAAAACAACGTTTTTTCTCTAACACAGCACATAGGCCCCCTGAGAGACTTCATACTCAAGATACTTTTTGGGAACTGGGGTGGAGGTCTCTTTCTTCTGTAACTTCTTCCTGCTGTGCATGGGCATAGGCCTGCCTAATAGAGCAGAAGTCTCTCTCTACCTGATCTAAGTTGGGGTTTTTTACATCTGAAACCAGCTTCTACCCTTGTAGTTGCAGCAATTTAGTTGGTCCCTCTCAGAGATGAAATAGACGAGGGCCAAACAAGAGCCCTATCAGGATGGTCATCTCTGGTCCCCGGAAACAGAAGCCAACATTTGGGGTGAGGGTTGCAGGCTTTGTGGCCCCTTCTGATTGGTTGGTGGTGAGGCAACAGAGCTGTGCTCCAGGAACCTTGTGTTCAGTCTGAAGTTACCATCCTCCACCTGGGTGGGGGCGCAAAGACATTGTTATGCATATTTCTTTAAGTAGGAACCAGGAGTCTGTCTGGAGGCTGTACCAACCTTTGATTGTTTCTGTTTTTGTATCCCCTCCCTTCCCTGATTAGCAATTGTTTGAATCCAGGCTTTGGAATTCAGGGAAGGCCAAGGAGGCTGAACAAAGTCTATATCTTACAGATAAGAAATGGAGAACACAGAGCAGATCTGTACTCCAGAGCCCCACAGAGTCCCGCTCAGTTTTAATTTTAGGGAACTAGGCAACAATGACTATGATAACTTTTTGTCAAAATGGGGCATAGGACTGCCCCAGCTTGGAACAATACAAGCTCTAATGTGAAAGTACACCCATAGCATCACCTAGTTATTTTCCAGGATATCTGCACCGTAGCTACTCTATTTTGACTTTTAATTGTAAACTATTTCTTAATAGCCAAAGCAGATATTACCGTTAATGACAGTGTTTTTCTAGATATGAGAAGATGCAAGAATTGGGACTCATAAAATCTTTTCCTGAAAAGATCTAACTATCTGATGGCCTGTTCTGCCAGTTTTCCCAGAGCACAGAGTGCCTCATTCCTGATTTTTACCCTGAACTCTTTTCAGGGGGGTTGAAAGTCCGCAGTTGTAGCGGCCATGATTTAATCTTTGTAGGTGCCCATGGTGCTGAGAGTGTCCATTCTCAGGTAAACAGGCCACTCAATGTGCTGTTACTGGACTAGGCCATAAAACAGTATCTAAAATTCTCTGGACCACCTGTCTTACTAGCTTTTTGGTCCAGGAAAATATTTTCTCTTGTTGCTTCTTGCCATATCTAGAGTTACACTGTTACCATCATTGATCTCATATGGGACTATATATTATTCTATTAGACGCCTCACACACATACAGTGTAAGAAACAGCAACTTTGTAAAACAGGTGAACTACAAATAACATAGCCAGCAGTATTAGTAAAGTCACAAGTAAGACTTATGTTAAGAGCTTCCATTAGATGTAGCCCAGTATATCTTCAGGTTATCTGACTTAGTCTGCCCTGTGGAATCTTTATCTTCCAGGGAAATTATATATTGGCACCATCTATAAGGAACATAGCCCAGTTTTTTAGTGTCACTAGACTGATTATCTTTAGTATGATTTAATTTTTTAAGTAAATTTTTTCAGGGCCAACCAGTTAGAGTCTGGTAATAGAGAAATTTACCAAGGTAACCCAGAACTAGACACAGGTTATTGGCCACAAACCCAACAGTTGGATTGATTTTTAAAACTAGCATAGGATCAGGCCTATGATAGAAAAGCATTTGACTTATATGCAAAGGTCTAAGAAGTCAAGAAAACATAAATGATCATACGAATCAGGTCCAGCATCTTGGGGAAGCTGTCTACCTCTGATGTCGTCATCTTCTCATCCTGGTGTAGTGTAGTTTCTCCTGATAAAAAAAGTCCTTCCATCCATGTTGGAGACAAAGTCCCTTAAATTATGTCATTTTCTAGTCCTGGTTGCAGGTCATGAGGCATCTGATCTTCATCCAAAGATAGCTTACTGAGATAAGCTTCAGAAACAAACTTAGGGTGTTCTTCAAGAATTTAATTAAATTTTACATTAACATCACATAACAGCAAAGAAATATCTAAGAGATGAGTCTTACTAGATGCAGACCTCCATTAACAAACTGGTATTTAACATTTTGAAATATCTTTTTCTCCTTAAAGTTACCCTTATTTTTATTAAATATTACCAAATTAAGGCCAGTTTCTTTGCAAAATAGGTCTGTTCTCACTGATTTTGGTCTAATGATTTTTATAACCATAATTGATTATAGGCTTTTTATTTTGATGAAACATTTATAGAGTCTCAGACTGAACTTTTAAAATAAAACAGGGTTGGGAAACTCACACCAAAGGCTTATCACAGATTTTGCCTAACAAATCTAGGTGAATTCTTCCCTTTTTAAGGTCTCAAAAATTTCTTGAGATTTTTGTATCCGTGAGATAACCTTCCTAACTCACTTGATAACCTTACTGGAAACCTAAAAACTTTCAATTTTTGGAGGAGTCAGATAGGAAATATAATTGTTTTGTTTATAACGCTTAATTTTACCAAAGTATTGTCATAATTAGTTTGAGAGGAAGATTTCCCCTACTCCCTGAAAACATAAGATTCAACCCCATAATTTTTTCATACAGAAACCATAAAAGTTATAAGCATATTTACTGGTTCATTCAGTCCTTTTGCTAACTTTTGTGAAGTCATCAGGTTTTTCATTAAAATACCAGGACATATCAGAATGTTAAAAACTCCATATAACTTTTAGGATATCTGTATGAGTAATTTTACCATACATTATAACCTGAGTGGATTTATTACTCATCTGATAATCTTTTCTATGTAATTTAACCAACCAAATAAGCACAGTTTAATATCTCTCTTTGGGATGTTCCAGGGGCCCTCTGAAACATCCCAAAGTTAGCTAGAGATCAAAAGAACTTCAAAAGAGTTCTATTTAGGAAGTTTTATCAAAGAGATCAATTAAAAGGGTTTAGAACATTTGGTCAGATTTTAAGTTACACCATTCTGGAGAGACTATTTTGGACGGATATTTTTAAAGAATAATTATTTTTAATAGAGTTTATATAAAAGCTCATATCTCATTTATATTTTCTATAAGTTCTTTTTACTTGAGGTAATATTTTTGTTGACAGACTTGTAAGAGATATAATATTTAACTCATATTAAACCTAGGTACAATGAAAATATTTTACTTAACGTTAAGTACTCTAAGACATGTCTATATTAAATAGGTCAACAAACAAACATTAATATCAGGTATTTAACACTGAATATTTCCCAGTTCACATAAACCTGGAATTTATTGTTTAATTTAGAATTACTTGATTTGTAAGTGCTTATCTTTTTTAAGCCAAATAAATAGATCTCATATACAAATTAACCTCAAAAATATTACCCAGAGACAGAGACATACCAAGATGTATTTAGACAGACACAGTGCAAGATCTAGCTTCAAGTCTTTTTTTTTTTCCTTATAAATATATTTATATCAGAGAAAACAAGGCACTTTGGGAGTGTTATGGCTCACTCTCTTACACATATATCATTTTAGACAGAAAGTAAAAACTGGTTAGTTTCTCAAATGAGTTAACTGAGTAAAGTTAATACAATAACAAAATTGCTCCCTAGCCCTTCCTGAGGCACGGGATGAGGTGCATCTCTGGGCAACACCTGGTATCCCAGGTCAGCTGGACCCCGGTAGAGCTCAAAGCCTGACGAGCCCAGAAAGCCTGACAACTCTCCTGAGCAAACGCCCCTAGCCTTGGGGCGCTGCCCTCCTCCCCAAGCAGGTGAGGGGGTGCCGAAGTGGGAGGCAGGCAGAGAGCAGAGCTGGGACACGGTGGGAATGCTTAAGCAGGGTCACCAAAGCCACAGAGACCTCAATCTGTCCAAGCTGGCACTGCAGAGCCAGAGGATCGGCGCCACGGGAAGAGATTTTACATTAGCCCTGACAATACCGCCTCAGCTCTGCGGTGACATTGGCCAGGGTCGTTTCTGAGGAGCGCGCGAGCTTCCGATGGAGGTGAGCTGGAGCTCAGGCCGGCTGCTCTGAGCCTCCAAGGGATCATTCAGAAGAACAGGTAACAACTTGTGCTAACTATTGCTGCCTAAACTTGGGGATAGGAGATTGTCTTGTAAGACTGAAGAGTTAAGAAATCTAATGCTATCCCTGGATAGTTAGTGTCAGAACTGAGCTGAATTGTAGCATATCCAACTGGTGTCTCACATAGAGAATTGCTTAGTCTAGAAAAATACCTTCTTTTGTGACTAGAAGTACCAGAAGTGAAGTAGTCCATGTGAACAGTAAAGAAGACATAAAGAAAACAGAAACACAGAAGAAGGTAGAAAACTGAGGTTTTACCTTTTATAATGGCAAGTAGAGACATTGAGTGCTTAGACACACAGAGAGCAAGTACAATACAATAGCTTGGTCTTTCAGGTGACAAGATCTCACCCAAGAGCCATCCAGGAGCCCACTCAGAGTTACCTCATTAGAACAAAAGACAGTCTTATTACTCAAGAAATTAGAAGGCTTTCAGGAGCTCTGTGTCAGAAACCAAGGTCAGAGACCAAATATTGGCACAAACAAAAAAATGTTTCTAGTGTTCTTATGTTTAGGAATTTGCAAGGGTTTTAGAATCTCTGTGCCAGGCTCCAGGGGTAGATTTGAATATATATATATTCAATATTCAATATATATTATATATATATATTTCTTATTAAAAATCACAACATCACAACCATGATTCCTGAAATTTTCATCATTAGTGGAACACCACTATAACACTCACTATTTAGAAACCGTGAGAAGGGGAACGTGGTTACTTACTATTTTCTGTTAATATTTTACTCAAAATTCCCTTATTAGACGCTAAAATATTAAAATGAAATGTCATGGGGGTAATATTGGTAAAAAGTGGGAATTTAGAAAAAAACATATCCTGAATTGTCCCATGGACTTCTAGAGCATGGAAGGAATATTGTGGGTGTATCTTGAGCCAGAGTGCACCAAACACTTGAAGAATTGTATGTCTTTGATTCAATGGTGAAGTGTAAAACCCAAGCAGAAAGTGAGATGATGCAAAACACATAGTGTACCATCATGTATAACTCATAATATGTGATTATACAGGCACTTTGCCTCTATGACATTCCTCCCAAAAAACTATAACCTCAGTCTAATCATAAGAAAAACACCAGATAAATCTCAATTGAGGGGCACTCTATATAAAATATCACACCAGTATTCCTCAGAACTATCAAGGTCATCATTTCCTAGGAGAGCCTGGGAAATTGTCAAAGTCTAGAGGAGCCTAAAGAGACACGACTACTAAATGTAATGTAGACTTTTGATGGGATTCTGAAAGAGAAAAAGAACATTAACAAAAAACTTAAGAAAACAGAATAAACTATGGGTTTTGTTGTTGTTGTTCACTTGCTCAGTCATGTCCAACTCCTTGCAAGCCCATGGACTGCAGCAAGACAGGCTTCTCCATCCACTAACTCCTGGAGTTTGCTCAAACTCATATCCATTGAGTCACCTTTAGTTGATAATAATATTGGCACCAATATTGGCACATTAATTGCAACAAGTATATCATGTTAATAATAGGAGAAACTGGGGCATGAGTATTTGGGTACTGTTTTATCTCTGCAATTGTTCTGTAAATCTGAAACTCTTCAAAACTGTTTATGAAGAAAATGTACTACTAGCAGATGGCTGAGTTACGTATGCTGTTGACAGGGTTAAGCTTCCATTTATGGTTGTCTTTATTTTTTTTTACTTATGTTTTCCCCAATAAACTTTAGAATATTTTGATAGACAAGAATGGAATCAAGCATGTGTACAGGTTAAGTTTTTGTTGTGTTTATGCAGCTGTAGAATCTCAGATACTTGAAATGGCTATAGAGTTTGTAACGCAACCTACAGAAATTAAAATCTGTACCTACTTGGCCGTTTCATAGTTGTGTTTTGTTTTGGTTGAAGCCATTTCCATTACGCCATTAACAATTTATTTTCTAAATCAATGTGACTAATTCCTCCAATAAAAGCAACAAGTTCAATAGTGGTTTTAATCAAACTAAATATTAGCTCACAATATTTTCATTTATTGAAATATACATTTTTAGTATTTTTTTCCTTTAGAGCAGTTTCCCCCCATTCACAGATTATGAATTCCCATATCACCCTTTCAGGTTTTTAGAGTTCTTGCCAAGGTTATTATGATAATGTATATCTCTAACATGGTGATTTCTAATCTACATATTACTCACTACAGCTTGTGTTTTTTCCCCAAATGGCTGGAGTCAAGCTGAGAAATATCACAAATTAACCTACACATATAGTATACTTCTAAAATTCCAATCTTCTTTTGCCAGAAATTAAAGTTTTGCTTGAAATAAATGTTTGTTTTTAATTCCTTCATCAGCTAACCTTTAGTGCAGGTGTGCCTGCTAAGCTGCTGCAGTCCTATTTAACTCTTTGCAACCCATAAACTGTAGCCTGCCAGGCTCTTCTCTCCATGGGATTTCCTAGTCAAGAATACTGAAGTTAAGTGCAAATAAAAACTACAATGAGGTACCATCTCACAGTAGTCAGAACGGCTGCTATCAAAAAGTTTACAAACAAGAAATGCTAGAGAGATTGTGGAGAAAAGGGAACTCTCTTACACTGTTCGTGGGAATGCAAACTAGTATAGCCACTATGGAGAACAGTGTGGAGATTACTTAAAAAACTGGAAATAGAAATGCCATACCACCCAGAAATCCCGCTGCTGGGCATACACACCTAGGAAACCAGAATTGAAAGAGACACGTGTACACTAATATTCATCACAACACTGTTTACAATAGCTAGGACATGGAAGCAACCTAGTTGTCCATCGATAGACATTTGGATAAGAAAGCTGTGGTACATATCCATAATGGAATATTACTCATTTAAAAAAAAAAATGCATTTGAATCAGTTCTAATGAGGTGGATGAAGCTGGAGTCTATTATACAGAGTGAAGTAAGTCAGAAAGAAAAACAACATTAGAGTATATTAACACATATATATGGAAATTAGGGAGAAGGCAATGGTACCCCACTCCAGCACTCTTGCCTGGAAAATCCCATAGATGGAGGAGCTTGGTGGGCTGCAGTCCATGGGGTCGCTAAGAGTCGGACACGACTGAGCAACTTCACTTTCACTTTTCGCTTTCATGCATTGGAGAAGGAAATGGCAACCCACTCCAGTGTTCTTGCCTGGAGAATCCCAGGGACAGGGGAGCCTCATGGGCTGCCGTCTATGCGGTCGCACAGAGTCGGACATGATTGAAGCGACTTAGCAGCAGCAGCAGCATGGAATTTAGACAGATGGTAACGATGACGCTATATGCAAGATAGCAAAAGAAACTCTTGTTAGCCATCCGTATGTCTTCTTTGGAGAAATGTCTATTTAGTTATTTGGCCCATTTTTTGATTGGGTCATTTATTTCTCTGGAATTGAGCTGCATAAGTTGCTTGTATATTTTTGAGATTAGTTGTTTGTCAGTTGCTCAACATCACTCATTATCAGAGAAATGCAAATCAAGACCACAATGAGGTTCCATTTCACACCAGTCAGAATGGCTGCAATCCAAAAGTCTGCAAGCAATAAGTGTTGGAGAGGGTGTGGAGAAAAGGGAACACTCTTACACTGTTGGTGGGAATGCAAACTAGTACAGCCACTATGGAGAACAGTGTGGAGATTCCTTAAAAAATTGCAAATAGAACTTCCTTATGACCCAGTAATCCCACTGCTGGGCATACACACTGAGGAAACCAGAATTGAAAGAGACATGTGTATCCCAATGTTCAATGCAGAACTGTTTCTAATAGCCAGGACATGGAAGCAACCTAGATATCCATCAGCAGATGAATGGATACGAAAGTTGTGGTACATATACACAATGGAGTATTACTCAGCCATTAAAAAAAGTACATTTGAATCAGTTCTAATGAGGTGGATGAAACTGGAGCCTATTATACAGAGTGAAGTAAGCCAGAAAGAAAAACACTAATACAGTATACTAACACATATATATGGAATTTAGAAAGATGTTAATGATAACCCTCTGTGGGAGACAGAAAAAGAGACACAGATATATAGAACAGACTTTTGGATTCTATGGAAGAGGGAGAGGGTGGGATGATTTGGAAGAATGGCATTGAAACATGTATACTATCATGTAAGAAAGGAATCACCAGTCTAGTTTCGATAAAGGATACAGGATGCTTGGGGCTGGTGCACTGGGATGACCCAGAGAGATGATATGGGGAGGGTGGTGGGAGGGGGGTTCTGGATTGGGAACCCATGTACACCCGTGGTAGATTCATGTCAATGTATGGCAAAACCAATACAGTATTGTAAAGTAAAAAATAAAATAAATAAATAAATAAATAAAAGAAACTCTTGGACTCTGTGAAAGAAGGCAAGCATGGGATGATTTGAGGGAATAGCATGGAAACATGTATATTACCATATGTGAACTAGATCACCAGTCCACGTTCCATGCAAGAGACAGGGCGCTCAGGGCCAGGGTACTGGGATGACCATGAAGGATGGGATTGGGAGGGAGGTGGGAGGGGGATTCAGGATGGGGTCACGTGTACACCTGTGGCTGATTCATGTTGATATATGGTGAAAGCCACTACAATATTGTAAAGTAATTAGCCTCTAATTAAAATAAATTAATTATTTTTTTTAAAAAAAGAAATAAAAGAAAAAGAATACTGGAGTGGGTTGCCATTTCCTTTTCCAGGGAATCTTTCTGACCCAGAGATCAAACCCACATTTCCTGCATTGCAGGTGGAGTCTTTACCTCTAAGCCACCTAAACTTTTGTAGGAATAAGCAAATTAATATAGCAATTACAGAAAGATGGGTGAGAAAAGAAAGAAGACAAAAAGCACTAGATTATGTGATCTGTTCAAACTTAAGGACTAATAAAAATGCCAAGTGAAATCAAGTATTTACTGATCTTGTGTAGCTTAAGAGGTTTCAAAGTACTAGGATTCTTTCCATTTAGCCAGGTTGAAAGTGAAGCCAGGAGTGAAGTTATTTTGTTCCACAAATATTATCAGCATTCTCCAGAAGTTTCACTTGGATCCGCAAGGGTCGTGTACATAAATCCAGAGATGGAATTTACATTAAATAAGACAATAGGACTAATGAAATAAATAAATATATCTTAAGTTTGTCTTGAAAGATACAAAATAAATTTTCTAAAACACTACAATATCACTTACCAGCTTTGAAAAGTGAGTGCAATGATGTTCATTTCAAAAAAACTAAATTGAAGGGACTCTCTGAGTAAAGAAAAATTAAGCTAACTCATTGAAACGTTCCACCTAAAGGTATATTTTACCCTAGATATATTTTAAGAACAGTTTAAAATAAAATAAAACCTTTGACTTTTAAATGAAAAAACACACATAATGAATATGCATTTTTATTTCTCATAGCTTTATTAATATCTATAATAATGAATAAGAAAGCATGCAATACAGAACCTGATATCGAACAATTAATACACATTTGCCACTGGACTACATACTGCCTTCCTACACCGTACAATATCCAACCTTCTCACTTCCAAAGCATGGATAGAGCTGCTTTGAGATACTCTTCACTTTCAGGTGCTGTATGATGTCACAGAGGAGGAATCTTCTCAAAATACAAACATAAATACATATTTCATAAAATTCCAAGTAACATAAATTTCACATGTTTTATTTGAAAAAGTATCACATACAATCACTAAACAATTGCCTTCATGTTTTGTGTTTTTTTTTTTTTTTCTTTTCATTTGTGCACACACATTTTTCTGAGTGGCCTTCTCATTACTACTTCTATTGATGTCAAATTGCACTGCTTTTAAAAATCATATTTACTGAAAGAATATGGATGGTTAATGTAAGAAAGTGATTATGAGTTAATATTTTAAGGCCTCTGCATAAAATTCCTCTGGAGTGGTAATTGGCGTGTTAATGTAAAAAAGTTCCTGTTCATATATAGTTCAGCTTCTCTTGCTCCCATGCTTTCCAGGGCAATTGTACCAGTTAGAAATAGTCGAAATAGTGTCTAATGATTGTGAGACAAGGTTATCTAAATATAACTATAATTTTGATTTGGAAACAAATGTGAAAATATGAAACCAAATAGGAAAGAACAAGAGATGATAACCATAGTGGAAAATATATATCAGAAGAGAATAAAAAGTTTAAACAAAAAGATATCCATATTTATAGATGTGGATTAGGAGATATATGTTCATTCAGACTTAATATAAACAACAAAAAAATAATGCTGAAATATGCATGTGGGTAAAGCTTAATTTTCCCATGACTGAAAAGGATCTTTTTCTTGCTTGTGACAAGACTGCATTTTTAGGATTGCAGAATGTGTGATATTTTGAGTTTATTTTTCTCCACTTCAATGAAAGTGTGTGGCAAATATTTAAGAAGGCAGAGGCTCTTCATAAACTGTCACCAATGCACAATAACACTAATCATTTTACAATGACCTTTTTCTAACCAAATTTACATTACCAAAAACAAAATGTTAAATAATTTAATAAGACTACACAAAATGTACTCTAAATTTATCACATCATTTGTACCATATGTAAGTTTGTTTCTAATACATTGACACATTATTAGCTAAAACTTGAAGATAAGTTCAAAGAAAAAATGTGTATGCACTTAGCATATAAGATACATGGTGTTTGAGTACATACTTACAAATGTGGTATATTAACATTATAGCTAATAAATTAACGATCACATTGATTGTACATGGCAAAAAAAAAAAGAACATTTGATTGAACATATTATTACCATCCTTGTCATTCAACGCTAAGTTCTTATAAGTAAATCAACTCTTACTTTTTCAAGGGAAATATTTTTTTGATTTATAGTAAAATAAGCCTATTTGGAGTTCTGGGACTAAATTTGGTGCATTAAAAATATCTGTGAGCTGTGTCAATCTATAGCTCTGTCCATCCACCCAAAGAAAGAGTTTGCAACGTGATGAGAAATATCTCATTGAATCTGAAACCTTGGCAGTAACAGGTTGCCAAGGCCAGACCTAGTGGAAGCTTAGGAAGAGAATGCGCAGGGGAGAAAAACTGAGCTCACACCCCTTGCTTCTTTGGCTACTTTGAGCCTGCTTCCATTTAAAGTCTTTCTGGTACATACCCAGAAGAGGGTGCCCAGTCATTTAATATTCTGAACACAATCTAAGTCTGATGGTATAATCAGAGATAGAAAGGGCAATAAAAGCATATTTGTTCATTCCTATATATCTAGGAAAGGTATCAACACTTCACAATTTTTATATGAGGATTTAAGAGCCACCCACATAACAAAATAGATCACACTATAAGGAAAAAACATCTCACTTTGGTTTTATTCTGATTTTCAACATAGCTAGTAACTATTCATACTACTGACATTATTTAATAGTCTCTTAATTTCTCCTTTTTAATCACTTTATTTATTTATTTATGTGTGTAGATCTTAACTAAGAACATAGAGAGGAAACTATAGGAATAACTAAAATAGAAGAGGGAATGCTCACATTAACTTTACAAGTTTTTGAGACAAAAACATTCTAAAATCTACTGGAAGCACTGATCTTGTCATTGTGGTTTTTTTCATATTCCCCAGGTCTAAAATCTTCATCAACCATAGCAACAATAATACCAACACATGTATGTGGTCATATTTCAATAAATTTTCAAACATCATCAGTCCTTCAGGACTCACATGCTTCTAGAATACCAGAATGCTCCAAATCCCTTTGAATATTCACAAACACAAAGAGGGAAGAAAAATGAGTAATATTAATTAATTTGAAAATTCAGTAATTAAACTCTAGTAGTTAAAAGTTAAGAAGTTCTACACATCAAATCAGACAAGATTTAAAGAGTTTCATAATGGGAATAATATAGTCTCAAAACGCTATATAGCCTGCTGGGCACATTAAGAGAAGCTTTCTCAACATTCACTGGAAACCTTCAACAATAAAACTATACACTTATCACAGTTTATAATACAACATTTACACACAGTTTAATCATAAATTATATATCTTTAAGTTACACATTACGAAGTCTATATCTAATTTAATCAAGAAGAAATATTCACTCTCCCCATCCTAACTAAAACATCAATTGTCTCTTGATTTAGTGTAAAACTGAAACAAGACATTTTCTCAGTTTTGCTATGGAGGAAAATTAAGTTGATGGTGTTTCTGTAAATTGATGAAATGTGCACATAGAAGATCACGACCAGTTAAGAGGACAAAAAATAACAGAAAGAATATACAACAAAAGGAAACTAAAGTTCCCTAGGATTACTCATGTATTATTTGCTTAGAATGACATATTTTGTTTCATATATGAGATTTTGTTGGGGTTTTCTTTTGTGTGTGTGTGTGTGTGTGTGTGTGTGTTTGGGGCATTTCTTCTCCACCCCAAGAAGCAGTCATGAACCTCTTTTCTCCCTCTGCACATCTCCCTAAACTTCTATACTGTAACACATTTGATGTACATTTGTAATTATGTCTCTTGAAAAGTTCCTTCCTGACTTTCATCTTGTTATCAGTGTTTTGCTTCAGTAGGTTGAGCTAGAATGATAAAAATCCCTTAGTCTTAAAGGTTTAGTATGTGGTTTTATCTACAGTTATATTTATTTGGATTAAGTGTTCAGTACATCCACCTTCTTTGTGATTTTCTCATCTGTTATATACAGATTTCAGAAGATAAGGCCCAATTGATAATGAAATATAGGCTTAAGATGACAGATGCAACATGATTTCTGATGCACTTTACACTAAACTACAAAGATAAATTTAACAAAACAAAACAAAAAAACATAGAGGCCCTTTTTAGCAGTTAATTGCCTAATTTGGGCACAGTTATTGCACTTTAGTGTCTCGAACTCTACTAAAGAGTAGAGAAATAGGTTACTGACAGAAATCTATAGAGTTTTTATAAGTTTTTTACTGAAAATGTATATAAAAAGTATATCAACAATGTATTCTTAAAATAAAACTAGAAAACATGAAAATAGAGACAAAAGTATGAGATATTTACATTTCCTACTGTTCATTTTTGCAAAAAAATACTAGTAACAAAAAAGTGGAGACAACAACAAATATCAAGCAAAAAGGCAAAATGTTACATCTTCTAATGTTGTCTAAACAAAAGTTTAAATGCAATAAAGGTACTCTTGGAAAATCAGATATTTGCTAGTTTTCCATTGGCTATGTACTGAGTCCAGAAAAAACAGAATGGAAAACAATCAGTAATATTGAAGATGTTTGTGAAAAGAAAAATATATAGTGCATCAGAAGTAATATATACTATCTTAATATCTGTCATGATAAGACTTTCTGTACAAAGGAATGTAACTTTTTTCAATTTTTTTAAAATACATTTTTATTTATTTATGCTATCTTTAATTTTTCATCAGTTTTCACTTTTCAGCATTCAAATTTTTTTATATATTCATACTTAATAATTTAATTTTTGGAGATATTGTACAAATTATTATTTTTTAAATTTTGGTTTATAATTGTTCCAATTTCCAATTGGTGATATATAGAAATATAATTAATCAAATTGTAAATTTATTTTAACTTTTGACTAAGGGTCTAGCTCTAGACTTGATTCTGTTATAAACTTCTATTTACATAGCTATTTACAAATCTAACAATTCAAAGTACTCACTGAAATTGGATTTCAAACTTTGATTATAAACATCTTGGTGGAAAATGTGAAATAGCTGTTTTAGCTTTATAAGGGATGTTCTTCCATAATGGGAGAATCACACCTAGAGGGTCTAGCCTGTTGGCCTGGAGTGAAGGTTGTCAAGGGAATGATTTTAATCGAATCATCACTAGGATGAAGTCTTTTAGACATGGCATAAAAATTAGATCTTGTACTACCTTGTGCTCCTTGGTCAAGAGAAAGTAGTCCTTCAGGACCAGCACCTTGCCCCCAACCCTGCTGCAGACCCATTGGTGGTTGTGCAAGGCTGCGATGAAGGGCAGCAGGCTGTGGCAGAGGAGGACTGCAGTGGATTGCAGCAGCCTGTGCCAGGGGAGGGCTGTAGTAAAGGGCTGAGGCCTGTGCTGGTAGAGGGCTGTGGCTAAGAGCCTGTGCTAGAGGTGGGCTGTGGTGGAGAGCAGAGGTCTGTGCTGGTGGAGGGCTGTGGCATAGTGCTACAGCCTGAGCCATTGGAGGGCTGTGGCAGAGAGCAACTGTCTGTGTCACCAGAGGGTTGTGTCGGCGAAGCGTTGTCTGTGTTGGGGGAGGGCTGTGGCATATAGCAGAGGCCTGTGCCTGTGAAGGGTTGGAATGCATCAGAGAAGCTGGCATCCAGCAGGCGTCAGAGTGGCCCAAGATGAGACATTCTTGAGTGCAGTTGTCAGAGGCCTCTTCCACAGTAGGTTGAATAGTTATTTCTGCAGCTGTTAAGGTGGGAAACAAATGATAAAATTTATGTTTCAAAATCATGTGTTTATTAGCTACTTAAATCATATTGCTACAAGAATGCTTAATAATGTATATATAAATGCATCAGAGACTTCTAATATTTTCATAATTGGTACTCGATTTGTCACAAAGTAATTCCTACGGTAATATGAATAATCTGGAGTGGGTGGATGGCATTTCATTCTTATAAGTAGGATATTTTGGCTTAGTCTCCCAAATGTAGATAGTTTAAATTGTGTTTATGACTGTGAATGGAAGCTGTGGTCATTGATCTATACACACAAATCCACTGAAATATGGTCCTGACTAACACAAAAGGTTGACATGAGTGAAATGAATGGAAAAACCAGTACAGAAACATGTAATGAACTAACCAATTATAGCTAACAGTTTGGCTAAGAATATAATTAATTACTCTGAGAATAGAGCTAAGAATAAATTAGGTTAATTTGGAAATAGTTTATTGAATTCTAAGATATGGCTTTCAGTTTCAGGAATGAAATATAGCTATACTTATCTCAAAGTCAATTGATTTCTGTATTCTTTATTTTTGGAAATTGTGGCAAATCAGAGTTTAGCAACATAAAGGATTACAGATCTAAAATACTTAGCTCTAAACTAAAAAACTTTCTAAAACTCCTTTATAAGCTTTCTGTAAAAATTTAAAATGCCAATAGGTATCAAATGTCAATAAGTATACTACACAAAGACTAGCAAAGGAAAGACAGAGTAGCTATATCAATATAAAAATTGACTTTAGAGCAGAGAAATAATGAAGAATATTATATTATAATTTTTTAAAAGGTCATTTATCTAAGAGATACAATCCTAAAAGTCAAAAATAGAAATTAATATTCCTGTAAATCCTCAACAGGATATAGAGTCCAGGTACTGTCATTATCCTATCATACTTAAAGCCAAGGAATAAAATACCTCAGAAATGATTGTCACAGATAAGACTAATTTTCTCCATTAGATAACCATTTACTTTTCTTCACTTACAAGACACCTAAAAAATGTCCCTTTGAGATTAACATTTTTAAAAATCTATATTTTTGCACAGTTATATTTTAGAAATATTCGGGAAGGTAAAATTTTATGTATTTGGAATGATATTAAATCCTAAAAGCGTGCAAGGAAATATACAAACATACACATAATTATGTTTTACTTCCTTGCCATCAGAAAAACAACTGATTTGGCAGCCTTAAGTTTTACAATAAAGGAATACATAATAGTTTCAGCATTGAGTTATTTGTTCTTTATTATGAGGAAATAGATATCAAGTCATTTTCATTGAAATTTGTGATTTATAAAAATTCCTTTTTTTAAGAGTTTTATTGAGATATAATTCATGTGCCATAAAATCCACTCATTTAAAGTGAATAATTCAATAATATTTAGTCACATAATTGTGCCACTGTCATCAAAATCAATTTTGAGACATCCTTATCACTACAAAAAGAAATCTGGTATCCATTAGCATTCACTGGCCACTTCTCCACATACTCCACAGCCCTAAGCAACCATATCAAACTCCATAGACCTAAGCTACCATTAATCTACCTTTCTCTTCTATAGATTTTCCAATTCTAGACATGTAATATTAATGGGATCCTTTCAATGAAGTATTTTGAGACTGGTTTGATTCATTTAGCATAATGTTTTGAAGGTTCCTCCATTTTGTAGCATGTGTCAGTACTTAATTTTTTTTTTCATTGCTCAAGATTATACTTCGTATGATTATGCCACATTTTATTTATCCATTCATCAATTGGTGGACATTTGAGTGGTTTTTGATGAGTAATGTTGTTATGAATATTGTTTAAAAGTTTTTGTGTAGACACAGTCATTCATTTCTTTTGGGAATATACCTATGTATGGAGTTGCTGGATCATATGGGGTCAATTCTATATTTAATGTGAAGAACTGCCAAATTATTTTCCCAAATTGACTGCACAATTTTAAATTCCCACCAGAAATATATTAAGGTTCCAATTCCTCCACTCAATTTCTGCAAAAATTCTGTGTTTGGATTTTGCAGATTTTGATAGGATTGTATTGAATCGGAAAATCAGTTTGTGATTTTAACAATATTAAGACTTTAACAGTGTTAAATTTTCCTATCTTTGAATATTGAATGTCTTTCCACTTATTTATATCTTTAATTTATTTCAGTATGTATGTATGCGTTAGTCGCCCAAAACTCTAAATAAAAAGTGGAAATCTAAATTGAATGTTTCAAATACTTTTACTATCCATTTGACCATATTAAACCAAACTTCTAACTGTCAATCCATTGTGCCCTGGGCTATGCTAAGTCACTTCAGTTGTATCTGATTCTTTGTGACCCTATGGACTGTATCCCACCAGGCTCTCTGTCCATGGGATTTCCGAGGCAAGAATACTGGAGTGATTTCCAGTATACTGGAAGATTTCCTCCTCCAGGGGAATCTTCCTGACCCAGGGATTGAACCTGAGTCTCCCACACTGCAAGCAGATTCTTTGATTTCTTTCAGTAGTTATTTCAAGTTTTTCAGAGTAAAAACTTCACATTTCCTTTTTTGAATTTGCTCCTAAGTATTTTATTCCACTGTAAATGGAAGTGTTTCCTTAATTTCTTTTTTGGAATGTTTATTGATTGTATATAGAAGTACACTTGATTTTTATATATTGTTCTTAAAGCCTGTAAACTCCCCAGCTTGATTATTAGTTTTAATAGTTTTTTAATGGATTTCTTAAGATTTTCTGTATATAAGATCTGCTCAATATTATGTGGCAGCCTGGATGGGTGGAGAGTTCAAGGGAGAATCAATACATATATATGTATGGCTGAGTCAATCTGCTGTGCACCTGAAACTATCACAACATTGTTAATAAGCTATATTCCAATATAAAATTAAAAGCTTATTTAAAAAAAATAATAAAAGAGCAAGAAGCAAAGTATAAATCTTCTTTGAAAAATGAAGCAAGAATACAAATAGATGCCTCTGCCCATTTGCTCTGGCAGCAATCTGAGCAGTGCAAATCAGGGAACATGAGTGGAAATGAATAAATAAATACTCTATCAAGATCAAGGTAAAAGAAATAGTAATAGCTCATAAAGGGGGAAACCAAAGACCGCAGAGGTTGAGTGCATTGTCCAACATCACAAAGCCAAGAAATTAGAGTCAAGATTCACCTCTGGTTCAGTTTAATTGCAAAGTCTCTCAATTCTTGGTAGTTTAAAAAATTGCTAATGTTTCATTTCCCCTCCTATATTTATTTTACATACAAGGGAAACCTGATATGCTTAACAGGTGATCTTTCAGCAGAAACTCTGCAGGCCAGAAGAGAATGGCAGGATATGTATATATAAAGTATTGAAAAGGGAAAATCTACAACCAAGATTACTGTACCTGGCAAAGATCTCATTCGAAATTGATGGAGAAATCAAAAGCTTTTCAGACAAGCAAAAGTTAAGAGAATTCAGTACCACCAAACCAGTTTTACAACGAATGTTAAAGGAACTTATATTGTCAAAAAATAAAAAAGAAGAAAAAATATCTACAAAATCAGCCCCAAACAGTTAAGAAAATGGCAAAAGCAACTATATCTATTTGTAATTACTTTAAATGCAAATGGACTAAATCCTCAACCAAAAGGCACAGACTGGCTTAATGAATACAAAAACAAGACCCATATACATGTTATTTACAAGATACCCAATTCAGCCCTAAGATATAGACTGAAAGGGCAAGGATGGAAAAATATATTCCATGAAAATGGAAAGCAAAGACAGCTTGAGTAGCAATCCTCATATCAGATAAAATAGACCCTAAAATAAATAATATTGCAGGAGATAAAGAAGGACACTAAATAATGATCAAGGGATCAATCCAAGAGGAAGACATAACAATTGTAAATACCTGGAAACCTATATGCAGGTCAGGAAACAGAAGTTAGGACTGGACATGGAAAAACAGACTGGTTCCAAATAAGAAAAGCAGTATGTCAAGGCTGTATATTGTCACCCTGCTTATTTAACTTATATGCAGAGTACATCATGAGAAGCCCTGGGCTGGAAGAAGCACAAGCTGGAATCAAGATTGCCAGGAGAAATATCAATAACCTCAGATATGCAGATGACACCACCCTTATGGCAGAAAGTGAAGAGGAACTCAAAAGCCTCTTGATGAAAGTGAAAGAGGAGAGTGAAACAGTTGGCTTAAAGATCAACATTCAAAAAACTAAGATCATGGCATCTGGTCCAATCACTTCATGTCAAATAGATGGGGAAACCGTGGAAACAGTGTCAGACTTTATTTTTTGGGCTCCAAAATCACTGCAGATGGTGACTGCAGCCATGAAATTAAAAGAGTCTTACTCCTTGGAAGGAAAGTTATGACTAACCTAGATAGCGTATTCAAAAGCAGAGAAATTACTTGGCCAACAAAGGTCCGTCTAGTCAAGGCTATGGTTTTTCCAGTAGTCATGAATGGATGTGAGAGTTGGACTGTGAAGAAAGCAGAGCACTGAGGAATTGATGCTTTTGAACTGTGGTGTTGGAGAAGACTCTTGAGAGTCCCTTGGACTGCAAAGAGTTCCAACCAGTCCATTCTGAAGGAGATCGGTCCTGGGTGTTCTTTGTAAGGAATGATGCTAAAGCTGAAACTCCAGTACTTTGGCCACCTCATGCGAAGATTTTACTCATTGGAAAAGACTCTGATGCTGGGAGGGATTGGGGGCAGGAGGAATAGGGGACGACATAGGATGAGATGGTTGGATGGCATCACCAACTCGATGGACATGGTTTTGGGTGAACTCTGGGAGTTGGTGACGGACAGGGAGGGCTTACTTGCTGCAATTCATGGGGTCACAAAGAGTCGGACATGACTGAGTGACTGAACTGATGCACTGGACATAATGGCAAACCACTGCAGTACTCTTGCCTAGAAAATCCCATGGAGAGAGGATCCGGGTGCAGGCTACTGTCCATGGGGTCGCAAAGAGTCAGACATGACTGAGCGACTTTACTTTCTTTCACTTATGCACTGGACAAAGGAGCTCCTCAATACATAAGACAAACACTAACAGACATAAAAAGAGAAATTGACAGTAACACAATAATAGTAGGAGATTTTAACACCCAACTCAGACCAATTCACAGATCATCAAAACAGAAAATTAATAAGGAACACCAGTCTTAAATGATACATTAGATGAGATAGATCTCATTGATATCTTCAGGACACTCCGTCCAAATGCAGAGAAATACACCTTCTCAGTACACATAGAGCATTCTCCAGGATAAACCACATCTTGGGTCACAAATCAAACTTCAGTTAATTTAAGAAAATTAAAATTATATCAATCATCTTCTCTGACTCCAACCCTATGGGACTAGATATCAATTATAAGGAAAAAAAAAATGTAAGAAACACAAACACATGTAGATTAAACAATACATTTCTAAATAACCAACAGGTTACTGAAGAAGTCAAAAGGGATATCAAAAAATTTCTAGAAACAAATGACAGTGAAAACACAACAACTCAAAACCTATGGGTTTTGATTTCCTATTTGATTTCCATTTTAGTTCACTGATTTCTAAAATGTCGATATTCACTCTTGTTATCTCTTGTTTGACCGCTTCCAATTTACCTTGATTCACGGACCTAATATTCTAAGTCCTATGCAATATTGTTCTTTACAGTATCGGACTTTACTTCCATCACCAGTCACATTCACAACTAGGTGTTGTTTTCCCTTTGGCTCAGCCTCTTCATTTCTTCTGGAGCTATTTCTCCATTTTTCTCCGTAGAATACCATATTGGGCACCTACCGACCTGGGGAGTTCATTGTTCAGTGTCATATATTTTTGCTTTTTCATACTATTCATGGGGTTCTGAGGGCAAGAATATTAAAGTGATTTGTCATTCCCTTCTCCAGTGGATCACATTTTGTCAGAACTCTCCACCATGTTCTGTCTGTTTTGCGTAGCTCTACACAGCATGAACCATAGTTTCACTGAGTTAGACAAGGCTGTGATTCATGTGATCAGTTTGATTTATTTTCTGTAATTGTGGCGTTCATTCTGTCTGCCTTCTGATGAATAAGGATGAAGACTGTGGAAGCTTCCTAATGGGAGCAACTGACGGTAGGGTATTCTGGGTTTTGCTCTGGCCAGGGCCATGCTCACTAAATCTTTAATCCAATTTTCTGTTGATGAGTGGTGTTGTGTTCCCTCCCTGTACTTTGACCTGAGGCCAAACTATGGTAGGGGTAATGGCAGTAAAGGTGACCTCCTTCAAATGGGTTTAGGCCAGCATGTCAGAACTCTCAGGACTGTAATTTTCAGTGCCCCTGACCCCATGGCAGGGCTCTGTCGACCCATGGCTCTGCCAGAGACTCCTGGACACTCACAGGCAAATCTGGCTCAGTCTCTTGTGAGGCCACTGCTCCTTTCTCCTGGGTCCTGGTGCACACAAGGTTTTGTTTGTGCTCTCCAAGTGTCTGTTTCCCCAGTCCTGTGGAAGTTCTGTAATCATCTAATGGAGTAAATGGATTATCATTCATAAATTACATACATATATTTTTATCACATACATTTTAAGAAATGTCATGTTTTCCTTGTATTTTCAACCATTTTGTAAGAAATATATGATTAATCTGTTGCATTAAAACAGTTTATTTATCCACATCATTAATTAAACTTTAATTTGCTGTGAAAAAAAGTGTTGTTTCAATGAAGAATGTCTTTGTGATTATGTTTTTATAGCACATACAGTTGTCTTTGAAATCTTGTAATGAGTAATTCAAGTACAGGTTGCCTTTGATACAAACATTAAAATTATAGTTCATTAGGTTAACTTTGACTATTTGCTTGTCCATCAAATATCTGTACAAACATTCTAATGCTCCTCATTAAAAAACTTCAGATAGTGTATTGAATCTATAATATGCCTAATACAATGGGAGCACCAATCACTGTTTCTAAAAAAAAAAAAAAAAAATTGAAATAATTGTTTTTTTAATGCCAGCATGCCACAACTCCCAGGACTGTGGTATTCAGTACCCTGAATGTCACATGTCGCATGTGTTCTTCATGTGACATTTACTGTACAGTTATAATGTCTACATTAATAAAAGCAAGCAATTAGGTTTATCTCTTGACCAATTAAAATGTACTTGCATTATTAGTGTAAGGTTATATAAAGGATTACTTGTTCAATAACTTATCTCTAGTGTATATGCAAATCAACATAAGCACCAGTAGAAAAGCAAGTACCACGTAATTTGTGCTTCAAAAAAAAAAAAGCAACTTTTTCCTCTTGCTCAAAGGCAATCATTATTTTGATACTAGGAACATAATAAGTTTGACTAATTAAAATACAAAATACTGGGAGAGGTCCTAAGATGGTGGAGAAATAGGACAGGGATACCACTTTCTCCCCCACAAATTCATTAAAAGAACATTTGAAAGCTGAGAAAATTCCACAAAACAATTTCTGAATGCTGACAGAGGATATCAGGCACCCAGAAAGGCAGTCCCTAGTCTTCAAAAGGAGGTAGGACAAAATATAAAAGATAAAAAGAGAGACAAAAGAGGTAGGGACGGAGATCCTTCCTGGGAAGGGAGTCTTAAAAGAGGAGAAGTTTCCAAACACCAGGAAACTCTCTCACTGGCGGGTCTGTGGGGAATCTTGGAATCTCAGAGGGCAACATAACTGGGATGAAAAATAAATAAATAAATAAATAAAATCCACAGATTACATGCCTAATGGCAACTCCCAGCACTTGTAGCTGTGACCAGCAAGCGGGGGCTGAACAGGGAGGCCAGGGCTGCATTGCTTAGGGTAAGGACCAGGCCCAAATACTGTGAGGGCAATCTGAGGGAACTAACTTGAGATAGCAACCCAAACTGTGCCAGAGAAAGAGAGAGAGAGACAAAAAAAAAGAGAGAGAGAGAACTATCCCATTAACAGCCCTAACCTGAGGCACTGCCAGGCCCGCTCACAGAGCAAAGGACTGAGAGAATACCAGAGGAGAACTAGCAGGCTGTGGACTGGCCCATCCCCCTCTGGAGACAAGCAGACAGGGCTGGGGGGGGGGGAGGGGGGGCAGCCAGAGCCAGAAACGGGCAATTGCCGCCCCAGAGAGGTGTCCTCTACCAAACTGCAAGCAGGCTCCATTGCTAACAAAGAGTTCTTGGGATTCTGGATGGTTGACATCCGCCAGGAGGGTTGCAGCCAGAGATCAGCTCACCAGAAGAGACACATGGCACACCTGAGAAGGCACGCCCATTGTACACCCAGAAAATCAATGACTGGGATGGGGAAGGCAGTAAGGTACACTGCCCACCTGGAGGTGACTACACTCGTAAAGCGTCTGGTCACGTGAGCTGCTCAGACCTGGGAAGGGCACAGTACTCAGGCCAAATGGAGTCTTCACCTTTGTGGAGTACTCGAGAACCTGAACCTGAGAGGCTTAGACCTGGAAAGTGCATGTGACCCAGGGCCCGCCTCAGACAGTTCCTGGCAGAGCAACCTTGAGCCTGAGAAGTAGAGACCACAAAACCACACACGCTGTTAGCGGGGGCAAACCCAGTGCGGCTGAAACACTGCAAGTATGCCCCACATGTACCAGTGATATTTGTTTGCAGTGTTCCTCCTTCTCCACATCACGACCAAACAAGTGAGCCTAAATAAGTAAACACCTTTGCCCCCTTGTGTCAGGGCAGAAATTAAACACTGAAGAGACCAGCAAACAGAAGAAGCTAAAATAAACAGAGGGAACCACTTTGGAAGTGACAGGTGCAACAGATTAAAACCCTGTATTTAGCATCGACTACATTAGAAGGGGCCTATAAATCTTGAGAAGTATAAGTCAGATTAAGGAACTATCTGAAACTTGACTGACCCCACACTGCCCTCAACAGCTCCAGAGAAATTCCTAGATATATTTTTATTATTATCATTTTTATTTTTTTTATTTTTAAACCCTCTATCACTCATTTAATTTTAATTTTTATAATCTACTGCTAAGTTAAGTCACTTCAGTCATGTCCAACACTGTGTGACCCCATAGACAGCAGCCCACCAGGCTCCCCCATCCCTGAGATTCTTGAAGCAAGAACACCAGAGTGGGTTGCCATTTCCTTCTCCAATGCATGAAAGTGAAAAGTCAAAGTGAAGTCACTCAGTCGTGTCCGACTCTTAGCGACCCCATGGACTGCAGCCCACTAGGCTCCTCCATCCATGGGATTTTCCAGGAAAGAGTACTGGAGTGGGGTGCCATTGCCTTCTCCATTTATAATCTACTATCACCTTGCCAAAAAAGAGACCCTACTCTTAAAGCAAACCATACATGTATATTTTATAATTTTTGTGACTTTTTTTTAACATTGTATTTTTTAGAGTCTAGCCTCTACTCTAGATTTTTAATCTTTGCTTTTTGGTATTTGTTATCAATTTGGTACCTTTAAGAAACCAATCTTTAGTACCCATTTTTACTTGGGGTTGTGAATACTGGCTTGATTGCTCTCTCCCTCTTTTGACCCTCCATTTTCTCCACTGGGTCGCCTCTATCTCCCTCCTCCCTCTTCTCTTCTCCATGTAACCCTGTGAACCTCTCCAGGTGTCCTTCACTGTGGATAAATTTTTCCTCATTTACCTAAATATTTTATCTTTGGTGTTGTATAGATGGAGAAGGCTTGAGGCTACTGTAAGAATAACACTGAAATCCAGAGGCAGGAGGCTTAAGTTCAAAACCTGAAAACACCAGAGAACTCCTGACTCCAGGTTACATTAATCTATAAGAGCTCATCCAAAAACCTCCATACCACAATGAAACCAAGCACCCTCCAAAGGCCAACAAGTTCCAGAGCAAGAAATACCATGCTAATTCTCCAGCAGTATAGGAACATAGTCCTGAACTTCAATATAGAGGTTTCCCAAAGTCAGACCAAACCCATTGACACGTCAAAACTCACTACTGGACACCTCATTGCATTCCAGAGAGAGGAAATCCAGCTCCACACACCAGAACACCAACACAAGCTTCCCTAACCAGGAAAGCTTGACAAGGCACACATCCAACCCAACCCACAGTGGGGAGCCTCCACAATAAAGAGGAACCACAAACTGCCAGGATACAGAAAGGCCACACCAAACACAGCAATCTAAACAAGATGAAAAGGCAGAGAAATATGCAACAGGTAAAGGAACAAGATAAATGCCCACCAAACCAAAAAAAAAAAAAAGATGAAGAGATAGGGAATCTATCTGAACAAGAATTCTGAAAAATGATAGTGAAAATGATCCAAAATCTTGAAAACAAAATGAAGTTACAGATAAATAGCCTGGAGACAAGGATATAGAAGATGCAAGAAATGTTTAACAAGGACCTAGAAGAAATAAAAAAGCAATCAATATATAATGAATAATGCAATAAATGAGATAAAAATCACTCTGGAGGGAACCAACCATAGAATAATGAAGGCAGAAGACAGGATAAATGAGGTAGAAGATAGAATAGTAGAAATAAATGAAGCAGAGGGTAAGAAAGAAAAAAGAATCAAAAGCAATGAGGACAAGCTGAGAGACCTCTGGGACAATGTTAAGCGACCCAACATTCGAATCATAGGAGTCCCAGAAGAAGAAGACAAAAAGAAAGACCATGAAAAAATACTTGAGGAGATAATAGTTGAAAAGTTCCCTAAAATGGGGAAGGAAACAGTCACCCAAGTCCAAGAAAAACAGGCAGTTCCAAACAGGATGAACCCAAGGGGAAACACCACAAGACACATATTAATCATATTAACAAAGATCAAACACAAAGAACAGATATTAAAAGCAGCAAGGTAACAACAAAAAATAACTCTCAAGGAGATTCCCATAATGATAACAGCTGATCTTTCAATAGAAACTCTTCAGGCCAGAAGGGAATGGCAACACATACTTAAAGTAATGAAAGAAAATTACCTACAGCCCAGGTTACTGTACCCAGCAAGGATCTCATTCAAATATGAAGGAGAAATCAAAAGCTTTACAGACAAGCAAAAGTTGAGAGAATTCAGCACCACAAAACCAGCTCTCCAACAAATACTAAAGTATCTTTTCTAGACAGGAAACACAGAAAGGATGTATAAAGTTGAACCTAAAACAATAAAGTAAATGGCAACAGGATCATACTTATCAATAATTACCTTAAATGTAAATGGGTTGAATGCCCCAACCAAAAGACAAATATTGGCTGAATGGATACAAAAACAGGACCCCTGTATATGTTCTCTACAAGAGACACACCTTGAAACAACGGACACATACGGACTGAAAGCGAAGGGCTGGAAAAAGATATTCCATGCAAACAGAGACCAAAAGAAAGCAGGAGTAGCAATACTCATGTCATTAGACTTTAAAACAAAGGCTGTGAAAAGAGACAAAGAAGGACACTACATAATGATCAAAGGATTAATCCAAGGAGAAGATATAACAATTATAAATATATATGCACCCAACATAGGAGCACCACAATATGTAAAACAAATGCTAACAACTATGAAAGGGGAAATTAACAATAACACAATAACATTGGGAGATTTTAATACCCCACTCAAACCTATGGACAGATCAACTAAACAGAAAATTAACAAGGAAACACAAACTTTAAATGATACAAAAGACCAGTTAGACCTAATGGATATCTATAGGGCATTTCACCCTGAAACAATGAATTTCACTTTTTTCTCAAGTGCACACAGAACCTTCTCCAGAATAGATCTCATCCTGGGCCATAAATCTAGCCTTGGTAAACTCAAAAAAATTGAAGTCATCTCAAGCATCTTTTCTAACCACAATGCAATAAGATTAGATGTCAATTACAGAAGAAAAACTATTAAAAATTCCAACTTATAGAGGCTGAACAACACGCTGGTGAATAATCAACAGATCACAGAAGAAATCAAAAAAGAAATCAAATATGCATAGAAATGAATGAAAAGGAAAACACAACAACCCAAACCTATGGGGCACTGTAAAACCTAATAGGAATGTTCATAGCAATACAGGCTTACCTCAAGAAACAAGAAAAAAGTCAAATAAATAACCTAACTCTTACCCAGAGGGATGGTATGGGGAGGAAGGTGGAAGGGGGGTTAAGGATGGGGAACATGTGTACACCAGTGGTGGATTCATGTTGATGTATGGCAAAACCAATACAAATATTGCAAAGTAATTAGCCTCCAATTAAAAAAAAATAAATTTATATTTGAAAAAATGACCCAACTCTACACCTAAAGCAACTAAAAAAGGAAGAAATGAAGAACCCCAGGGTGAGAAGAAGGAAGGAAATGTTAAAAATTAGGGCATAATTAAATGCAAAAGAAACAAAAGAGACCATAGCAAAAATAGCAAAGCTAAAAGCTTGTTCTTTGAGAAGATAAATAAAATTGACAAACCATTAGCTAGACTCATCAATAAAAAAGGAGAAAAAAAATCAAATCAACAAATTAGAAATGAAAATGGAGAAATCACAACAGGCAACACAGAAATATAAAGGATCATAAGAGACTACTATCAGCAAATATATGCCAATAAAACAGACAACTTGGAAGAAATGGACAAATTCTTAGAAAAGTACAACTTTCCAAAACTGAACAAGGAAGAAATAGAAAACCTTAACAGACCCATCACAAGCATGGAAACTGAAACTGTAATCACAAATCTTCCAAGAAACAATAGCCCAGGACTGCTCGGCTTCACAGCTGAATTCTAGCAAAAATTTAGAGAAGAGCTAACACGTATCCTACTCAAACTCTTCCAGAACATTGCAGAGGAAGGTAAACTTCCAAACTAATTCTATAAGACCACCATCTCTCTAATACCACAACCAGACAAAGACAACACAAAAAAGAAAACTACAGGCCAATATCACTGATGAACATAGATGCAAAGATCCTTAACAAAATTCTAGGAAAAATAATTCAACAGCATATTAAAAAGATCATATATCAGGACCAAGTGGGCTTTATCCCAGGGATTGCAAGGATTCTTCATTATCTGCAAATCATTCAATGTAATACACCACATTAACAAATTGAAAGAAAAAAAAACATATGATTATCTCAATAGATGCAGAGAAAGCCTTTGAAAAAATTCAACATCCATTTATGACAAAAACCCTCCAGAAAGTAAGAATAGAGGGAACATACCTCAACATAATAAAAGTTATATATGACAAACCCATAGCAAACATCATCCTCAATGGTGAAAAACTGAAATCATTTCCCCTAAAGTCAGGAGCAAAGCAAGGGTGCCCACTCTCACCACTACAATTCAACATAGTTTTGGTCATAGCAATCAGAGCATAAAAAGAAATAAAAAGGAATCCAGATCAGAAAAGAAGAAGTAAAACTCTCACTGTTTGCAGATGACATGATCCTCTACATAGAAAACCTTAAAGACTCCACCAGAAAATTAATTACTAGAGCTAATCAATGAATATAGTAAAGTTGCAGGATATAAAATCAACATGCAGAAATCCCTTGCATTCCTATACACTAACTTGAGAAAACAAAAAGAGAAATTAAGGAAACAATTTCATTCACCATTGCAACAAAAAGAATAAAATACTTAGGAATAAATCTACCTAAAGAAACAAAAGATCTATATATAGAATACTATAAAACACTGATGAAAGAAATCAAAGTTGATACAAATAGATGGGGAAATATACCATGTTCGTGGATTGGAAGAATCAATGTAGTGAAAATGAGTACATTACCCAAAGCAATCTATAGATTCAATTCAATCCCTATCAAGCTAGCAACGGTATTTTCCACAGAACTCGAACAAATAATTTCACAATTTGTATGGAAATACAAAAAAAAAAAAAAACTCAAATAGCCCAAAGAAGCTTGAAAAAGAAGAATGGAACTGGAAGAATCAACCTACCTGACTTTGGGCTATACTATGGTCATCAAGACAGTATGGTACTGGCACGAAGACAGAAACATAGATCAGTGGAACAAAATAGAAAGCCCAGAGATATATCCATGCACATATGGACACCTTATCTTTGACAAAGGAGGCAAGAATATACAATGGATAAAAGACAATCTCTTTAACAAGTGGTGCTGGGAAAACTGATCAACCACTTGTAAAAGAATGAAAGCAGAAGACTTTCTAACAACATACACAAAAATAAATTCAAAATGGACAGGTGATTCGTTTCATATATGATATTATATACATGTTTCAATGTCATTCTTCAAAATCATCCCACCCTCTCCCTCTCCCACAGAGTCCGAAAGACCATTCTATACATCTGTGTCTCTTTTGCTGTCTCACATACAAGATTATCATTACCATCTTTCTAAATTCAATATATATGTGTTAGTATACTGTATTGGTGTTTTTCTTTCTGGCTTACTTCACTCTGTATAATAGGCTCCAGTTTCATTCACCTCATTAGAACTGATTCACATGTATTCTTTTTAATGCCTGAGTAATACTCCATTGTGTATACGTACCACACCTTTCTTATCCATTCCTCTGCTGACGGACATCTAGGTTGTATACCTGTGGTGAATTCATGTTGATGTATGGCAAAACCAATACAATATTGTAAAGTAATTAACCTCCAATTAAAATAAATAAATGTATATATAAAAAAAAGTTTGGTGGAAAAAAATGAATACAAAATGGATTAAAGATATAAACCTAAGCTGATAAACTATAAAACTCCTACAGGAAAACATAGAGAAAACCCTCTCTGACAAAAATCACAGCAGGATCCTCTATGACCTACCTCCCAGAGTAATGGAAATACTTGTGGTGGATTCATGTTGATGTATGGCAAAACCAATACAATATTGTAAAGTAGTTCACCTCCAATTAAAGTAAATAAATTTATATTAAAAAAGCAAAAATAAACAAATGGGACCTAATTAAACTTAAAAGCTTTTGCAAAAGGAAGGAAACTATAAGCAAGGTGAAAAGACAGCCTTCAGAATGGGAGGAAATAATAGAAAATGAAGCAACTGACAAAGAATTAATCTCAAAAATATACAAGCAACTCCTGCAGCTCAATTCCAGAAAAATAAAAGACCCAATCAAAAAATGGGCCAAAGAACTAAACAGACATTTCTCCAAAGAAGACATACAGATGGCTAACAAAGACATGAAAAGATGCTCAATATCACTCATTATCAGAGAAAAGCAACTCAAAACCACAATGAGGTACCATTTCATGCCAGTCAGAATTGCTGCTATCCAAATGTCTACAAGCGATAAATGCTGGAGAGGGTGTGGAGAAAAGGGAACCTTCTTATGTTGGAGAGAATGCAAACTAGTATAGCCACTATGGAGAAAATTGTGGAGATTCCTTAAAAAACTGGAAATAGAACTGCCATATGACCCAGCAATCCCAGTGCTGGGCATACTCACCAAAGAAACCAGAATTGAAAGAGACACGTGTACCCCAATGTTCATTGCAGCACTGTTTATAACAGCAGGTCATAGAAGCAACCTAGATGTCCATTGGCAGACGAATGTATAAGAAAGCTGTGGTACATATACACAATGGAATATTACTCAGCCATTAAAAAGAATACATTTGAATCAGTTCTAATGAGGTGGATGAAACTGGAGCCTAATATACAGAGTGAAGTAAGCCAGAAAGAAAAATATCAATACAGTATACTAATGCATATATATGGAATTTAGAAAGATAATAACCATAGCTTTATATGTGAGACAGCAAATGAGATACCGATATATAGAACAGTGTTTTGAACTCTGTGGAAGAGGTCGAGGGTGGGATGATTTGGGAGAATGTCATGGAAACATGCATATTATCTCATGTGAAATGGATCACCAGTCCAGGTTTCATGCATGAGACAGGGTGCTCCGGTCTCATGCACTGGGATGACCCAGAGGGATGGGATGGCAAGGGAGGTGGGAGGGGGTTTCAGGATGGGGAACACATGTAAACCTGTGGCTGATTCATGTCAAAGTATGGCAAACCAATACAATATTTTAAAGTATTTATCCTCCAGTTAAAACGAATAAATTTATTAAAATTAAATTAATTTTTAAAAAATAAAATAAAATACAAAATACTGGATAAATGTTCACGTGCATAATGTTTGTCTGAGGTAAATCAGAATTCATTGAAAATTGTATTCAAATAACATGCAATACTTAATCCCAAATGGTTAATTCATAACTACCTATAATTTGGATAATAGTTCACAAATGTTGTAACAGGAGTAAGAATATTGCCACTAGAAGAAGTTTTCATGGTTTCTGTCACATTTGAATCAATTTATTCAAAGTTACTTTAGCATAAATGTTTTCACATTTGTTTCCTTATATACTTTGACATTTCCAAATCCTTGCCTAGAATAACCTATAAGTGATCCTAGGAGTGGGAATATCTGGTGCCACAAGTGTCCTTGCTCTTATTAGTGCTATATCATAGAGCATCAATACAGGAAGAAATCCTTTCTCTTCTTCAGGTCATAAACAGTTAGCAATGATAGAATCATAGCTCACACTCTCTCCATTTTGTATGTTATATATACTCTCAGTAAAAAGCTCAATTTTATAGAAACAATTATTTAAATGGAATGTCTAAAGTAATTCACATCTCAGTTTTCTTTCTAGATATAAGTTTTAAGAATGTTACATAATATTATATATGGCTGAGTTAGTATTTTTTGCTTTTTAATAAGCATGAAAGGATACTTTTTCATATCTTTGAATATTTTGTTTGTACTTCCTACAGACACCAGTACTGTAATTGTGTTGAAAAGCATCTTTAAATAGCATATTTTAAAAGTCATCAATTACATTAAAAATATAAATTGTTCTTTACTCACTGTCATTAACTCTGCCTGTTAACACTGTCATTAACTCTTCACTTGGTCTTAGCCAAAGGCTGAGAAGCAAGAATATTAACTCTTGGTTTTGCAAAATACAGTTCTTGAATAAGTATCTAATAGTGAACTTATGTGCAAATATTTCCCCAAAAAATCCAAAAATATCACGAATGATTTTGTATTAATAGTGACTAGTCAGTTTTTGAAATGTGCATTAACATGTTTAACTCCAATAGCCTTTGTTTAACTAATACACTGGACAACATTTATTATTAGTGATTCAATATATTTAAAAAACTCATTATTTGAAGAACCTAACACACTTGCAAGGGTATCCTAGAATTTATAACAGTGGAAGTTTATAGTGTTGAATTATTAATTTTCAAATGGATTGAGCAATTTCTATTTCTTATAAGATATATTAAAAAAATGGGTTCAAACTGAAGTGTGAAGATTTTGCCAAATGAGTTCTTACACAAGGCAGCTGTGTCCCAGTTTCCCACTCTAAATAAACACAGGCTTCCTGCTTTATAGAACAGCATATTTATCACCAAATCCACTTCATTAGTACAAACAGGTCAAGATTTTGGGATGAAAGGCGTTGGCTACATTTATTGGTCATTAATTATTCTGTATGATCTTCATAATGTCTTTGGCATAGACCAAAAGACACTTTTTCCATCTTCCAAAAGGAGAATCTAAAAGTCTG